>NC_140997.1:47572051-48172051 GCF_052327205.1 Somniosus microcephalus
TATAGCGGACAGACAGACAGCAGACAGACAGACAGACAGACAGACATACAGACAGACAGACAAATCAACCGCTTTATATATATATATATAAGCTGGAGTGCCCAGCGGTGCCGAGGCTTTTTCGTGGGCATGTTGTTGTTGGAAGAGAGAGAGAGAGCGACTGGGGGAAGAGAGAGAGCGACTGGGGGGAAGAGAGAGAGCGGGTGGGGGGAAGGGAGGGCAGGTGGGGGTAAGGGAGGGAGGGCGGGGCAGGAAGGGGGGCGGGGGGAAGGGGCCGCTCTCGGAGCCCCCGCCCCGCACTCTCGAGAGCCCTGCTCTCCAAGCCCCGCCCCCCCCCGCCCGAGCCGAGCGCGGAACACTCACCAAGGCCGAGAGCACTGTCGAGAGCCCCGCCCGAGCCGAGCGCGGAACACTCACCAAGGCCGAGAGCACTGTCGAGAGCCCCGCCCCCCCAGCCCGAGCCAAGCGCGGAACAGAGACGCCGCGTCTCACCTGCTCCTGCTGCGCGCGCACCCTGACTCTCGTGGCTGACGCCGTTGCCCTGGGTAACGTGACACGGGGGGGGGTGAGGAGCTTAGCAGAAGCCCAATCACCTAGCTTGGGCGTGGCTGGGCAAGAAAGGCGCAGGCTTTCAGGCCTAAGAAAAAAACGGGGAAGGGTAGGAAAAAGAATGTTCAGGTTAGAGAAAATATTTACAAATGAGTGATTTTTTTAAAAACAATTTAATAAATTCAATTTTATTTTGGTGGAAATGTATATTTGAAAAGAAAGACGCAGAAAGCAGGAAAAAGAATGGAAGCAAGATGGCGGCGACTCACCTCGGTTCAGAACGATAAGGCCCGCCCACACACGCACCGATTGGTCGACCGTCAGGTCACCAAAGCGTAGGATTGGTCAATCGTCCCGTCACTCGACCGTAGGAGGGCCCGGCCGCACGCGGCAGCAAGCCGTCGTACGATTGGTCGACCTCGAGGTCACTCTGTCGCTAATGAGCGGATAATGAGATGCTAATGAGCGGAATGTTGAAGGTTTTTCGGACACCGCGGGCGCGATTTTAGCCCGGCCGAAACGTAAATACGCTTAAAACCGTCTCGGAAGCGTAAGCTTTCTTTGGAGGTAACGCGCGCGTAGGTACGCCCTGTAACTTTCGAGCGCATAGCCCGCCAGACGCACACGCGATGACAGACAGACAGACAGAAGGACAGAAGGACAGAAGGACAGATGTACCGATTTATATATATAGATATAAGCTGGAGTGCCCAGCGGTGCCGAGGCTTTTTTGAGGGCATGTTGTTGTTGGAAGAGAGAGAGAGAGCGACTGGGGGGAAGAGAGAGAGCGACTGGGGGGAAGAGAGAGAGCGACTGGGGGGAAGAGAGAGAGCGACTGGGGGGGGGGAAGAGAGAGCGACTGGGGGGAAGAGAGAGAGCGACTGGGGGAGAAGAGAGAGAGCGACTGGGGGGGAAGAGAGAGAGCGACTGGGGGGGAAGAGAGAGAGCAACTGGGGGGAAGAGAGAGAGCGATGGGGGGAAGAGAGAGAGTGACTGGGGGGAAGAGAGAGAGCGACTGGGGGGAAGAGAGAGAGCGACTGGGGGAAGAGAGAGAGTGACTGGGGAGAAGAGAGAGAGCGACTGGGGGGAAGAGAGAGAGCGACTGGGGGAAGAGGGGGGGAAGGGGGGGAGAGGGGGGAGGGGAGGGGGAGGGGAGGGTGGATGGGAGGGGGGAGGGGAGGGGGGAGGCGGGGGGGAGGGGGGAGGGGGGAGGGGGGAGAGGGGGGAGGGGGAGGAGGGGGAGGGGGAGAGGAGGGGAGGGGGAGGGGGAGGGGGAGAGGAGGGGAGGGGAGCGGGGGGAAGGGGGAGGGGAGGGGGAGGGGAGGGGGGGAGGGGGGGAAGGAGGAGAGGAGGGGGGAGGGGAGGGGGGGAGGGGGAGGGGAGAGGGGGGAGGAGGGAGGAGGGGGAGAGGAGGGGAGGGGGGTAGGAGGGGTGGAGTCCCCGAGCCCCGCCCCCCGATGTCCTGAGCCCCGCCCTCCCGAGGCCCGATCTCATGAGGCCCGATCTCCCAAGACCCGCGCCCCGCCCCCGATCTCCCGAGCGCCGATCTCCCAAGGTCCGATCTCCCGAGCCCCGCCCCCCCCCCGATCTCCCGAGGCTCGCACCCCCCCCCCCGATCTCCCGAGGCTCGCCCCCCCCCACCCAATCTCCGGAGGCCCGATCTCCCGAGCCCCGCCCCCCCGCCCGAGCCGGCTTCAAGAGCAGTGAGAGAGACGCCGCTGCGCAACCTACCGCGTGAGGCCCGGCTGGACTCAAGTCGCATGCGCTGACTCCTGCCCCACCTGCCTTTACTAACATGGTGGCGGTGGCGACGCTCGGCTCAGGCCCGCCCCCTCCAGCCTTCACAAAGATGGCGGCGATCGCGAGCCGCTTGTTCAGCGTGACGGGACGTGCCTAGCTCGGGCGTGGCTGGGCAACAGAGGCCCAGGCTTACAGGCCTGGAAAAACGGTTAAAGGTAGGAAAATTCTAGATGTTACAGAAAAGATTTACAAATTAATTAACTTTTTAAAAAAACTTTGTGTTTTAAAAGCAACTTTTTTTTTGCTGGAAATGTAGATTTGAAAAGAAACACGCAGAAAGTGGGAAAAAGAAATGAAAAGTTTGGAATCAAGATGGCGGCGACTCACCTCGGTTCAGAACGATAAGGCCCGCCCACACATGCACCGATTGGTGGACCATCAGGTCACCGAAGCGTAGGATTGGTCAATCGTCCCGTCACTCGACTGTAGGAGGGCCCGCCCGCACGCGCCAGGAACCCGCCCCCGCCACGCAGCGATTGGTCGACCGTCGGGTCGCTCGACCGTACGATTGGTCGACCTCGACGTCACTCGATGTTAATGAGCGGATAATGAGCGGAATGTTGAACGCTTTTTGGATACCACGGGCGCAATTTTTGTCTGGCCGAAATGTAAATATGCTTATGATGGTTCTGGAATCGTAAGCTTTCTTTCGATGTAACACACGTGTAGGTACGCTCTATAACTTTCGAGTTTATACAATACAGACAGACAGACAGACAGACGGCATGACAGACAGATCGACTGCTTTATATATATAGATAGATAATAAAATAATAATAAGATAGATATAATATAATGAGGCTGCCGTGCCTCAGATTTAACCACCATTTTAAATTTAACAATGACTGGTCGGGTTTTGCAGGCCTCGTGAAACCTGACAGCTATTTGAAGGCAAGCACTGCTGGATCCAGGAGGTAAGTACCTTTACACTCCAGCGTCCCTGCTTAACACACTCCCAGTGATCGGAGACCTGCCCCCAGGCCACCGATTGCCTTCCTGGCCTCCCCGCCGATGATCTTCAGGCCGCTCCCGATGTTTTCTGCCCCCCCACCCCATGCTCCTCCGACCCCCTGACAGAGGTTCAAATGCAAGTCAGGTCCTGCCGTTAAAGTCAGCAGGGCATGCGGGAAACCCATTAACCTGTTCTCCCGGGTTTCCCCTACCGCTCCCAACACACCAAAGGATTAAAATTCAGGCCATTGTTTCACAGCAGCCAATTTGCACACAGCATGCTCCCACAAACAGCAATGTATTAATGAGCAGATAATCTGTTTTTTTGTGATGTTGATTGAAGGATATATGTTAGCTGGGACACAATGGATAACCCCCTTTCTCTTCTTGGAACTAGTGCTGTGGGATCTTTTACATCCACCCATCCATGCACCAGAGAGCAGGCTATACTAAACCTGGTATTGTGCAACGAGATAGGATTAATTAATGACCTCAGTGAAGGCGCCCCTAGGTAGCAGCGATCATAACATGATTGAATTTTACATTCAGTTTGAGGGAGAGAAGAGTGGTCCAAGACTAGTATTTTAAACTTAAATAAGGGCAATTATGAGGACATGAAAGCAGAGCTAGTTAAAGTGAACTGGCAAATTAGGTTAAGGGATAGGTCAATGGAGTTGCAGTGGCAGACATTTAAGGGGATATTTCAAAATGCACAGAATATATACATTCCAACGAGAAAGAAAAATTCCAAGGGAAGAACCCACCATCCGTGGTTAACTAAAAAAGTTAAAGATATTATCAAACTTAAAAAAGCATATAATTGCGCAAAGATGGGTGGCAGGTAAGAAGATTGGACAGAATATAAAAACAGCAAAGAATGACTAAAAGATTAATAAGGAGAGAAAAATTAGAGTATGAGAGAAAGCTAGCTAGAAATATAAAAACAGATACTAAGAGTTTCTATAGATATTTAAAAAAGAAAAGAGTTAACAAAGTGAGCGTTGGTCCTATAAAAAGTGAGTCTGGGGAAATAATAATGGAAAATAAGGATATTGCAGTTGAATTGAACAGGTATTTTGCATCGGTCTTCACTATAGAGGATACAAGTAACATCCCAGAAATAGTAGTAAATCAGGAAATGGAAGGGAGGGAGGAACTCAAGAAAATTATAATCACCAGGGAAGTGGTACTGAGCAAATTGTTGGAGCTGCAGGCTGACAAGTCCTCGGGTCTGTTATGTTCATTAATAAATAGACATTCTTATTATGAACACAGCTAGCTTTTGCTAGTTATTTTATTGAGCACATGTGGACTTGTACAGCATCTTGTAGAGGCTTCCATCTTGACTGCTGCCTTGTGGGTAGCCTAGTCTCATGGGTAATGTAGTCTTAATATAATATATAGCTGGGTAGTGTAGTCTTATACATATAGCTATATACAGCTCTACGGCTCCACCTAGTGTCCACTATAGAATGACATGCTATTGATCACTACAGGGTCCTGATGGACTTCATCCTAGGATCTTAAAAGAAGTGGCTAGTGAGATAATTGATGCATTGGTTTTAATTTTCCAAAATTCCCTAGATTCGGGGAAGGTTCCATTAGATTGGAAAATAGCGAATATAACTCCTTTATTCAAAAAGGGAGGGAGACAGAAAGCAGGAAACTACAGGCCAGTTAGCTTAACATCTGTCACAGGGAAGATGTTAGAAACTATTATTAAAGACGTTATAGAAGGGCACTTAGAAAAGTTCAAGGTAATCAGGCAGAGTCAACATGGTTTTGTGAAAGGGAAATCGTGTTTAACCAATTTATTGGAGTTCTTTGAGGAAGTAACATGTGCTGTGGATTTGGGGAACCGGTGGATGTACTGTACTTAGATTTCCAGAACGCATTTGATAAGGTGCCACATCAAAGGTTGTTGTGGAAAATAAAAGCTCATGGTGTAGGGGGTAACATATTAGCATGGATAGAAGATTGACTAGCTAACAGGAAACAGAGAGTAGGCATAAATGGGTCATTTTCTGATTGGCAAGATGTAACGAGTGGTGTGTCACAGGGATCAGTGCTGGGGCCTCAATTTATATAAATGACTTGGATGAAGGGACCAAAGGTATGGTTGCTAAATTTGCTGATGACACAAAGATAGGTAGGAAAGTAAATTGTGAAGAGGACATAAGGAGGCTACAAAGGGATATAGATAGGTTAAGTGAGTGGGCAAAGATCTGGCAAATGGAGTATAATGTGGGAAAATGTGAAGTTGTCTATTTTGGCAGGAAGAATAAAAAAGAAGCATATTATCTAAATGGTGAGAGATTGCAGAGCTCTGAGATGCAGAGGGATCTGGGTGTCCTAGTGCATGAATTGTTTAGTAGGTTAGTATGCAGGTACAGCAAGTAATTAGGAAAGCTAATAGAATGTTATTGTTTATTGCGAGAATTGAATACAAAAGTAGGGAGGTTATGCTTCAGTTATACAGGGCATTGGTGAGACCACATCTGGAGCACTTATTTAAGGAAGGATGTAAGTGCGTTGGAAGCAGTTCAGAGAAGGGTTACTAGACTAATACAGTACAGTACGTGGAATGGGCAGGTTGTCTTATGAGGAAAGGTTGGACAGGCTAGGCTTGTATCGGCTGGAGTTTAGAAGAGTTAATGGTGACTTGATTGAAACATATAAGATCCTGAGGGGTCTTGACAGGGTGGATGTGGAGAGGATGTTTCCTCTTGTGGGAAAATCTAGAACTAGGGGTCACTGTTTAGAAATAAGGGGTTGCCCATTTAAGACAGAGATGAGGAGAATTTTTTTCTCAGAGGGTCGTGAGTCTTTCGAACTCTCTTTCTCAGAGGGCGGTGGAAGCAGAGTCTTTGAATATTTTTAAGGCAGAGGTAGATAGATTCTTGATAAGTAAGGGGGTGAAAGGTTATCGGAGGTAGGCAGGAATGTGGAGTAATCAGATCAGCCATGAGCTTATTGAATGGCAGAGCAGGCTCGAGGGGCCAAGTGGCCTACTCCTGCTCCTAATTCGTATGTACGTATGTATGTACGTATGTATCTCAGAAAGCTGACAGGGCCTCATTTTAACGTCTCATCTGAAAGACGGCACCTCTGACAGTGTAGCACTCCCTCAGTACTGCACTGGAGTGTCAGCCTCGAGTTGGCACTCCTAATTAGACTAGAGCAAAGTGCTGGAACTCTGGAGCAGAATTATTTTATTTTCATATTTTTAATCATGCCTTTGCAAAGAACTCACCCCTGCCATGCTCATTCTGACAGTAAATGACCAAATCCATCTTGATTCTAAATGACTGTTGTATTTCTAGGAATTATCTATCACTAGACCTTTTAAAATGTGAAGTTAGTAATAGTTATGGCACGACAGGAAACAGACACTGTAACTTATTCTTATTTATAGGGGGAGAAATTCAGTATCGCCCTGTTTGGGGGCGCCGATATCGGCCGTGCGCAAAATTTAGCGCCTGGCGCTAATTATTGCCTCCAACGGCAAACTTGGCTTTTATCGCCCCTGGAGGTGATTGGAGCGCTAAATCAGGCGCAACACACCTCTCTTAAGGCGCTAAGGCTGAGGAGCGAGGTGCTACCTCAGAGCGCGGGCGCAGCGCAGGTGCTGTCTGTTAGCGATTGAACACAGACACACTGGCGCCGGTCAGTTCTTAAAGGGGACGGTCGATCTTGCTCTCCAGCCACACCCTGCTCATTGGAGCCTTGAATCTCGGCCTGGACAGTCCTGTGGCTAAATCTTGCAGGCAAGGACTATGGAGAGGGCCAGGGAGTGAGCACATCGCTTCAGCGAGCGGGCCTTGGAGGCTCTGGTTGGCGTGGTGGAGCGCAGAAGATCCATTCTGTACCCAGAGAGTGACAGGAGGCCTTTGCCATGCGAGTACAGAAGAGTGTGGAGGGAGGTGGCTCAGAGCATCTCCTCGAGCATGGTGCCCAGGACCCATATCCAATGTAGAAAAAAGTTCAACGACCTCACTCGGGTTGTCAGGGTGAGTGGCTTCTTCTCAAAACCTCTCCATCCCTTCATCTCAACCTCACCCTATGGCCAGAGGGTCTTAAAAGCCCCAATGCCCAACACTCATCCAAGACCTATGGCACTTTCATCAAACACACACACACAATCCACACTTTGCATACAGTAAGGGCTAATCAACTATGGGATGCACATCAGGCAAGACCATGGCTGCATACAGTAAGGGCTATTCAACTATGGGATGCACATCAAGCAAGACCATGGCTGCATACAGTAAGGGCTATTCAACTATGGGATGCACATCAGGCAAGACCATGGCTGCATACAGTAATGGCTATTCAACTATGGGAGGCACATCAGGCAAGACCATGGCTGTATATTTGCTCAGACGCTGTCCTTTTTCTTGCAGGCCAAGCTATCTCATACTAGGAGACAGCAGCAACGGACGGGTGTAGGGTGGCCTCAGCTGCAACCCCTCAGCGATCTTGAGGTGCGCATCCAGAGGATTGTGGCAAGCCGGGTGATCGGTCCCGTCGCCACTGGAGACGTCGACCCCGTTCTGGACAGCAATGGTGAGGTCATCACCTTTTTGTCCTCTCTCCTTCCACTTGTTCCTCACAACACCAGCCTTTGACATTTTCAATCCAACTTACTAAATCACTGCACTCATTCCTCCCTTGCTGCCACCCTATCCTCACGCTAAAGCTTGTACCTCCCTGCTTTCAGATGGTGATTCACCAGTTGAGGAGACGGGCCCTCAAGCTGCCAGTGGGAGTGAAGCTGCAGGCGAGGGGGAAGAGGAAGCCGGAGCATCAGCGCCACCCTCTCCCGAGGAAGCCCATGCCCACATTGGGAACACGCCTTCCCTGGAGGGGAGCAGGGGGGAAGGATCTGATGAGGGTGAAGCTCCAGGACCCAGCTGGCTGCAGCAACGCGATGGGGGTAGGGAAACTTGGGGGCCTTCTCCCCGGAGGGAGAGTATGCCAATGAGTCCTACTGCACTGGACGCAGAGGAGGAGCGGCTCCTCGCTGAAATGAACACCCAGGCAGTGCACAGGCACACTGAGCTCATGGGTGCAGTGGGAAGGGTGCCCGAATCCATTGAATCACTGGCAAGGAGTGTGGAGCACTTCGCTGTAGCACAGGCGGATGCCACGCAAATACTTAGTGCTGCAATTCAGTCACTGGCTGCCATGAGCCCATCTCTGACTGTTCTCATGCAGACTCAGATTGAGGCCACGTGAGCACTGACCGCTGCCATCCTCACTGGTTCGGACACATTTCCCCAGGGCTCTCACTGCGCCGCAGCAGGCCAGCAATCTGTGCTCCAGCAGATTGCTCTGGATGCTGAAGTGCTGCCCCGTGGGAGTGCCACAGTGTCGGTCGAGCAGGGAGTTGCTGTCCTCTCTCAAGATGACAGCATTCCTGCTGCCACCACTGTCACTTCTCCACTGCACTTGCCACTGCCTGTAGGACAGACTGCTGCCGCCCATGCAGAGTTGGTGCAGTCTGCAGCCAGGCCCTCCAGGCCCAGAGCTGGTCAAGGCTGTCCTTCAAGGGCATCTGCAGTCTCAGGTTGTGACAATCAGCAGCCTTCCACCAGCCTTGCTGCAGCCACTGGGATACCATTACGGAGGAGCTGTCGGGTGGGAAGGGGGGAAGTGCGCAAGGGAAGGAGATCACCCTCGAAGGGCAAAAAGTAGGAGGTGTGACAAAATGTTGTTCATTTTTTTATTGAAGGCTGAGGCTTGTGGTCAATTTTTTTTTAGTGTTTTGGACATTATCTCCAGGTTGTGAGAGCCAGTTATGTTAATGACTGTTTTTTTTGTGTTTCTTTCTATTAGTTTGTCATGCGGAAATGATACACACAGAGTTTGTAAAATAAAAAAGTTTTTGTATTCAAAATGTACATGTTTGGTCTTTGGAATCATTGTTGCCTTGGCCGGCTTAGTGGTTGCAGGTTGGTTTCATTCATGTTGTTCTCAATGGCAGAAGCCATTTCCTCAGCAGGGGCCGAGAAGCGGCTTGCTATCAGCCGTTGACGGACGGCCCTTGCAGTTTCAACATTGTGTGCCTCCCTCCCGCCTTGGTGCTGCTGATCATCATCCTCCTCATCTTCCTCCTATTCTTCCTCCTCCTCCTCTGGTGGTGCTCCAAGGCCTGGTGGCATTGGCTGGGTCCTGAGGATTGCCAGGTTATGCAACATGCAGCACACTCCAACGAAGTGGGAGACTCGCTCAGGCGAGTACTGCAGGGCTCCTCCAGAATGGTCCAGACAGCAGAACCATTGCTTGAGCACGCCGATTGTGTGCTCAACGATGTTCCTGGTAGCTTGATGGCTCTCGTTGTACCGCAGCTCAGCAGGGGTGTTGGACGTACAGAGTGGTGTCATCAGCCAGGTGCACAGTGGATATCCCTTGTCCCCGAGAAGCCAACCACCTGGGTGATGCGGTGCCTGGAAAAGTTCTGCCACAGTAGTCTGGCGCAGGATGAATGCATCATTGCTGCTGCCAGGATAGTGGGCATTGACAGCGAGTATCAGCTGCCTGTGGTCACAGACCATCTGAACGTTTAAGGAATGGAAGCCCTTTCGGTTGCAGAAATCCTTGGCATTCTCATGCAGAGCACGCAAAGCCACATGCGTGCAGTCAATGGCGCCCTGCACCATGGGGAAGCCCGCTATCCTAGCAAAGCCCATTGCATGTTCTTGCTGCTTGTCCGGGGTCATGGGGAAAGAGATGTACTCTCGTTTCCTTTTATAGAGGGCATTTGTGACCTGACGGATCCAGCAATGCACCGCGAACTGGGAGATATTGGCGATGTCCCGGTGAAATGAGCCGGTGGCATAAAAGTTCAGAGCCACTGTTATCTTCACTGCCACCGACAGAGATGTCCTGCTCCTCAGTTGAGGCTGCAGATCTGGCTGCAGCAGGTGGCAGAGCTCAGTGACCGCCTCCTTGCTGAAGCGCAGCCTTCGCAAACACTGCTCCTCAGACATATTAATGTAGGAGAATTGTTGGCGAAATACCCTGGGAGGGTAAGGTCTCCTGTACAGAGGCCTATTGGCCCTCCTCCATCTGGCCATGATGGCCACTCTCTCTCTGCGTCTCTGTGCCTTCCGAATCTGATGGTGCAGGACGATGCCCCCATTCATTGCAGCCCCCATAGTATCTTGGCAATCAAAGAAATGAAGGTCTAAAACCAAAGTACCTGCAAAGTTATAGTCCGAAGCCAAAACTCTTTCAGACAGTATTGACTCAATGCAGAAGTCTCTCTTTCTCTCTCTCTCAAAATCTGTCTCTCTCTCTCAGAACGAGTGGTGCAAAAATGTCTACCATAGAAAAAGCCAGGAAGAGGCCCCCTTTAAATAGCGCTCCCCCTGCCCCACAGCGACTGGGTAGCATTCCAGTCTACCTGTCATTGATAGCGCCAGGCGGAAAGGAGGGGGGCGCCACTCAATTTCCATTCTGGGGCGCCCCAAGGGCATTGCACACTCGAATGACGTCAAGATCTGCATGTGCAGGAGATCGGGCGGTATTGTTTAGCGCCGCCGCAAAAATGTCCGGTCAATTCCGCGAGAGGCACAGATATCGCCTCGCCTGGGCGCTAGTTGCTTTGCGCCCCATTCGCGCCCTCTTAAGGCGCTAACGGGAGGCGCAAACCAACTGAATTTTTCCCCCAGAGAGTCTTATTAACTTCTAAACACTTTATATTAATCTTCCAGAATGTAAAGCCATCTAACCAATTTATAACACTATCAGCAACAAGAAACAACTTGCATTTATATAGTGCCTTTAACATAGAAAAAGTTCCCAAGGTGCTTCAGAGAGGCATAATAGTAAAACAAAAATGGACACTGAGCCACGAGAGGAGTGATTGGGTGGAGGGGCTTGGTCAAGGGGCAGCTTTTAAGTAAGGTCTTAAAGGCGGTAAGGGAGATGGAGAGGCAGAGGAGTTTGGAGAGGGAAATCTGGAGCACGGGGTCTACGTAGCTAAAGGCAGATCTGCCTCTGGTGGGACCAAGGGAAGGGGTTGTGGGGGGGGCGGGGCAGGTGGGTGCCGGGTGTATTATGTTCATTAATAAATAGACATTCTTATTATGAACACAGCTAGCTTTGGCTAGACACTTTATTGAGCACATGTGGACTAGGTACAGTATCTGTAGAGGCATCCATCTTGACTGCTGCCTTGTGGGTAGCCTAGTGCCTCATGGGTAATGTAGTCTTAATATACATACAGCTGGGTAGTGTAGTCTTAGATACATACAGCTATATACAGCTCTACACAGCTCTACGGCTCCACCTAGTGTCCACTATAGAATGACATGTTATTGATCATTACATCCCCTTTCTTTGAGGTTTAACAAAATCAATATCAATCAACTTTCAAGAAAACAATAAAGATAATATCAGTAACACTTTTGTTAGTGCTCTATAAACATAAACATTTTCAAAACAGTCAACACATTTTCAAAGCTTTACATTGTACTCAAAGATTAAGGCCTAGAAATTCATTGACGCCACTTTTGGGGCGCTAAAGTGGGGCGTCCGCTAAAGTTTGCGGCGGCCGCCAATTCGATGCCACTTCTCCGATATTCATTAGCTTCGCCCTAGGAGTTTGGGCGAGCGCTAAAACTGCTGCTGGACGCCTCTCTTTGGGCGCTAAGCCGGAGGTGGTGATCGATAGCGCCGAGGCCGGGCGCAGCGCAGGTGCGGCCATCTTGTGATTGACAGCAGACATCCTGGCTCCGGCCAGCTCTTAAGGGGGAAGGGTCGACTGTATCTGCTGCCACGCCCTGGATAGTGGAGCCCTCCAGCTAGGCCTGAACACTGCTGCTGGACCCAAATAGCACCTGAAGACATGGAGAAGGCCCGTGAACGTGCGCAGCACTTCTCAGAGCGTGATCTGAGTGTGCTGCTTGCTGCTGTGGAGAAGAGGCGCCATGTTTTGTACCCGGACAATGGCAAGAAGGCGATGGTCCGCGTCTACAGGAGAGCCAGGAGGCATGTCGCCAGCAAGCTGTCAGCCAACAGCGATGTCCCCAGGACCGGTGCCCAATGCCGCAAAAAGTTAAATGACCTCACACGCATTGTCAGGGTGAGTACCCTTTCCAATGACCTCCTCATCCTTGCATGTGCACCTCACATTATGGGCAAAGGGACCTGAAAGCTCTAATGGCCAGCCTTCATCCAGCAGCTATGGGACAGGCATGAGCATCAATTGCACATTCTGCACTTAACACACTGGCCAAGCTATTCCACCATGGGAGGCAGTGCACACCAGATCATGGCGACACACTGGCCAGGCTATTCCACCATGGGAGGCAGTGCACACAAGATCACGGCGACACACTGTACTTAGAGGCCGTCCTTTCTCTTGCAGGCCAAGCTGGCGAATAATCGCAAGAGCCGGACTGCGACCGGGGGAGGCCGACCCCATATCCAGCCACTCACCGACCTGCAACATCGCGTGGAGCGCCTCATGGGTGGCCGGGTGATTCGGCCCGTTGCATGTGGAGATGCCGACCCTGTTCTGGGCAGCAATGGTAAGGACATCACCTTTTGCACCTCTCTCGTCCTACTTGCGCATCAGATCTACATCCTTTGCCACTGTCCGACCAATGCGCTGAATGCCACCACTCATGCATCCCGCACTGACGCCCTGTCCTCACTCTAAAGCTACTCTTGTGCCTTCCTGCTTTCAGATGGTCAAGAGGAGGTCCCTCAACTTGCCAGTGACAGACCCTCCGAAGAGGAGCAGGAGGAGGAGCAAGAGGAAGGCGGCCCATCAGGGGAACCCTCAGCCGCGGCCACCCAGGCCAATGTAGGGGACACGTCTTCCCTGGAGGGCAGCGTGGCGGAAGTGTCGAAGGGGAGGGGAGCTCCTGGGACCTGCGGGCTGCAGAAAGGCGGGAGGGGGGTGGAAGCTCAGCGGCCTTCTCCCCAGAGGGGGGATGCGTCGGAGGGGAGTCCAATTGCTGGGCCCAGCGGCCTCCAGCAACGCAGGAAGGGTCGGCCAGCTCGGCGGCCTTCTCCCCAGAGGGAGAGTCCGGCCTCCAGTCAGGAGATGCTCTTCGCCGAGGAGATGGAACGCCTCGAAGACTTGTCCGCGGACTCGGAGCGCTGGCACACGGAGCTCATGGCGGCAGTGGCACGGTTGCCTGAGTCCATCGATTCCCTCTCTCGGAGTGTGGCCGAGTTCGGGCCCTCAGAGGCCACCAGTCGGGCGGAATACCGGGCAGATCAGGCAGCGAGTCAGGCGGAATTCGGGGCAGCTCTGTCAGCGACTGGCCAGGTGATCAGTGGTGCCGTCCAGTCACTGGCTGCTCTGATGCGGTCAGTGAACAGGTCAACACGGGCACTCACTGCTGCCACACTCGCTGTATCAGCCAGGCATCGCCAGGGCACCCGGCGCGCTGCAGCAGCACAGCGGTCTGTCCCTCGGCAGATTGGTGCGCATGCTGCAATGCTGGCCCGGGCGAGTGCCAGTGTCTCAGGCGACCAGCGAGCGCCTGCCATCCGCCAGCTTGCTGCCATTCCTCCAGCCGCCACTGCCAGTCCCCCAGTGGAGCTGCCAGGAGCTGCTGCAGCGACTGATGCTGGCCAGCCACAGCTGCAGCAATCAACAGCTGCCCGCTCGACGGCCAGACCTCGACTAGGCCGACCCCCAAGGGCATCTGCCGTCACGACATGTGCCCCTCAGGAGCCTGCCCCCAGCCTTGCAGCAGCCAATGGCCTTACTTTGAGGTGGAGCAGCAGGGCGGGCAGGGGCCACCCAAAGATGGCCAAGGCATCGCCCTAGCGGGCCAAATAGTCGAATGTGTGGCCATTTGTGTTTGTTTCTTGAGGCCGAGAATTGGATGTTTGTTTTTTGAAGGCCGATGATGTGATGTTTGTTTTGGACGAAGGCCGAGAATGACGGCCATTTTAGTTGCCCTATTTTGTTAATCCTCTCCAGGTTGTGGGAGCGAGTAATGTGTTTAAGTGTTTTTTGGGGGTTTCGTCTGTTTTTGGTTTTCATGTGGGAAGGGCCCAGAGTTTGTACAATAAAGCATTTTATTTATTCACATTGTCCATGTTTGATCTTTGAAGTGTTTGTTGCCTTAACCGGCTGAGGGCTTGCGGAGCGGCTGCAATCATGTTCTTTCATTGGCACAAGCCATTCCCTGACAGGGGGCCTAGAAGTGACGTTCAATAAGCCGCCGACGGGCGGCCCTTGGACCTTGTGCGTCCCTCCTGGGCTGGTACTCCTCGTCCTCGTCGTCCTCATGCTCCTCCTGCTCCTCCTCCTGAGGTGGTGGTCCAACGTGAGGTGGCAGTGCCTGAGTCCTGCGGATAGCCAGGTTGTGCAGCATGCAGCAAATGACGACGAATTGGGAGACTCGATCCTGCGAATACTGGAGGGCTCCCCCGGAGCGATCGAGACAGCGGAACCGTTGCTTGAGCACGCCGATTGTTTGTTCTATGAGGTTCCTCGTCGCTTGATGGCTCTCGTTGTATGCCTCTTCAGCAGGGGTCGTGGGCGTGCGGAGCGGGGTCATGAGCCAGGTACACAAAGGATAGCCTTTGTCCCCGATAAGCCATCCTCTTGGGGGAGGCTGTGCCTGGAACATGTCAGCCACAGTTGTCTGTCGCAGGATAAAGGCATCGTGGCTGCTGCCTGGAAAGCGGGCATTGACAGCTAGGATGCCCTGCCTGTGGTCACACACCAGCTGTACATTGAGGGAATGGTAGCCCTTCCGGTTGCGGTACTCCTCGGCATGCTCAAGAGGTGCCCGCAAAGCCACATGCGTGCAGTCAATGGCGCCCTGCACCATGGGGAAGCCCGCTATTCTTGCAAACCCCACTGCACGCTGCTGCTGCTTGTCCAGGGTCATGGGGAAGGAGATAAATTGATGTCTCCTTCTGAAAAGGGCTTCGGTCACCTGGCGGATGCAGCAATGCACGGCGAACTGGGAGATGTTAGCGATGTCCCCAGTAGCGGATTGGAAGGAGCCGGAGGCATAGAAGTTGAGAGCCACCGTCACCTTCACTGCCACCGACAGAGACGTCCTGCGCATCAGCTGTGGCTGCAGATCTCTCTGAAGCAGCCGGCAGATGTCCGCAACCACCTCCCTTCGGAATCGCAGCCTCCTAACACACATCGCGGCAGACATGGTCAGATAGGAGGTCTGCTGGCGGTATACCCTGCGTGGGTAAGGCCTTAGTTGGCGACGCCTGTTGCCCCCTCTGCGTCTAGCCAGGGCTGCCACTCTCTCACGGTGTCTGTAAGCCCTTCTGGCATAAGGCTGAAATTCAGCGTTGCCACCCAATGCAGCCCCCATTATATGCTGGCAAACACTGAGCTCTGAATGAAGGCAAAGATAATTGGTAAGCTCTGGCTTGAGCCAAAAATACCTGTCCAAGTGTTGGTCCAAACCAGTAAACTCTCCTCCTTGGTCTCTGTCCAAAAAACCGTTGCACAAGAGTGAATGCTGTAAAATGGCTGGCCTTTATACTGCTGGGTAAGTGCCCTTTAATTTGCGCTCCCCGCGGCCCGGCTGGGCTGTGTACCGTTCCACTTCACAGTCGCTCGGGCCGCCCGGCGCACAATGGGCCGGCGCGAGTGAAGTTCCGGTTTGGGGCGCACAAAGGGCGTTGCACTATTAAATGACGTCATGATCTGCGCGCGCAGCAGGGCGCGCGCTAAGACTTTGCGCCGGCGCTAAATGTGTCCTGAAGTTGGGGAGAGGCGCAGATCGCGCTGCGCCCGGGCGATAAGCGCCTAGCGCTCGAGATCTACTCCTCCTAAGGCGCTAACGGCTGGCGCGCCCAACTGAATTTCTAGGCCTAAGCCTATCAGGCTTTTTTACTTCACGTGTGAATCTTCTCAACACGGATAAGTCTGATGTGTCTTCATGAGATTGTTCTGGCGGTGAATGACAAGATGCAGTTGCGGCATTGTCATCAATCTGCTCTTGAATAGTCTCTTGTGTTTTTAGGAGGGAACGGCGGTTCCTCCTGAGAATCTGTCCTTCCTCAGTTCTAACAGTGTATGACCTTGGTCCTACTTCCTCAAGAACTGTAGCTTTCCTGTTCCATGCATCTGGATCCTCAATCCTGACAACATCATCCCTTGTCAATGGTTTTAGAGTTTTGGATGACTTGTCATAGTGTGATTTCTGTTTCAGCTTTAACAGTTGAAGTCTCTGTCTCAGTTCCTCACTTTGCTGTTCTTTTGCACAGCAGGGTAGCGTGGTGCGCAACTTGCGACCCATTAGTAGTTCAGCAGCTGAAGAACCACAGTCTAAAGGTGAGGCTCGGTAGCTCAGCAGGGCGAGATAAGGATCAGACTTGCTTTCTGTCGCTTTCTTCAGTAGCTGCTTGAGAACTTGAACACCTTTCTCTGCCTTACCATTTGACTGAGCATACAAAGGACTGGATGTGATGTGCTGAAAGTCATAATGTGCTGCAAACTGTTGCCACTCCTTACAGTTGAAGCACGGACCATTGTCGCTAACGGCAATCCTGGGAATTCCATGTCTGGCGAAGATGGATTTCACATGCATTATGACACTGCTTGCTGTGGTGCTTGAGAGCAGTGCCATCTCAGGATAGTTAGAATAGTAGTCAATCACTATTAGATAGTCTTTACCATTTAAATGAAAAAGGTCCATACCAACCTTTTGCCATGGTGCTGTTGGTATGTCAGCTACTATCATTGGTTCCTTTGCTTGTTTGTTTTGGTGTTTCTGACATGTCTCACATTTGCCTATCATGTTCTCAATGTCCTTATTTATGCCAGGCCAATAAACAGTGTCTCTTGCTCTCCTTTTTCATTTTTCAATTCCGAGGTGTCCCTCATGAATCCTTTTGAGCATGTCTTGACGTAAAGCCTGTGGAATGACTATTCTGTTCTGTTTTAGTAATAGTCCACTTGCGACACTCAATTCTGACCTGATGTGAAAATATTTTGGACAGGAACCTTTTGGCCAACCATGATGAATGTTCTCTATTACTGTTTGTAATACTATATCTTTTACTGTTTCTTCTGCTATTTGCTTTGATTTTGTGTCTGACACGGGCAGCACAGCAGTGACCATACTCACATGAACATCCACGTCTTCTTCAGTAGAGCTCACATGACTCATTGTGGGTGCTCGGGATAGTGCATCTGCTAACACTATGTATTTGCCTGGTGTGTAGATCAGTTCAAATTCATATCTTTGCAGCTTCATCATGAGTCGTTGAATCCTTGGAGACATCTCATTCAGGTTTTTTTTTATGATGGCAACCAGAGGGCTGTGGTCTGTCTCAACTGTGAAGGTGGGAAGTCCATATATGTAGCCATGAAACTTTTCTAGTCCAACTACCAAGCCTAGACATTCCTTTTCAATCTGGGCATATCGACACTCAGTATCAGTCATAGACCTGGAGGCATAGGCAACAGGCTTCCAATCTTCACCCTCTGCTTGTAGCAAGACCGCACCTAGGCCATCTTTTGATGCATCCGTTGACACTTTGATTCTTTTTGTTGGGTCAAAGAAGGTGAGTACAGATATGGTTGTCAGCACTGTTTTGAGGTTTATCCACTCTTGTTCATGTCTTTCTGTCCATGCGAACTCATTTGTTTTATGTAGCAGGTCTCGCAGGCAGGCTGTCTTGGCTGACAAGTTAGGAATGAATTTTCCAATGAAGTTTATCATCCCCATGATGCATAGCACTCCTTTTTTGTCAGTGGGTCGGGGCATTTTGAGTATGGCGTTTACTTTTTCCATATCTGGCTCTATTCCTTTACCAGATAGATTATCTCCTAGGAAAGTGACTTCCTGGACGCCAAACTGACACTTGGCTTTGTTGAGCTTCAGTCCATTCCGGCGTATGCTCTGTAGCACTTTAGTCAGTCTCTCATTGTGTTCTTTCAGTGTGGAGCCCCAGATGATGATGTCATCAACATAGACCCGAACTCCTTCCAGACCTTCAATTATGTGTTCCATCACTCTATGAAAGATTTCAGATGCAGATATTATCCCGAAAGGCATTCTGAGGAAACAATACCTGCCAAATGGTGTGTTGAAGGTACAGTATTTGGTGCTCTCTTCATCCAGTTTTAGTTGCCAAAATCCTTGTGAGGCATCGAGCTTTGTAAAGTATCTGGCACCTGACATTTCACTGGTGATTTCTTCTCGCTTGGGAATCTGGTAGTGTTCACATTTTATGTTTGCATTTTTAAGTCCTTTGGATCCATGCATATTCTTAGATCATTGTTCTTTTTCTTTACACATACCATGGATTTAACCCAGTCTGTTGGCTCTGCGACTTTCCTGATGACTCCTAGTGTGGTCATTCTGTCCAGTTCATTCTTGAGCCGGTCACGCAGGGGTGCTGGAACTCTTCGTGGAGCATGTGCTGAGCATTCTCCTTTAGCTGGATCTTGTAAGTGAATGGTAGAACTCCAAATCCTTTGAACACATCCTGGAAATTATTCACTACAGAATCCACCGAGTCATCTGGTCTGCTTATGGCACAGTTTATACGGTAGACTCTCTTGACCAGTTCTAAGTCCTCACAAGCTTTTTCACCCAGTAGTGAATCAAGTCTTTCAACCACAACAGAAAACATGAGATGATGCACTTTGTCTTTGACTGTCACTTTAAGTCTGCATACACCTAAGCTATCTATTTTCTGTCCATTATAGTCCTTCAGTAGTATTGACTTTTTCTGTATTTGGGCTTTTCTTTCATATTGTTAATGTCACTCATACTGATTAAGTTTGCTTTTGCCCCAGTGTCTAGTTTCAAGGTAACTAATGCTCCATTTACCTGCAGTGGGATCATCCATTTGTCCTCTTTTACTGCATTAACTTTATGTTCAGCATTGTCCATTTCTGAGGGCTGCACATTTTCTGTATCCTTTTTGATATTGTCACATGACACCATTCCTACAAAAAATGCCTCACTTAAATCAGTGTCCTCAATTACATTAACTCGTTGCCCTTTCTTAGTTTTTACTTTTGAAAAGCATTGTTTGGCAAAGTGATTCTTTCCATTACACTTTGTGCACATTTTTCCAAACGCTGGGCATTGTCTTAACTGGTGTTTGTAACCACAGCATTTACAATTAAAAATTTCATCCTCCGATTGCTTTTCATTTCTGCTCTGCCCACGTTTCTTCCCCTTGTACGACACAGCACCGACAGCAGCATTATCACTCATTACAATCGCATCATTATTGATTTCACTGAAAGTCTTCGCGTGCTTTCGAGCTAGCTCGCTGGCTTGGCATATTTTCACAGCATTTTCCAAATTTAGTTCGGTTTCTCTCAACAGACGTTCCCTGACTTTTTTTATCATGAATACCAAACACAATCTGGTCACGAATCATGGATGCTTTCAGCTCAGAGAAATTACATGTCTGTGCTTTCAGTTTCAGATCAGTTATAAAGCTATCAAAAGTCTCATTTTGCTGCTGTGTCCGAGAACGGAAGATGTATCTTTCATAGGTCTCATTCTTTTTGGGAGAGCAATGTGCATCAAATTTTTTTAGCACATCTTCTAATTTTTCTCTGTTCTCCTCTGGATTAAACACAAATGTATTAAATACCTCTATCGCCTGTGGGCCTGCAACCGTAAGCAGCAACGCTATCTTCCTTGTGTCTGGCTTCATACCGAATCCGATGGCTGCAATGTAGAGTTCGAATTGTTGTTTTAAAGTCTGCCAATTGTAGTCGATATTTCCTGTGAGTTTCAAATGCTCTGGTGGCTTCAAATTGTCCATGTCGCTTTTCACAATTTTCAGCAGATCTTCACCAATCCTGGTACCATCTTATGTTCATTAATAAATAGACATTCTTATTATGAACACAGCTAGCTTTTGCTTGACACTTTATTGAGCACATGTGGACTAGGTACAGTGTCTGTAGAGGCATCCATCTTGACTGCTGCCTTGTGGGTAGCCTAGTGCCTCATGGGTAATGTAGTCTTAATATACATACAGCTGGGTAGTGTAGTCTTATATACATACAGCTATATATAGCTCTACACAGCTCTACGGCTCCACCTAGTGTCCACTATAGAATGACATGTTATTGATCATTACAGGGTGGGCGGGTGAATACACAAAAGGCCAGAGGCAGATAAATGAAGAGTACGAGAGTGTGGGTTGTAAGGCTGGAGCAGGTTACACTGATGTCACTATTACAAAGAAGAGCAGGGTAGTTTTCCCTTTTGTCCAAACATTGTCCCTCAACCAACATCACTAAAACAGATTATCTGGTCGTTGTCACATTGCTGTTTGTGGGAGCTTGCTGTGTGCAAATTGGTTGCCGTGACCTGCATTACAACAGTGACTACACATTAAAAGTATTTCATTGGGTGTAAATTGCTTTGGGACGTCCTAAAGTTGTGAAAGGCGCCATAGAAATGTTTTTTCTTTCTTTTTACCAGTTTTTGGGTAAGAAGCACCTTAGGCCAGTCTTGAAGGACAGCTCGCTGTTTGCAGGTAATGCACAATGGATAGAAACACAGAAAACGCTCCGCTGTTCCAATGCAATACTGCCTGCTGCAGCGACTGGAACTTTTGGCCTACAGTCTCTAATTCTGCTGGATTCAGTGAGCTGACTCTTTGTGATAAAATATATTTCTGAGCAGAGTAAATTGGGAAATATGGAACATTCTTAATTAACTTGGTGAAAAGATAATTCACAGAGCGCATTTCCATTTAACTCACTTTCCCTTTGCTTGGTAATTTCTCAAGACTGTCACATTATTGGAGGAGATCTGTCGCTGGTCTTTGGAGCCTAAGGAGTAGATTTTGCCAGCGTGATGGCTCAGAATTAACATTTGTCAAGGGTTTTATGTGGGATGCTGAATTTAGTTCATTTCAAATCCTCCAACACAAAACCAACACAGATTATAATTAAAAGATCAAACCCCATCCAACTACCAATAGGAATAAAGTACATCAATGCCTGAGGTACTAGTTAATACTTGCCTACCTTTGAATTAGCAAGTACGACACAGACACAATGGTGTATTAAAAACAATTTACTTTTATTTAACAACCACAAGCAAGATGATATCACCGTTCATGTAACCATTTCCAAAGAACAGTTTAGTTCAATATTACCACAGCACAATTGGCTGGGTTTAGTTCAGCATTAGATTCATAATTAAGATACCACAGTGCATATTGTGGAAGGTTGCTTTGAGTTGGATAAGAATTCCTGTCAAGGTTGATTCAAAATAAGATTTTATCAGCCTCTTTGTCAAGTGAAGGTTTAGTCTCAAAGCATTCAGTCTTCTTCTATTGTGTTTGTTGCTTTTCAGGTCTACAACCTCAGCAATTGGCCTTCAATCCCATTTTGTCAGCAGATCTCTTCTCTTGTTATCTATTACTGTAAAAACCTGGGCTACGGTTGGAAAACTTTTGATTTTTCTATACTTCTCTTTCAATATTTTTATATATTTTCTACTATTTAAAGTCCTTTTAATTTTCTCATGCTTTCCTTAAATCTGACCTTTTCTAATTCCACTAGTCAGTTAAGACCTCAGTAATACATTCAGTGAGGCTCAGTGGGTAGAACACTCACCTTTGCATTAGAATACTGCAGCCAAAGTAGCCTCCCTCAGTGAATTTCAAAGCAATCCATTATATGGGATTTGATAAGGTGCTCTATATTGAATCTTTCTTTCTTTCTTGCTTTCTCTCTCTCAACAGTAACAAAAAACTACTCCTTTCAAACAGGCAACTACAGCACACACTGGAGCACAATCCCTCCCATATATATATCTCAAGATCAGAGACCCTTTTTTTTTTCTTTCAAGCATTCTGAATGTGAATTAATTTTTGAAATGTTTTGCTTTTCCACTCATTTAGACCTTATGGTCTCGATTTTAACTGAGCCGTGGGGGCGGGCTTGGAGGCGTGCGGGGGTGTTAAAATCGCAAAAACTGGCAGTCGGGACCCCCCCGCCTGGTTCCCAACTCCGAGCCATTTTTACTCAGGCGTGTCTGATGGTCCCGAATCCGTCCCGCATCCAACAGGCGGGACTGGTCTTTAAGGCCCTTAATCACCACTAAATGGCCTCTATAATCCCATTTTAACAGTCTCTTGCACTTTTAACCCTTTTCCCATGTAAAACACGCCTGGTGGGAATCACGACTGTGAAACCTGGCGGGAGCACTATTGGCTTGCTGACTATCAGCTGCAGGTCAACCATTAAAGAGGCGATTTGATCAGCCATCATTTGCAGGTGGCAGGATTTTTTGTCTCAGGCCTGGGGCAACTTTTACCAGGCTTAACCACACCAGAGGAAGGTTGGAGCCTCACACACATCTCCAGTGTGATCTCCTGCGAAACCCCTCTCACCACCTTCACTCAGCGCTTCCTCAACGGATTCATATGCCAGAAGTATGGGAGCCATTTTTTTCCTTCCCTTCTGGGCATTAGAGGAGCCCGAGCACCAGGCACGGCAGCAGCAGAACCAGGAGCAACAGCAGAACCAGCAACAGCAGCAGCAGGAGCGACAGGCTGCTGCTCACCCACCTGAGGCAGCAGAGGCCAGAAGGGGCCAGCACCTGGAAGCCCGTCGGCGCAGGAGATACCCCCCAAACAGGGTCTACAGACACAGGGTCAGCTACCTCAACATGACTGAGCAGCAGCGCCAAAGGCGGCTCCGACTTTCGCAAGAGGTAGTGACTGACATCTGCGCAATGCTACAGCAAGACCTGCTGCCCAGAGGACCAGGTGGATGTTGTGTCCGTCAGTAGTAAGACACAGACTGCAGGAGAACGGTACAACAGGTGTTTACTCAACGTGGCTCACTCTGGAACTGAACTGTACAGATTACTACTCAGTGCTATATACAGATGTGGTCACTGCCGGTACTACAGTATACATGAGCTGTAAAAAGTAGTTCCCCCCTTAAAGGTATATACATTACAATTCCTCCCCTTTTAGATTAACAGTACCATAACACTCATTTAACAATTAAATATCAAACTAATTACAATTAACACTTTTAACATGCAACGTTAGCTGAAAATAGTCCATTTATATATTCAGTCTTTGGGGAGGCTTCCTGATCCTTTCTGGATAGTGCCTTTCCCGAGTGTCTTGCTCTTGGTGCGGAGGCGATTCTGGCACCCTGTCGTCGGTTGGGTCATCAGCTTCCGATGCTACTGTTTCTGGGGTAGATGCGACCTGTACGTCGGGTTCCTCACCAGGTACGTATGGGCGAGGCATGGGGTTGACGTGTTCCTGTGACTCTAGGATCTGGTCAGCATGGCGTCTCACGATGTTCTCCCCAACGTCCACTGTGTACATTAGTGGGCCCTGCCGTGTGCATATCGTTCCTGGCTGCCATTTTTCTGTTCGGTAGTTGCGGCCAAGACTGGTTGCCCTACATTGAAGCTCCTTGTTGGCTTCTCATGGATGTGCTGGAATTGCTTACTCTCAACATCTCTTCGTATGTTTGGTCTGAGCAAATCCAGGCGAGATCTTAACCTTCGGTTAAAGAACATCATGGCCGGGGCCTGGTTGGTGACTGCATGTGTCGCATTCCGGTAGGCGAACAGGAAATTGTCCACCTTATGCTGCAGTGGAATGTTGTCATTGTACATAGCCTTTATTGCCTTCTTAAAGGTTTGTACGAACCTCTCAGCCAATCCATTTGTGGCTGGGTGATACGGGCGGATGTGTAATGCCTTACCCCATTCTTCTTCATAAACCTCCGGAACACTTCGGACACAAATTGTGGTCCGTTATCGGAGCAAATCTGTTCTGGCAAGCTGTTCCTGGCAAAAATGGTCCGTAGGACTGCAATTGTTTTCTCCGTGGTGGTGGAGGACATTTTGATCACCTCAGGCCATTTCGAGTGCGCATCCACGGCTATTAAAAACATTGAGTCCATGAATGGTCCAGCAAAATCAATATGCACCTGTTGCCATGGAGATGAGGGCCACTCCCATGGGTGTAGAGGGGCAGGTGGTGGTGCATTTTGGACTTTCTGGCATCCTGAGCAGCTCTTGGTCAGGTCCTCGATTTGTTTATCAATTCCTGGCCACCACACATAAGCCCTGGCAAGGCTTTTCATTTTTACCCCTCCCAGATGACCCTCATGAAGCTCATTGAGCACTCTATCCCTTAACTTGGGTGGAATTACCACTCGGGATCCACACATCAAGGTCCCCTGGCACACTGACAGCTGTTCTCTTCTCGTCGAGAATGCTGGCAACAGTGAGTCGCTATGTGCTGGCCATCCCTTCACCGTCAAATCATATACCCGAGACAGTGTCGGGTCATTTCGGGTCTCCTTTTCTATACGAGCCTTAGTTACCGGTAGGTATTCAACTATAGTCGAATGAAATATTTCGACAGGATCCACTGCTGGTGCTTCCTCCGCAGTAGGCAGTGGCAGGCGTGATAGCCCATCAGCATTTCCATGCTGTTTCGTGCCCTTATATTCAATCTCATAGTGGTGCGCCCCTAGAAAGAGTGACCATCTTTGTAGTCGTTGCGCAGTCATCACCGGAACGCCCTTCTTCGGATTAAAAATGGAGACAAGAGGCTGGTGGTCAGTCAGCAAGGTGAATTTCTGCCCGTGCAGATAGTGATTGAACTTTTTCACTCCCCACACTAGGCTGAGGGCCTCCCTGTCAATCTGGGCGTAGTTACGCTCGACTGAGGTTAGTGATTGTGACGCAAAGGCTATTGGCCTCTCTGAGCCGTCCGAGAATTTGTGCGACAGCATCGCTCCAATGCCGTAGGGTGACGCATCACACGCCAATCAAATTGGTAGTGCTGGGTTGAAATGGGCCAATACCTCTTTCGATGTGATTAGTGTTTTGCTCTTCTGGAAAGCTCGTTTACATTCGTCACTCCACTTCCATGGCACTCCCGTTTGCAGTAGGTTGTTCAGTGGGTGTAGTATTGTAGACAAATTTGGCAAGAACTTATGGTAGTAGTTTACCAGCCTGAGGAACGACCTCAGTTGTGACACGTTTTCCGGTGCTGGAGCCTTGACTACTGCCTCAATCTTTTCTGGGGACTTATGTAACCCCTCTTTATCGATAACGCGGCCACAATACGAGATCTGTTTTTTAAAAACTTGCATTTGGGACAGTTAGCTCGGAGCCCATATTCCTTCAATCTAGTGAGCACCTGCTCCTGGTTGGCGAAGTGATCACTGTCATTTTCGCCCGTGACCAGGATGTCGTCCAAATAACACTGGATCCCTGGGATCCCTTGCAGGACTTGTTCCATTGCCCTTTGCCAAATAGCCGGAGATGATGCTACCCCGAATACCAGCCGGTTGTATTGGTAGAGACCTTTATGGGTGTTGATTGTGAGGTATTTTTTTGATGCTTCTTCTACCTCCATTTGCAGATACGCCTGGGCCAGATCAATCTTAGTGAAGCGTTTCCCTCCAGATAGCGAGGCGAAAATATCTTCAATCCGCGGAAGTGGATATTGCACCGTGTGAAGGACTGGGTTCACTGTTACCTTAAAGTCCCCACTGATGCGAACCTTCCTTGGTTCCCTAGGCGTGCTGCTCAATGACTTTTTCATCACAGGGACAATGGGTGTAGCCCACTCGCTCCAGTCTACCTTGAACAGTACTCCTGAATGTTCCAAACTCTCCAGCTCTGCTTCGACGGCTGGGCGGATCGCATAAGGTACAGGTCTGGCCTTAAAAAATTTTGGCCTTGCGTTTTCTTCGATTTTAATTGTTGCTGTCATGCCTTTTAGTGTTCCGAGTCCTTGCTGGAACACTCCTTGCGCATCGGTTAGGACCTTTGACAGTCGCCCAGGTGTGACGTCATCATCCTTTTTGGCAGCCACAGTCAGTGCTTGTATGGAATGCCAATCCAGCTGTATTTTCCGGATCCATTCATGTCCCAGTAATGGTGGTCCTCCATCTTGCAATACATACAGGTCTAGTTTTGGTGTTTCCTTACTGTTATATATAACGGTCACCCTTATTTTTCCTTTGGGGTAGACTTTTTGCCCCGTGTACATCTTCAAAATAATTTTTGTGTCTCTCAAGGGTATGTGTGAGAAAAGCCGCTCGTAGTCCCATCGGATTATGACTGTTAGGGCTGATCCTGTGTCCAATTCCATTTTTACCTGGACTCCTGCTATCTTGAGAGTGACCCAAATGGTTCGGTGATCCTCCGTTTTGATCACATTATGTAGCTTCAGACAACTCAGCTCCCTGCTTTCGGAGTCGGTATCACTCTTTTGTTCGTCTGAACTATTCTCCGTCACCTTATGTACCTTCTTGTACTTTCTTTTGGAGATTTCTTATTGCTGGTTTTCTTTCCTGACCTGCAGACTCGTGCTATGTGTCCTACTTTTCCACACTGTCTGCACACTTTGTCTTTGAACCAGCAATCACTGTGGTCATGTGTTGTTCTGCCGCAGCGATAGCACTTCTCTGTTCTGTATGACATTTCGTTTGTGCCATATTCTTGCGGTCTCTGTTGTATATCTGCAGCGCCCCGTGCTGCTGCTTCATATGATACCGCAATGCTGAAAGCCTTGTTCAGCGTAAGGTCCTTTTCAGATAAAAGCTGTTTCTGGGTTCCTTCACTTTGAAGCCCACACACAAACTTGTCCCTTAAGGTATCTGCCAGTCCCGTTCCAAACTGGCAGTGTTTCGATAGTTTGCGCAGTTCTGTTAAATATTCAGCATTGCTTTCATCCTTATGCTGGTTCCGTTTGTGAAACTTGAATCTTTCTGCTATCAGCAGCGGTGTGGGGTTTAAATGTTCCTGTAGTATCGTCACTATGTCTCCAAAACTCTTTTCCACTGGCTTCGCTGGGGTTACTAGATTTCGTAATAAGCCATACGTCTTTGCACCCATTAAATTTAACAATACCGGCGCTTTCTTGTCATCTGACACCTCATTTGCCTTGCAGTATACCTCTATTCGTTCGACATATGTAGTCCAATCTTCGACTTCATTGTCAAATGCGTTGATACTGCCACTCTTCGGCATTTTGGGTGTGGTTTAAAATGGCATCTCCCGCGCTTTCCTTCCTCCCCCGCTGCTGCCAACGCCGCTCTCGGCGGTCCTCGTTGCAATGGCGGCGCCCTGTAGGTTTCGCGCGCTTCTCCTGCGCTGCTGCCAACGCCACTCTCGGCGGTCCTCGTGGCAATGGCGGCGCCTCGCGGGTTTCTGCACATCTCTCTCCCTCTCCTCGACGCTGCTCGGCCCCTGAACACCGGCTGCGCCCTGTGTGCTCTGCCCTCTCTCTCTCTCTCCCGTCGACGCTGCTCGGCCCTTTGATGTGCCACTCGGTCGGGCTCTAGCCCGCCGCTGTCCGGAAAGGGTCTGCGCACTACCTGTTGCCAGCCCGTTTCGCTGGACCACCACGACTGGAAAGCCAAGCCTGGCTCTCAACAGCCTCCCCTGCAATTCTTGAGTCTCTGCTGGATGACTGGGCGGTTGCCCGTGGTCGACGCCCGTGCCTCTGGCCTTGACCTCCAATCTACTGGTCTCCAGGAATGAATCCCTGGGAGGTGATGCAGAGTTGCAGGTAGGATCGAATTTTCCTCGTCGCCAATGTTGTGTCCGTCAGTAGTAAGACACAGACTGCAGGAGAACGGTACAACAGGTGTTTACTCAACGTGGCTCACTCTGGAACTGAACTGTACAGATTACAACTCAGTGCTATATACAGGTGTGGTCACTGCCGGTACTACAGTATACATGAGCTGTAAAAAGTAGTTCCCCCCTTAAAGGTATATACATTACAGTGGACACCCCTTACCAGTGGCCATCAAAGTCACCACCGCACTCAACGTTTTTGCCTCAGGCTCATTCCAGGGATCATCAGCGGCATTTCCCAGGCAGCCACACACACTTGTATTACACAGGTAACCGATGCCCTCTTTGCCCTCGTGCCCAATCACATCCATTTCACCAAGGATCGCGCAAGTGTGACGGCGCGAGCGGTTGGGTTAGCTCATCTGGCAGACTTTCCAAGGGTGCAGGGCATCGTTGACTGCACACATGTGGCCCTTAGGGCACCCCATTGCAATCCAGGTATTTTTGTCAACTGCAAGGGCTTCCACTCCCTTAACATTCAGCTGGTGTGTGACCATAAGAGGGAGATTTTGCATGTTTGTGCCATGACTCTTTCATACTGCGCCAGCCTAGTGTGCCTCCGCTATTCAGGCCGCCAGACCAACTTCACGGATGGCTACTTGGAGACAAGGGCTATCCCCTGAGGACTTGGCTAATGACGCCGTTGAGGAGGCCAGCCAACGAAGCTGAGGAGCGCTACAACTCCAGCCACATTTCCACCAGATTCATAATCGAGCAAACCATCGGCTTGTTGAAGATGCGCTTCAGATGCCTGGATAGATCAGGTGGAGCCCTACAGTACTCAGCAGCCAGGGCCTCCAGAATCATTGTGGTTTGCTGTGCACTTCACAACATGGCACAGCGTCGTGGCTTGCAGATTCCTGAGGACCAAGTGGCTCCTCACATACCCTCCTCAGATGATGATGATGAAGATGAGGAGGAGGATGAGGAGGGCGAAAACGACCATCCTGCAGAGGACCAACAACCAGCGGCAGCATTACGCCAGAACTTTGCTGCCCGGGATGCAAGGAACGCACTCATCCTGGCCAGATTTGCTTAGCCTAGCCAATCAAGCACTTTTGCCTCGCAGCTTCTTACCTGAGCATCGACAATGGCCAAGACACTGCGGATTCCTAGCTATTTGTCCAGCATACTGACAATTGCAAATAATCCTAAGCCCTCAATGTGAAAGTCCCATTCGCGAAATGACATACGCCACAAATACAGCAGTAGCCATCAGACTTTTTATTGACAGAATTCATCTGATGGCTTTTTTTAACAGTACATAAAATTTCACCCTTGTGTCTACCCTTGTGACTACTTGTGCTTTATTTTCCTCTTACGCGTGACCCTACGTCATGGTTCCCTTGTGGCTTCAGCAGATGTGAAGACCCCTTGCTCACTTTCCTGCTGCTCCTGTCTCAACACCTTTGGCGGGCGTCCTCTGGGGTGGAAAGCTTGTGAGGGCTCGTCAACAGTCTGCTGCTCCTACGGCTGTGCAGGGATTGAGACGTCTATCTCACTTGGGTGTGGACTCTGGTGGGGCTCTGATCGAGGGCTCTGTAGTGGCATGGAAGTGTGAGCGCTTGGAGAGGAACCCCCACTTCCTTGAGGTCTGCCACCAACCTCCCTCTCATGGATCAGCTCCCCCTCCGCGCCTGCAAGTGGCTGGAGAGCACCTTGCTGCACATCAGGAGGGCCATTGGGACCTGTATCTGCAATGGCAGTCCTACTCAGAAGGACTTCCATGAAGGTCTGGTTTCTCTGTTCAATAGATGCCCATCGCTCCTCAAGAGATGTCATTCTATTCGGAACACTCACCATGTTTTCCATACCCTGGCAACTAACCTCCTCCATGGCCGTAGCCCTCCTCTCCTCTACCATAGCCAGCCTTACCACAGAGGCAGCAATCATTTCCATGTAGGTAGCCATCCTTTCCGTGTTGATGCGTTCATGCGCCAATGACTCCACAAAGACTCTGCTCATGTTTGCTATGGACTCCTTCATTCGCTCCACACTCGCAGCGGCCCTGGAGACAAAACCTGCCAGAGACTCCTGCATCTGTGCATGGAGTTCCATCACCTCTGATCTTATGGATGGACCCAGAGACAGAGGGTCGACATGCAGCTGAGCCGAGCTGGCAGAGTCCTGCGCCCTCCGACGAGGACTCTCCACTGCTGTCCCTGTCTCCACAATCTGCTGATGCTCACTTGTGAGCTGTGATACACCAGGTGACAACACTACTCTGTGTCCCGAAGGTCCCACCAAGGTGTGAGTGTCTGCGCTGGTGCTGGGTGCGCTTATTTCTGCTGACGCTGCGCCCTCAGAGGTTGCAGATTCCTCTGAGGAGTCTGGAAACTCAGGTTCTTCCTCCTGGACAGTGGGGATGGGGGCTCTCGATGGTCCTGTGGGGGAGTAAAGGAGTTACAGATGTGAGGTCAAGGTTACATGCACATTGCATTTTGCAGATGATCATAAGCCCACCTGTTATAGCTTCAGAATCAATATCAGCGACACATGCAATGTCAATGAGAGAGATGGAAAGCTATTCTGTCACCAGCTTGCTGTGATGCACCCGTCTGTCCGTCCCCAACGTGCGCATCATTTTCAACCCCGACAATTTCCAGGACGGCTTCCTCCCAGGGGGTGAGCTGGGCTAATGATGGTGGGCCTCCTCCTGTCCTGGCTCTTTCCCTTTTATTGTGAGCTCTCTTTTCCTGCAATGAGGGAGACAAGTGGAGGTTGAGTGAGAATGAAGGAGTGAGTGTAGAGATTGCATAGCATAGATACTTAGAAGGAGACAAAGATGGAGTGAGGTTGCAAGACCAAGGGCCCTCCCTGTGTGTTGTCAGTTGTGTTCAAAGCATCAGAGTGATAGGGAGTGTGAGGGCTGCATGGTGGAATAGTTATGTGAATGTGAGCATAGAGAGAGAGGGAATGGGTAAGGGTGCATGGATGTGAGTGTCAAGTGGGATGTGGAGGAAGAGATTGCTAAAGCTGAGTGCTGGTGAAGAAAGGCAATGGGGATCAGATTGAGGGTGATGGGAATTTCATACTTACTTTTCCAGTGCGTTGAAGGTCATGGAATCTTTTCCTGCACTGCATCCAGGTGCACCGTGTGACCCCCAAGGAGTTGACCTCCCCAGCCACCTGTATCCACACAGCCTTGGTCTGACTGGGAGGCCTCTTCCTCCCTGATGAAGGGAACAGGACCTCCCTGTGGGCCCTAGCCCCATCCACCAATGCCTGTAGTGCTGCCTCATCAAACTTAGGAGCTGCTCTTGGCCTCCCGCTGGCCATTGTTCCTGCAGGTTCCTGTGCCATCAAATGGAGAAAGCTTGGCAGTCTGCAGAAGAAGCAAGGCTTGCTGTGGACTTTAAATGCAGCAGCAATGATGACATCATCGGAGGGGACTTTCAGCCATGAGAAACCAAAAGCAAAGGCTTCCCACATGTTGGAAATCAATTGGCCAATTGAGTTAAAATTGCATCAATCTCCCACATCCATTTAGATTCGTGTGGGAAACACAAAATTCGAGGAACACGACAACAGCCCGCAGCTGAGTTAAAATCGAGGCCTCTCTGTGGAAACACTTCCCAATGGCAGGTTAATTGTCAGCAAGATTTGCTCTGACCTTTGAACTTCTGCCGATACTTAATGGCCATTGTTAACACATTATACTTGGTTCTTAATTCTGTCGTCCATTAAATCCATTAAAGAACATCATCTACTGTTTTGAAGGTTCCTGGCCAGACATTGTCCAGGTGCATGTTTATTAATAACATGCTATTTTCAGCATTTAAAAAAAATGGACTAAAGCTCAACGACCCTTTAGCTGATCCACTTGCAGGTCAGGGTCAGTGTCTCTTCCAGGGTCAGCTGTTCTTTCAAGCGTTTAACTTTATCTTGTCTGATTCATTACAGTTTTTTCTACAAAAGATATGTATTTTTAGGAAACAGATTGTACATTTGTGCTATCAACTCAAACATGATCCAATTTTCAGCTTTGCCTATCTTTGTATCTCTCAACTAGATCAGGAATTAAAGAATTATAAGACTTTCATTGCCAGAAAATGGGATCAAAGTCTTTTATGATGTTCAGTGGTTCATATTAGAATTTTATTTGATACATTTATTAAATTGTGAACACTTTCATTAAACCGTTATCTTAATAGACAGATTTGTTTGACCTAAGTCCCTGTCCTCTGCTCAAAGCAGATAAAATACTAAATACCTGTAATCTAAAAGAGCCAGAGAGAAAGTGCAAAACTCTCACCGATCAATGTAATCAAACTAGAAGCAACACTCAGGAAAATAAACAGAATTACACACCTTCCTCATTCTCGGAAAAATCCCTATGAAATGGCCACTAACTTTGGTAGTACGTTCAAAGTAGTTTTTCTAGAATTGTTTTTGTTAAAGATGCCTTTTTGTTGCTTTGTTTTTGCTGAGAAACCTAGGTGAAGGGCCAAATCCCATAATCCAGGACCCCACCAATGTTTTAAATAGAGTAAGAGAGAAGAAGAAATGGATCTGGAAGCAATAGTTAGGTAGGGGATGCCTAATGGTACTAAAATGGCCATGATGTGTTGGAAGAGGAGGTGGACAGGTGAGAACATGGTGGGATGGCATCCGATGGTCCAAAATGGGCCATAGAGCCAAAGACATTTACAGCACTGAAGGTGGCCATTCAATTCATCATGTCTGTGCCAGATCTTTGCTGGAGCAACCCAAAACTAATCCCACTGCCCTGCTCTCTTCCCATAGCCCTGGATTTTTCCTTTGCTTCAAATGTTTATCCGAGGGCCGAGGGCAGTTTATGTTCCATTCTCCTGGACCTTCCTTCCCCACACAGCTGCCAAATACTGCTCCCCATTACAACCAAATCCTAGCAACACCCCAGACCGGTCAGACTCTTGGCTACTTCATGCTTCCAAACTCCCGTCCTGGATCACAGAACTCCCCTCTCCATGATTACCACTCCTCCAGTTCCTGGGACCCCCTTTCAGTAATCACAAACCTCTAAGACCACATTCCCAGTGCTCCCATAGCCCCTACTGACCCTATGCTCCAAGGTATTGGGACCTCCCCTCCTACTGCTCCCTAATCCCATCTCCAATACTCCAAAATTCTGGATTTCCCTCACCAATGCTCCCAGACTCCTCTTCTGGTGAGCCCAAAACCTGTCCCACTGTTCCCAGAATTGCTCTCTAGAGTGCTCCTAGACCCGTTGACCATCCTCCCAGTGCTCCCAGATCTTGGGATCTCCCCCCCCCGCATAAAATACTACTAAACAGAAAGACCCCAGCACTTAGACCCTAGACCCCCTTCTCAATGTTCCTAGATCTCAGGGCTGTTGAAGATGGTGATAAATCAGTATCCCTGATAATAAAACCTTGGCATAACACGCCTGTTCATATAAAACCTCAGAACCACCAGCCGCCGCATGCCCCAAGCATCACCATCATTGCAATGCTGGGGGTGGGGGGGGGAGGAATCTCAGAGTTCCTGCACCCCGAGTCTTCAGTGAGACCAACATATGGGCTGGAACACAGATCCCAGTGAGCACCCACCACTCCTTGCCAAAGGTCAGACGGAGCAGCAGAAAATGACTGGCTTCCTTTTGTATTTTTGTAGTGCATGTACTTTGCAGAAGGAACTATATTCTGCAGCCCCTGTACACTGCAGTACCAGTAGTGACCACCCCTGTATATAAGCCTGTGTAGTAACTTTGCATAGTTAGTTCCAGTTTGTCTCCACTCAGTAAAGACCTGTTGTAACCAACTCCTGCAGTCCGTGTCTCAATTACACACGGACATAATACTGGCGACGAGCAGATCCGAACTTACCTACAGTTCTGCACCACCTCATGGGGATCCATCCCTGAAGCGAAGTTGTTAGAGGTCGAGGCCAGAAGGAAGAAAGAAAAAAAAACAAACAGAAGAAACGGGCGTCGACTGTGGGCAACTGCCTCTGATTCATCGGAGTTGAAGATTTGCAGGAGAGGCTGTCGAGAGCGAGCCTTGGTTATCCTGTCTATGGTGTTCCAGCTAATCGGGCTGGTGGCAGGTAGTACACTGATCCTTCCTGGGCTGCGGCGGGCTAGAGCTCGATCGGGTGGCTTTGCAACGGGGCCGAGCAGCGTTGGCGGGAAGAGGAGAGAGAGAGAGAGAGGGTGGAGCACACAGGGCGCGGCCGGTGCTACGAAGCCGGGCAGCGTACAGACCCGAGAAGAGGGAGGAAAGTGTCCCGTAGGGTTGCTCTGACGATGGGAAAATAAAAGAAATTAGAAGCGCAGAAAGCCGCGAGGAGCTGCAGTTTGCCACCGGAGAGCGGCGTTAGCAGCAGCGCGGGGGGTGAAGTGCGCGAAGACCATAGGGCGTCGCCATCAAGGCATAAAACGCCAGCAACAGAGCTAGCAGCAGCGGAGAAGATGGAAAGCGCGGGAGGCGCCATCTTAATCCGACGGTGGAAGAAGCACCTGCAGTGGATCCTGTGGAGATATTCCACTCGACCATTGTCGAATGTCTACCTGTGACAAATGCAAACATAGAAAAGGAAACACGAAATGACCCAACACTCTCCTGGGTCTATGATTTAACGGTGAAGGGATGGCCAGCACATGGTGAACTACTGTTGCCAGCATTCTCGCCGAGAAGAGAACAGCTGTCAGTGTGCAGAGGAACCTTGATGTGTGGATCCAGAGTAGTAATTCCACCTAAATTGAAGGATAGAGTGCTCAATGAGCTTCATGAGGGTCATCTGGGAGGGGTAAAAATGAAGAACTTAGCCAGAGCGTTTGTGTGGTGGCCGGGAATCGATAGAGAAATCGAAGAGCTGACCAAGAGCTGTACAGGATGCCAGAAGGTCCAAAATGCCCCACCACAGGCCCCTCTACATCCATGGGAGTGGCCCTCATCTCCATGGCAAAGGGTGCACATTGATTTTGCTGGTCCATTTATGGACTCGATGTTTTTAATTGCGGTGGATGCACATTCAAAGTGGCCAGAGGTAATAAAAATGTCCTCAACCACCACAGAAAAAACTATCACAGTCTTACGAACCATATTCGCCAGAAATGGGCTGCCTGAACAGATTTGCTCCGACAATGGACCACAGTTTGTGTCTGAAGAGTTCCGGAGGTTCTTAAAGAACAATGGTGTTAAGCATTATACATCCGCCCCATATCATCCAGCCACCAATGGATTGGCTGAGAGGTTCGTTCAAACATTCAAGAAGGCTATCAAGGCAATGTGTAATGAAGACATACCCCTACAACACAAGGTGGATAACTTCTTGTTTGCCTACCGGAATGCGACACATGCGGTTACCAACCAAACTCCAGCCATGATGTTGTTCAATCGAAGACTACGATGCCGCTTGGATTTGGTTAAGCCAAACATCAGAAGAGATGTGGAGAACAGGCAGTTTCAGAATATGAATGAAAGGCCGACCAGGAGTTTTAAGATAGGTCAACCAGTTTTGGCCCGGGACTACCACACAGAGAAATGGCAGCCAGGAACGATCTGCACACGGCAAGGACCCCTAATGTATACCGTGGATGTTGGAGAGAGCATTGTAAGACGCCATGCTGACCAGATTCTAGAGTCACTGCAAAATGTCAATTCCACACCACGATCCGATACACCTGGTGATGAAACCGAAGTACCAATTGCATCTACCTCAGAAATGGTGATATTGGAAGCAGACGAACCAAACAACGACGTTGATCCCGAATCAACTTTGCCAGAAGAACCTGATACCCCAAAGAGGCGTTATCCAGACAGAATCAGGAAGCCTCCTCAAAGACTGAACTTATAATTGCTTAACTTCAGCTAATGTATCTAGCAACTGTAATTGTAAATATGTTATTTAATTATTAATCGAATGTTATGTACTGTTTAGCTAAAAGGGGAGGAATTGTAGTGTATGTACTTTGCAGAAGGAACTATATTCTGCAGCCCCTGTATACTGCAGTACCAGTAGTGACCACCCCTGTATATAAGCCTGTGTAGTAACTTTGCATAACTAGTTCCAGTTTGTCTCCACTCAGTAAAGACCTGTTGTAACCAACTCCTACAGTCCGTGTCTCAATTACACACGGACATAATAATTTTGTAAGACTGTTTTACATCTGTAACAAACTGTGGCATCTGAAGTATGAGAGAATCAAAACTTTTATATAATAGAACGTCTCCGATGGCATTGTACAGGTCATCAAGACTGTGCAGTTTAAAGGTCAAGCAAGGTTAGAGGGCAGGGGGCTAATTGGATCATCGGGAAGGAGGCAGAGGGGATGGATGAAGAGAGTGGGAGTAAAGGGGAAGAGGAGCGGGAGAGACGGAAAGGGGAAGAGGAGGATAGAGAGGGAGAAGACTGGAGAAGGGAAGGAGAAAAGAGGTGATGAGGTGAGGTAAAGGAGAGCAGAGGAGGGGAAAGGGAGAGGAGGGGAGGAGAGTAAAAGGAGAGGTGCTGCTCCCTGCTCCACCCACCCCGCTCCACCCACTAACAAAAAAAGCTACCTGCTTTATATTTTTGGTGAAAAACAAAAGTGTGAGATTTAAGGGAGGAGGTTTTGCTTAAATCAGCATACAAGACAGGAGTGGTAACTGAGAGACTTTTTCTCCTACAATTTATAATTGTGTGAAGTGAGTAAATGGAGTTTAATCCTTGCAAGAGTTTGGCGCTAGGAGTTCAGGCTAACATTATCCACATTTTTAGGTTAGTCACTTAGGCAGAGAGGGACTGTAAGGAAAGAGTTAAGTACAGTAAATTGTTTTGAAGTTTCTCTTCTAGAAAAGAGAAGACCTATAGAGGTCTTTAAAATTATGAAGGTGATCAATAGGGTAGACAGAGAAGAATTTTCCACTTGTGGAGGACTCCAAAACTAGGGACCATAAATTTAAGATAGTCACTAATAAATTCAATAGGGGTTTCAAGATAAACTTCTTTACTCAGGGAGTGGTGAGAATGTGGAACTCACTACCACATGGAATGGTTGAGGCGATTAGCATAGACACATTTAAGGGGAAACAAGATAAGTACATGAGGGAGAAATGATTCGAAGGATATGGTGATAAGATGAGATGAAGTAGGGTGGGAGGAGGCTTATGTGGAGCAGAAACAACTAGTTGGGCTGAATGGCCTGTTCCTGCGCTGTAAAATTCCATGTAATTCTATGCAACATGTGGCTGCAGGGCTGTTGCAGGAGGGAAAGTTTCAAATTATCGGTCTATTGAACTGAGTTCTGGAACATTGGAAGGCTTCACCTGAACTGAAACGGTATCAACATCCTTGCGGAAAAGGTAAATAGCGCAGTAGGACAGGATTCAAACTAATACAGTGGGCCATGGGGAAAAGCCTAGGCTTGAGACTAAAGAGATAGAACGGGATTAGAGAGCAAGAATGCCTCTACAGATCTCGCAGTGTAAAAGGAGAACGGATTCACTGGGACAAATAAAGGATCATATAGAAACATGTCCAAAAGTTGATCAGAAGAGCAAAGAGAAACCTAGAAAAAAAAGCATAGCCACAGAAGCAAAACTTAATAGTAAAACAATTCTTTCAGTACTACAACAGCAAGAGGACTGTCAGGGAAAAGGTGAGAATATTAACAAATGCAAACCCTGCTCAAAACTGGATGAGCACATGATAGTAAATATTCTGAATGATTTGCTTCCTCCAGGTGTGCACTAGGGGAGCATTGAACAACGTTGTAAGACGTGTACATTTTTACTCCAGTCTAACAGTACTTAGAGTTCGGACCCGTATTGGAACAGACAACTCGAGACAAAGATTTCAGGGTAATTATTCTTTACTTAAAATCAACAGCGATTATAAGCAAGTGTAAGCATACATATGTGCTAACACCAGCAAGTGATCAGTTCGGCAGGTTCTCTTCTCTGTGCGACCGATCAAGTCTCCCGACTCACTGCAGCAGCCCCTAGTGTCTGTCGACTGCACTTTTTATACCCCAAAACTTAGCAGACCACCCAATGGGTACGTGTCCCAGACCACGTTAACAATGGCCAGTAGTTGTTTTTCTTTCTTCTCTCCTTATCTGTTAGTTAGTGGGCCTCAAGACTGGTTATGCCATTGTCTGAAGAAGTTCCTGTTAACAATGGCTCGAAGGTTTGTTTTACAGAACTCTCAAGGCTCACGTCCTTATCTGTGATTTTTATGGAATTTGCCCAGTAACACGGCCCTCAGTTTCTCAAGGTATGCCGATCCATTAAATTTGGCCAACTTTGAGTTTGGTCAATTTACTTTACAGCGATGATGCATTTTTACAACATCCCCTCTCCAAAAATGAGTACCAAATGCAATGACCCTTCCAGCTCCTGACACCTTTCTGTTGCCACCTTTCCTTCTGCCAGCTTGCTGAAAAGTGACGTTGCACTTTGACCTGCTGCAGCATTTTAAATACCACACTACAACAATATCTCTCCCTCTCAGTGGGTGGGAAACCAATGAAGGACAGTTTTCCAGCTTCCAAACCACCTTGTACGGCTAACAAAACTTCTAGGAGGAATTTGCTGCGGATTGGCAGCAGTTTCACAGCAGCAGATATTAAGCCCACCTCACATCTGCCAGCGAGAGAAGAATCCAGGCCAGCATGTCCAACCAATGTAGAGCAACAATCAACAAGGTCAGTAAGAACCTAAGAACATAAGAACAAGGAGCAGGAGTAGGCCATTCGGCCCTTCGAGCCTGCTCTGCCATTCAATAAGATCATGGCTGATCTTCTACCTCAGCTCCACCTTCCTGCACTATCCTCATATCCCTTGATTCCCTAAGTACCCAAAAATCTAGCGATCTTGAACATACTCAATGACTGAGCCTCCATAGCCTTCTGGGGTAGAGAATTCCAAAGATTCACCACCCTCTGAGTGAAGGAATGTCTCCTCATCTCAGTCCTAAATGGCCGACCCCTTATTCTGAGACTGTGACCCCTGGTTCTGGACCCCCCAGCCAGGGGAAACATCCTCCCAGCATCTACCCTGTCAAACCCTTTAAGAATGTTATATGTTTTAATGAGATCACCTCTCATTCTTCTAAACTCTAGGGAATATAGGCCTAGTCTACTCAAGCTCTCGAAGTTGGCCAAAGCACATAGCCAAAACAGTAGATTATATGATGGAATAGAGCCATGATCAAACTGCACAGTGCCCTGGTCAGACCATACCTGGAATATCACGTCCACTCTGATCACGAGAAACAAGGGAGATGTTAAAGCGCTGGGCGAGAAGAGCCACAAGGCTGATCCCTAGTGTCAGAAATCTGATTTATGAGGATAGATTGGAGCAATTTGGGCTTTTCTCATAGAAAGGAGTTGTCTGAGTGGTGATCTTGTAGAGGTATACAAGATAGAATAATATGGAAAAATCAATCTGGAGAGTGACTTAGAGTTTGGTATTCCACAGGTGACCCTTTACCTGCCCTGGCAATGAATAATGTGGAATCCTTCAGGATATTGTCAGACAAAATTCGCCACAGATTAAAGGAAGCTCCAATATATATGCTTGATATTAACTTGCTCTGAAGTATTTTAGCGAGGGGTTGTATAGCTTACTGGGATCCCGTGGATTTTTGCTGTCAGTAATTTAATAGCCTAAGAGTCATCTGGATTTTTTGTAGCCGCTTAATGTTTTTAAATCTTCTACTTAGCTGAGCCAACTTTTCAACAGCTGGGAGGCCATAACCACTTAATAAAGATGATCAATAATTTTTTTTTTTACATTTTACAATATGCCATACAGGATTCGCTGCAGGGGAATTGTAAAAGAAGCTATAGAAAGTGGAAGTTCCTCCCAATAGAGTAATATGGTAGATGCAGTATATCTGAAGAAAACAATGATGAATAAACAATTTCAGTTTATCTTCCTCCATTATCATTTTTAGTACTTGAAAAGAATAAGTTCTACATATGGCCCACCTCATTTCAAATTAGCCAAGTATGAACGATTCAAAGTATAGGGAGGAGATTTAACTGATAATTGGCTTTCTCAGAACAGACTCTCCAAAGAATCCAATGTCCGTCCACCTTTGTGTACAATGAGCTTAATATAGTTCTCCCTTCTCTATAGATGGGAAAATGCCCTGCAGCCCTCGAAGATTATGGCAGAGCATTTAAATGCATGCATTAGCGATCCTATGCTTGAAGACACACTCATTACCAAGCAAGCTGTCCAGCCATTTAAACTTATTATTTCTAAATTATCTGGAGACATTTTAAGAGTGTGGCTGATGGTAAATGGAAGCAGGTTGCCTGTGGCAATGTCTGATAGAATTCCATCACGATACAGTCTACTGGGTTTATGTGTGACAGCCACCTCCATTACCTTTTCTCCTCTGTGGTCGAGATATATGGCATCATATGCTCCAACCTTGTTTTCAGACAGTGGATATGCTCCAACCTTGTTTTCAGACAGTGGATATGCTCCAACCTTGTTTTCAGACAGTGGATATGCTCCAACAATTTGCTAGGATTTACAATAGAGAAGTATGCTTTATCTCCCAGCTCATGAGAATGTTCTTTTGCTCGAAACCTTCACAGAATCTATTTAACTTGAGGCACGGAGGTGGGAGGAAGCAACAACATTTGTTTGGGAGAGGGAAACACCTCACTTACTTTTTGGTTTTTTGATTCCTTCAGTTATTACTGTATTTTGCATTGGTTGACTGCCTAAGGACAGTTACATGGGGGGGGGGGGGGTCTGTAGCTTCCTGCAATTTGGTTGTGAAGGATTTTGAGCTTTTTTGATACAGATTTTTTGGTGCCTGTTCTTAAGGAGGACTAAGTAAGACCCATGGAGCGGGAACTGGCAGGGCAATGCTCGCCCAGGAACTGTGAGCTGGATAAAGGAATGGGCTTGAAACCCTGGATTAACAAGGCGAATACTTGGTAAAAGAGCATGATGAGTTAAAATACGAGCAGCAGAGGAAGAATAACCCATGGGCAGTCAGTATAATCAATGCGAGATCGATGATCTACCAAGGAATGGATCGGTTGTGAAGAAACACCAATTAAGCAAACGGCTCTGGGCCATAATTGACAGCTTGACCAATATCGAAAAACACCATGGACTTGTTTATTGCTCAAGCTATCTTGAGAGAGAGTGTATGGCTGGGGCCTGCTAAACTGTCCAGGACAAAGCTTACTCATTCTGCTAACAGATACAAGATAAGAAGTAACAAAGGAAGAGATAATATAGCTACTGAACTGTGAGAAATGAAAAAAATGTCTACACATAGTATTCTGCTCAGCAACAGACTCAGGAAGAAAAGGATATAAAACATCCAGACCTACAGTGATTAGCAGGAGAACATTTGAGGAAGATATACAAGAAGAAGAAGAGCCTCCTAAACTCTCCTGGAACAAGGACCTGATCACCCTTGGTTCTGAGTTGTGCTCCCCAGATGAAGGTTGTAGGGCATCGTTATCTGGAAAAACTTGTGTCTGAATGTCAATAAAATTATTTACAGTGTTTAAAGCCATTCTAAGGTCAGTTGATTCTTGAACTTTCAGACCCACATAAGAGAAAACCCTGTAGTAGTGAGAGGAAGAAGATTAAACTTCTTCCATATTCCTTTACTTACACAAAATAACATATATTCGAATATCCCACACTAATAAATATGTTAATTATGGGCCAGAATTCTGTTGAATGTTATAGAAAAGAGAATCCGAAGGTAACAAAACATTCAGCATTACCAGCTGGATTATCTCACGGCAGGACTTATATTTGGCACGGCACCAAGTGATGGATTTGCAAATAATCTACTGAAGAGTAGGGCTGGATTTTGCCAGGCCCGAGAAAGCAGGAATGGAGGCGTGTGGGGTGTTAAAATTGCAAAAAGGCCGACCCCGCCTCCACCCTGCCTCCAAGCAATTTTCCCAAATGTGTGGCTTCTGATCCCGTCTCCGTCCCGCCTCCAAGAGGCAGGATAGGCCCTTAAGGCCCTTAACAACCACTAAATTGCCTCTATAATCCCATTTTGAGAGGCCTTTCTGATTTTAACACGTTTCCCACATGATTCACGTCTCCTCTGAAACACGACGGTGAAACCTGTCGGGAGCACAGTTGGATTGCTGACTATCAGCTGCAGCTCCACCATTAAAAAGGAGATTTGATCAGTCATCATTTGTAGGTGGCAGGATTTTGTTGTCTCAGGTCTGGGGGAACTTTTAGCAGGCATAACCATAGCTGTGGAAGTTTGGAGCCTGACACCCATCTCCAGTGTGACCTCCTGGGAAACCCCTCTTCCCACCTTGACTGAGCGCTTCCTCAACTGAGGCATCTACCAGAAGCATGGGAACCATTTATTTCCTTTCCTCCTGGGCATCAGATTCGGACGAAGACCAGCAGCGGCAGCAGTAGAACCATGAACAACAGCAGCACCAACAGCAGCAGCAACAACAGGAGCGCCAAGCTGCTGCTCACCCACCTGAAGCTGCACAGGCCAGAAGGCGCCAGCGCACGACCACATTGCTTCCCGGGATGCAAGGGATGCACTCATCTTGGCCAGATTTGCTTAGCCTGCACAATCAAACACTTTGGCCTTGCACCTTCTTATCAGATCATCGACAATGGCCAAGAACCTGCAAATTCCTATCACTCTGACCACCATACTGACAATTGCAAGTAATCCTAAGCCCTCAATGTCGAAGTCCCATTAGCGAAATGACACATGCCACAACTGCAACAGTTGCCATCAGAATTTTTATTTACAATAACCAACTGGTGGCTTTTCAACATTAAACTTCACATTTCACCCAAGTGACTTCCCTTGTGACTATTTGTGCAGTATCTTTCTCTTAAGGTTGCAGCTTCCTCTGAGGAGTCTGGAGGCTCAGGCTGTTCCTCCTGGATAGTGGGGATGGGTGCTTGCGATGGTCCTGTGGGGGAGTAAAGGAAAGAGTCAGAGATATGAGGCCAAGGTTACATGCACATTGCATATTGCAGATGATCATAAGTCCATCTGTTAGAGCTTCAGAATCATTATCAGCGACTCATACAATGTCAATGAGAGAGATGATAAACTATTCTGTCACCAGCTTTCTCTGATGCACCCGTCTGTCCATCCCCCACTTGCGCATTGTCCTCGAGTCCCACGATCTCCGGGACTGCCTCCTCCGAAGGGGTGAGGTGGGCTGCTGAGGGTGGCCCTCCTCCTGTCGTCGCTCTTTCCCTCTTATTGTGAGCTCTCTTTTCCTGCAATGAGGGAAACAAGTGGAGTTTGAGTGAGAATGAAGGAGTGAGTGTAGAGAATCCATAGCATAGATGCTTAGAAGGAGGCAAAGATGGAGTGAGGTGGCAAGACCAAGGGCCCTCCCTATGTTTTGTAAGTTGTTTTCATAGCATCACAGTGATAGAGAGTGTGAGGGCTGCATAGTTGAATAGTTAGGTGAATGTGACCATAGAGAGAGAGAGGGAATGGGTAAGGGTGCAGGGATGTCAGTGTCAAGTGGAATGTGGAATAAAGATTGCTAAAGCTGAGTGCTGGTGAGGAGAGGCAATAGGGATCAGATTTAGGGTGATGGGAAAGTCATACTCACTTTTCCAGTGCGCAGAAGGTCATGAAACCACTTCCTGCACTGAAGCCAGGTTCTGCGGATCAGCGACGAGTTGACCTCCTGGGCCACCTGGATCCACACAGCCTTGGTCTGCTGGGGAGGCTTCTTCCTCCCTGAAGAAGGGAAGAGCACCTCCTTACTAGCTCTTGCCCCCTCCACCAAAGCTTGCAGGGCGACGTCATCAAATCTGGGAGCAGACTTAGTTCTCCCGCTCCTCATTCTGCCTCCAGGTTCCTCTCACAGCAAAGACCAAAAGGTTGGCAGTCTGCAGAAGAAGCAAGGCTTCTTGCAGACCGTAAATGCAGCAGCAATGATGACATCATCAGAGGCGAGTTTCAGACAGAAAAGACTAATTGGGCCATGGGTTCCCACACGCTGGAACTCAATTACCCAATTATGTGAAAATCACATCAATCTCCCACATCGATTTGGAATCGGGTGGATAACATGAAAAGCGGATGACACGACCCCAGCCCACCCCAGTGACAAAATCCAGTCCGTAGTGTTTTTGAATGGGGTGGAGCCAGAGGTCGCAGGCCACGAGCATCTCAAGGGGTCCCAACTAGAGGACCAGCAGCCTTCCAGCAACTTTGCTGAAGCCACTGGCACAGCACCTTGTGGGAGTAGTTGAGTTAGTAAACTATCTTCAAGAAAGGCACTATGGGTTGACACTTGGGTGAGAAATGAATTCAAGGCAATCATTGCATTTGGCATTAATTAATTACCTTTACCACATGTGGCACTTTGGTCTGCAGTGTCTTTTCATAGCGGCTTTTGAGTCTGCATTGTCAGTATGTTGTTATTCCTATCAAAGTTGGCTGAATGATTTGTTCTTTAATGCAGCTTTAAGGGAATGGTGAAGGAGGTAAGAAGGATTGTTAATGCAGAGGTGCTTGTGTGGCTTTTTAGAAGAGGGGAATGAGCAGATCATCTGGAGCACTGTGCTAGCAACTGATCCCTGGCATCTGGCTTGAAGGCATTGGGCTGGCTCTCCTTCTTCTGCTTCTATTTCTGCTTTAACCTAAGTTTTCCTCGCAAGGTGATGACTGTTGCTTTAACTCTACCTCCTCTAAATGCAATCCCCCTTTGTGTTGCCATATTGTGCAAAATGCTGCACAACTATAATGATGCGGGGGACTTTCTCTGGGATATTTTAGGGACCTCCCATGATCTATCCAGGCATGTTAACTGTGCGCCAGTCCCATTCCCGTGAAGTGAAAGGTTAAAAGTCTCCCTATTATTTTCTACATTTCAGCCTAATTTCTAATACATCCCCAAGATTAACCCAGGATTCCCACAGCTTTGACTTTAACTAATAGCATTTTTATGTGGAATTTTGTCAAATGCCTTTTAGAAATCTAGGTGCACCATATTGCAGAGTTTTTCCACAGTCAACATTGGGTTGTCACACCCTCAAAAAAGTAGAGGAGAATGATTTTTCCCTCCAGAATATGTACCAACTGCTGTTTATTAGATTATTGGACAGATGATCCTCAAAGATATTGCAAATATCCAATTCCATTATTTTGCACAGAATTGAAGTATGACTAATGGTTCTGTAAAATAAAGACTTGAAAGACTTGCATTTATATAGCTACTTTCATAACTTCAGCACATCCCTTAAGGACAGTACAGCCAATTAAGTACTTTTTAAAGTGTAGTCACTGTTGTAATGTAGAAAATGCAGCAGCCAATTTGCACAGAGCAAGGTTCCACCAACAGCAATGAGATAATGACCAGATAATCTGTTTTTTTAGTCATGTTGGTTGACTATGTCAGTTTTAACCTGCTTCCAATCTATTGGGACCTCCCCAGTGTCAATTGATTCCCTTATAATGATTGTAAATACCTCAAAAATTCCCTCCTTAGTTTCTGTCAGCGCTCAGGGATGAATACCATCAATCGCTAGGAGTTATTTGCTTTGAGCCCTTTTAGCCTGTATAGAACTTCCATCTCATTTATATCAAGGTCAGTAATTTTGCTTAGCGTGTCTCTGGTTGGAAAAGGCATGTTGCTCATGTCTTCCCAAGTGAATACTTGGAGGAAGTAATCATTCATTCAGAATATTTAATATTTTGTGCTCATCCTCCAATTTGAATCCATTTGCATCTTTTATTGTTCTCACCTCAATGCTCTTACTATTTAATTTTTATTGCTATGCACTCCCATGGCATGAAACTCTGTACTGGAAGCATCAAATCAGAAGGTTTACTTCAGGGAATCTTCCGATTCACTCATCATTTTAACAAGAGTTCTCCTTTATCTTTTAAAGTGACAAATGATGTGTTTTGTTTCTCAATGGAATTCATTTTACTCAGCAACATATTGGTTAAAAAAGAGATCAAAATAATGAGTAACCGTTGAAGTGTCTTCACCAAAATTAGTAACTGTTTATTTGCAGTCTAAAGGAAAGATTTCTTGAGTGCTCAGAAACCACAAACAGTATTCCACAAAAATTGAAGGACAGAAGATAATAGAGTCATAGGGGGCAATTTTCCCACTGGAGGCGAGATGGAGGCGGGCTTCAGTTTGGGTGGGTTTAAAACTTGCCTCCAATGATGGGGAAAATTGTAAAATTTTGAAACCTATGATTGTCCACTTGATTTCCGAGGTGTGGGATGCCCTTGCTCAATTAGTGTTTTGGGACTGAAACTTGCCTCTGTTGACAGCACTTTTCCAGTCTGATTTTATGGCTTCTTGCTCCCTTGGCTCATTCCACAGCATCTCCCGCACCACCTGCAACATCTTTTGAGAAACCTATGTCCAATTCCAAGGCAAGGGCCTACCCGAGGCTCTTGGATGAGGTGCTGCAAATGTTGTTTGAGGGGGTGACAGCTAGCTCTTCCACTCATCTCGGAGGAAGGGGCCTGCCAAAGAAACCAAGGCTGTGTGGGTACAGCTGGCAAGGGATATAACCTCCAGATCGGTGTGCAGATAGGGAGAACTGTTTCTGTGTATTGATGAAATTCCATTCCTGTTGGAAAGTATTAAAATGATTTGAAGCCAAAATGTTGGTGTAATGCCATCTGTTCTTTCGCCTTAGGCAGCTCCACATTGCGGGCACCGTCACACTTGCGTTGTCAGGTTGGTGACCTGAATGAAAGGAGGCCAAAGAGTCATGTCCATTGTCAATGATGTCCTAGGATGGAGCCAAGGACATATACCAACTTGGGCAACCTATGCAAATCTTGCCATGATAAGTTCATCCCTTGCATCCCGGGCAGCCACGTGCTCGCGTGCTGCCGCTGCTTGATACACCGGCGCTCTGACCTCCTCCTCCTCCTCCAGATCCTCCTCCTTCTCCTCCTCCTCATCCTCCTCTGAGGTCGAAGCAGAAAGAAAATGAATGGTTCCCATTCTGCTTGTAGATGCCTCCTTTGGGGAAGCGCTCATTGCAAGCGGGGAGAGGGTCTTCCAAGGAGGTCCCACAGTTGATTGATTCAAGCTGCAGCACCTCCGACTTCGGAAGGCCTTCTAAAAGTGCTCAGAGACCTTTTAAAGCCAAGGTCTGGCACCTGCAAGTAATCCTTGCTGCAATAAATGATGTCTTGTTAGACCTGCAGCAGTGAGGAGGTTTACCTGGCGTGGTTCAGGAGTTGCGTGGAGCACGCTGAAATGCTGGAAAAATCACGAGGGCCTCTCAAAATAGGCTTAGAGAGGCTCTTAACAGATATTTAAGGAAGTTAATTAGCGCTATGGCCAGCTGGAAGAGGGAGCGTTTCCTGACCTCCAAAAGTGGCACTGGCAAAATCCCACGGAGGCGGGTTCCGAACCTGACCTCTTTGAATCTAATTTTCCCGCCTTTCCTGCCTTTCCCGACTCCAAACCCGCCTCCTCCGACGTCAGAAAATCGCCCCCATAGAGTTATAACGGCACAGAAGGAGGCCATTCGCCCATCGAGTGTAATGTCCGTGTGTAATTGAGACACGGACTGCAGAAGTTGGTTATAACAGGTGTTTACTGAATGGAGACAAAACTGGAACTACTATACAAAGTTACTTCACAGGCTTAAATACAGGGCTGGTCACTACTGGTACTGCAGTATACAGGGGCTGCAGAATATAGTTCCTTCTTCAAGGTACATACACTACAATTCCTCCCCTTTTAGCTAAACAGTACATACCGTTTGATTAATAATTAAATAACATATTTACAATTACAGTTGCTATATACATTAGCTGAAGTTAATCAATTATAAATTCAGTCTTTGAGGAGGCTTCCTGATTCTGTCCGGATAACGCCTCTTTGGGGTATCAGGTTCTTCTGGCAAAGCTGATTCGGGATCAACGTCGTTGTTTGGTTCGTCTGCTTCCAATATCACCGATTCTGAGGTAGATGCAATTGGTACTTCGGTTTCATCACCAGGTGTATAGGATCGTGGTGTAGATTTGACATTTTCCAGTGACTCTAGAATCTGGTCAGCATGGCGTCTTACAATGCTCTCTCCAACGTCCACGGTATACATTAGAGGTCCTTGCCGTGTGCAGATCGTTCCTGGCTGCCATTTCTCTGTGCGGCAGTCCCAGGCCAAAACTGGTTGACCTATCTTGAAACTCCTGGTTGGCCTTTCATTCATATTCTGAAACTACCTGTTCTCCACATCTCTTCTGATGTTTGGCTTAACCAAATCCAAGCGGCATCTTAGTCTTCGATTGAAGAACATCATGGCTGGAGTTTGGTTGGTAACCGCATATGTCGCATTCCGGTAGGCAAACAAGAAGTTATCCACCTTGTGTTGTAGGGGTATGTCTTCATTACACATTGCCTTGATAGCCTTCTTGAATGTTTGAACGAACCTCTCAGCCAATCCATTGGTGGCTGGATGATATGGGGCGGATGTGTAATGCTTAACACCATTGTTCTTTAAGAACCTCCGGAACTCTTCAGACACAAACTGTGGTCCATTGTCGGAGCAAATCTGTTCAGGCAGCCCATTTCTGGCGAATATGGTTCGTAAGACTGTGATAGTTTTTCTGTGGTGGTTGAGGACATTTTTATTACCTCTGGCCACTTTGAATGTGCATCCACCGCAATTAAAAACATCGAGTCCATAAATGGACCAGCAAAATCAATGTGTACCCTTTGCCATGGAGATGAGGGCCACTCCCATGGATGTAGAGGGGCTTGTGGTGGGGCGTTTTGAACCTTCTGGCATCCTGTACAGCTCTTGGTCATCTCTTCGATTTCTCTATCGATTCCCGACCACCACACAAACGCTCTGGCTAAGTTCTTCATTTTTACCCCTCCCAGATGACCCTCATGAAGCTCATTGAGCACTCTATCCTTCAATTTGGGTGGAATTACTACTCTGGATCCACACATCAAGGTTCCTCTGCACACTGACAGCTGTTCTCTTCTCGGCGAGAATGCTGGCAACAGTGGTTCGCCATGTGCTGGCCATCCCTTCACCGTTAAATCATAGACCCTGGAGAGTGTCGGGTCATTTCGTGTTTCCTTTTCTATGTTTGCATTCGTCACAGGTAGACATTCGACAATGGTCGAGTGGAATATCTCCACAGGATCCACTGCAGGTGCTTCTTCCACCGTCGGCAACGGTAGGCGCGACAATCCATCAGCATTCCCATGCTGTTTAGTTCCTTTGTACTCGATGTCAGATTGGTGTGCCCCTAGGAAAAGGGACCACCTCTGTAGCCGTTGTGCTGTCATTATCGGGACGCCCTTATAAGGGTTGAAAATGGAGACAAGAGGTTGATGATCAGTTAGTAGAGTAAATTTCTGTCCGTGCAGGTAGTGATTGAACTTCTTCACCCCCCACACCAGGCTGAGGGCCTCTCTGTCAATCTGGGCGTAGTTACGCTCGGCTGCAGTTAACGAGCGTGATGCAAAAGCTATCGGCCTCTCTGAACCATCAAGGGATTTATGTGACAGTACCGCTCCAACGCCATAGGGAGACGCATCACACGCCAGTCTTATCGGTAGTGATGGGTTGTAGTGAGCCAATACTTCTCTTGAAGTGATCAGGCCTTTACACTTCTGAAAGGCCCGCTTACATTCATCGCTCCATTTCCATGCTACTCCAGTTTGTAGCAGGGCGTTCAGTGGGTGCAGAATTGTGGACAAATTCGGCAAAAACTTATGGTAGTAATTCACCAATCCGAGGAATGACCTCAGTTGCGACACATTTTCAGGCGCTGGAGCCTTAACTACCGCTTCAATTTTGTCAGGGGACTTATGTAACCCCTCTTCATCAATCATGTGGCCACAATACGATATTTGTTTCTTAAAAAACTCGCACTTGGGGCGATTGGCTCGTAGCCCATGTTCTCTTAGTCTAGTGAGCACCTGCTCTAAGTTGGCAAGGTGTCCACTGTCATTTTCACCTGTCACTAGGATGTCGTCCAAATAACACTGAGTCCCCGGAATCCCTTGCAGGACTTGTTCCATCGCTCTTTGCCATATAGCCGGAGCTGATGCAACTCCGAATACCAGTCGATTATACTGGTAAAGACCTTTGTGATTGTTTATCGTGAGATATTTCCTAGAGGATTCTTCAACCTCCATCTGCAAATATGCTTGCGCTAGGTCAATTTTTGTAAAACGTTTCCCTCCAGATAGTGAGGCGAAAATATCTTCTATCCTCGGAAGAGGATACTGTACTGTGTGAAGGACTGGGTTCACAGTCATCTTGAAGTCCCCACAGATGCGAACCTTCCTTGGCTCCTCAGATTTATTGTTTAACGTTTTCTTCATGACAGGAATGATGGGTGTCGCCCACTCGCTCCAGTCTACCTTAGTTAACATGCCTGCATTCTCCAGATTCTCCAGCTCTGCCTCGTCGGCTGGGCGAATTGCATACGGTACCGGTCTTGCTTTGAAAAACTTGGGAATTGCATTCTCTTCTATTTTTATCGAGGCGGTTACGCCTTTAAGAGTTCCCAGTTCTTGTTGAAATACCTCTTTAGTGTTAGCCAAGATTTTTGACAATCGTCCAGGTGTGACGTCGTCATCCTTTTTACCAGCCACCGTCAGTGCCTGAATGGAGTGCCAGTCTAAACTTATCTTTCTGATCCATTCACGTCCCAATAACGGTGGTCCACCATCTTGCAGTATGTACAGATACAATTTCTGTATTTCCTTGCCGTTGTATTCGACAGGCACCCTTATTTTCCCTCTGGGGTATACTTTCTGCCCCGTATATGTCTTCAAGACAATGGATGTGTCTTTCAAGGGTATGTGTGAGAATAGCCGCTCGTAGTCTCGTCGATTCATGACAGTCAGGGCTGATCCTGTATCCAATTCCATTTTGACTTGGGACCCTGCTATCGTGAGGGTGACCCAAATGGTTCGGTGATCCTCTTTTGTGATTACGTTGTGTAGTTTGAGACAGCTTAGTCTCTTGTTCCCGGATTCACTATCGCTCTTCTGGTCTTTGGAACTACTGTCCGTCATCTTTTGTACTTTCCTGTACTTTTCCTTCATAGTCTTTTTGTTGTTGTTAGCCTTCTTCCCGGACCTGCAAACTCGTGCAATGTGTCCCTGAAATAAAGAATAGATTTGCCTTTCTAATCTAGGCTTTATTAACTTAAAAATCCTGTAGCACATCTTCAACACCCAGTCCCAACTAAAGGCTGGAAAGAACTGAATTTAAGATGGCCACCACAAATCACATGACATCAACTACCAATGAGATTACAGCATATATCCCAAGGCAGGAAACAAACAACCAATCACAATACTTCTTACTAAACATAAAGAATAATCACCACATTCACCCCTCATTTTAAAATATACTCCAACCTAAATAACCTTTACAATTTATAATTAATTATTTACAACTAAAACTATGCACAGACAAAATAAAACAATTCAACATGACACAATACTAAGTGAGCAACAACAATTAGTAACATTGCACATAAGTATTAAGTATCTCTCAACTAAAACAATATAATATAATATTTCAACAATTTTAAAACATTACTATCAATTTAAAAGTCCATTTTCAATCGGTTGACCGGATATCTTGTTCGTGTCGACCTTCTCAACCTTGGTGAAATTCCTTGCCCTCCCACACCCGGAGACACAGAAGTATCTTCTGCAGGAAGGCTATCCATATCCCGGTTTTCAACGGTTTCCGGATTAGAAATCCCATCAGGAGGTAAACTGGGACGGTCATGAACATCCATCGAGGGCTGACTAATAGAAGTATAATTATCTGCAGTCGGATTGGAAATATTCGTAGTATCTGTAACAGCATCCACATTATCTGAATCATGACTATTGTTAATATCCTCAGAAGAGGGCTGGCCACCACAAGGAGCCAAGTCTTTAATTGAAACGGTACTTTCTTTCCCATCTTGGAATCGAATATGAGCATATTGGGAATTTGCCTCCAACAGCTCCACCTCCTCCACTAAAGGATCATATTTTGACAATCTAACATGGCGTCGAAGCAGCACAGGTCCCTGCATAGTAAGCCATGAAGGTACCGAATATCCCGTAGTAGATCTCCGTGGATAGTTAAAGAGCCTTTCATGGGGGGTCACATTAGTAGCCGTTGAAAGCAATGATCTAATGGAATGCAGGGCATCAGGCAGTACCATTTCCCACTGTGTATTCTTAAGGTTCCGGGATGTCAAAGCCAACATAACTGCCTTCCAGATCACCCCATTGTATCGTTCGCACTGTCCATTATCCTGGGGATTATACGGGGTAGTTCTGCTAGTAGAAATTCCCCGACTCTGAAGGTATTCCTTCAACTGGGAAGACATAAAAGAACTTCCCTGATCCGAATGGATATACGCAGGCATCCCAAAGATGACAAAAAGTTGAGTCAGACATTTGATAACTGTAGCAGCTGATACATCTGTGCAAGGAAAAGCAAAAGGGAACCTTGAAAACTCATCCACAACAGTAAATATATATCGGTTTTGAGTAGTTGAAGGAAGAGGCCCCTTGAAATTGACGCTCAAACGTTCAAAAGGAGAAGTAGCCTTTATAAGATGAGCTCGTTGAGGCTTAAAGAAATTCGGTTTACTCCGAGCACAGATAGAACATGATGAAGTCATCCGCTTGACGTCTTCAACTGAAAATGGCAAATTCTTACTGCGTACGAAGTGTATCATCCTCGTAACCCCAGGATGGCATAAGGCATTGTGAAGATTAATAAGCATATCTCCATGAATCACAGAACAATAAGCCCTCGACAGCGCATCGGCAGCAACATTATCCTTCCCCGGACAATAAACTATATCAAAATGGTAACATGCCAACTCAATCCTCCACCTCATTATTTTATCATTCTTAATCTTTCCAAAATGTTTGACATCAAACATAAAGGACACAGACTTTTGATCAGTTACCAACGTAAAATGTCGCCCCGATAAATAATGCCTCCATTTACGCAGTGCTTCTACTATTGCATACGCCTCTTTCTCTATTGAAGAATTCCTTTTTTCACTATTGTTCAAGGTACGTGAGAAAAAGGCCACAGGTCTTCCATTTTGGTTCAGAGTAGCCCCAATTGCAAAATCAGAAGCATCCGTCTCAATCACAAAAGGAACCTGCTCATCAATAGAATGCACAACTGCTCCAAGGATATCCTTTTTAAAATTATCAAAACACGTCCTGGCCTCCCATGATAGAGGATATGTCGTAACCCGAATAAGAGGCCGGATCTTCTGTGAAAAATTTGCAATCCAATTAGAATAGTAAGAAAACAGTCCAACAACTCGTTGCAAAGCCTTAGAATTAGTAGGACAAGGTAAATCAATCAATGGTCGCAGACGTTCTGGGTCTGGTTTAATCTTGTTTCCCGAGATAATGTACCCCAGTAGATTTACCTCAGTGGTCGAAAAGGTACACTTCTCTTTATTGAAAGTTAAACCAACTTTTTCCGCAGCTTGAAGGAATCTTTCTAAATTAGAATCATGCTCCACCCTTGATTTGCCACACACCGTGATGTCATCTAAGTATGAAAAGGTGTCAGAGAGAGAGTTATCACTTATAAAAGCATCCATTGCCCGTTGAAAACAAGCAACACCATTAGTAACACCAAATGGTATTCGGCAAAACTGATACAGCTTTCCACCAGCCTCAAAGACCGTATATGGTTGATCCTTCTTAACAATAGGAATCTGATGATAAGCACTCTTTAGGTCAATAGTGCTAAAAACCTTATACTGAGATACTTTATTGATAAGCTCATCAATCTTAGGCAAAGGGTACGCATCTAATTGAGTATACCTATTAATAGTTTGGGAATAGCCTATCACCATTCGTTTCTTATGTCTCTCGTTAGTCGTGACAACTGCCTGTGCCCGCCAAGGTGAACAACTAGGTTCAATGATTCCTTCCAATAAGAGACGTTGAACTTCAGAATTAATAAATTCTCTATCCTGACTGCTATACCTTCTTGACTTGGTAGCAATTGGCTTACAATCCGGCATCAAATTGGAAAAAAGTGATAATGGAGAAATGGATAAAGAGGTTAATCCACAAATAGATAAAGGTGGCTTAGTCCCGCCAAATGAAAGACTGAGAGACTCGTGTAACTGAAGCACATCATGACCAATCAAAATATCCGCACAGAGATTAGGCAAAACAGATAGGCGTATATCAGTATATGTATTACCTAGAAGAATCAATTTCACAAGGCAACAACCAGCTACTTTTGAAGTGAGAGTCGTCTGAGCCATACACACCTGATAGGAAACAGGCGAAATTTTCAAATGCTTCTCCTTTACAAACTGAAGACTTATAAAACTCTCGGTACTGCCCGTATCTATAAGGGCCTTCACTTCCAACCCATTAACTTGGGCCGTAACTATAGCTTTGTTTAGGCCATGAGCAAATGCAGCAGAAATTGATGCAATAAACGCCCTATCTAAAGGCTGAATAGTCACAGAGGAGGTAATTGAACCTAATGATTTACACACACGTGCGTAATGACCTCTCTTGCCGCATTTACTACACACAGCCTCCCGAGCAGGACACTTCAGACGAGGGTGCCGGATGTTCCCACAAAAATAACACTTCTGAATCCTAGAGGCAACAGCCGCTGAAGTAGAAACTGTTTCAGAATCTAGTAAACCACTCCTATTAAGTCCACATAATTCCTTTTCATCCGGAACTGCCGAAACCACAGTCACAGGCCGATTAAAAAGAGCATAAGAATCCGAACTTCTCTGAGCCACATCCAATGTAGAAGCTTGCTCAAAAGCACTCTTAAGATCCAAAGTCTTATTTTCTAACAACCGCTGACGAATTGATCTAGACAGTAATCCATTAATAAAAGCATCCCGTACCGATTTTTCCTTATATTCTTCAGCCGTCACGGCCTTATAATTACAGTTAACACTAAGGCACCAAAGTGCTTGTAAATAAGTATCCAAAGATTCTCCCACCTGCTGCCTACGGGCAGATAGAAGGTGACGTGCAAATACCTCATTCTTTGGTTTAACAAAAATCTTTTCCAATGTAGAAATAGCCACTTCGTAAGTTTTACAGTCCAAAATGTACTTATACACATCCGGAGCAATGTAGTTGATCAGCATATTCAGCTTATTTAGAGGCTCTTGATCCAACACGCCCAAAAAGTTTTTAAATGTACAATACCAATGTTTCCATTTATCATCCACTCCTGCAGAATTAGGGTCAGCATTGAATCGTTCTGGTTGAAGATATCGCTCCATTCTGACATAAAGTTAATAAATTGAAATAAAGAATAGATTTGCCTTTCTAATCTAGGCTTTATTAACTTAAAAATCCTGTAGCACATCTTCAACACCCAGTCCCAACTAAAGGCTGGAAAGAACTGAATTTAAGATGGCCACCACAAATCACATGACATCAACTACCAATGAGATTACAGCATATATCCCAAGGCAGGAAACAAACAACCAATCACAATACTTCTTACTAAACATAAAGAATAATCACCACAGTCCCATCTTTCCGCATTGCCTGCATGTTTTGTCCTTAGACCAGCAGTCCTTCTGGTCATGGGTTGTTCTGCCGCAGCGATAACATTTTTCAAATCCCCGTGTCATTTCATGGGTGCCGTATTCCTGTGGCTTTTGCTGTATTTCCGCAGCTCCCCTTGCTGCTGCTTCGTACGATACTGCCACGCTGAAAACCTTATCTAGCGTCAGCTCTTTCTTTGAGAGTAACCTCTTCTGGGTTCCTTCACTCAGGAGTCCACAGACAAATTTGTCCCGTAGGGTATCTGCCAGTCCTGCTCCGAACTGGCAGTGCTTTGATAGCTTGCGTAGTTCCGTAAGTTAATCAGCATTGCTCTCATCTTTATGCTGATTTCTCTTGTGGAATTTAAATCTTTCTGCTATCAGCAGCGGTGTAGGATTTAGGTGTTCCTGTAGGATATGAACAATTTCATTAAAACTCTTCTCCATCGGTTTGACTGGTGTGATCAGGTTCCGCAATAGGCCGTACGTTCTTGCGCCCATTAAGTTTAGTAGTACCAATGTCTTTTTCTCATCGGCTACTTCATTTGCCTTGCAATATACTTCGACTCTTTCCACATACGTGGTCCAGTCTTCTATTGCATTATCGAAGGCAGTGATATTGCCAGTCTTCGGCATCTTGGAGATCTAAGATGGCACCTCCCGTGCTTTGCCTTCGTCCCCGATTGAACAAAATGGCACCTCCCGTGCTTTGCCTTCTTCCCCGCTGGATTAAGATGGCGCCTCCCGCGCTTTCTGTCTTTTCCGCTGCTGTCAGCGCTGTTGCTGGTGTTTTTATGCCTTGATGGCGATGCCCTATGGTCTTCGCGCGCTCCCCCCCCGCGCTGCTGCCAACGCCGCTCTCCGCGGTCCCCATGGCAAACTGCAGCTCCTTGCGGCTTTCTGCGCTTCTAATTTCTTTTTCTTTTATTTTAATTACTGTTCCCATCGTCAGAGCAGACCCTATGGGACACTTCCCTCCCTCTTCTCGGGTCTGTACGCTGCCCGGCTTCATAGCACCGGCCGCGCCCTGTGTGCTCCACCCTCTCTCTCTCTCTCCTCTTCCCGACAACGCTGCTCGGCCCCGTTGAAAAGCCACCCGATCGAGCTCTAGCCCGCCGCTGCCCAGGAAGGGTCAGTGTACTACCTGCCACCAGCCCGATTAGCTGGAACACCATAGACTGGATAACCAAGCCCAGCTCTCGACAGCCTCTCCTGCAAATCTTCGAATTTGATGAATCAGAGGGCGGTTGCCCACAGTCGACGCCCGTTTCTTCTGTTTTTTTTTTTGGATTTCTTCCTTCTGGCTTCAACCTCTAATAAATTCGCTTCAGGGATGGATCCCCGTGAGGTGGTGCAGAACTGTAGGTAAGTTCGGATCTGTTCGTCGCCAGTGTAACGTTCGTGTGTAATTGAGACACGGACTGCAGAAGTTGGTTATAACAGGTGTTTACTGAATGGAGACAAAACTGGAACTACTATACAAAGTTACTACACAGGCTTATATACAGGGGTGGTCACTACTGGTACTGCAGTATACAGGGGCTGCAGAATATAGTTCCTTCTTCAAGGTACATACACTACATCGAGTCTGTGCCGGCTCGCTGTAGAGTAATCCAGTCAGTCCCATTCCCCCATTCTATCCCCGTAGCCCTGCAAGTTTATTTCCCTCAAGTACCTATCCAGTCTCCCCTTGAATACATTGAGTGTCTCCGCTTCCACCACTTCCGTCGGCTGCGAATTCCAGGTCATCAAAACTTGCTGCGTAAAAAAGTTTTCCTCACTTCCCCCCTGTATCTCTTGCTCAAAACCTTAAATCTGTGTCCCCTAGTCCTTGTACCATCAACTAGTGGGAACAGCCTTTCCCCGTCTAGCCTATCCAAACCCGTCATAATCTTGTACAGCTCTAGCAAATCACCCCTCAACCTCCTTTGCTCTGATGAAAACAAATCCAGCTTCTCCAACCTGTCCTTGTAGCTAAGATCCCCCATCCCGGAACCATTCTGGTAAATCTCCTCTGAACCCTCTCAAGGGCCTTCATATCCTTCCTAAAGTGTGGTGACCAGAACTGGACGTAATACTCCAGATGTGGCCTAACCAATGCTTTATAAAGGTTCAGCATAACTTCTCTACTTTTGTACTCAATACCTCTATTTATGAATCCCAAGATCCCATATGCTTTGCTACCCACTCTCTCAATATGTCCTGCCACTTTCAGGGACTTATGTACATTAACTCGCAGGTTCCTCTGTCCCTGCACACTCTTTAAAACTGTGCCACTAAGTGTATATTTCTTCTCCCTGTTCCTTCTGCCAAAATGCATCACCTCACACTTCTCTGTATTAAATTCCATGTGCCATTTGTCTGTCCATTCTGCTAACCTTTCTATGTCCTGTTGCAGTTGATTGGTATCATTATCACTGTTTGCCACACTCCCAAGTTTGGTTTCATCAGCAAATTTAGAAATCCTACTCTGTACTCCAATATCCTGGTCATTTATATATATCAAAAAAAGCAGTGGCCCCAGCACTGACCCTTGGGGAACACCACTGCCTACTATCCTCCAGTCTGAAAAACAGCCACTTACCACAATTTGCTGTTTTCTGTCCTTAAGCCAATTCCTTATCCAAGCTGCCACTGACCCACCTATTGCTTGAGCCTCAATTTTGTTAACCAGCCTTCTGTGTGATACTTTGTCAAACGCCTTCTGAAAATTAAGGTAGACAACATCCATTGCATTCCCTTCATCAATCCTCTCTGTTGCTTCATCAAAAAATTCAATTAGATTAGTCAAACATGATCTGCCTTTTACAAGTAAGCTGTGAGGAGAACACCAATTGGAAAAATTCAGTTGCTTTGCACCTCCCGTTAGTGCCCTAAGCAACTAGTGCCCGGGCACGGCGATGTTTGCGCCGCTCGCGAAATTGACCAGCCATTTTGCGGCAGCGCTAACCACCACCACCACGATCTCCTGCACCTGCAGATCGTGACATCAGTCGAGCGTGCAACGCCCTGGACCAGATATTGAGTGGTGCCCCCTGCCTTTCCACCTGCCACTAGCAACGACAGGTTGAGGGGAGCGTTTTGCAGTCAGGAAGGGACTGGGGGAGCGCTATTTAAAGGTGTCCGCTTCCTGCCTTTTTTTGTCGGCGACATTTTTGCACCACACATTCTGAGAGAGAGAAAGACTTCTGGAGAGATTCAACGCTGTGTGAAGGAGTTTTGGGTACTGAGCAGCTCTTTGCAGGTTCATTTTGATTTGACCTTCCTTGCATCGATTTAGAAGAGACTATGGGGGCTGCACTCTGAGCTCTTTCCCTGGGCCTCTCCATTGTTCTTTCCAGCAGATTTGATGTACAGGTCTCTCCAGGCTGAGATTCAAGGCTGCAATGAGCAGGGTGAGGATAGAGAGCAAGATCGACCCTCCCCTTTAAGAACTGGCTGGTGCCAGTGTGTCTGTGTTCCATTGCTGACTGACATCACATGAGCTTCGCCAGCGCTCTGAGGTAGCACCTCGCTCCTCAGCGTTAGCGTCCTAAGAGAGGTGTGTAGCGCCTAATTTAGCGCTCCAATCACCTCCAGGGGTGATAGAAGCCAAGTTTGAAGTCGGAGGCGATAATTAGCGCCAGGCGCTAAACTTTGTGCTCGGCCGATAATTGCACCCCAAATGGGGCGATACCGAATTTCTCCCTCAAAGAGTCTGCAAAGGGATATACATAGACTAAGTGAGTGGGCAGTTAGGTGGCAGATGGAGTATAATACAGGGAAATGTGAGGTTATTCAGTTTGGTAGGAAGAATAGAAAAACAGAATATTTTTTAAATGGTGAGAAACTTTCAAATGTTGGTGTTCAGAGAGATTTGGGTGTTCTCATGCAAGAAACACAGAAAGCTAGCATGCAGGTACAGCAAGCCATAAGAAAGGCACATGGCATGTTGGCCTTTATTGCAAGGGGGTTGGAGTATAAGAGTAAGGAAGTCTTGCTACAATTGTACAGGGCCTTGGTGAGACCACACCTGGAGTACCATGCACACTTTTGATCTCCTCATCTAAGGAAGCATATACTTGCCTTGGAGGCAATGCTACTAAGGTTCACTAGATTGATTCCTGGGATGAGAGGGCTGTCCGATGAGAGATTGTGTAGAATGGGCCTAAATTCAGTGGGCTGCGCCACCAGTTAGCGCTAAAGAGGGCACTCAGTGGCTTTAGTGCCACTGGCCACGCCTCCCGCGAAATTTAGCGGGGCACTAATGGCAGCGTTAGCCTGTAGCGCGTCGCCGCCACAGATGACGTCATCGGTGTGCGCAGCGCCCTGCTACTGCCCCGAACGCGATATTGGGTCGCGCCCCCCCCCGTAACGCCGGTCGCAAATCACGACTGGTGCTGGGGGGCCTACCTGTGGCGGTAGTGGCGCAAATTAAGGGTGTGGTGCGGGGCGGCCATTTTTTTCGGTGGCCGCCTGCCAGCACCTCCTCGCGCTGCCCTCCCCGGCCTCCTGATCCTGCTCCCCCCGGGCATTGCCGGCTGTGTCCCGAGCGCCCAGCACTTCTCCTCGGTGCCGGGCTCTTTTGCCGGCACTCGCGATCGGTGCGCTGGTGCAGGCCCCTCCACCTTAAGAAGGGGAGGAAGGCCTGCAGTACCGCAGCACGCCATGCCGCAGCATGTGGTGCAGCGGCACGTAGCACTGCGATATTCAGTTTGAGCGCCCCAAGCGGGACGCGGGGTGCCTCGAGCAGCGCCCCGCGTCCCTCTTGGGGTGCTGAAACTGAATATCGGGAGGGCGCAAGCGGCTCTGCCCGGAGCGCAAATTCCGGCGCCCAGGCGAGCTTGGCGCCCCACATGCGGCGCCACTGAATTTTTAGCCCACAAGATTCTGAAGGTGATTGACAGGGTAAATGCTGAGAGGTTGTTTCCCCTGGCTGGAGTGTCTAGAATTAGGGGGCATAGTCTCAGGATAAGGGGTAGGCCATTTAAGACTGAGATGAAGAGGAGTTTCTTCACTCAGAGGGTTGTGATTCTTTGGAAATCTCTGCCCCAGAGGACTGTGAATGCTGAGTCTTTCATTATATTCAAGGCTGAGATAGATAGATTTTTGGACTCTAAGGGAATCAAGGGATATGGAGATCGGGCAGGAAAGTGGAGTTGAGGTCGATGATCAGCCATGACCTTATTGAACGGTGGAGCAGGCTCGAAGGGCCATATGACCTACTCCTGCTCTTATTTCTTATGTTCTTATGTTCTTAAATCCGTGTTGGCTGTCCTTAATTAGCTTAAACCTCTCCAAGTGCCCGTTTATTTTTTCCTTGATTATTGTTTCTAAAACTTTACCCACCACTGATGTTAAACTGACTGGCCTGTAGTTACTAGGATTGTCCTTACATCCTTTCTTGAAAAATGGTGTCACATTTGCCACTTTCCAATCCTCAGGCACCTCCCCTGCATCTAGGGAAGATTGGAAAATTATGGCAAGCCCTTCCGCTATCTCCTCCCCCAATTCCCCTAGCAACCTGGGAGGCAAGCCATCTGGACCAGGCGACTTGTTCACTCTAAGCATACCCAGCCTTTCTAGTACATCCTGTCTATCAATTTTCACCCCTTCCATTGCTTCTACCTTTTCCACTTCTACCGATATTTTGTCAGCATCCACCTCCTTAGTAAAGTACTTATTGAATATTCTAGCCTTGCCCTGCGCCTCTAAGCATATATCACCTTCTTTGTCTCTAATAGGTTCCACCCCGCCTCTTATGACCTGCTTACTGTTTACATGCTGGTAGAAGATTTTTGGGTTCCCTTTTATGTTAACCGCCATGCTACTCTCATATTCTCTCTTTGCCAATCTAATTTTCATCTTCACATCCCCTCTCAACTTATTGGATTTGGTCTGGTTCTCCCTTGAAGAATTCACCTGACATGTATCATACACCCTCTTTTTTTGTTTCACCATCTTCTCTATCTCCCTCATCATCCAAGGAGCCCTTGCTTTGGTTCCCTTACCCTTCCCTCTTGTTGGAATGTATCTAGCCTGTACTTGAAGCATCTCCTTTTCTGTAGGGGGTTTGTACAGGCGTGTTTGGTCAGTCAGCTTTGCCTCTGACTACCTTCTTTGAGCGGTTCGAATCGCTCGCCCCCTGGGTTCTGGACACTGGACTTAGATACAGGCAGCGATACAGAAAATCAAGTAGACAAGTGGCTTGGTGTAAAAGAACCAAGATTTTATTGAACTGAAAAATTATAACGATCTTACACGAGAAAATTACTGGTGCAGCACACCACAGACATAAAATGCTTATACTTAAAGGGAATGGGGAACACACGGCACAATCGAGGGAAAGCAACTATATTAGCAATCCCCTTAATTCCCACCCCCTATACCTAACTAGAGGGGCCAGAACTTCATGCTCACCAACCCAAGAACTTGTTACGTTTAAAAAAATCAGTTGAAGGTTTTGGGTTCACTCCTTGTGCACTCTGTGGCCTGCCGACGTCACGTGGTTCCAACGCGCTGCAAGGGTGCTGTCCAGGTAAAATACCCCAATATTAAAGTCTCTGCCTGGGTATTTTACCTCGCAGGACGGGCTCTTCTTCAGTTGATGTTCTTCCTTGTTTGATCCTGTTGGGTTGAATGAGCTGGACTGAGGGCCCGTTTATTCGAAGCCCCACGCAGTCTTCTTCATACAACCCGTCCTGGTTGTAGTCTGGCAGTGAGTTGAGAGGCAGGAGGCAGGAGAGAAGAGGAAAGAGAGAGAGTGGCTTCCTGATGGGCCCATAGTTATACCCCCATCGGGAGCCCTTATCTGCGCACCAAATCAGTTCAGTCCTTTGTCTGATTTGGGTGAGCTCGTTTAAATGTTTAAAAACATTTATAAAAATGACCTGTAGAGCGATAGTCGTTATGTCTAAAGTAGCCTCGAAACCCTGGCCGTTGTTAAAGACAAGTTGTGAATTGCTTCCATTCAGGCTTAATGTCTCTGGTGAGCGGTTCCCGATTTAAAATGCAGAAAGCCTAATGGCTTGATGGAGCCCATTCCAACTTAATGACTGGAATGTACAGTCTTTTGTCCATTTTATCAGTCCTTACAAAGCCTTTGATTAGTTTAAAACTTGAACTCCTTGACCTGCTTGTTTTGCAGAACCTTTGTTTTAATATCCCATTTGGCCTGGTCACGAGGTTTACCGCAGCCATTTTGGGTACCCTGGTTTTAAAATCAAGTCCATCCAGGGTCCCTTTTAATTAATAACTTCGGGGAATGTTGGAATTTTGAGAACCTTACACCTTAAAGATCACCCATTGTTCCATTACAGTTTTTCCTGTCAGTCTTTGGTTCCAATTTACCCTGGCTAGATCCTTTCGCATCCCATTGAAGTTAGCCCTATTTCAGTTTAGAAGTTCCACTCTAGATTGTTCCTTGCTCCTCTCCATTGCTAATCTAAATCTTATGATACGATGATCACTCGTACCCAAGTGTTCTCCCACAGACACTTGGTCAACCTGGCCCACCTCATTCCCCAGCACCAAATCCAGCAATCCCTCCTTCCCAGTTGGGCCAGGAAAATATTGGTCAAGGAAATTCTCTTGAACACATTTCAGAAAATCCTCCCCCTCCTTTCCCTTTACCCTAGCATTATCCCAATCAATATTTGGGTAATTAAAGTCCCCCAATATCACCACTCTATAGCTCTTGCATATCTCTGTGATTTCCCTGCAGATTTACTCCTCTACCTCCCTCTCACTATTTGGAGGCCTATAGAATACCCCCAATAACATGATCAAACCCTTTTTGTTCTTCAACTCTAACTTTATGGATTCTGTCCTTGTCCCCTCAAGAACATCCTCCCTTTCCAACACTACAATGTCTTCCTTAATCAGCACTGCCACCCCACCTCCCTTTTTTCCTTAACTATCTTTTCTGAACACCTTGTACCCTTGAATATTAAGTGCCCAGTCCTCACCATTTTTAAGCCATGTTCCCGTTATTACCACAACATCATATTGCCACATGGATAATTGTGCTTCTAGCTCAGCAACCTTACTCATCACACTTTGTGCGTTTACGTACATGCATTCTAAACCCATTTTTGAATTTTTCATAGTCTTTCTTAGTCTGCTCCTATCTAATATGGTACTACTACTGTAGTGTATGTACCCGTCTATCTTTAAGGGAACTATTGAATGTAACCGTTCACCTTTAAGGGAACTACTTTAGGTGTGGCACTATTTGTTTGGCTTCTGTATACTGTAATACCGATAGTGACCACACCAGTATATAAGTGTTGTGCCAGGAGTTATTGGGCAGATTCGCCCGGACCTTCGAATAGTAAAGACCTGTTTTGTTTGTTACTTCTGAAGTCTGTGTATTTATTAATTGCACAACCCACAGACTTTACAGTGGCGACGAGTCCGATCGTACCCTGCAGCAAGATTACCAAAAGCAACGAAGAGCGTCGAAGAGAGACAACCGCCCTCGTCGTGCTACCAAAAGAAAACACGAGGCTGCAACAACAGAAAGCAGGAAGACTAACAACAAAAGCTGTATCAGCAACAGGCACTGACTACCCTTCTGCCACGGTGTGGAGTGAGCCGACCAGCAAGAAACAAGGCGGCCGAAGAGACTGTGAGTAGGGGAAGGGGTAGAAGTATCCGGAGGATAAGGGCAGAGCACTCGACCTCGGTCGAGGGGGAGCTGTGCCGGCCAAAAGTCGGGTCCAACGGCGTCGGGTGACAGCCGGACCGCGATCGGCGGGAAAAATCCGGGCAGCGACCGCAGCCACGAAGCGCTGAGCCTGCGAGTAGGCGCGGGCAGAGAAACCCAGCCGCAGCCGGGGAGGGAAACACCGGTCTGCGAGAGGGCTGGGGAGGCGAACGGGAACCGTGCGGGTGAGAGCCGGGTGCGGAGAGAGAGACTGTGAGGAGCCAGTCCAGTGGCTGAGCTGTTCTCCACCAACGGGGTACTCAGAGCCGGCAAAAGCGAACGTGCGGGAGTGGGTGAGAGACACAGCCGAAAACGGGGTGAGAGACTGCGCGAGAGCCAGTCCAGCGGCTGAACTGTTCTCCACCAACGGGGTACCCAGGGCCGGTAGCACCGAACGTGCGGGTGAGAGAGCGACAGAGCCGGGTACGGAGAGAGAGACTGCGCGAGAGCCAGTCCAGCGGCTGAACTGTCCTCCGTTAACGGGGTGTACCCAGCGCCGGTAGAGCCGTGCGGGCGGGAGGAAAAGACATAGCCGAGTAAGGGGAGCTGTGCGGAAGCCAGCCAGCGGCTGAACCTGTCCGCTGTGGGGGAAGCGTACCCCTTCCACCGGGAAGAAATGCGGGAAGCCGCCATTAGGCGGTGAAGACGCCAGAAGCGGGAAACCGCCATTGAAGTGGGCGGGGCGAGAAAGGAAGAGCGGGAAACCGCCATTTTCGCGGGAAAACCGCCATCTTGATTGACATACCGCCATTGAAGTGGGCGGGGAGAGAAGGAAAGAGCGGGAAACCGCCGATTTCGCGGGAAAACCGCCATCTTAGAAACAAACAAATAATTAAGAATACTTAAAGAAATACTGGTGCTGCTCCCAAGGGAAGAAAAATGCCTAAGCGAGGGAATATTAACGACTTTAATTCGGAAATAGAAGACTGGGCCACGTACGTGGAACGCATAGAGATCTATTGCGAAGCCAACAAAATAGAGGAAGATGACAAGGCAATAACATTGCTAAACTCGATGGGGGCAAAAACATACGGGCTCTTGAAGCATCTAATAGCACCAAATAAACCAGCGGATCAGACCTTCGAAGAGATTGTGGCTGTGCTGAAGGACCATTTGAACCCCACACCGCTGATGCTGGCTGAACGATTCAAATTCTACGCAAGAACGCAGAAGAAAGACGAAAGCAATGCGGAATACTTGGTCGAACTGCGTAGGCTAGCGAAATACTGCCAGTTCGGAGGGAATCTGACAGAAGCGCTGCGGGACAAGTTCGTATGCGGATTGTCCAAAGAAGGGACGCAGAAGCGACTACTGGAAGAGAACGACCTCACACTGGACAGGGCTGTCCTTATAGCTGCATCGCACGAAGCCGCAGCGAAAGGAACGGCGGAAATGCAACTAAAGGCGGCGGCACTTGGGGTGGACCAAATTACTTCAAGCACAACAAAATGCTACCGTTGTGGGAAGACAACGCATGACCAGAATCAATGCTGGTTTAAGAACCAAGAGTGTAGGAAATGTGGCAAACTGGGTCACATCGCGAAGGTATGCCGGTCCGGGAAAAAGACCAATAATCAAAGGAAGCCACCACAAGAAAAGTACAACAAGGTACACAAGGTGGCTGAGAAGAGTTCAGACGAACAGAATTCAGACTCAGACCCAAACAACCAGGAGCTGGGTAGGCTGAGAATCCACAATGTGGGTAAAGAAACGGATCTACAGGCCATCTGGGTCATACTAAAAATAGCTGGAGTCCAAGTAAGAATGGAGCTGGACACTGGATCAGCTCTATCAGTCATCAACCGAAGGGACTACCACCGGCTATTCTCTCACATACCTTTAAGAAATACCAAGTTCGTATTACAGACATACACGGGGCATAACGTATACCCCGTGGGGAAAATAAGAGTCAAGGTGAGAGATAGGGGTAAAGAACACCCAAGAATGAACTTGTACGTATTACCTGAGGGAGGACCACCACTTCTAGGACGGGAGTGGATTAAGAAAATAGACATGGAATGGCATTCCCTAAAAGCCATAATGAGGGAGGACTCGGTGCAAGCTATTAGCTCAGATTCTGAAATGGATGATGATAAGACCAAGTCGAATATGGAAGACAAGGCTAAAAGGGACTTGCCGACGATGGGAAAGAAAATGAAGACATGCAGAAGGACTTATGGTACCAAGAAGAATAAAGCTGCAGAGCAGAGCTCCAGGTTGACAGAGAATTCTGAGCCTGTTCAAGCAAAGGATTCATCCATGACGGAAGAACACCGAGCTCGGACGCAAACTTATGTCAAAGTACGACAACAATTAGAACAGTTGAGTGACCGTCTCGTACAAGAGATGAAAAATATGGAAAGGTTCTGGGACACCGAATGGGAGAACCTGGAAAGACTACAGAGACAGCTAGCTCAAGCAGAGAGTGACCATAGAGCCATCGTGGTCAAAAACCAATCACATTCCCCTGATGCTGTTCAGGAACTAGAATATTTACAGAATGAACCAAAGGAAGAGGAATCTTCAGGGAGCCAGGATTTTATTCCAGTTCTTCTCTACGACTCCTTACAAGCAGAGTGTGAGAAGTTGAAAGAACAGTATGAACAGGCCCAGGCTACAATTCTGGAGGGGGTTAACTCGGCAGCCTCCGAAAAGCTAGTTTCAGTAGAAGCATATGAACAACTAAAGGTTGAACATGAGCAAGAAGTCCAAAGGCTGCAGGAAATTCTTGATGAGCTCAAGGCCAAGACAGACTCATCGGTAGGAGATCCATTCATAGATGAGAAATTAGAGGTGAAAATCATGGCAGAGCATGAAAGACAGGATGTCCAAGAACTTATAAAAACATTGAAGGACACCCAAGACAAATATGAGGCGGCAATGACCGAGGTTTAACAACTTGAAGAACAGATTCAACTGGGAATCCTTTCAGTGGAAGAACAGGACACTGTAAGAATGGTCCCTGAACATGAACTAGAGAGCATCAGGGCGCAACTTTTCCGAGCGCTGAAAGCCAAAGTTCAAGAGGAACGTAAGGTGGAAGTATTGGAGAAAGAGGTGGAGGAAATGGAGAAGACTCTGATCCACCGTGTTCCCAGGGAAGAGTTAACGGTCAGCCAACTCCTTCATATGCTGAAGGACAAGACTCTGCAAGGGGAACAATCTGAACACAAGCTTCAATCTTCAGGGGGAACGAGTTCGGAGCTCTCAAAAGTCACGGAGATAGCTGAGGTGGCAACACAAATTTTACAAGGATGCCAAAAGTACGTTGAATCACGTCAAGGTGAACAGAAGAAGGTGGAAACCATTACTTCAGTAGAAGGGTTAAATAGCCTGATAACGCAATTACCGATGGAAAGGAAGGTATTGAACTCACAAATGAGGTCCGTCGTGAAGGAATGGCAGATAACCCAGGAAGAGCGGGATGAATATGATTGCATGAAGAAGGCTTTTCAAGAAAGATGTTTAGGGAAGGAACCACCGTCAGCTAATGTCCAGACGGGTGAGGAGGAAGAAGAAGTCTCTCTCACTGGCCTAACTCAGGACGAACCCGAATATTACCATGACCTGTTGAGTGACACTGAATATTACGAGGATGTGGTCTGCCCAGCTTGTGATGAAAACTCTCAAAGTGCTGAAATCCGGAGGAAGCACCTAAGGTCTAAGGAACATAGAGAGTTGGTGGCGCTACAGCTGGCAGCCGAGAAAGGAGCTCCGAGAGTTTCAAAAAGGCAGAAAAGAAAAAGAAGAAGTAGAAGATAATAACTGTCTAAAATATTAGCACTTCTACCATTCCAGGCGGGACATTACGAAAGGAGCTAAATTAGTTGAAAAACTGGAAAATGTCAAGACAGCCAGTTGGTTGTAAAAGTCCGCACTGCTGGTTCAACAGGACGAAGGTTCAAGCTGTTACGTCAAGAAAAAGGCTATGGAGGAGTCACGCTAGCCAGGTAATCTGGCTACACCAAAGAAATGTTGTTCGGAACGAGTCAAGATCAGAGACTGAATCTATGAACTGTTTCCGCAGAGACTGAACCTGTGAACTGTTTCCACCGAGATTATATTTGTAAATTGTTTTATATGACATTGACTCCACCGAGATTATATCTGTAATTTGTTTTATAGGAAGTTGAAGATATGTATGTTTAACGGGGACTCTGTAAGTAATAAGCTAAAAAGGGAGGATTGTAGTGTATGTACCTGTCTATCTTTAAGGGAACTATTGAATGTAACCGTTCACCTTTAAGGGAACTACTTTAGGTGTGGCACTATTTGTTTGGCTTCTGTATACTGTAATACCGATAGTGACCACACCAGTATATAAGTGTTGTGCCAGGAGTTATTGGGCAGATTCGCCCGGACCTTCGAATAGTAAAGACCTGTTTTGTTTGTTACTTCTGAAGTCTGTGTATTTATTAATTGCACAACCCACAGACTTTACAGTGGCGACGAGTCCGATCGTACCCTGCAGCAAGATTACCAAAAGCAACGAAGAGCGTCGAAGAGAGACAACCGCCCTCGTCGTGCTACCAAAAGAAAACACGAGGCTGCAACAACAGAAAGCAGGAAGACTAACAACAAAAGCTGTATCAGCAACAGGCACTGACTACCCTTCTGCCACGGTGTGGAGTGAGCCGACCAGCAAGAAACAAGGCGGCCGAAGAGACTGTGAGTAGGGGAAGGGGTAGAAGTATCCGGAGGATAAGGGCAGAGCACTCGACCTCGGTCGAGGGGGAGCTGTGCCGGCCAAAAGTCGGGTCCAACGGCGTCGGGTGACAGCCGGACCGCGATCGGCGGGAAAAATCCGGGCAGCGACCGCAGCCACGAAGCGCTGAGCCTGCGAGTAGGCGCGGGCAGAGAAACCCAGCCGCAGCCGGGGAGGGAAACACCGGTCTGCGAGAGGGCTGGGGAGGCGAACGGGAACCGTGCGGGTGAGAGCCGGGTGCGGAGAGAGAGACTGTGAGGAGCCAGTCCAGTGGCTGAGCTGTTCTCCACCAACGGGGTACTCAGAGCCGGCAAAAGCGAACGTGCGGGAGTGGGTGAGAGACACAGCCGAAAACGGGGTGAGAGACTGCGCGAGAGCCAGTCCAGCGGCTGAACTGTTCTCCACCAACGGGGTACCCAGGGCCGGTAGCACCGAACGTGCGGGTGAGAGAGCGACAGAGCCGGGTACGGAGAGAGAGACTGCGCGAGAGCCAGTCCAGCGGCTGAACTGTCCTCCGTTAACGGGGTGTACCCAGCGCCGGTAGAGCCGTGCGGGCGGGAGGAAAAGACATAGCCGAGTAAGGGGAGCTGTGCGGAAGCCAGCCAGCGGCTGAACCTGTCCGCTGTGGGGGAAGCGTACCCCTTCCACCGGGAAGAAATGCGGGAAGCCGCCATTAGGCGGTGAAGACGCCAGAAGCGGGAAACCGCCATTGAAGTGGGCGGGGCGAGAAAGGAAGAGCGGGAAACCGCCATTTTCGCGGGAAAACCGCCATCTTGATTGACATACCGCCATTGAAGTGGGCGGGGAGAGAAGGAAAGAGCGGGAAACCGCCGATTTCGCGGGAAAACCGCCATCTTAGAAACAAACAAATAATTAAGAATACTTAAAGAAATACTGGTGCTGCTCCCAAGGGAAGAAAAATGCCTAAGCGAGGGAATATTAACGACTTTAATTCGGAAATAGAAGACTGGGCCACGTACGTGGAACGCATAGAGATCTATTGCGAAGCCAACAAAATAGAGGAAGATGACAAGGCAATAACATTGCTAAACTCGATGGGGGCAAAAACATACGGGCTCTTGAAGCATCTAATAGCACCAAATAAACCAGCGGATCAGACCTTCGAAGAGATTGTGGCTGTGCTGAAGGACCATTTGAACCCCACACCGCTGATGCTGGCTGAACGATTCAAATTCTACGCAAGAACGCAGAAGAAAGACGAAAGCAATGCGGAATACTTGGTCGAACTGCGTAGGCTAGCGAAATACTGCCAGTTCGGAGGGAATCTGACAGAAGCGCTGCGGGACAAGTTCGTATGCGGATTGTCCAAAGAAGGGACGCAGAAGCGACTACTGGAAGAGAACGACCTCACACTGGACAGGGCTGTCCTTATAGCTGCATCGCACGAAGCCGCAGCGAAAGGAACGGCGGAAATGCAACTAAAGGCGGCGGCACTTGGGGTGGACCAAATTACTTCAAGCACAACAAAATGCTACCGTTGTGGGAAGACAACGCATGACCAGAATCAATGCTGGTTTAAGAACCAAGAGTGTAGGAAATGTGGCAAACTGGGTCACATCGCGAAGGTATGCCGGTCCGGGAAAAAGACCAATAATCAAAGGAAGCCACCACAAGAAAAGTACAACAAGGTACACAAGGTGGCTGAGAAGAGTTCAGACGAACAGAATTCAGACTCAGACCCAAACAACCAGGAGCTGGGTAGGCTGAGAATCCACAATGTGGGTAAAGAAACGGATCTACAGGCCATCTGGGTCATACTAAAAATAGCTGGAGTCCAAGTAAGAATGGAGCTGGACACTGGATCAGCTCTATCAGTCATCAACCGAAGGGACTACCACCGGCTATTCTCTCACATACCTTTAAGAAATACCAAGTTCGTATTACAGACATACACGGGGCATAACGTATACCCCGTGGGGAAAATAAGAGTCAAGGTGAGAGATAGGGGTAAAGAACACCCAAGAATGAACTTGTACGTATTACCTGAGGGAGGACCACCACTTCTAGGACGGGAGTGGATTAAGAAAATAGACATGGAATGGCATTCCCTAAAAGCCATAATGAGGGAGGACTCGGTGCAAGCTATTAGCTCAGATTCTGAAATGGATGATGATAAGACCAAGTCGAATATGGAAGACAAGGCTAAAAGGGACTTGCCGACGATGGGAAAGAAAATGAAGACATGCAGAAGGACTTATGGTACCAAGAAGAATAAAGCTGCAGAGCAGAGCTCCAGGTTGACAGAGAATTCTGAGCCTGTTCAAGCAAAGGATTCATCCATGACGGAAGAACACCGAGCTCGGACGCAAACTTATGTCAAAGTACGACAACAATTAGAACAGTTGAGTGACCGTCTCGTACAAGAGATGAAAAATATGGAAAGGTTCTGGGACACCGAATGGGAGAACCTGGAAAGACTACAGAGACAGCTAGCTCAAGCAGAGAGTGACCATAGAGCCATCGTGGTCAAAAACCAATCACATTCCCCTGATGCTGTTCAGGAACTAGAATATTTACAGAATGAACCAAAGGAAGAGGAATCTTCAGGGAGCCAGGATTTTATTCCAGTTCTTCTCTACGACTCCTTACAAGCAGAGTGTGAGAAGTTGAAAGAACAGTATGAACAGGCCCAGGCTACAATTCTGGAGGGGGTTAACTCGGCAGCCTCCGAAAAGCTAGTTTCAGTAGAAGCATATGAACAACTAAAGGTTGAACATGAGCAAGAAGTCCAAAGGCTGCAGGAAATTCTTGATGAGCTCAAGGCCAAGACAGACTCATCGGTAGGAGATCCATTCATAGATGAGAAATTAGAGGTGAAAATCATGGCAGAGCATGAAAGACAGGATGTCCAAGAACTTATAAAAACATTGAAGGACACCCAAGACAAATATGAGGCGGCAATGACCGAGGTTTAACAACTTGAAGAACAGATTCAACTGGGAATCCTTTCAGTGGAAGAACAGGACACTGTAAGAATGGTCCCTGAACATGAACTAGAGAGCATCAGGGCGCAACTTTTCCGAGCGCTGAAAGCCAAAGTTCAAGAGGAACGTAAGGTGGAAGTATTGGAGAAAGAGGTGGAGGAAATGGAGAAGACTCTGATCCACCGTGTTCCCAGGGAAGAGTTAACGGTCAGCCAACTCCTTCATATGCTGAAGGACAAGACTCTGCAAGGGGAACAATCTGAACACAAGCTTCAATCTTCAGGGGGAACGAGTTCGGAGCTCTCAAAAGTCACGGAGATAGCTGAGGTGGCAACACAAATTTTACAAGGATGCCAAAAGTACGTTGAATCACGTCAAGGTGAACAGAAGAAGGTGGAAACCATTACTTCAGTAGAAGGGTTAAATAGCCTGATAACGCAATTACCGATGGAAAGGAAGGTATTGAACTCACAAATGAGGTCCGTCGTGAAGGAATGGCAGATAACCCAGGAAGAGCGGGATGAATATGATTGCATGAAGAAGGCTTTTCAAGAAAGATGTTTAGGGAAGGAACCACCGTCAGCTAACGTCCAGACGGGTGAGGAGGAAGAAGAAGTCTCTCTCACTGGCCTAACTCAGGACGAACCCGAATATTACCATGACCTGTTGAGTGACACTGAATATTACGAGGATGTGGTCTGCCCAGCTTGTGATGAAAACTCTCAAAGTGCTGAAATCCGGAGGAAGCACCTAAGGTCTAAGGAACATAGAGAGTTGGTGGCGCTACAGCTGGCAGCCGAGAAAGGAGCTCCGAGAGTTTCAAAAAGGCAGAAAAGAAAAAGAAGAAGTAGAAGATAATAACTGTCTAAAATATTAGCACTTCTACCATTCCAGGCGGGACATTACGAAAGGAGCTAAATTAGTTGAAAAACTGGAAAATGTCAAGACAGCCAGTTGGTTGTAAAAGTCCGCACTGCTGGTTCAACAGGACGAAGGTTCAAGCTGTTACGTCAAGAAAAAGGCTATGGAGGAGTCACGCTAGCCAGGTAATCTGGCTACACCAAAGAAATGTTGTTCGGAACGAGTCAAGATCAGAGACTGAATCTATGAACTGTTTCCGCAGAGACTGAACCTGTGAACTGTTTCCACCGAGATTATATTTGTAAATTGTTTTATATGACATTGACTCCACCGAGATTATATCTGTAATTTGTTTTATAGGAAGTTGAAGATATGTATGTTTAACGGGGACTCTGTAAGTAATAAGCTAAAAAGGGAGGATTGTAGTGTATGTACCTGTCTATCTTTAAGGGAACTATTGAATGTAACCGTTCACCTTTAAGGGAACTACTTTAGGTGTGGCACTATTTGTTTGGCTTCTGTATACTGTAATACCGATAGTGACCACACCAGTATATAAGTGTTGTGCCAGGAGTTATTGGGCAGATTCGCCCGGACCTTCGAATAGTAAAGACCTGTTTTGTTTGTTACTTCTGAAGTCTGTGTATTTATTAATTGCACAACCCACAGACTTTACAACTACCGTCTCTAGTACTATCTTCTCTAGTACTATCCAACACAATCACTCTTTTATGCACCTTATTCCTCTTTTCTACTCCTATATGCTGGTGCCCATCCCCCTGCCAAGCTAGCTTAAACCCTCCCCAACAGCACTAGCAAACCTCCCCGCGAGAATATTGGTCCCGGCTCTGTTGAGGTGTAACTTGTCCGGCTTGTAAAAGGTCCCACCTTCCCCAGAAATGGTCCCAGTGCCTCAGGAATCTAAAGCCCTCCTTCCTGCACCATCTCTCCCAGCCATGCATTCATCTATTCTATCCTCCTATTCCTGTACTCACTAGCACATGGCACTGGGAGTATTCCGGAGATTACTACCTTTGAGGTCCTGCTTTTTAATCTCTCTCCTAGCTCCCTAAACTCTGCCTGCAGGACCTCATCCCTCTTTCTGCCTATGTCGTTGGTACCGATATGGACAACGATTCTGCTGTTCACCCTCTCCCGCTCAGAGTGCCCTGCAGCCGCTCAGTGACATCCTTGACCCTGGCACCAGGGAGGCAACTTACCATTCTGGAGTCACGTCTATGGCCGCAGAAACGCCCGTCACTGCATTAACTTAAATTTAACTCGTAGACCTTGCATGTAATTGATTACAGCTATTTTGCATCTGCAGCAAGTCCTTAAAATATAATTGGAAAGTTAGCCCCTCCAAGAAATTTAAAATATATGCAAAGGAAAGGCACAGGGAAATATGTGACTGGTTCTGTTGATGAGACGATACAAAGGTACATGCCATCATAGTCCTTGAATGGTTCACTAACAATTCTATTGTGCAGCCATCTAGGAAACACTGTCCAGATGGCACTGAAACAACGTACTGCACAACATTCATGGTTGAATGAACTGAGGCTGATTTCTCAGGGCAGAAGCAACAACCCTGTTAATGTTTTCTTGGGATGGGGTATGTGATGGGGCGGGGGGGGGTGGGGGGAAAGGAACTGATTTATATCAGCCAGCAGTATAGCTAAAATAGGATGATCTATGCTAATTTTATCCGATACTTAATTCTTCAGATGAAAGTAAGTTTCACACAAATGCATGCACACACATAGACGCATGCACACGCATGTGCATGCACAAACACGCACAGGCACGCATGCCCAGGGACACGCAGACACGCACACATACAAACACGCGCACACAGACATGTACACACAGGCACATGCAAGCACATGGACATGCACACAAACATGCACGCAGACATGTATACGCAGGCACGCAAACACACGCACACAGACACGCACACGCATACACAGGCAAAGAGGTGGGTGCAGTAAACCAACAGCAGTATTCTAGTACAAAAATTGCTGCTACTGGAAAAACGGAGCCAACTAAAAAGGTTAAAAGAACAGCATCAAACGTCTGACTGCCTCAAACCCCTGTGATGTTGGCTTTCTTGCTTCTGATAAGAGAACAGCTGCCAGCAAAGTCTGCTGTGCCTGGGATCTGGCTGCTGATATAGCAGCTTGTTTCCTGAGAGTCAAGATAGCAGGAAGTCGATTGGGCCTGAAGGGACTTTACAGTGGATACACCATTGAGCACCAATTTACTCTAAATAGCAATAACGAATTCAGTTCACTTGCTCTCTCTACTACAAGTAAAAGGAGAGTGCAATAATCACAGTGCATTTCTGAAAAACCGATACTTCCAAAAAGGAAAATTCCCCAATTTTCTTCCCTCCTGTTCTGTGGTGATGCGTGTTGGGGAATTTTTCCACACGCAGCTCCTCCGAATCTCATCCAAGTGGCCGTTTTTCATCTGCAGCTTTCAGAGTGAGTGCCAGCAGGCTATTCAACCACAGGGGCACCCCGGCTGTGCCCAGTCTTGACACCTGCATACCTGCTCTTAGCAGGAGAAGTCAGTGGTTTTTGATCAGCGGTGGGGGTCCCCGACAGATTCCTGTTCCTGCCACTCTCATTCCTGGAACAGGAAGGGCAACTGTACTGCTCCCAGTGCAGCCTTGTTCCTCTTTTGAACCTCTTTTGATTGAACCAATTAACTGTAAATTAATAAAACTTAACAAATTAAATTGAAATTTGGTTTGCCGGGATGATGAAGCACTCCAGTCCCCGCGGCACCCGCCGGGTGTGCAGCCTTGTTTAGAACTCAGGACAGATCAGGTGACCCAACCTGGGGCCTTTCTAGTTTGTGTGCTTCATCACCAATTAAGTCAGTGAAAAGGAAAATCGGGCGGGGTGTATAACGGGCAACCAATCCTCTACCGCCCGCTCTGTACACCCGCCCAAGTTGAATTTTACCCCCATTAAATTAATCTCAGAGTTCATTAAGTTTTTGAGGGGAAAAATTCAGTTGTTTGCGCCTCCCGTTAGCGCCGTAAGAGGGCATTAATGGGGCGCAAAGCAACTAGCGCCTGGGCGCGGCGATGTTTGCGCCGCTCGCAAAATTAACTAGACATTTTGCGGCGGCGCTAAACACTACCGCCACGATCTCTTGCGCCAGCAGATCGTGACGTCAGTCGAGTGCGCAACGCCCCGGTAGTGCCCCGGACCTGATATTGAGTGGCGCCCCCTGCCTTACCACCTGCCGCTAGCAACGACAGGTTGAGGGGAGCATTTTGCAGTCAGGAAGGGACTGGGGGAGCGCTATTTAAAGGCGACTGCTTCCTGCCTTTTTTTGTTGGTGACATTTGTGCACCACGCATTCTGAGAGAGAGAGAGAGAGAGAGACTTCTGGAGAGATTCAACGCTGTGTGAAGGAGTTTTGAGTACTGAGCAGCACTTTGCAGGTTCATTTTGATGTGCATTTCCTTGCTTCCCCAGCACTCTGAGGTAGCACCTCGCTCCTCGGCCTTTGCGCTTTAAGACAGGTGTGAAGCACCTGATTTAGCGCTCCAATCACCTCCAGGGGCAATAAAAGCCAAGTTTGCCGTCGGAGGCGATAATTAGCGGCAGGCACTAAACTTTGCGCACGGCCGATAATGGCGCCCCAAACGGGGCAATACTGAATTTTCCCCCCTCGGTCTCACCGTTTATGATGCCATTTAAACTCCTTGATTGATCTGCCAGTGTTAATACAGTGACAGGCAGCAACAAATACCTTCTATGTAATGGGATGAGGAAGAGGATCACAGTGTTGCATTCAGCCTGTGTTTTCCCCAGTGCTGTGCTAGCATTTAAGGCTGGGGGAACAATTGCTTACAATCCACCTGCAAGACTTTCCAGGTTCGGAAAGGGGACTGTGCAAATTAACTAACACTAATTCCTAAATTAGATGTAGAAGCAGTATCATTTTCACCTTGTATCATTTGAGCTGAGGTGAAGCTGAGGCAGATGGAATGACAGTTAAATGCCATAGGCTGTACACATGAAATATGCTGATGATTAAAACACAGTTTGACTTACAGCTTCTCCTTCTCCTGGATGCTGCAATCAACTTACTTAAATGATTACTGGCCCATATTTATCCTAATGATGGATTTTATAATGTCAAATAAATATAATTTAAGGCAAAAGCACATTCAGATTGGAATTTAATAACTGATCCCATCCTGGAGGCTTAAGGGGTAGTTTTCAATTTGTGCAGTAGTGTAAAGCGGGCACTATCGGATCATCCGCCCGTTATACATCTCTCCCCATTGAAAATGAAAATTAGGTTTACACTATCGCCCAAAATCAAACTGAATGGGTGGTGGCAGCAGATTCAATAGTAACTTTCAGAAGGGAATTGGATATATACTTGAAAAGGAAAAATTTGCTGGGCTATAGGGAATGAGCAGGGGAGTGGGACTAATTGGATAGCTCTTCCAAAGACTTGGCAAGTTGGACTGAATGGCCTCTTTCTGAGCCATACGATTCTATGATTTCATGTTACAACAGGATGTAAAAATGTAAGTTTGGTAACAGTTGCCACTAATTTAAATACAATAATCGAGGAAACAGCGATGTTCCATCAGTTATGCTGTTGCTGTAGAGTGGTTCAAATTCATTTTAGCTACTAATACCTCAGTGTGGTTTGGTGCTGACAATGCAATAACTCCATCTTATTAATCGTTGTAGCAGGCTAAAAATAAATCTTCCCACATGGCCATTTCCAAATAGCACAAGTGTTATTATGGGTGTGAATTACTTGGGTTTACAAGGCAATGGAACTGCAGTGTATTGTATTTTTTTTTGCTTAGCTGCACATTCAGGTTAATACATCTAAAAGGTTTTAATTAGCATGCTGTTATAGGAAGGCATAAATAATACATCATTATTGATTGGAAACTGACTTAGCAATAGAAAAGCAGAAGGTGATCAATGGAAAAGGTTTTAGTTGGAGGCCAGTGACTAGTGGAGTTTTACAGGGATCTGCATATTGTTTATACTATTCATAAGTGATAGGGAGAAGGGTACCTTGTAATAATATTATCAAAAATGCCGATTGATGAACTTCCTTCCATCCAAATAAGGCTCTAACACTAGAGTAAGCTAGAGTAACACTTTAGTAGCACAATAACATAGTATTTGTGAGCAGTATGTCTATATACTTACAAATGGGAGACCCATTAGGTGTTTCCAAGCATCTCACATGAAGCCGAAACCCTTGGGAATAGAGAGCTCAAAGCCCTTAACTTACACACTTATACTAAAACAAAGGCATACTAATTAACATCTACTATCATGACATACCATAGCCTCTCATGAATGTTAAATCTTCTCCCTCTAAAAGAACAGTCAATTCCAGTTCTAAAGTCTTCTGGGAAACTGAGAGAAGCTCCTGCAGAATATCAGGGCCATAAACTCCAACTAATTCAAAACTCAGCTACCTGTGTCCTATCCTATCCTGCATGAAGTCCTACTCGTCCATCACCCTATACCTCACTGATCTACACTGGTTTCCCACCCTTAATGCATTGAATTTAAACTCCTCATCCTTATCGTTAAATCCTTCCATACCCACCCTATTTTGCAACCTTGTCCAGTCTTGCATCTCCTCCCACACCCTTTGGTCTTCTATGCATTCCTGTCCCCTTTGTCCCACCATCAGTGGCAAGAACCTTGATTGTGTCACCCCTACTCTCTAGAACTCTCTCTTTAAAGCCCTCTACCTCTTTGCTGTTCTCCCTGTCTTTAGAAGCCTTCCTGAAACGTTTTGGCTGAGCTTTTGGTTCCCTTTCCTAACTCTCTCTGCGGTCTGCACAGAGCAGGATTAAATGGAGTGGACTTGAACAGAGTGTTTTATTTGGGAATTTGGATAGAGTGGGAATTTCTGGTAAGCATTGAGTAAGTAGAAGCTGTATAAAGTGAAAATGAGTTTAAGATTTTGATTTTAAACTAGAACTTTAAAAACTGTAGTTAACAGAAGCTGACTGTCAGTGGCAGTTAACTGTCAGTCAGCTGTAAGTGTTTGTCTTGAATCGGTGCTAATCATCAGGAGCAGGGGAGCTGAGACATCACTTGTAAATTGGGTGAGGCTCCTAGTGTATAAAAGTAAACATTTCTACAGAGCACAGAGTGATCTGCACAGAGAGGGATTAAACGGAGTGGACTTGAACAGAGCTTTGGGAATTTGGAAAGAGTGGGAATTTGGAGAAGAGGGGGAAGGAGTTGCTGCTTTTTGCCTACACTTCCTGTAGTGCTTTGTGTTACAGGTAGATATTTAATTTCAGTACCCTTAACTTAAGCTAGATCAAGTAAGTAGTCAAGAAACTACACTGAAAACGAAGTTACCAAATTACAAATTTACTTACATTTAATTAACTAATTCAATGTCATATAGGGATGGCAGTGCAGGTGGTGTGCTGCAACTGCAGCATGTGGGAGTTTGTGGAGAGCATTGTGATCCCGGACAACCACATTTGCAGTAAGAACCTGCATCTTGAGGAACTTCAGCTCAGAGTTTTTGAGCTGGAGTCTGAGGTGCAGACATTAAGGGGCATCAGGGATGGGGAGAGTTACCTGGTGTAGGGTTCTCAAAATTCCCACATTCCCCAAAAGTTATGGATAAAGGGACCCTGTATGGACCAGTAATTAAAAAGGTTACCCAAAATGGCTTCTGAAACCTTGTGACCAAGGCCTGCAGGATTTTGAAAGCAAGGCCCTGCAGAAGGCAGGCCCATTTTAAATCCTGAAATGAAACCTAACATGCATGGATCTGTGAAAGACTTTGTCCTTTTCTAAAGCCAGACAGCTAGGTAAACACAGAATATGCATTCTTCACCTTGGAACTGTAAAGTCTGTGGGTTGTATTGCAAATAATACACAGACTCCAAGATTAACAAATAAAACAGGTCTTTACTATTCAGAGGTTCGGGCGAATCTGCCCTAGTTAACGTATCACAACCCTTATATACTGGTGTGGTCACTATCGGTATTACAGTATACATGAGCCAACAAATAGTGCCACACCTAAAGTAGTGCTCTTAAAGGCGAACGGTTACATTCTATAGTTCCCTTAAAGGTAAACGGGTACATACACTACAATCCTCCCTTTTTAGCTTTTTACTTACAGAATCCCGTTAAACATACAATCTTCAACTTTATATAAACAGTTTGCAGATATACTCTCGATGGAGTCAACGTCATATAACAATTTACAGATATACTCTCGATGGAGTCAACGTCATATAACAGTTTACAAACATACTCTCAGTGGAAACAGTTTACAGGTTCAGTCTCTGTGGGAACAGTTCATAAATTCAGTCTCTGGTATTAATTCGTCCCAGACAGCATCTTTTTGGTGTAGCCGGTTCACCTGGTAAACGTGACTCCTCCATAGCCTTTTTAACAGCTTGTACTTTCGTCCTGTTGAACCAGCAGTGCGGACTTATACAACCCACTGGCTGTCTTGATAATGTCCCCGGATTTTTTTTTTACAAATTTTGCACCTTTCGTAGTGTTCGGACTGAGGTAGTAGAAGTAATAATATTTTAAACAGTTATTATCTCCGGCTTCTTCTTTTTCTTTTCTGCCTTTTTGAAACTCTCGAAGCTCCTTTCTCGGCGGCCAGCTGTAGCGCCACCAACTCTCTATGTTCCTTAGACCTTAAGTGCTTCATCCGCATTTCAGCACTTTGGGAGTTTTCATCACACTTTGGGCAGACCACCTCCTCGTAATATTCAGTGTCACTCAACAGGTCATGGTCACATTCGGGGTCATCCTGAGTTAGTCCATCGAGAGGCCCTTCTACTTCTTCCTTACCCAACTGGACGCTAGCCGACTGCTGTTCCTTCTCTATCTCTCTTTCTTTAAAATACTTCCTCATGCGTTCATATTCATTCCACTCCTCCAGGGTTGTCTGCCATTCCTTCACTACTGACCTCAATACCTCCCCTTCCATCGAGGATTGAGTTATCAGGTGATTTAATCCTTCTATCGCAGCAGCTGTTTCCACATCCAGACATCTCTCCTGAAGAGACTTCTTCATGTGTTCAGCTTCCTCCAGCTTTTTCTGCTCCAAACCCCTCTCCTTTGACGATTTAAGCTCATGTTCAGGGCCCATTCTTACGATCTCTGTGTTTCTTACAGTTCCCTTTTCTTCCACTGAAAAGATTCCCAGTTGAGTCTGTTCTTCAAGTCGTTGGACCTCGGCCATTGCCGCTTCATATTTATTTTGTGTTTCCTTTAATAATTTAACGAGTTCTTGGACATCCTGTATTCCCTGTTCTGTTATGTCTTCCACCACTAATTTTTCCTCTATGGATTGAATCCCTAACGATGAGTCAGCCTTGGCCTGGAGCTCATCAAACATCTCCTGCAGTCTTTGTAATTCTTGCTCCTGTTCAGACTTCCAGTAAAACTAGCTTTTCGGAGGTTGCCAAGTTAACCCCTTCCAGGATTGTAGTCTGAGCCTGTTCATACTGTTCTTTCAACTCGTTACACTCTGCTTGCAACAAGTCGTAGAGATGAACTGGAATACCATCCTGACTTCCTGAAGATTCCTCTTCCTTTGGATCGTTCTGTGCATATTCTAGTTCCTGAACAGCCTCAGGGAGATGTGATTGGTACTTGGCCACGATGGCTCTATGGTCGCTCTCTGCTTGAGCTAGCTGTCTCTGTTGTCTTTCCAGGGTCTCCCATTCGGTGTCCCAGAACTTTTTCATCTTTTCCATCTCTTGTACGAGACGGACACTCAACTGTTCTAATTGTCGTTGTACTTTGACATAAGTTTGAGACCGAGCTCGGTGTTCTTCCATCGTGGATGAATCCTTAGCTTGAGCAGGCTCAGAATTCTCTGTCAACCTGGGGTTCTGCTCTACAGCTTGATTTTGCTTGGTAACATGGGCCTGCCTGCCTGTCTTCGTTTCCTTTCCCCTCATCAGCAATTCCCTTTTTGCCTTGTCTTCCATGTTTACATTGGTCGTCACGTCATCCATTTCAGAATCTGAGCTGATAGCTTGCACCGAGTCCTCCTTCCCTATGGCTTTTAGGTAGTGCCATTCTATGTTTATTTTCTGCATCCACTCCCACCCTAGGAGTGGTGGTCCTCCCTCAGGTAATACGTACAGATTCATTCGTGGGTGTTCTTTGCCCCTATCTCTCACTTTGACTCGTATTTTTCCCATGGGGTATACATTATGCCCCGTGTATGTCTGTAATACGAATTTAGTATTTCTTAAGGGTATGTGAGAGAATAGCCAGTGGTAGTCCTTTTGGTTGATGACTGATACAGCTGATCCCGTGTCCAGCTCCATTCGTACTTGGACTCCAGCTATTTTTAGTGTGACCCAGATCGTCTGTAGATCAGTTACTTTACCCACATTGTGGATTCTCAGACTATCCAGCTCCTGGCTGTTTGGGTCTGAGTCTGAATTTTGTTCGTCTGAACTCTTTTCAGCCACCTGATGCACCTTGTTGTACTTTTCTTGTGGTGGTGGCTTCCTTTGCTTGTTGGTCTTCTTTCCGGACCTGCATACCTTCGCGATGTGACCCAGTTTGCCACATTTCCTGCACTCTTGGTTCTTAAACCAGCACTGATTCTGGTCGTGCGTTGTCTTTCCACAACGGTAGCATTTGGAAGTGCTTGCAGTAATTTGGTCCACCCCGAGTGCCGCCGCCTTTAGCTGCATTTCCGCCGTTCCTTTCGCTGCAGCTTCGTGCGATGAAGCTATGAGGACAGCCCTGTCCAGTGTGAGGTCGTTTTCTTCCAGAAGTCGCTTCTGCGTTCCTTCTTTGGCCAAGCCACATACGAACTTGTCCCGCAGCGCCTCTGTCAAATTCCCTCCAAACTGACAGTATTTCGCTAGCTTACGCAGTTCGACTAAGTATTCCGCATTGCTTTCATCTTTCCTATGGGTTCTTGCGTAAAATTTAAATCGTTCAGCCAGCATCAACGGTGTGGGGTTCAAGTGATCCTTCAGCACTGCTACGATCTCTTCGAAGGTCTGGTCCACTGGTTTAACTGGTGCTATTAGATGTTTCAAGAGCCCGTATGTTTTTGCTCCCATCGAATTTAACAAAGTTATTGCCTTGTCGTCATCCTCAATTTCGTTGGCTTTGCAATATATTTCTATGCGTTCCACATACGTGGCCCAGTCCTCTATCTCAACATCAAAATCATTAATATTTCCTCGCTTAGGCATCTTCTTCTCTTCTCGAGAACAACACAAGTATTTCTTTACTTATTATTATTTTTCCTCTCTTCTTGAGAACAACACCAGTATTTCTTTACTTATTATTATTTTTCCTCTCTTCTTGAGAACAACACCAGTATTTCTGTAAATTCTTATTATTTTTCTAAGATGGCGTTTTCCCGCTTCTGTCTTCTTCCCCGGCGGTTTTCCCGCGAAAAATGGCGGCTTTCCCGCGCTTCTCGGCTCTCCCCGCCCACTTTAATGGCGGTTTTCCCCGCGCTTTTCTGTTCTCCCCGCCCACGGCAATGGCGGTTTCCCGCTTCTTCCCCTGGCGGGAGGGGTACACTTTCCCCCGCGGGCGACGGCCGCTGGCTACCGGTCCCCAGCCTGTGCGTCGGCTTCAGCGCTCTCCGCTGGCTTTCAGACCCCCAGCCCGCGCGTCGGCTTCAGCGCTCTCCGCTGGCTTTCAGATCCCCAGCCCGCGCGTCGGCTTCAGCGCTCTCCTTCCCGCGGCAGGCAACCGGCTCCGGGTACCCCCGATGACGGCGGACAGTTACAGCCTCTGAACTGGCTCTCGGCCAATTCCCGATTTCTCGGCTCTGTCTCACCCGGCCTGCTCCCGGTCTCAGCGCCTCTGGACCCGACTTTGTCTGGCTCCTTTCCCCCTCGACCGTGGTCGAGTGTACCGCCCTTATCCTCTGGTTTTACTCCTTCCTTATTTTCTTTTACTGTTCCCTTACTCACAGTCCGTGGCAGCCTTGCCTCTCTTGTCGATCGGCTCGCTCCTCACTGTGGCAGAAGGGACCGTCAGTGCCTGTTGCAGATGGAAGTTTTCAATGCCAAAATCTTCCTCTTTGCTATCGCTGCAGCCTCGAGTTTTCACCCAGCAGAACGACGAGGGCGGGTGCCCCACTTCGACGCTCCTTAGTTGCTTAGGAACTACTGTTGCCGCAGGGTACGATCGGCCTCGTCACCATTGTAAAGTCTGTGGGTTGTATTGCAAATAATACACAGACTCCAAGATTAACAAATAAAACAGGTCTTTACTATTCAGAGGTTCGGGCGAATCTGCCCTAGTTAACGTATCACAACCCTTATATACTGGTGTGGTCACTGTCGGTATTACAGTATACATGAGCCAACAAATAGTGCCACACCTAAAGTAGTGCTCTTAAAGGCGAATGGTTACATTCTATAGTTCCCTTAAAGGTAAACGGGTACATACACTACAGGAACAGACCAAGTCAGGATGGACCTAATCTTGAGGCCATTAACCTTTTGCATAAATAATCGGTAACAGCTCACAGGTAGCTACCAAGCCAGGAAAGACAATTAAATTTCATAAATAACAAACAGCCAGGATATTGAAGCCATTAAACAAGGGGACAACTGCCCCAAAGCCGTTAAAGTGAATGACTGTAATCACTTTAGACGAGCACGCCAAATTTAGACAAAGAACTGATCTGATTTGGCGCACAGATAAGGGGTGAAGAACCGGGTATAATTGTAGGCCCACCGGTAGCCAAGGTCTCTTGGCTCTTGCCTCTTGCCTCGTCGCTGGCTCTCTTCTTCCTCTCCTCCCTCCCCGCGCTGCTCGACACCGAGGACACCCATTACAACACCGGGGGACAAACACGGGAGGAGAACGGAACCCGAAATTCGAACACGCACAGGACACACGGGGCCGCAAACGGGCAGACGAGACAAGACGAACGGCAAAACCGATAAGCAGAGAAGGGCAGCGAAAAGAAGCGTTGGGGACGAGCGGGCACACACCCCGGCCTAGTTATAAGCTGGCGTTTGAAGCATGGGTAGGAAAATCAAACTAACAATATAAACCGCCAACCGAACCCCAACCGCAACAAAACCGTCGGCGACCAAACCACCACCAGAAGAACAACCATTCCTGCAAGGTGAAGTACCCAACAAAAGACTTTGCTCCCTATTTTTCTAACGAAGGAAAAGGAGGGTACTTTACACAGACGACTCCATCGCCACGCCCTGTGACCACGTGACGACGGCAGGCCCCAAATGACAACAAGAGCAAACCCCAAAACCACAACTGGCTTAATCAACAGGTTTCGAACTGTCAAGGGAACCCCATTGGTGAGCATGAATCCCTGGCCCCTCGTAGCTTAATCTAGTTAGGTATTGGGGGTGGGATAAGGGTAAGGGGATTTTTAATGTGTTTGTTCCCTCGATGTGCTGTGTTCTCCATTCCCAAATAAGTATAATTTTATATGCCTGTAATTATTCTAGTAATACTCAGTGTTGTGATTTTATTGTGCCTTTAATAAAAATTAAGGTTTCTTGTACCAAACCAGTTGTCTACTCTATTTTCTGCATCGCCGCCTGTACCTAAGTCCAGTGTCTAGAACCCAGGGGTGTGGGAGCGATTCGAACTGCTCAGAGACAGTCAGGGGCAGAGCTGACTGGGCACACGCCACCCCTAAACTGGACACTTTGATCCAGGAGGCAGTCACACCCCTTAGTTTAGGTAGTGATACAGGTCTGGTTAGTGGTCAGGGACGGGAGGGTGTGACTGCAACTCAGGCAGGTAAGGGGATCCCAGGTGCAGTGCTGGAGGAGCCTCAACCTTTGCCCTCGTCCAACAGGTATGAGGTTCTTGCTGCCTGTGTGGATGAGGGAAAAGCCTGTAGGATGGATGAGCAAGCTGACCAGAGCACTATGGTGCAGGATGCCATTCAGGTGGGGGAATGAAAGAGAATGTAGTTGTGGTAGGGGACAGTATAGTCAGGGGGATAGAAACTGTTCTCTGCAGCTATGACCGAGAGTTCTGAAGGTTGTGTTGCCTGCCCAGGGTTAAAGACATCTCCTCACGGCTGGAGAAGAACTTGGAGTGGGAGCGGGAGGATCCAGTTGTCGTGGTCCATGTAGGAACCAATGACATAGATGGAACTAGGAATGAGGTTCTGCTGAGGGAGTTTGAGGAGCTAGGATCCAAATTAAAAAGCAGAACCTCAAAGGTAAAAATCTCTGGATTGTTACCTGTGCCATGCGTAAATTGGCATAGGGACAAACAGGTTAGAGGTTTAAATGCGTGGCTCAAAGAGTGCTGTGGCAGGAAAGGGTTCCTGTTCATGGGGCACTGGCACCAGTACTGGGGAAAGAGGGAGCTGTTCCGTTGGGATGGGCGCCACTTAAACCGGGCTGGGACCAGTTTCCTGGCGAACTGAATAATTAGGGCAGTAGACAGGGCTTTAAACTAATGAAGGGGGGTGGGAGGATTCAGGAAAGTGTAAATTTAAAAGTAGCAAGAGAAATGTCAAGGCTCTAGAGCAAAGTAGAGTTTTGGGTAAAAATAAGCAGAGTGGGTCAGGAAGAGACAGAGGCCTAGAAATTCATTAAGGCGCTGCCAGCTTTGCGGCCAGTTACCGCCTAAAGAGGGCTTCTGCGCCAAAAATGAGTTTGCGCTGATATTCAGCGCAGCGGTATTGGCGGCGGTAGCCGTTAGCGCTGCGCCGGCACCGATGACGTCATCGGTGTGCACAGTGCCCCGGTTCCGCCCCGAAACCGGCCCGATCCCCATATTTAGTAGCGGCCGCCTCCTCCGAGGCGGCCGCAAACAGCGACCAGAAAACGGGGCCGTGCTGTAGCCTTAGTGAGGCGCTTTAAAGGGGAAGGTGCGGCCGGCCGCTTTTTCGGCGGCCGCCTGCCCGCACCTCCTTCCCCGGCCTCCTCCACCCCCCCCCCCGCGGCATTGCCGGCTGCTTTCCGCGAACCCGGCACTTCTCCGTGGTGCCGGGCTCATTTGCCAGCACTCTCCAGCGGCGATCTCCCCATTGCAGGCAGCTCCCCCTTAAGAGAAGGAGGAGGCCTGCAGTACCGCAGCCTGCCGCTCCGCAGCGGCTGGCGCAGCGGCGTCAAGAGCGCTGAAATTCAGTGTCAGCGCCCCAAGCGGAGGCGGGCACACCCTGGTATAGCGCCCGGTTCCGAATTGGGGCGCAAACACTGAATATCTGACGATCGCTAATGGCTCCCCGCCCAGCGCTAACTTTTGGGCGCGAGCGAGCTGGCCGCCCCAAAGTGAATTTCTAGGCCAGAGAGTAACAAAGGTAATAGGGCATCAGTGACTAAGGTGACATCAGGGAAAAAGAGAAATAAATCAAAGCTAAAGGCACTGGGCTAGATTTTCAGTTGCTTGCGCCAGCAGTTAGCGCCTTAAGAGAAGTGATTTTCGGGCGCTATGCGTGTAGCGCCTGGGCGCAGCGTAGTTTGCGCCCCGCCCCAAATTAAGTTGCCCGTTAGCGCCGGCGCAAAGTTTAGCGGCCGCCCGGATGCGCGCGCAGAAAATGACGTCACATCCTCGTGCAACGCCCTTTGGCCGCCCCGAATCCAAACTTCAGTCGGACTGCCCCATTGTGCGCCTGGCGTCCAGAGCGTTTGTAAAATGGAACGCAAAACACCCTGGGGAGCGCAAATTAAAGGGCACTCGTACAAAAGACACTCTGCATGTGTTGTGTGGAAGTAAGCTGTGTGTTGTTCTGAACGGCCTATTTATGTTTCCGGCCACCAATCATTCCTCCTCCTCCTCCTCCTCCTCCTCCTCCTCCTCCTCCTCCTCCTCCTCCTCCTCCTCCTCCTCCTCCTCCTCCTCCTCCTCGTTCCCGTTTCACCCCAGACTTTGCATTTGAAAAAAATACATGCACCCTTCCCCTTTAAGAGCTCACTGGCACCAGAGTGTCTGCCGTGCGCTGCGCCCGAGCTCGGGTGTTGCGCTCTCCACCGCCGGCTTAGCGCCTAAAGATACTAGTGGAACGCCTCTTTTAGCGCTCCACCAACCTCTTAGGGCGAAGCCACTGAATTTCCGGCAACGGGGCGCTACTTTGGGGCGGGCGATAACTTCGGGCGGGCGCTAAGCTTAGCGCCCGAAAACTGTCTATACTGAAAATCTAGCCCACTATCTCTGAACATGCAAAGCATTAGCAACAAAATAGGTGAATTAATAGCGCAGATAAAAATTAACAGGTTTGATCTAATAGCCATAACAGAGGCGTGGTTGCAAAGTGGCCAAGGTTGGGAACTAAATATTCCAGGCTACTTAACTTTTAGAAGAGATAGGCAAAATGGAAAAGGAGGAGGGGTAGCCCTGATAATAAAGGATGGGATAAAGACAGTAGAGAGAAAGGCCTAGAAATTCAGTTGGGCGCGCCAGCCGTTAGCGCCTTAGGAGGAGTAGATCTCGAGCGCTAGGCGCTTAGCGCCCGGGCGCAGCGCGATCTGCGCCTCGCCCCAACTTCAGTAGACATTTAGCGCCGGCGCAAAGTCTTAGCGCGCGCCCTGCTGCGCGTGCAGATCATGACGTCATTTCGTCGTGCAACGCCCTTTGTGCGCCCGGAACCGGAACTTCACTCGCGCCGCCCCATTGTGCGCCGGGCGGCCCTAACGACTGTGAAGTGGAACGGTACACATCCGAGGCAGGCCGCGGGGAGCGCAAATTAAAGGGCACTTACCCTGCACTATAAAGGGCAGCCATTTTGCAGCATTCACTCTTGTCCAACGGTTTTTTGGCGAGAGACCAAGGAGGAGAGCTTACTGCTTTGGCCCAACACTAGGACAGGTATTTTTGGCTCAGGCCAGAGCTTAGCAATTATCTTTGCCTTCATTGAGATCTCAGTGTTTGCCAGCATATAATGGGGGCTGCATTGGGTGCCAACGCTGAGTTTCAGCCTTATGCCGGAAGGGCTTACAGACGCCGTGAGAGAGTGGCAGCCCTGGCTAGACGCAGAGGGGGCAACAGGCGTCGCCAAGTGAGGACTTACCCACCCAGGGTATACCGCCAGCAGTCCTCCTATCTGACCATGTCTGCCGCGCAGTGTGTTAGGAGGCTGCGATTCAGAAGGGAGGTGGTTGCAGACATCTGCCAGCTGCTGCACAGAGATCTGCGTCCACAGCTGATGCGCAGGACGTCTCTGTCGGTGGCAGTGAAGGTGACGGTGGCTCTCAACTTCTATGCCACCGGCTCCTTCCAATCCGCTGCTGGGGACATCGCTAACATCTCCCAGTTCGCCGTGCATTGCTGCATCCGCCAGGTGACCAATGCCCTTTTCAGAAGGAGACGTCAATTCATCTCCTTCCCCATGACCCTGGACAAGCAGCAGCAGCGTGCAGTGGGATTTGCAAGAATAGCGGGCTTCCCCATGGTGCAGGGCGCCATTGACTGCACGCATGTGGTTTTGCGGGCACCTCTGGAGCATGCCGAGGATTTCCGCAACCGGAAGGGCTACCATTCCCTCAACGTACAGCTGGTGTGTGACCACAGGCAGCGCATCCTAGCTGTCAATGCCCGCTTTCCAGGCAGCAGCCACAATGCCTTTATCCTGCGACAGACAACTGTGGCTGACATGTTCCAGGCACAGCCTCACCCAAGAGGATGGCTTATCGGGGACAAAGGCTATCCTTTGTGTACCTGGCTCATGACCCCGCTCCGCGCGCCCACGACCCCTGCTGAAGAGGCATACAACGAGAGCCATCAAGCGACTAGGAACATCATAGAACAAACAATCGGCGTCCTCAAGCAACGGTTCCGCTGTCTGGATCGCTCCGGGGGAGCCCTCCAGTATTCGCAGGAGCGAGTCTCCCAATTCGTCATCGTTTGCTGCATGCTGCACAACCTGGCTATCCGCAGGACTCAGGCACTGCCACCTCACGTCGGACCACCACCTCAGGTGGAGGAGCAGGAGGAGGAGGAGGACGAGGAGTACCAGCCCAGGAGGGAGGCAGAAGGTCCAAGGGCCGCCCGTCGGCGGCTTATTGACCGTCACTTCTAGGCCCCCTGTCAGGGAATGGCTTGTGCCAATGAAAGAACATGATTGCAGTCGCTCCGCAAGCCATCAGCCGGTTAAGGCAACAAACACTTCAAAGATCAAACATGGACAATGTGAATAAATAAAATGGTTTATTGTACAAACTCAGGGCCCTTCCCACATGAAAACCAAAAACAGACGAAACCCCCAAAAAACACTCACACACATGACTCACTCCCACAACCTGGGGAGCATTAACAAAAGATGTAAACAAAAATGGCCTTCATCCTCGGCCTTCACAAAACACACATTCCAGAAAACACAACATTTGGACACACCCTCTACTTAGTGGCCCGCGAGGGCGATGCCTTCTGCAAACTTTGGCGGCCCCTGCACGCCCTGCTGCTCCTCCTCAAAGTGAGGCCATTGGCTGCTGCAAGGCTGGGGGCAGGCTCCTGAGGGGCACATGTCGTGACGGCAGATGCCCTTGGGGGTCGGCCTAGACAAGGTCTGGCCGTCGAGGGGCCGGCTGGTGAATGCTGCAGCTGTGGCTGGCCAGCATCAGTCGCTGCAGCAGCTCCTGGCAGCTCCACTGGGGGAGTGGCAGTGGCGGCTGGAGGAATGGGGGCAAGCTGGCGGATGGCAGGTGCTCGCTGGTCGCCTGAGACACTGGCACTCGGCCGGGCCAGCACTGCAGCATGCGCACCAATCTGCCGAGGGACAGACCGCTGTGCTGCTGCAGCGCGCCAGGTGCCCTGGCGATGCCTGGCTGACACAGCGAGTGTGGCAGCAGTGAGTGCCCGTGTTGACCTGTTCAGTGACCGCATCAGAGCACCCAGTGACTGCACGGCACCACTGATCACCTGGCCACTCGCTGCCTGAGCTGCCCCGAATTACGCCCGACTGGTGGCCTGTGAGGCCCCGAACTCGGTCACTCTCCGAGACAGGGACTCGATGGCCTCAGGCAACCGTGCCACTACCCCCATGAGCTCCGTGTGCCGGCGCTCCGAGTCCGCGGACAAGTCCTCGAGGCGGCGCATCTCCTCGGCGTTGGCCGTCTCCGGACTGGAGGCCGGACTCTCCCTCTGGGGAGAAGGCCGCCAAGCTGGCCGACCCTTCCTGCGTTGCTGGACGCCGCTGGGCCCAGCAATTGGACTCCCCTCCGACCCTTCCCCCCTCTGGGGAGAAGGCCGCTGAGCTTCCACCCCCCTCCCGCGTTTCTGCAGGCCGCTGGTCCCAGGAGCTACCCTCCCCTCCGACACTTCCCCCACGCTCCCCTCCAGGGAAGACGTGTCCCCTACATTGGCATGGGTTGCCGCGGCTGAGGGTTCCCCTGATGGGCCGCCTTCCTCTTGCTCCTCCTCCTCTTCTGAGGGGCTGTCACTGGCAACTTCAGGGACCTCCTCCTCACCATCTGAAAGCAGGAAGGCACAAGAGTAGCTTTAGAGTGAGGAGAGGGCGTCAGCGAGGGATGCATGAGTGGTGGCAATCAGCGCATTGGTCGGACAGTGGCAAAGGATGTAGATCTGATGCGCAAGTGGGATGAGAGAGGTCCAAAAGGTGATGTCCTTACCATTGGTGCCCAGAACAGGGTCGGCATCTCCAGATGCAACGGGGCCAATCACCCGGGCACCCATGATGCGCTCCACGTGATGTTGCAGCTCGGTGAGCGGCTGGATCTGGGGTCCGCCTCCCCCGGTCGCAGTCCGGCTCCTCTTATTATTGGCCAGCTTGGCCTGCAAGAGAAAGGACGGCCTCTAAGTACAGTGTGTAGCCCTGATCTTGTGTGCACTGCCTCCCATGGTCGAATAGCCTGGCCAGTGTGTAGCCCTGATCTTGTGTGCACTGCCTCCCATGGTCGACTAGCCTGGCCAGTGTGTTAAGTGCACAATGTGCAATTGATGTTCATGAGTGTCCCATAGCTGCTGCATGAGGGCTGGCCATTAGGGCTTTCAGGTCCCTTTGCCCATAATGTGAGGTGCACATGCAAGGATGAGGAGGACACTGGAAAGGGTACTCACCCTGACAATCCTGGCGAGGTCATTTAGCTTTTTGCGGCATTGGACACCGCTCCTGGGGACCTCACTATTGGATGACACCATGGTGGCGACATGCCTCCAGGCTCTCCGGTAGACGCGGGCCGGCGGCTTCCTGCCATTGTCCGGAAACAAAATATGGCGTCTCTTCTCCACAGCACCAACCAGCACCCTCAGATCAAGCTCTGAGAAGTGCGGCGCTCGTTCACGGGCCTTCTCCATGGTTTCAGGCGCTACTTGGGTCCAGCAGCAGTGTTCAGGCCTAGCTGCAGGGCTCCACTATCCAGGGCGTGGCAGCAGACCAAGTCGACCCTTCCCCCTTAAGAGCTGGCCGGCGCCAGGGTGTCTGCTGTCAATCAAGAAATGGCCGCACCTGCGCTGCACCCGGCCTTGGCGCTCTCGCTCAGCACCTCCGGCTTAGCGCCTAAAGAGAGGCGTGCATCGCCAGTTTTAGCGCTCGAGCAAACTCTTAGGGCGAAGCTAATGAATATCGGAGAAGTGGCCTCGAATTTGTGCCGGGCGCAAACTTTAGCGGCCGCCCGACTTTACCGCCCCAAAAGTGGCTGTAATGAATTTCTAGGCCAAAGGGTCTTAGCTCTGAAAATCAAGAAGCAGAATCAGTTAGTTGGAGCTAAGAAACAACAAGGGACAGAAAACATTGGTGGGAGTTGTTTATAGGCCCCCAAACAATAGTTGTAATGTAGGACAGAGTATAAATCAGGAAATTAGAGGTACATGTAACAAGAGTAATACAGTAATCATGGGGGACGTTAATCTACATATAGACTGGGCAAACCAAATTTGCAGTAATAGTGTGGAGGAAGAATTCATGGAATGTATGCAAGATAGTTTTCTAGATCAGTATGTTGAGGAACCAACTAGGGGATAGGTTATTTAATACCTAGTATTGTGCAATGAGAAAGGGTTACTTAATAACCTTGTAGTAAAGGGGCCTTTAGGGAAGAGTGACCATAATATGATAGAATTTTATATTGAGTTTGAAAGTGATTTAGTTAAATCCGAAACTAGAGTCTTAAATCTAAACAATGCAAACCAAGTAGGTATGAGGGGCAAGTTGGCCACGGTAGATTGGGAAATTACATTAAAAAGTATGAAGGTAGACAAGCAATGGCTGGCATTTAAAGAATTAATACATAATTTACAACAAATATACATTCCTTTAAGGCATAAAAACCCACAGGAAAAGTGGTCCAACCGTGGCTAACAAGAGAAGTTAAAGACAGTATTACATCAAAGGAAGAGGCTTATAATGTTGCCAAAAAGAGTAGTAAGCCTGAGGATTGGGAGGATTTTAGCATTCAGCAAAGGAGGACCAAGAAATTGACAAAGAAAGGGAAAATAGAATATGAGAGTAAACTAGTGAGAGACATAAAAACAGACTGTAAAAGCTTCTATAGATATGTAAAAAGGAAAAGATTAGCGAAAGTAAATGTGGGTCCCTTACAGGCTGAGGCAGGAGAAATTATAATGGGGAATAAGGAAATGGCAGAGAAATTAAACAAATACTTTGGGCTCAAATTTCATCAGGCCGTTGAGGCGGGATTGGAGGCATGTGGGGGGTTAAAATTGCAAAAACTGGTGGGCAGGCCCAACCCTGCCTCCATCCCGCCTCCAAGCAATTTTCATTAAATCGTGTCTGCTGGACCCATCTCCAACCTGCCTCCAAGCGGCAGGATAGGCTGTAAAGGCCATTAACAAGCTCTAAATTGCCTCTATAATGTCATTTTGATAGGCCTTTGTGATTTTAACCCTTTTCCCACGTGAAGCACGCCTGTTCTGACACACGACGGTGAAACCTGGCGGTAGCACAATTGGATTGCTGACTATCAGCTGCAGCTCAACCATTAAATAGGAGATTTGATCAGCCATCATTTGCAGGTGGCAGGACTTTGTTGTCTCAGGTCTGGGGGAACTTTTAGAAGGCACAACCAAAGCTGTGGAAGTTTGGAGCCTGACACCCATCTCCAGTATGACCTCCTGGGAAACCCATCTCGCCACCTTGACTGAGCGGTTCCTCAACTGAGGCATATACCAGAAGCATGGGAGCCATTTATTTCCTTCCCTTCTGGAGATCAGATGACGATGAAGACCAACCGCGGCAGCAGCAGAACCAGGAACAACAGCAGCACCAACAGCAGCAGCACCAACAGCAGCAGCAACAACAGGAGCGCCAAGCTGCTGCTCATCCACCTGAAGATGCACAGGCCAGAAGGGGCCAGCGCATGAAAGCCCATTGGCGCAGGAGATACTCCCCAAACAGGGACTACAGACACAGGGTCAGCTACCTCAACATATCTGAGCAGCAGTGCCAAAGGCGGCTCTGACTTTCGCGAGAGGTAGTGGGTGACATCTGCGCAATGGTGCAACAAGACCTGCAGCCCAGAGGAGCAGGTGGACAACCCTTACCAGTGGCCATCAAAGTCACCACCGCACTCACCTTTTTTGCATCCAGCTCATTCCAGGGATCAGCAGCAGACATCAGTGGCATCTCCCAGGTGGCCACACACACTTGCATCACACAGGTAACGGATGCCTTCTTTGCCCTCGCACACAATCACATCCATTTTACCAAGGATCAAGCAAGTGTCACGGCGCATGCGGTTGGATTAGCTAATCTGGCAGGCTTTCCAAGGGTGCAGGGTGTCGTTGACTGCACACATGTGGCCCTTAAGGCACCCCATCACAATCCAGGTATTTTTGTCAACCGCAAGGGCTTCCACTCCCTTAACGTTCAGCTGGTGTGATCACAAGAAGGACATTTTGCATGTTTGTGCCAAGTACCCTAGCAGTTGCCATGACTCCTTCATACTGCGCCAGTCTAGTGTGCCTCTGCTATTCAGTCCGCCAGACCAACTTAATGGATGGCTACTTGGAGACAAGGGCTATCCCCTGAGGACGTGGCTAATGACGCCGTTGAGGAGCCCATCCAACGAAGCTGAGGAGCACTACAACTCCAGCCACATTTCCACCAGAGCCATAATCGAGCAAACCATCGGTTTGCTGAAGATGCGCTTCAGATGCCTGGATAGATCAGCTGGAGTCCTGCAGTACTCAGCAGCCAGGGTCTCTAAAATCGTCATGGTTTGCTGTGCCCTTCACAACATGGCACAGCGTCGTGGCTTGCAGATTCCTGAGGACCAAGTGGCTCGTCACATATCCTCCTCAGATGAGGAGGAGGAGGAGGAGGAGGAGGAGAGTGAAAACAAACATCTTGCAGAGGCCCATCAACCAGCGGCAGCAGTACGCGAGAACATTGCTGCCCGGGATGCAAGGAACGCACTCATCTTGGCCAGATTTGCTTAGCCTAGCCAATCAAGCACTTTTGCCTCGCAGCTTCTTACCTGAGCATCGACAATGGCCAAGAACCAATGGATTCCTAGCAATTTGACCACCATACTGACAATTGCAAATAATCCTAAGCCCTCAATGTGGAAGTCCCATTCGCGAAATGACACACGCCACAACTACAGCAGTACCCATCAGATTTTTTATTTACAGTAACTAGCTGATGGCTTTTTAACATAAAACATCAAATTTTACCCAAGTGACTACCTTTGTGACTATTTGTGCAGTATCTTTCCCTTACGCGTGCTCCTGCGTGGTGCTTCCCCTGTGGCTTCAGCAGATGTGGAGGCCCCTTGCTCACTTTCTTGCTGCTCATGTCTCAACACCTTTGGCAGGCATCCTCTGGGGTTGTGAACCTGTGAGGGCTCACCAAAAGTCTGCTGCTCCTGCGGCTGTGCAGGGGTTGAGACGCCGATCTCAGTTGGATGTGGACTCTGGTGGGGCTCTGACCAAGGGCTCTGCAGTGGCATGGAAGTGTGAGCGCTTGGAGAGGAGCCACCAACTTCCCTCTCATGGGTGTAGGGGGTGGCGTGTGGCCAGTCAGTTATGCCCCTGATTGCCTGTGAACGGTTCAAATCGCTCCCACACCCCTGGGTTCTAGACACTGGACTTAGGTGCAGGCGCCGATACAGAAAAACGGGTAGACAATTGGTTTGGTACAAGAAAACCGTGAACTTTATTAAAATGATGATAAAAATTACAAATACTGAGAAAATCACTATGTAGTTACAGGCTTATCAAAAAGAAAATACACTTAAATGGGAATGGGGAACACACGGCACATCGTGAGAAAACAGCTACATTAACAATCCCCTTATCCTTATCCCACCCCTATACCTAACTAGATTAAGCTAAGAGGGGCCAAGAATTCGTGCTCACCAAGTCAAGATCTGTTGAGTTAAAACGGTTGTGGGGTTTGGGGTTCACTCTTTGTGCTCTCTGGGGCCTGCCGTCGTCACGTGGTCTCAGGACGCTGCAAGGGCATCATCCAGGTAAAGTACCCCGAGATTAAAGTCTTTGCCTGGGTACTTTACCTCGCAGGGATGATGGTTCTTCTCCCTCGGGTGGCAGCAGTTGAAGTTTGCATGAAGATAGTCGCAGGTTTGGCTGGATTGAAGGCCCGATTATTCGAAGCGTTCTTCAATCTTCTTCCAATTCGTCTCGTCTCATCTCATCTCGTCTCATCTCGTCTTGCCTCGTCTGGCCTGGTCTGCCCGTGTTTGCCTGGTACGATACCGGGCGTCCCTGATGGATTTGGGGAATACACAGGCGGTGGCCAGGTAGCGAGCGCGGGAGGACGAGAGCAAGAGAGCGTTGGTTACCGATGGGCCTACAATTATACTCCTTCTGAAGGCCCTTGTCTGCATGCCAAATCAGGTCAGTCTATTATCCAACATTTGGTGGGCTGTTTTAAATGATTATACCAATCTAAGTTAACTGGCTCTAGATGACCGTTTATCGCACCCGATGGCCCCGATGTCCGGGTTGTATTGTCATTAATGCATTTTAATCGGCTTGTCCAGCCTTGGTGGCTCCCTTGAGCTGTTTCCGATTATTTATGCGGACAAACTAATGGCCTTATGTTTAGGCCTAACTGGGCTTGATCTGTTTCGACCTGATGCAATGCATATTCAGTGTTTGGCTAGCTGTCTGGCTTTTCAAACACAAAGTCCTTTTCACAGAAATGCATTTTAAGTTTCAATTTCCCAAAACTGCCTGTTTGTGCTGCAGAGTCCAAGCTTTTAAAATCTTACAGGCTTTTGGTCACGAGGTGCGGACGCCATTTTTTGGGTACCCTTTTTAAATTGTCCATACAGGGTCCTTTTTATTAATAACCTTGGGGGAATGTGGGAATTTTGAGAACCTTACACTGGTCAGGTCCCCCTCAGCGCTTGCAAGTGGCTTGAGAGCACCTTACTGCACATCAGGGGGGCCATGGGGACCCATATCTGCACTGGCAGTTCTACTCAGAAGGACTTCCATGAAGGTCTGGTTTCTCTGTTCAATAGATGACCATTGCTCCTCCAGAGATGTCATTCTATTCAGAACACTCACCATGTTTTCTGCACTCTGGTGACTTATCACCTCCATGGAGGTTGCCATCCTGTCCATGGTGATGCATTCATGCACCAATGACTCCACAAAGGCTCTGCTCATTTTCGCGATGGACTCCTCCATTCGCTCCACACTCGCAGCAACCCTGGAGACAAAATCTGCCAAAGACTCCTGCATCTGTTCCTGGAGTTCCAGCACCGCTGATCTTGTGGATGGACCCAGAGGCAGAGGGTCGACATGCAGCTGAGCCGAGCTGGTAGAGTCCTGCGCCCTCCAACTAGGACTCTCTACTGCTGTTCCTGTCTCCACCATCTGCTGATGCTCACTTGTGAGCTGTGATACATCAGGTGACAACACTACTCTATCTCGCGAAGGTCCCACCGAGGTGTGAATGTCTGCGCTGGTGCTGGGTGCGCTGAATTCTGCTGATGCTGCACCGTCAGATGTTGCAGCTTCCTCTGAGGAGTCTGGATGCTCAGGTTCTTCCTCCTTGCTAGTGGGGACGAGTAATTGCGATGGTCCTGTGGGGGAATAAAGGAAAGAGTCAGAAATGTGATGCCAAGGTTACATGCACATTGCATATTGCAGATGATCATAAGTCCATCTGTTAGAGCTTCAGAATCATTATCAGCGACTCATGCAATGTCAATGAGAAAGTTGGAAAACTATTCTGTCACCAGCTTGCTGTGATGCGCCCGTCTGTCTGTCCCCCACTTGGGAATCTTCCTCCACTCCCACGATCTCCAGGACCGCCTCCTCCCAGGTGGTGAGCTGGGCTACTGAGGGTGGCCCTCCTCCTGTCCTCGCTCTTTCCCTCTTATTGTGAGCTCTCTTTTCCTGCAATGAGGGAGACAAGTGGAGTTTGAGTGAGAATGAAAGAGTGAGTGTAGAGAATCCATAGCATAGATGCTTAGAAGGAGACAAAGATGGAGTGAGGTGGCAGGCCCTCCCTGTGTGTTGTAAGTTGCAATTGCATCACAATGTGAGGGCTGCATAGTCGAATAGTTAGGTGAATGTGACCATAGAGAGAGAGGGAATGGGTAAGGGTGCATGGATGTCAGTGTCAAGTGGGATGTGGAGGAAAAGATTGCTAAAGGTGAGTGCTGGTGAGGAGAGGCAATGGGGATCAGATTGAGGGTGAGGGGAAATTCATACTCACTTTTCCAGTGCGCAGAAATTCATGAAACCTCTTCCTGCACTGAAGCCAGGTTCTGCGGGTTACTGACAAAGAGTTGACCTCCTCTGCTACCTGGATCCACACAGCCTTGGTTTGCTGGGGAGGCTTCTTCCTCCCTTAAAAAGGGAAGAGCACCTCTTTATTTGCTCTTGCTCCCTCTACTAAAGCCTGCAGGGCAACGTCATCAAAACAGGGTGCAGACCTAGGTCTCTGGCTGGCCATTCTTCCTGCAGGTGCCTCTAACATGCAAGGGCAAAAGCTTGGCAGTTTGCAGAAGAAGCAAGGTTTGTTGCAGACTTTAAATGCAGCAGCAATGATGACTTCATCGGAGGCGACTTTCAGACTGGAAAAACTCATTGGCCATGGGTTCCCACACATTGGAACTCAATTGGCCAATTAAGTTAAAATGGCATCATTTTCCCACATCGATTTAGAATCGGGTGGCTAACACGAAATGCGGATTACACGACCCCAGCCCGCCCCAGTATCAAAATCGAGCCCTTTTTGTCTGTCTTCACAGAAATAGTGGAGAACCAAGGCTCTAGCGAGAATGAGGAACTGAAAGAAATTAATATTAGTAAAAAAATAGTACTAGGGAAATTAATGGGACTGAAAGCCGATAAATCCCCTGGACCTGATGGCCTACATCCTAGGGTTTTGAAAGAGGTGGCTATAGAGATAGTGGATGCATTGGTTGTCATTTTCCAAAATTCCATAGATTTAAGTAGCAAATTTAACCCCGCTATTTAAGAAAGGAGGGAGAGAGAAAACGGAGAACTACAGACCAGTTAGACTGACATCAGTACTAGGGAAAATGCTAGAATCTATTGGGCCAGAAATTCCAGGCCAGAAGCGTGAGTGCGCTCGGGGTACTCACGCTTCTGGCCGTTGGAAATGCTGGCGTTCAGCAGGAACAGCGCATGCGGGGAACGCCGGCATTTCCAGACCTCGAGCGCGTGCGACTGCACAGGCAGCGCTTGCGCAGTGAACTTCGTGGATTTCATTCATGAAATCCGTGAGGGTAAGTCCTCAGAACTTACACTGAAAAAAAGCAAGTGTAAAGTGGTTCATTGGCTGCGGAGGAAGATATATTTTATCGTGGAGCTTTTGAAATGCAATATTTTTGTTTGGGAAAGGGAGGGAAGTTATTTTAAGAAATTTTAAGTAAGTTTTAAAGTTAAAATTTTTTTTTTTTTTTTTTAAATGGTTTTCAGAATGGTAGGTAGAAGGAGCAATTGTGGCTGTGTGAATGGAATGTGAGAATGAGTTATGTATGTATGTCCACATATATTCCTTTACGTATATGTATGTATGTTTTATATTCCTTTACTATGAATGTATGTTTTTAATTATGATTTTCCAATAAGTTACTTTCTCTGAGAGTCATAATTAAATAATACATTCATACACATAAGTAAAGGAATATATACATAACACGCAAAGGAATATATACAGACATACATACTTTCAGAAGCTCCACGATAAGAAATATCTTCCTCCGCAGCCTCTGTAGCAACTGTACCCATGCTTTTTTCATGTGTAAGTTGTAATGACTGGACCTCACTGAAAGCATTAATGAAAGCGGCGAATTATACTGCGCACGCGCTGCCTGTGCAGTCGCACGCGTTCTGCCTCTGAACCCCTTCGTTCAGAGGACAGGAAATGCCGGTTTTCCCCACATGCACTGTGCATGCTGAAAACCGGCATTTCATCCGGCCAGATGCGTAAGTACCCCGACCGTACTAGCGCATTTGGAAGGGAATTATTGGGCCAAAATTTTACATGTCAATAAAATAAAAAATTTAACACTTGCACGACTTGCCCCCTCGCATCTGCGACTGAGGGTCCAAGGAGGTGCATTGCGCAAGAGGTCATCATCGGACGTATCCTCACACTGTTCCCTTTGGGGAACTGTATGAAGTGGTGGAAGGATTTATGGCCGTGATTAACGCTCATTCCGTGACCGTAACCATCTTTGAACCAGCCATTCGGGTGGTTAGTCCTATGGCGGGAGGGTTTTACGGGCTCCCACAACCCATCTGAGGTGGGGGGGGCCACCAACACCCACGGACGCAAGTATCCCGCTGGATGTCCACCCAGAATTTAAAGTTGGAGCTCCGACTCCACTTGCCGGGACTGTCTGGAGTGGGGTTCAAAACCCTACTCCTTCTGGCCCAGCGGCGGGGATGCTTACTGCTACGCAAAAGGCCCACTCTGCACAAAAGGTGACACCCATACGTTTCCTGCGCCTTTTCCCTCCCCGTGACTGGAGCCCTATGCTGCCATTTCACGTTGCTAATCGGATTGGGCGTTTGTCATAGCGGTTGGATCCCCGCCGCTGGGCCAGATCAGGGTAGGGTTTCGAACCCCGCTCCAGACAGTCCCGGCAAGTGGAGTCGGAGCTCCGGCTCTAAATTCTGGGTTGACATCCAGTGGGATATTTGCGTCCGTGGGTGTGGGTGGCCCCCCCTCCTTGTATAGCTTGTGGGAGCCCGTAAAACCCTCCCGCCATAGGACTAACCGCCCTAATGGCTGGTTCAAAGATGGTTACGGTCACGGAATGAGCGTTAATCACGGCCATAAATCCTTCCACCACTTCATACAGTTCCCCAAAGGGAACAGTGTGAAGACACGTATGACGACGACATTGCTAAATAAATGAATGGAATTTAAAAAATTCTTTTAGGGCTTTTAAAAGTCTTTAAATTGCTTTAATTCTCTTTAAAACTACTTCAGATTACTCAAAATAATGTAAACATTTAAAATTTTTTATAAAAGTTACCAAAATCTTGAAAAAACTTCCAAAAACCTATTTAAACTGCTGCTTTGCATGTAAAAAAGCAAAGCAGCTTGACAGAAACATTGGGGGCGTGTCCAGTGAAACTGAGACCTCAAGGGGCGTGTCTCACTTACACTGCACGCTCCTGGGTCCGCGCTGGCTGCACTCCTGGGCGGCGTGATGTCATACGCTGCCCGGGATTCTTGTTTCAGTTTCTGGAAGTGCAGGCGTCCCTGGAGCTGATTGCAAGGAGCGCGGGGTAAGTGCAAATACGGGGCTTGCACGCGCTGCAAGCCCCGTTCTGGAATTTCTGGCCCATTATAAAGGATGTGGTAACAGGGCACTTAGAAAATAACAATAGGATTGGGCAGAGCCATCTTGGATTTATGAAAGGGAAATCGTGTTTGACAAATTTGTTTTTTGAGGTTGTAACTAGCAGAATAGATAAGGGGGAACCAGTGGATGTGGTGTATTTGGATTTTCAGAAGGCGTTTGATAAATTGCCTTAGAAGGCATTTGATAAGGTACCACACAAGAGGTTATTAAACAAAATTAGGACTCATGGGATTGGAGGTAATATATTAGCATGGATTAAGGAAACATAGAAACATAGAAGATAGGAGCAGGAGTAGGCCATTCGGCCCCTCGAGCCTGCTCCGCCATTCAATGAGGTCATGGCTGATCATCCAAATTCAGTACCCGGTCCCTGCTTTCTCCCCAGATCCCTTTAGCCTTAAGAAATATATCCAACTCCTTCTTGAATATATTTAATGAATTGGCCTCTACTGCCTTCTGTGGTAGAGAATTCCACAGGTTCACCACTCTCTGGGTGAAGAAATTCCTCTTCATCTCTGCCCTAAATGGCTTACCCCTTATCCTTAGACTGTGACCCCTGGGTCTGGACTCCCCGACCATCGGGAACATCCTTCCTGCATCTAGTCTGTCTAGTCCTGTTAGAATTTTATAAGTTTCAATGAGATCCCCTCTCATTCTTCTAAACTCCAATGAGTATAAGCCCAATCGACCCAATCTCTCCTCATATGTCATTCCTGCCATCCCAGGTATCAGCCTGGTGAATCTTCGCTGCATTCCCTCCATGGCAAGAACATCCTTCCTCAGATAAGGTGACCAAAACTGCACACAATACTCAAGGTGTGGTCTCACCAAGGCCCTGTACAACTGCAGCAAGACATCCTTGTTCCTGTACTCAAACCCTCTCGCTACGAAGGCCAACATAACATTTGCCTTCTTAACCGCCTGCTGCACCTGCATGCTTACCTTCAGCGACTGGTGCACAAGGACACCCAGGTCTCATTGCACTTCCCCTTCTCCCAATCTATTGCCATTCAGATAATAATCTGCCTTCTGGTTTTTGACACCAAAGTGGATAAACTCACATTTATCCACATTATATTGCATCTGCTATTCTTCTGCCCAATCACCCAACCTGTCCAAATCATACTGGAGTTTCTCAGCATCCTCCTCACAGCACACACGCCCACCCAGCTTTGTGTCATCTACAAACTTGGAGATATTACATCTAGTTCCCTCGTCTAGATAATGAATATATATTGTGAATAGCTGGGGTCCAAGGACCGATCCCTGCGGTACCCCACTAGTCACTGCCTGCCACTTGGAAAAAGACCCGTAAGGATTGGCTAATGGACAGAAAACAGAGAGCAGGAATAAACGGGTCATTTTCAGGTTGGCAGGCTGTAACTAATGGGGTACCACAAGGATCAGTGCTTGGGCCTCAGCTAATTACAATCTACATCAATGATTTGGATGAGGGGACCAAATGTAATATATTCAAGTTTGCTGATGATACAAAGCTGGGTGGGGATATAAGTTGTGAGGAGGATGCAAGGAGGCTTCAAGGGGATAGAGACAGGCTAAGTGAGTGGGCAAGAACATGGCAAATGGAATATAATGTGGAGAAATGTGAAGTTATCCACTTTGATAGGAAAAATAGAAGAGCAGAGTATTTTTTAAATGATGAGAGATTGGGAACATAAGAACATAAGAGCCAATCGGTCCCTCGAGCATGTCCTGCCATTTAACAAGATCATGGCTGATCTGATCTTGGCCTCAACTTCACTTCCCTGCCCGCTCCCCATAACCCTTGACTCCCCTGCAGCTCAAATATCTGTCTATCTCTGACGTGAATATATTCAATGACTCCGCCTCCACAGCTCTCTGGGGTAGAGAATTCCAAAGATTCACGACCCCCTGAGAGAAGAAATTCCTCCTCATCTCCAATTTAAATGGGCGACCCCTTATCCTGAAACTATGCACCCTAGTTCTAGATTTCCCTACGAGGGGAAACATCCTCCCTGCATCTACGCTGTCAAGCCCCTTCAGAATCTTGTATGTTTCAATAAGATCCCCTCTCATTCTTCTAAACTCCAATGAGTATAGGCACAACCTGCTCAACCTTTCTTCATAAGACATCCCCTTCATCTCAGGAATTAACCTAGTGAACCTTCTCTGAACTGCCTCCAATGCAAGTATATCGCTCCTTAAATAAGGAGACCAAATCTGCACGCAGTACTCCAGGTGTGGTCTCACCAGCGCCTTGTACAGTTGTAGCAAGACTTCCCTACTTTTATACTCCATTACCCTTGCAATAAAGGCCAACATTCCATTTGCCTTCCTAATTAATTGCTATACCAGCATGCTAACTTTTTGTGTTTCATGTACGAGGACCCCTAAATCCCTCTGTACTGCAGCATTATGTAGTCTCTCTCCAGTTAAATAATGGGCCGGATATTCTGACCCCCACGGGTGGGTACGGGGTGTGTATGCGCCCATAGGGGCTTCGCAAGTGCCGGTTTCAGGCATGCGAAGCGCATGCGCTGAAAACCGGCACTTTCGATCTGTCAAGATTTCTCTTGACAGATCATTCACCTGCCCGGGAGAAACATAGAAACATAGAAGATAGGAGCAGGAGTAGGCCATTCGGCCCTTCGAGCCTGCTCCGCCATTCAACGAGATCATGGCTGATCATCCAAACCCTAGCACCCGGTCCCTACACTGACAGCCATCCCACCCAAGCCCTATCCCCGTAACCCCGTCACCCCACATATTTAATCCCCCCTAACACTAAGGGTCAATTTTTATCATGGCCAATCAACCTAACCCGCACATCTTTGGACTGTGGGAGGAAACCGGAGCACCCAGAGGAAACCCACGCAAACACGGGGAGAATGTGCAAACTCCACACAGACAGTCACCCGAGGCCGGATTTGAACCCGGGTCCCTGGCGCTGTGAGGCAACAGTGCTAACCACTATGCCACCGTGCTGGCCTCTGTGGGTGGAGAGTTCCGCTTTCTGCACAACCTCCGCCCGCTGAAAACCTTTAAAAATCTTACAACTGCCTTACGCTGCTTTTACCAGCATAAGAGTTAAAAAAAATTTTTTTTCACACATTTATAATTTAAAAATATTTAAAAAAAAGGCAAGTTTGTCTTTAGCCCCATAAAAAACATGAATTAATTTTTTCAAATAATTAAATTTTTGTTTAAAATATTTAATTTAATGTAATTTTAACTAATTTTAAATATGTGATTTTAAAACAATGTATTTAATGTTTAACTGTGTTTTTTGAATGATTCCCATTCATACTTTTGACAGATCTATGCGTAGCGGCCTGTCAAAAGTATGAAGGGTGATTTCCTTCTTTGATTGGTTCCCCATTGGTCCACGTGATCCCAGGGACGCTTGCAAACCGCCTGCGCCCCTGGGATACCGGGGCCAATGCTGCGCGGACCATGAGAGACCCAGGATCGGAAGTCTTGAGACCTACGGTGCCAGCAGGTAAGTGAGTAGATTGTTCCCGATTGGAGGCATCGGCACGCAGGAAGCCTCCGATCGGAAAATCCGGCCCATTAATTTAATTTTTATTTTTCCTACTAAAGTGGATAACTTCACATTTTCCCACATTATACTCCATCTGCCAAATTTTTGCCCACTCACTTAATCTATCTCTATCCCTTTGCAGACTCTTTGGCTGCGATTTTTTGCTTCGAGGCGGCTTGGGAGCGGGTCAGCTGCCTTCCAGTTTCCAGTCCTGCCCCCAACTACATCCGGCCCACAGACGTAATTTTGCATCGATTGGCCTTGTTAAGCCCACCCTGCGGGCTTCCCAGCCAATTAAGAGGAAGTTGATGTCAGATGACATCATTTGATGCCGCGTCAACTGCTGGTTTTCTTAAAGGGACCATGCACAATTTTTCTTTGACAGTTCATTTCTCAGTGTTTGACAGCATTGAGGTGCTGCAAACACGGACAATGACTGTTCACAGGTGAGCTCTTGCACCCAGGCTCTCCAGTGACTCCTTCCTTAGGCTAGAACAGATGGCAGCTGCAGGTGAGGTTACAGAAGCGATCTGTTACTGGAGAGAGTGGTTCTCCCAATGAGGTGGGACTACACATACAATTCAAAACTTGTTACATACAGAAAAGTCTAAATGCATTAATAATGAATTTCCCAACATTTTCTTACCTCTGAAACTCACCAGTGCACCATTGGATCCTTCACACCACTTCTGCAGCTGTCATCAATGCATAAACATTACAGAAGACTCACAACACGCCACACTTACTTGACGTGGTGTCCAGACGTCGGGAAGCCCACAGTAGAAGTGTCAAAATTGGAAAAAGCCTGTTCACTGCCTGTTAACAACTTGTTAACCAGCAGTTAAGTGGCTATAATCCTCTTCCCGCCACTAGGTGTTGGGTCCATGCGCAAATCGGGGACCTGACACTTGGGGCAAGATTGATTGGAGGCGGGTTGACAGCGGGTTTCCGACCTGCTGTCAATCTTTGTGATTTTGTAAATGCCCCACCTCCAAACCCGCCCCCTGAGTGCTGGCAAAACTCCGGCCTGTGTATCCTCCTCACAACTTGCTTTCCCACCTATCATTGTATCATCAGCAAATTTGGCTACAGTACACATGGTCCCTTCATCCAAGTCATTAATATATATTGTAAATAGTTGAGACCCCAACACTGATCCCTGTGGCACCCCACTAGTTACAGTTTGCCAACATCTGTTGGTGTTCAGAGGGACCTGGGTGTCCTTGTACACGAATCACTGAAAGTTAACATGCAGGTACAGCAAGCAATTAGGAAAGCAAATGGTATGTTGGCCTTTATTACAAGAGGATTTGAGTATAACAGTAAAGACATCTTACTGCAATTATATAGGGCCTTGGTGAGATCACACCTGGAGTATTATGTACAGTATTGGTCTCCTTACCTAAGGAAAGATATACTTGCCATAGAGGGAGTGCAACAAAGGTTGACCAGACTGGTTCCTGGGATGGGGGGTGTAGTGTATGTACTTTGCAGAAGGAACTATATTCTGCAGCCCCTGTATACTGCAGTACCAGTAGTGACCACCCCTGTATATAAGCCTGTGTAGTAACTTTGCATAGTAGTTCCAGTTTTGTCTCCACTCAGTAAACACCTGTTGTAACCAACTCCTGCAGTCCGTGTCTCAATTACACACGGACATAATACTGGCGACGAGCAGATCCGAACTTACCTACAGTTCTGCACCACCTCATGGGGATCCATCCCTGAAGCGAAGTTGTTAGAGGTCGAGGCCAGAAGGAAGAAAGAAAAAAAAACAAACAGAAGAAACGGGCGTCGACCGTGGGCAACCGCCTCTGATTCATCAGAGTTGAAGATTTGCAGGAGAGGCTGTCGAGAGCGGGGCTTGGTTATCCTGTCTATGGTTTTCCAGCTAATCGGGCTGGTGGCAGGTAGTACACTGATCCTTCCTGGGCTGCGGCGGGCTAGAGCTCGATCGGGTGGCTTTTCAACGGGGCCGAGCAGCGTTGTTGGGAAGAGGAGAGAGAGAGAGAGGGTGGAGCACACAGCCGGTGCTACGAAGCCGGGCAGCGTACAGACCCGAGAAGAGGGAGGAAAGTGTCCTGTAGGGTTTGCTCTGACGATGGGAAAATAAAAGAAATTAGAAGTGCTGAAAGCCGCGAGGAGCTGCAGTTTGCCACGGGGACCGCGGAGAGCGGCGTTAGCAGCAGCGCGGGGGGGAAGTGCGCGAAGACCATAGGGCATCGCCATCAAGGCATAAAAACGCCAGCAACAGCGCTAGCAGCAGCGGAGAAGACAGAAAGCGCGGGAGGCGCCATCTTAATCCAGCGGGGAAGAAGGCAAAGCGCGGGAGGCGCCATTTTGTTCAATCGGGGAAGAAGGCAAAGTACGGGAGGCGCCATCTTAGATTTCCAAGATGCCGAAGACTGGCAATATCACTGCCTTCGATAATGCAATAGAAGACTGGACCACGTATGTGGAAAGAGTCGAAGTATATTGCAAGGCAAACGAAGTAACCGATGAGAAAAAGGCATCGGTACTACTAAACTTAATGGGCGCAAGAATGTACGGCCTATTGCGGAACCTGATCACTCCAGCCAAACCGATGGTGAAGAGTTTTAACGAAATTGTTGATATCCTACAGGAACACCTAAATCCTACACCGCTGCTGATAGCAGAAAGATTTAAATTCCACAAGAGAAATCAGCATAAAGATGAGAGCAATGCTGATTACCTTACGGAACTACGCAAGCTATCAAAGCACTGCCAGTTCGGAGCAGGACTGGCAGATACCTTACGGGACAAATTTGTCTGTGGACTCCTGAGTGAAGGAACCCAGAAGAGGTTACTCTCAGAGAAAGAGCTGACGCTAGATAAGGCTTCAGCGTGGCAGTATCATACGAAGCAGCAGCAAGGGGAGCTGCGGAAATATAGCAAAAGCCACAGGAATACGGCACCCATGAAATGACACGGGGATTTGAAAAATGTTATCGCTGCGGCAGAACAACCCATGACCAGAAGGACTGCTGGTCCAAGGACAAAATATGCAGGCAATGCGGAAAGATGGGACACATTGCACGAGTTTGCAGGTCTGGGAAGAAGACTAACGACAACAAAAAGGCTACTAAGGAACAGTACAGGAAAGTACAAAAGATGACGGACAGTAGTTCCGAAGACCAGAAGAGCGATAGTGAATCCGGGAACAAGAGACTAAGCTGTCTCAAACTTCACAACGTAATCGCAAAAGAGGATCACCGAACCATTTGGGTCACCCTCACGATAGCAGGGTCCCAAGTCAAAATGGAATTGGATACAGGATCAGCCCTGACCGTCGTGAATCGACGAGACTACGAGCGGCTATTCTCACACATACCCTTGAAAGAGACATCCATTGTCTTGAAGACGTATACGGGGCAGAAATTATACCCCAGAGGGAAAATAAGGGTGCCTATCGAATACAACGGCAAGGAAATACAGAAATTGTATCTGTACATACTGCAAGATGGTGGACCACTGTTATTGGGATGTGAATGGATCAGAAAGATAAGTTTAGACTGGCACTCCATTCAGGCACTGACTGTGGCTGGTAAAAAGGATGACGACGTCACACCTAGACGATTGTCAAAAATCTCAGCTAACGCCAAAGAGGTATTTAACAAGAACTGGGAACTCTTAAAGGCGTAACCGCCTCGATAAAAATAGAAGAGAATGCAATTCCCAAGTTTTTCAAAGCAAGACCGGTACCGTATGCAATCCAGCCGTTGAGGCAGAGCTGGAGTATCTGGAGAATGCAGGCGTGTTATCTAAGGTAGACTGGAGCAAATGGGCGACACCCATCGTTCCTGTCATGAAGAAAACGTTAAACAATAAGTCTGAGGAGCCAAGGAAGGTTCGCATCTGTGGGGACTTCAAGGTGACGGTGAACCCAGTCCTTCACACAGTGCAGTATCCTCTCCTGAGGATAGAAGATATTTTCGCCTCACTATCTGGAGGGAAGCGTTTTACAAAAATTGACCTAGCACAAGCATATTTGCAGATGGAGGTTGAAGAATCCTCTAGGAAGTATCTCACGATAAACACTCACAAAGGTCTTTACCAGTATAATCGACTGGTATTCGGAGTAGCATCAGCTCCGGCGATATGGCAAAGAGCGAGGGAACAAGTCCTGGAAGGGATTCTGGGGACATCCTAGTGACAGGTGAAGATGACAGTGAACACCTTGCCAACCTAGAGCAGGTGCTCACTAGACTAAGAGAACATGGGCTATGAGCCAATCGCCCCAAGTGCGAGTTTTTTAAGAAACAGATATCGTATTGTGGCCACGTGATTGATGAAGAGGGGTTACATAAGTCCCCTGACAAAATTGAAGCGGTAGTTAAGGCTCCAGCGCCTGAAAATGTGTCGCGACTAAGGTCATTCCTCGGATTGGTGAATTACTACCATAAGTTTTTGCCGAATTTGTCCACAATTCTGCACCCACTGAATGCCCTACTACAAACTGGAGTAGCATGGAAATGGAGCAATGAATGTAAGCGGGCCTTTCAGAAGAGTAAAGACCTAATCAGTTCAAGAGAAGTATTGGCTCACTACAACCCATCACTACCGATAAGATTGGCGTGTGATGCGTCTCCCTACGGCATTGGAGCGGTACTGTCACATAAATTCCTTGCTGGTTCAGAGAGGCCGATAGCTTTTGCGTCACGCTCGTTAACTTCAGCCGAGCATAACTATGCCCAGATTAACAGAGGGGCCCTCAGCCTGGTGTGGGGGGTGAAGAAGTTCAATCACTAACTGCACAGTCAGAAATTTACTCTACTAACTGATCATCAACCTCTTGTCTCCATTTTCAACCCTCAGAAGGGCGTCCCGATAATGACAGCACAACGGCTACAGAGGTGGTCCCTTTTCCTAGGGGCACACCAATATGACATCGAGTACAAAGGAACTAAACAGCATGGGAATGCTGCTGGATTGTCGCGCCTACCGTTGCCGACGGTGGAAGAAGCACCTGCAGTGGATCCTGTGGAGATATTCCACTCGACCATAGTCGAATGTCTACCTGTGACGAATGCAAACATAGAAAAGGAAACACGAAATGACCCGACACTCTCCCGAGTCTATGATTTAACGGTGAAGGGATGGCCAGCACATGGCGAACCACTGTTGCCAGCATTCTCGACAAGAAGAGAACAGCTGTCAGTGTGCAGAGGAACCTTGATGTGTGGATCCAGAGTAGTAATTCCACCCAAATTGAAGGATAGAGTGCTCAATGAGCTTCATGAGGGTCATCTGGGAGGGGTAAAAATGAAGAACTTAGCCAGAGCGTTTGTGTGGTGGCCGGGAATCGATAGAGAAATCGAAGAGATGACCAAGAGCTGTACAGGATGCCAGAAGGTCCAAAACGCCCCACCACAAGCCCCTCTACATCCATGGGAGTGGCCCTCATCTCCATGGCAAAGGGTGCACATTGATTTTGCTGGTCCATTTATGGACTCGATGTTTTTAATTGCGGTGGATGCACATTCAAAGTGGCCAGAGGTAATAAAAATGTCCTCAACCACCACAGAAAAAACTATCACAGCCTTACGAACCATATTCGCCAGAAATGGGCTGCCTGAACAGATTTGCTCCGACAATGGACCACAGTTTGTGTCTGAAGAGTTCCGGAGGTTCTTAAAGAACAATGGTGTTAAGCATTACAGATCCGCCCCATATCATCCAGCCACCAATGGATTGGCTGAGAGGTTCGTTCAAACATTCAAGAAGGCTATCAAGGCAATGTGTAATGAAGACATACCCCTACAACACATGGTGGATATCTTCTTGTTTGCCTACCGGAATGCGACACATGTGGTTACCAACCAAACTCCAGCCATGATGTTTTCAATCGAAGACTACGATGCCGCTTGGATTTGGTTAAGCCAAACATCAGAAGAGATGTGGAGAACAGGCAGTTTCAGAATATGAATGAAAGGCCGACCAGGAGTTTTAAGATAGGTCAACCAGTTTTGGCCCGGGACTACCGCACAGAGAAATGGCAGCCAGGAACGATCTGCACATGGCAAGGACCTCTAATGTATACCGTGGACGTTGGAGAGAGCATTGTAAGACGCCATGCTGACCAGATTCTAGAGTCACTGGAAAACGTCAATTCCACACCACGATCCGATACACCTGGTGATGAAACCGAAGTACCAATTGCATCTACCTCAGAATCGGTGATATTGGAAGCAGACGAACCAAACAACGACGTTGATTCCGAATCAACTTTGCCAGAAGAACCTGATACCCCAAAGAGGCGTTATCCAGACAGAATCAGGAAGCCTCCTCAAAGACTGAACTTATAATTGCTTAACTTCAGCTAATGTATAGCAACTGTAATTGTAAATATGTTATTTAATTATTAATCGAATGTTATGTACTGTTTAGCTAAAAGGGGAGGAATTGTAGTGTATGTACTTTGCAGAAGGAACTATATTCTGCAGCCCCTGTATACTGCAGTACCAGTAGTGACCACCCCTGTATATAAGCCTGTGTAGTAACTTTGCATAGTAGTTCCAGTTTTGTCTCCACTCAGTAAACACCTGTTGTAACCAACTCCTGCAGTCCGTGTCTCAATTACACACGGACATAATAGGGGGATCGTCCTTTGAGGAGAGATTGAGTAGACTAGGCCTATATTCTCTAGAGTTTAGAAGAATGAGAGGTGATCTCATTGAAACATGCAAAATTCTTACTGGGCTTGACAGGGTAGATGCAGGGTGGATGTTTCCCCTGGCTGGGGAGTCTAGAACCAGGGGTCACAGTCTCAGAATAAGGGGTCGGCTATTTAGGACTGAGATGAGGAGAAATTTCTTTACTCAGAGGTTGGTGAATCGTTGGAATTCTCTACCCCAGAGGGCTGTGGAGGCTCAGTCGTTAAGTATATTCAAGACAGAAATCGATAGATTTTTGAATATTAAGGGAATCAAGGGATATGGGGATAGTGCAGGAAAGTGGTGATGAGGTAGAAGATCAGCCATGATCTTTTTGAATGGCGGAGCAGGCTCGAGGGGCCAAATGGCCGACTCCTGCTCCTATTTCTTATGTTCTTAGGTTCTCTCACCATGGCTCAGTTCTTATTCCTTTTTTGCGCTCCGCAAAGCACTTTTGGATGATTTTCTCAGTTAAAAAACACAATGTAAATGCAAATATTATTGTTGTTGTGGATGTGAGTAATGAAACAGATTTCAAAAACACTTGATTGGGCCACCTCTGGATGTCAATTCACTCGCTTCACGACGGATGTATCTTTGGAATTATCAAGCAGCAGTATGACTTTCAGAGTTCAATTGACAGACAATGCCCTGAAAATGCTTAATGACAGCATTAATATATTTTGAGCTGCTAATAGCCCCATCAGTCTCACGCAGTAAAGCCTCTCAACCGTTCAATCAGTTTCGATCGCTGGCTGCTAATGCTGATCCAGCACTGAAGGTGCTTAGTGATGTTAAGCATCAAAGTCGATGGGGATTTCCGTGTCACAGAGGATGATACAGGATTCTTAGAAACTGAGATATCACAGAATTTGCATACCTGACTGTTGGATAACTGAGATTGAATTAAGGGAGGGTAATTTTAACCTAACTCCCCGGGTGGGAATCCCATGGGATTGGCCAATGTTACTCTCCATTGGTTTCAAAGGGGAGTAAAATCGGGTGGGGTGTGAAACCAGCATTGCACTCGATCCCGTCAGTTTCCCGATGGGCGGATTAGGTTAAAATTGCCACCAAACCCCAATGTGTGGATATTTCCCTGGTCAGCGCAGATCTAGGCATTAGGCCTGAGAATTTATAAGTCTCTAGTCAGATTTTCGTCAACGCTTTGGAGTGGAGTTTCACCTCTTAATTGCCCTAACCCCCAAATGTACACCATTATCTATATCTTTCCTGCTACTGTGGGTTCAGGGAGAATCAATTTCATCCCAATTAATGGAGGCAGATCTTGCTTCACAGATCATAAAGTACTCTGCAACTTATAGGCTCAGAACTTCGGGTCTCCATGGGTGAGTACGCACGGGGTACTCACCCATCGGCCCAATGGAAGTGCCGGTTTCCTGCATGCACTGTACATGTGTGGGAAACCGGCACTTCCATTCCCCTGAAAGCAGGGGTTAAGAGGTCGAATGCGTGCACGGGAGAGGCTGCGCGTGCGCATCGAACTTATGTATTTTTTACAGGTTTACCCGGGAGGGTAAGTCTCCAGAAGTTACACATTTAAAAAGCAGGCATAAGGCCTGCTTTTTACAAGGTAAGTGGTGAATTAATTAAAATTAAAACATTTTTTCCACAGGTTTATTATTTTTAAATACTTTAAAGAAAGGAAAGTTTATTTTTAGCCCCATTAGAAAATAAAATTATTTTTTTCAAAAATTTAAATTATTGTTTAAAATAGTTATTTCATGTAATTTATTGTTTATTTAAAAAATGTGATTTAAAAAAAAATTATTTGAAGATTTAGTGATGTTTTGGGGCCGTAGTATTTATAAGTTTTGACAGCTCTTCCTGTCAAACTTATGAATGGAGCATTCCCTGCTCCGATTGGGTCCCCATGGCCCACGTGATCCCAGGATGCATTGAACTAACTGCGCTCCTGGGATACACAAGCACTGCGCGCTGGCAGTTGGAGCAGGCCCATGATCGCAATTCCACGGGGGCCCACAGCTCAACGGCCAGCGCGCAAGGTAAGTGCAGGTCGGGGGCTTACACCCGCAGGAAGCCCCCGACCCGAATTTCTGGGCCAACGTGATTATAGAATAATAATCTCACACTCACCAAGGAGTTCCTATTGATGTGATGCTCAGAGAGAATCTGTCTGCATATGTGCTTTACACTGACAGTCAGTATTTTGGGGACTGGGTCAGAGTGATAAAAATCAGTGCAGTATGGGTGCTCTGTGCCCAGTCCCACTCCTCCCCAAGTCCATCTAATTCATTGGACTGAGTCTCGCTCTCTCTGTCGCTTCTCAGCACCTCTCCCATCATTAATAGCAGGGATTGCGGCATCTGTGTGCTGTAGGTGGAAACTCTTGAAGGGAGAGGAGATCCTGTCTGCACTGTACAAAGATTGCAATCACAGCCATTAGGTTTAGGAGTGGTTTGGCGTAGAGAGAGAGAGAGACAGCAGGCCCAGCGCATTAGCAGCTGGACTCTGACAGGAACATGACTGAGTGTGTGAAGAAAGGATGGCAAGGAACAGGGTAATTGAATAACAAGGCAAGGGGCAAAAGCATGACAATTGAAAGGGGGAATGGGGAATGGATAGCAATAAAGGAGAGAAGGAAGGGGGAAATGGATGATAATGAAAAGGGAAGGGACTGTAATAAAGGGCAGGGGAAAATGGATGGTAATGAAGGAGAGTGGGAAGGGGGCAGAAGCTGGGAGCAGTGGAGGGGGGCTGGGGAAGGAGTGTGGCAGCAGTGATAGGGAGTGGTGAGGGACAGTGCTAGCATTAACAATGGAGGGAGCAAAAAATGGCAGTATGATCTGGAAGGGTTGGAGGAGAAGACTGAACTCTGAAAGAGTGGAGTTGACTGGGATACAGTGGGCTGGATTTTGTCAGTGGAGGTGGGTTGGGGTCGGATCAAGTGGTCGGCGGGTCCGGATCCCGCCTCCGATGTGAGGTGGGACAATTGAGTCATTTTGCCCTAATTGGGCACTTGATTTCCAGTGTGTGGGGACCCCTGGGCCAATGAGTCTTTTGGTTCTGAAACTCACCTCTGATGACGTCATCTATGCAGCTGCATTTAAGGCTGGCAACTTTTGCTATTTACTTCTGAGGGATTAGTTCAAAAACCATGCCAGGCACCAGACCAGAGTGTGCACTCCGCTTCGATGAGAACTCCCTGCAAGCTCTGGTGGAGGGAGCAAGAACAAATAAGGAAGTGCTGTTTCCTTCTTCAGGGAGGAAAAAGCCTCCACAACAGACCAAAGCTGTGTGGCTGCAAGTGGCACAGGAGGTCAGTGCCATTTCAATGTGCAGCAGAACCTGGCTGCAGTGCCGAAAAAGGTTTCGTGTCCTTCTCTGCACAGGAAAAGTGAGTATTCCATCCCCATGACCCTCAATCTAATCCCCATTGCCTCTCATCACCAGCACTCTGCTTTGTCAACCTCCTCCTCCGCATCCAACTTCACCCTTACATCCCTGCACCCTTAACCATTCCCTCTCTCTCTATGTTCACATTCACTTAACTATTCGACTATGTAGCCCTCACACTCCCTATCACTGTGATGCAATGACAACAACTTACAACACACAGGGAGATCCCTTGGTCTTGCCACCTCACTCCATCTTTGTGTCCTTCTAAGCATCTATGCTATGGATTCTCTACACGCTCCTTCATTCTCACTCAAACTCCACTTGTCACCCTTGTAAAGTATGCGAATATACTTAATACAATAAGGAAGAGACAGCTTGGAAGGGTTTAACTTAGGTCTTTACTTCATACCAACAGGCGGGAACTGAGGGGAGATCAGTACCCACAGTACTATTTATACCCCTATGGCCAGGAGTGGTACTACGGTATCACTACGCCCTACAAAGTAGTGCTGCCCTGGCCATAGGTTTAAAGTAACATACATATTACATACACAACATTCCTCCCCTTTTAATTAAAATGTACCCGTGCAATTAAGTCAACAGATGCACCATAACTAGGGCTAATAACATTTGGTAACACAACATACATAACATATTTACATCAGAGTTGTCTACCTATATATATATAAAAAGAAACATGTTATAGATTCAGTTTCTGAGGAGGCCTCCTATCTCGACTAGGATAACGTCTTTCTCTAGTCGGTCTCGGTGTAGGCGGCGGTACTTCCGTCACCACTTCATCGCTGGAGTCGTCGGTGTCTGATGGCACATCCTGTGCCGTGGAGCTCACTGGAGTGCTGAACTCCTCGCAATCCTGAGACTTCTGTAGCGACGAGCTGGGCCGTGATTCCGCTGGAACAATGTGCTGAGACGTTTGAGGTAGTGAATCAGTTGGGTTTCTGGACTCCACAAGTTGATCAGCATGTCGTCTGATTATGCCGTCCCCAGTATCCACTGTGTACATCAAAGGTCCCTGGCGGGCCTTTATCGTACCAGACCGCCACTTTTCATTTCTATAATCACGGGCCAACACTTGCTGCCCCACCTCGAAGCTCCGTGTCTGTCTGTCAGGAGCCCTACAAAATACTCGGTTTTCCACATCTCTCCGGATGTTTGGTCTGAGCAATTCGAGGTGAGACCTTAACCTTCTATTAAAGAACATGACGGCGGGGGCCTGGTTGGTCACTGTATGTGTAGCATTACGGTACGCGAATAGGAAATTGTCCACCTTGTGTTGCAGTGGCAACCTTTCCTCCCCCATCGCCTTGATGGCCTTTTTAAAAGTCTGTACAAATCGCTCTGCCAGCCCATTTGTAGCCGGATGATATGGTGCGGACGTATAATGTCGCACTCCATTCCTTTTTAGGAATGCTTGAAATTCTTCTGCCACAAATTGTGGCGCATTGTCCGAACAGACTTGCTCGGGCACCCCGTTTCGGGCAAAAATGGTCCTTAAGGCTGCGACCGTCTTTTCGGCTGTCGTTGATGACATCTTTATGACCTCCGGCCATTTTGAGTGGGCGTCCACTACAATAAGGAACATCGTATCCATGAAGGGCCCAGCGAAGTCCACGTGGATCCTTTGCCACGGCGTTGAGGGCCACTCCCACGGATGTAGTGGGGCTTGGGGTGGTACGTTCTGTACCATCTGGCACCCTTGGCATGCTTTTGCTACTTCCTCGATGTCCCTGTCAATGCCGGGCCACCAGACGTAGGCTCTGGCGAGGCTTTTCATTTTGACACCCCCCAGATGACCTTCGTGTAAGTCCCGCAACACTTTATGTTGTAATTTTTGAGGGACCACCACCCTGGCTCCGCACATCAATGTGCCCCGGCATACGGACAACTGGTCCTTCCTTGCCGAAAACGCCGGCAATGATGTGTCACCCTGCGCCGGCCAGCCTTTCACGGTCAATTCGTAAACCCTTGCCAGTGTTGGGTCATTCTGTGTTTCCCGCTCGATACATTGGCTGGTGATGGGCAAGTGTTCCATAACCGCCGTATGATATATTTCCATGGGGTCCTGTGCTATCTCTTCGATCTCGGCAGGCAATGGTAGCCGCGACAGGCCATCCGCATTGCCATGCTGTTTGGTACCCTTATATTCGATAAGGTACTGGTGTGCTCCTAAGAACAGTGACCATCTCTGTAGCCTTTGGGCCGTCATCAGGGGCACCCCTTTTGTTGGATTAAATATGGACACCAACGGTTGATGATCCGTCAGTAGTGTGAAACGTTGCCCATGTAGATAGTGGTGGAATTTTTTTACACCCCACACCAGACTGAGTGCCTCCCTGTCGATTTGCACATAGTTTCTTTCGGCTGTAGTTAACGACCTTGAGGCAAATGCTATTGGCCTCTCCGTCCCGTTGGGAAATTTGTGTGACAACACTGCCCCTATACTGTACGGGGAGGCGTCACATGCCAACCTCATTGGCATTTTTGGGTCAAAGTGTGCGAGCACTTCCTTTGATGTAATGAGTTGTTTACCCTTTTTAAAAGCAGCCTCACACGCTTCGTCCCAATTCCAGGAGACTCCCTTTTGCAGCAATGAATTTAGTGGATGTAAAATGGACGATAAGTTCGGGAGGAACTTATGGTAATAGTTTATAAGGCCTAAGAATGATCGTAACTGAGATACATTCTCAGGGGGCGGGGCCTTCACTACTGCCTCGATCTTTTCTGGGGACTTATGCAGGCCTTCCTTATCTATAATGTGACCACAGTATGAGATACGTTCCTGGAAAAACTCACATTTCTGCTTGTTCGCCCTGAGTCCGTATTGTTGCAACCGCAGAAGTACTCGCTCCAGGTTAGCGAGGTGGTCGTTATCCGTTTGTCCTGTCACCAGGATGTCATCCAGGTAGCACTGCGTTCCTGGAATGCCCTGTAGGACCTGTTCCATGGTCCTCTGCCATATGGCTGGGGCGGACGCCACACCAAATACCAGGCGATTGTACTGGTACAATCCCTTGTGTGTGTTAATCGTTAGGAGCTTTTTCGAGTCCTGCTCCACCTCCATCTGTAAATAAGCTTGACAAAGGTCAATCTTCGTAAAGTGTCTACCCCCAGCTAACGATGCGAATATGTCCTCTATCCGCGACAGCGGATACTGTACCGTGTGCAGGACTGGGTTAATAGTTATCTTAAAATCCCCGCAAATGCGAACCTTCTTTGGTTCCCCCGGCGTGTTATTTGCAGATTTCTTTATAACTGGGACGATGGGCGTGGCCCACTCACTCCACTCAATCTTTGTAAGGACACCTGCACTCTCTAAGGCATCCAGTTCTGCTTCCACAGCTGGCCGAATGGCGTAAGGCACCGGTCTGGCCTTACAAAACTTGGGGTTTGCGTCTTGAGCAATAGTTATTTTTGCTCTAATGTCCTTTAAGGTCCCCAGCCCTTGTTGGAACACCTCTGGCGTTTTTGCCAATATTTTCGACAGTCTGTTTGTAATGGTTGTATCATCCTTGGTGGTCTCTACTTTTATCTCGTGTATCGACTTCCAGTCAAAATGGATTTTTCTTATCCATTCCCTACCCAAAAGTGGTGGTCCACCGTTTGGTAGGACGTATAAATAAAGTCCTGGCACTTTTCTGCCGTTGTATTTAACTGTTACTTGCATTTTTCCCTTCGGGTAAACTTTTTGTCCCGTATATGTTTTTAATTTGATTTCGGTATCCTTTAAGGGAATGCGTTTGAACAGCCTGTTATAATCTTGTTCATTAATTACTGATAGGGCTGAACCCGTGTCCAGCTCCATATTAACTTCGACGCCTGCTACCTTCATTTTAACCCACATTGTGCTGTGGTCCTCCGTTTTGTCTACACCATATAACTTGAGACATCCCAGACCTTTAGGCTCTGCTTTTGTGCCTTCCTGTGACTCGTCTGAGCTACTGTCAGATATCTTATGTATTTTTGTCCTTGCCTTGGTACTGCTCGGATTGCCCCCACTATTGGGTTTCGTACCCGACCGACAAACTTTCGCTATATGCCCCTTTTTCCCACACTGCCGGCATATTTTATCACGAAACCAACAATTACTTTGGTCGTGGGTGGTTTTGCCACAACGGTAGCATTTACCTTTGTGAAATGTCACCTCATGGGTGTCATAGCCGGTTGTATTTTGTCGTATTTGAGCAGCACCCTGTGCTGCTGCTTCATGTGCCAATGCTATTTCCATCGCTTGATCTAGGCTGAGCTGTTTCTTGGCCAGCAACTGTTTTCGTGTACTCTCATTTAACATGCCACAGACAAATCTGTCTCTGATCGCTTCCGCCAAAAAGGCTCCAAACTGGCAATGTTTGGACAACCGTCTGAGCTCAGCCAAATAGGCTGCCTGCGACTCATCATTCCTTTGGTCGCGTCTGTAAAAGCGGTACCTTTCCGCTATAAATGGTGGCTTAGGGTTTAAATGTTCCTTTAACGTATCAACAATTTGGGCATACGTTTTGTCTGCTGGCTTTTCTGGAGTAAGAAGATTCCTCAGCAGACCGTATGTTTTTGCCCCCATAGAATTTAATAAGGCTGCTGCCTTTTCGTCATCTGTCACCTTGTTTACTATGCAATAAAGTTCATCCCTTTCTACATATGCGTCCCAATCTTCTATGTCGGCAACAAATTCTGACAACCGAGCTTCTTTAGCCATTTTTAAAACTGCTGAAGAGGTTTTCCCGCCTTTTTCCACTAGATGGCGCTGTTGTTTTTTTTTAACTGCTGAAGAGAAAAACTTTTCCCCTTTTGTCCACTAGATGGCGCTGTTAATTTTAAACTGCTGAAGAGAAAAACTTTTCCCCTTTGTCCACTAGATGGCGCTGTTAATTTTAAACTGCTGAAGAGAAAAACTTTTCCCCTTTGTCCACTAGATGGCGCTGTTAATTTTAAACTGCTGAAGAGAAAAACTTTTCCCCTTTTGTCCACTAGATGGCGCTTTTCCCGCCTTTTCTCCCTCTGCTGTCAACGACGTCTCTCCAGGTTCGTTATTTTTGGCCCTTGCAGCTCCCGTTATTGCCACCGCCGCTATTACAACGACCTTCCCCTCTCGTGGCCCGCTAGTCCTCGTGGCTCCGTTTGTTCCCCAGATCGCCTGCCCGTTCTGGCCCTTGCAGCTCGCGTTCCCCGGGAAGGATTGCAGTTTACCTGGCCCTGGGTGGACTTTTGCCCCGTGGCTGGAATGCCCGTTCAGCCTCTTCTCTCAGCTGCCGCAGCCTCCGCTGGAAACCTCTCTCTCTCGCTCCGTTGCTGCCACTCCTCCTGAACTGGGCGGCCTCCTTCAGTCGACGCTGGACTCTGCAGGCTGGTAAGAAGCTTCTCTCCCCGTACTGCTACCGATCCTTTGTTGCACCTTGTACTTGTGAGTTCGAACGTTCCTAGTCGCCAGTGTAAAGTATGCGAATATACTTAATACAATAAGGAAGAGACAGCTTGGAAGGGTTTAACTTAGGTCTTTACTTCATACCAACAGGCGGGAACTGAGGGGAGATCAGTACCCACAGTACTATTTATACCCCTATGGCCAGGAGTGGTACTACGGTATCACTACGCCCTACAAAGTAGTGCTGCCCTGGCCATAGGTTTAAAGTAACATACATATTACATACACAACAACCCTCATTGCCAGAAAAGAGAGCTCACAATAAGAGGGAGAGGACGAGGGCAGGAGGAGGGCCACCCTCAATAGCCAGCTCACCATTGCAGAGGAGGCGGCCCTGGAGATCGTGGGAGTGGAGAAGGATGCGCAAGTGGGGGACAGACAGACGGGCACATCAGAGCAAGCTGGTGAGAGCATAGTTTTGCATCTCTCTCATTGACATTGCATGAGTGACTGATATTGATTCTGATACTCTAACAGATTGACTTATGATCACCTGCACAATTCAATGTGCATGCAACATTTATCTCACATCTCTAACTCTTTCCTTTACTCCCCCACAGGACCATCGACAACCCCCCTCCCCACTGTCCAGGAGGAACAGCCTGAGCCCCCAGGCTCCTCCGAGGAAGCTGCAACCTCTGAGGGCGCAGCGTCAGCAGAACTAAGCGCACCCAGCACCAGCGCAGACACTCACACCTCGGTGGGACCTTCAGGACATAGAGTAGAGATGTCACCTGGTGTATTACAGCTCACAAGTGAGCATCAGCAGATGGTGGAGACAGGGACAGCAGTGGAGAGTCCTCGTCGGAGGGCGCAGGACTCTCCCAGCTCGGTTCTGCTGAATGTCGACCCTGTGCCTCTGGGTCCATCCAGAATGAGAGTGGTGCTGGAACTCCAGGAACAGGTGCAGGAGTCTCTGGCAGGTTTTGTTTCCAGGGTCGCTGCGAGTGTGGAGCAAATGGAGGAGTCCATCGCGAACATGAGCAGAACCTTTGTGGAGGCGTTGGTGCATGAACGCATCGTCATGGAAAGGATGGCTAACTCAGTGGTAAGGCTGGCTACCATAGAGGAGAGGATGGCTACAGTAAAGGAGAGGATGGCTACGGCCATGGAGGAGCTTAGTTGCCAGGGTCTTGAAAACATGGTCCTTGGAGAAGTTGATGTAATTGTGCGCGATGGCAAAGAGGGCATCGGTTACCTGCATGCAAGTGTGTGCGGCTGCCTGGGAGACGCTGCTGATGTCTGCTGTTGATCCCTGGAATGAGCCTGAAGCAAAAACGTTGAGTGCGGTGACGGCCACTGGTAAGGGGTGTCCACCCAATCCTCTGGGCTCCAGGTCTTGCTGCAGCATTGCGCAGATGTCACCCACTACCTCTCGCGAAAGTCGGAGCCTCCTTTGGCACTGCTGCTCAGTCATGTTGAGGTAGCTCATCCTCTGTCTGTAAACCCTGTTTTGGGGGTATCTCCTGCGGCGACATGCTTCCATGCGCTGGTGCCTTCTGGCCTGTGCAGCTTCAGGTGGGTGAGCAGCAGTTTGGCGCTCCTGTTGTTGCTCCTGCAGTTGGTGCTGCTGTTGCCGCGGCTTGTCTTTGTCCGAATCTGATGTCCAGGAGGAAAGGAAATAAATGGTTCCCATGGTTCTGGTATATGCCTCAGTTGAGGAAGTGCTCAGTCAAGGTGGGGAGAGGGGTTTCCCAGGAGGTCACACTGGAGATGGGTCTCAGGCTCCAAGCTTCCACAACAATGAGTAGGCCGCTAAAAGTTCCCCCAGACCTGAGACAACAAAGTTCTGCCATCTGCAAATGATGATTGCTGAAAATTCCTTTTTAATGGTGGAACTGCAGCTGTTAGTCAGCAATCCACTTGTGAGCTCGCCAGGATTAACTGGCATGTTCCAGAGCAGACGTGCAGCACGGGGGAAATGTGTTAAATTCAGAAAGGCCTCTCAAAATGGGATTATAGAGGCACTTGACTAGTTGTTAAGGGCCTTAAGGGCCTATCCCACCTCTTGGAGGCGGGATGGAAACGGGGTCTGAAACCCCGATTTTGGGAAAATTGATCAGAGGCGGGATGGAGGTGGGATCGGATCCACCCTCCATTTTTTGCGATTTTAGCACCTTACACGCCTCCAATCCTGCCTCCTCGGGCCTGGCAAAATTGAGCCCAGTGTCTCTGTGAACTGGGTCTGGAGGGGGTAAAGTGCCTTTGTCAACTGGGAGAGGTGGGGGTTGGATGTGGGAGAGTGACTGCTGAGGAAACGTTTGGGTAAGTAACTGGTTGGTCTGTTGAAAATCCAAATGTCACTTTGTTTTTCATTATTTTTAAGATTAAGGGCTGGATTGTCCTGAATCTATTCCAGGAAAGTCAGGGTGGGACTTCTGTCTGCCACACAATCCCACCAAGACCCTGTCCCATTTTCCTGGTCATTAAGTATGCAGGGCTACCTCCCAGCAAGATCCCTGCCAGTGTGAGGGAGCCCAGAAAAACAGGGCAGTGATGCAGTAGAGAAGGTTTAATTAAATGGGGCAGGTAAGTCCCAAAGATCAGAGAGGGAGATTTCAATAAGTAGATTGTACCTCAGGTGGATAAAGAGGTTCTCACTCCTGGGTCCTCTCGCTCCAGAAAGGGGCATCTTCAGGCCTTCTACCACTGCCCGAGGGGCTACTGTGGTCCCTGGTTGGTGGAGTCAGTGGGAATTGGATAGGTGGCCAGGCCGCATCTCCCTGCTGTCAATTACATGTGAAGGGGTGGCTGGCGGCTTTTCTGCTAGGGGTAGAGGGAGGAAAATAAAGGCAATGGTGGGAATGTGGGGGTAGGCCTCACTGCCTGAGTTTTGCTGCTGTTTCCTCTGCTATACTGCCTGACTTGGGGCGATGTAACAGAGGAAAATCCAAACCTAAACATCTATCCCTTGTGAAGTGTAAAAGTACTTGGGGGAGAAATTTGGTATCGCCCCGTTTGGGGCGCAATTTTCGGCCGGGCGCAAAGTTTAGCACCTGGCACTAATTATCACCTCCGACTGCAAACTTGGCTTCTATCACCCCTGGAGGTGATTGGAGTGCTAAATCAGGCGCTAGACACCTCTATTAAGGCACTAACGCCGAGGAGCGAGGCGCTACCTCAGAGTGCTGGCGAAGCTCATGTGATGTCAGTCAGCAATGGAACACAGACACACTGGCGCCGGCCAGTTCTTAAAGGGGAGGGTCAATCTTGCTCTCTATCCACACCTTGCTCATTGCAGCCTTGAATCTCGACCAGCTGTACATCATATCTGCTGGAAAGAACAATGGAGAGACCCAGGGAAAGAGCTCAGAGTGCAGCCCCCATAGTCTTCTAAATCGATGCAAGGAAGGTCAAATCAAAATGAACCTGCAAAATGCTGCTCAGTACCCAAAACTCCTCAACACAGCATTGAATATCTCCAGAAGTCTCTCTCTCTCACTCAGAATGCGTAGTGCAAAAATGTCGCCGACAAAATAAGGCAGGAAGCGGCCGCCTTTAAATAACGCTCCCCCAGTCCCTTCCTGACTGCAAAATGCTCCCCTCAACCTGTCATTTCTAGCAGCAGGTGGTAAGACAGGGGGCGCCACTCAATATCTGGTCCGGGGCGCTACCGGGGCGTTGCACGCTCGACTGACATCACGACCTGCGGGCGCAGGAGATTGTGGCGGTAGTGTTTAGCGCTGCCGCAAAATGTCTGGTCAATTTCGCGAGCGGCGCAAACATTGCTGTGCCCGGGCGCTAGTTGCTTTGCGCCCCATTAGCACCCTCTTAAGGCGCTAACGGGAGGCGCAAACCAACCAAATTTTTCCCCCCTTAAATTTAACAAGAATGCAACATTTTAACATAACAGTGCGAAGTCTCCTGGGGGAGGGAGCAAGCCCTGGACATTCCTGGAAATGTGCCACGGTTTTGTGCCTTCACCAATTGGATTTCCTCTTCTGGCTTTCATGTACTTCATGCTTACACTGTTCTGCCAGTGTTTCTGCTGATCTCCCGCAGAACATCCGGAGAACCTCCTCGGACGTTACTGAAGGTTGTGTAAACCCACAACTTGAAAAACCTGTATAAGTACTCCAAATATACTGGAGACATTTTTATTTCCACTGACTTTGATGGAAATGAAAATGGGGAGAGATGTAACATGGGCTGCTGACTTACTATCACTCGTTTTACACCATCGCACAAAGTGAAGATCTGCCCCAAAGAGTGATCTACATGTGGGGTGACTTCTGGGTAGAGTGGTGGAAAGAAAAGTTCTGGAATCATTTATGAAACTATTGGATATAATGATGCAAGTGGAAGTTTGCTCTGGCTGGCTGAGCTAGGATACACAGAATGGCTTTTATCCGCATCTATCAAGTGATCTGGTGACTGTGTGTGAATTGGTGTGCAGACGATGTCTAATGCATCATGTTATATTGCACTTTTTACTTGACATTCTAAATAGGGCTGCTCTTTTTTCATGTCGGCTCTGATTAATTGTTCAGGCTCTTAGCCAGCACTTGGTATAGTTTTCCTCATAGGGGTTTGTTTCTAATTGAATTCTGGCAACCTCTTTTTCTTAGGGATCCCTATTATTTCAGTCAGGGTGATATAGGCCGGTTTCAGAGACTCAGGCTGTAAAGAAAAATAAGAGGAGTTGACAAAAAAACAAAGAATCTTTCATGGTTGTATCTGATTTGAAAAGCATTTGTAATAAGCCATCTGACAGAAAAAAACAGTTTTAAACATCCCTAACGACAAGAACTTTAATACAAAAGAGAACTTTTAATGATGGCTAAACCACATTAAAGTGCAAGTTGAGAAACAGGAATATGGAAGAACGTTTTTAGCAGACATTACTCAGACAAAGGCAGTTTGTAATCAAGGACAAATCTGGGGTTAAATTGGACCAGCGGAACTGACCGGCACTGTCTTGAGATAAGACCCTCATTAAACTGCAACAAGTGACATGTAGAATGAAGTAACCCCAATAAACTTTGAACCAACCATGACCAATAAGGGGAATATCTATGTTTGAAGGAATCAATCATTGAGATGTGCATGTGAGAATCACGAGAGAAGTCTAGACACAAAGGCTAGAATTTTCTAGGGGGTCAGTGGGTGGGATTGGAGGCGGGTCGTGTGGGAAATTTGATATTTTTGACACTGGGTCAGGAACCCGCTGTCAACTCACTCACACACACCTTTCCTGATGCTGGGTCTGTCAGTGTTGAGCAGACCTGACAGGCCGCAGCAGACGACCCAATTCAGATTATTAGTGGCTTGTTTAGAGCCACTTAAGAATGATTTTCAACTTACCTTTTACATTTGACAACTTGCCCACGGGGTCCCTGCTGGTCGTGGACCACGTCTGTCAAACTGAGGTGGGAGTTCAGTGGCCATTGAATCAGCTGTTGAGTTGACAGCTTCAAATGTAAAGTAAAAGCTCCCACCTTAAAGAAATATTTTCCCTCAGCCACAAGCTCTTCCTCACTGCATTTCCACAACAGACTCACCATGCTGCAAGTCTTTACACAAGTCTCCATCCAGTCTGACCTCATTACCTCTCTCACCATTGACAGATCGCTTCTGCCATCTCTACTTCACCTGCCATCTATTCCATCAGCATGGGTGCCCTTTATACTCTCTCACCTTGGTCCTCAGAATAACACCACGATCAACCCCAACACCAGCAGCATGAGGCACACCAGCAGCACCAATAACAACACCAACCTTCTCCGCGCTCAACTGACGCTGCACAGGACAGAGGGCATCAGCAACCGACCACATTGCTGCCCAGGAGGCCAGGGATGACCTCACCATGGCCAGGTTTACTTATCTTGATGCTGTACAGCCGGGCTGCCACATGATGTGCCAGATTGATACTACCCCACACCAGCACCATAAAGCATCCCTACAATGCCCAAGCCATTCCTTTCACACTCATTGCCGTTGCGGGGGGTACCATTATGTCTCACCATTCACTGCAACTCACTAAGCCACTTCCAAAGGTGCACACAAATCTGTCCAAGAACGCAAAGTGTTGAAAATAAAGATTTCAATGTTTGACAGCACATTAACAGAAACTTTACATGAACATTGCATAAAACACGCAAGTGCCTACCCTTGTGCATTGTTAGTTGGTATGATTGCACTAAGGATGAGGGTGAGTGTGAGGGTTTGCTAGTGAGATGGGGAAGTGATAATGTAGATAGAGCGGGATGGGTGGAGGTGCAAGGTAAGTTGGTGTGAGTAAGGATGTGCTGGAATAGGGTAGGGAAGGCAGAGTGATGGGGATGTGATGAGAGGCACAGCAGGATGAGGTTGAGTGTGGCTTTGTACTCACATTTCGTGATCTACTGAGATCATTGAAACGTTTGCGGCACTGTACCCAGGTCCTCCTGACAACATCCCTGCTTGTGTCCTCCTGTGCAATGTGCAACCGGGCTGAGTTGATCTCCTTGGGAGGTCTCTTCCGCCCATGGGAAGGGAAGAGGACCTCCCTGTGTGCTGTGACTCCCATCATAAGCATATGGAAGGAGTCGTGGGAGAGCCAGGGTGCAGCCCTGTGCCTTTGTGCAGTCATTGTCAGTGTTGCAGCACCTCAATGCTGTAGAACACTGACAACACAAATATCAAAATAAATTTGGACATGGTCCCTTTAAGGAAACCGGCTGATGACACATCATGAATGACATCCCCAGAGCTGCTTCCTCAAATTGGCCGGGAAATGCACTGGGCAGGCTTAACAAGCTCAATCAAGGGAAATACATTTCACAGAGCGGGAGGGAGCCAGCAGCAGTGTCGGAACCCGCCACCGACGTCACCCGCCATGGGCCGCCGAGTTGAGCAAAACCCGGCCAAAGAATATAAGAAGTAACCCAATACCTAGCTTTTTTACTGCAATCGGAAAGAAGATGTCTAAAGGTTCAACAGACTTCAAGTGATTGTCGGTTTGGCCACAGGGCATTTGAAAACTCAGCACAGCCCAGCGACGAACGCGCTGCTTCAGGCTGTGCGCTCAGCAGGAGGCCCAATGTTGCATCCCTGGAGCGAGGCTGCATTTTCTTAAAACAAAGCTGTCATTTCAGAAAGGATTCTTGAGCCCATAAAGCTGAACTGTCTTCTGAAAACAAACTAAAAATCATTCTAAAAAATAGGCAGTCTCTAGCCCTTAAAGCTCAACTGCCTTCTGAAAAAACCCCATTAAAAATCATTCCAAGCTAGGCCATCTTCAACTCTTAAAGCTGAACTGCCTTCTGCAAGTAAAAAATGGTAAATGTGCTTCAGCACTAACATAAATGACTCAATAAAGAGCATCCAGTGTCTTGCACGCAGCACTCCAGCTTTGTGCTGGGGGTCAACACTGGAAGAGAGGTCCTCTAGCCACAGGGGGCCAGGAGGCCCTCCAGAAAGAAGAATGTGGGACCAGATCACCGAGGCAGTCACTGCCAGCAGTGTCGATCCCAGGACCTGACTACAGTGCCATGAAAAGTTTCACAAGCTCAGACAAGTGGTCAAGGTCAGTGAATGTATCTTCAAAAGCTGTGTCCTACCAACTGCACCACTAGCCTCACACACTGCTCAATGCACTAACCACCCCCCGCTCCCTCCCCCCCCATCACTCACCTACCAACATTCTCTACCAAAAAGGAGGCACACCTCCCATTCCTAGCTTCACCTCACCCCTTTGGAGGAGACGGTGCTGGCCATTCTTGGCAGGGGATTCGCTGAGCCCTTGGCCAGCGGCAGGGCTGAAAGAATACAAGATCCCGGTATCCTCCTTCTCACATCCCACTTCCCCCTCATCCCACAATATCTTCTGATGTACAAGCTGCACATGGTGTAAGCATGCAGCTCTTGTTTTCTCACCCTCCCCTCACCGCAACCCTACCCTTGTGCTTTCCTCATTTCAGATACCCAAGAAATCCAGCCTACCCATCCACTGGTTGACCAAGAAGAGGGAGAGGAGAGTGAAGAAGAAGAAGATCAGGGGACAAGTAGCAGAATGGATAACAAGCTGGCCACAAAACAGAGAGTAGGGGTTAAAGGTAGTCACTCCGACTGGCAACAGGTGGGAAGTGGTGTTCCACAGGGATTGGTGCTGGGACCACTGTTGTTCACCATTTACATAAACGATTTGGACTCTGGAATCAAAATTTTCGGACGACACCAAATTGGGGGATGTAGCTAATACAGAGGAGGACTGCAGCAAAATACAGGAAGACATTAATGAACTAGCAGAATGGGTGTTTAATTGGCAAATGGACTTCAATATGAATAAGTGTGAGGTGGTACATTTTAGTAGGAAAAATAAGGAGACCACATACTCCTTGGAAAATAAGGACTCAATTTTAATTCCTGAGGCGGGTTATATGCAATGACTTCTTCCAGAAGCAAGGCAGCTCCTTGATTTAATGATGAGTCCCTTCATGCTCTTGTGGATGCTGTCAGAGGGCGCAGGGAAATTCTCTTGCCTCCTGATGGCCAGAGGAAGCCTCCTCAGCAGACCAAGGCAGCCTGGCTGCGCATTGCTGAGGAGGCCAGTGCAAGGTCCATATGTTCACGCTCATGGATCCAGTGCAGGAAAAAGGTTTAATGATCTTGTGTGAACATCAAAAGTGAGTATCCCATCACACTTACCTTCAATCTGCTTCCCTTCTCATCACCAGCACTCTGCGTTGTAAGCCTGCTCCTCCACATCCCACCTTACCCTTACTTCCCTTGCACCCTTTCCTACCCATCTCTGTCTTTGCACTGAATCACTTCAGCATCCTGCCTATGCACCCCTTAGACTCGCTCTCACTGTCATGCAGTAACAACAACTAACAACGCACAAGGACAATGCACTAGCTTCCTCTTGGCACCTTATCCCATCTTCATCTCCCTCAAAGCTTCTATGGTAGGGATTATTCAAACTCACTCCATCACTGTGGCTGAAACACCACTTGTGTCCCTCCTTGCAGGCAAAGATAGCCCACAATAAGAGGGAGAGAGCACTGACTGGAGGAGGAACACCTACACTAGCAACTTTGACCAGTGCTGAGGAGGCAGCAAACGAGATTGTTGGAGGCGGCGAGGACCTGGAAGTGGGTGATGGAGAGACGGGCACACTAGAGGAAGCTGGTGACATAATAGAGTTTCATCGCTCTCAGAATGCAATGGAATATGATGTTCATAGACAATCGCGTTGTATCATCTGCTCAAAAGGATATGTCAGCTACATCAATGTCAGATGTCCAATTCAAGCCTTTACTCTCCCACAGGACCATTGAGCGCCCCCCTCCCCATGATCCAGGACGAAGAGCGGACATCTCCTCAGAGGAATCTGAAGCCTCTGAGGGAGCAGCGTCACTAGGACTCAGCGCACCCAGCACCAGCACAGCAAAGCACACCTCGGTGGGGTTATCACGAGTTAGAGTAGTGTTGCCACCTGGTCTATCACAGCGCACAAGTGAGCATCAGCAGATGGTGGAGACAGCGACAGCAGTGGAGAGTCCTCCTCGGAGGTTGCAGGACTCTCCTAGCTCTGCTGAGCTGCATGCAGACACTGTGCCTCTGGGGCCATCCAGAAAAAGAGTGTCTCGGGAAATACAGGAACAAGTGCAGGTGTCTCTGGAAGGATTTGCCTCCAGGGTTAGTACGAGTGTGAAGAGAATGGAGGAGTCCATCTGTAACATCAGCACTGCTGTGGTGGAGGTAATGGCACATGAACGCACCACCATGGATAGGATGGCAACCTCAGTGGAAAGGCTGGCTACCTCCGTGGAAAGGCTGACTATCTCCGTGGAAAGGCTGGCTATGGCCATGGAGGAAATAAGTCGCCAGAATCAGGAAAACATGGTGACTGTTCAAAATAGAATGTCATCTCTGGAAGAGCGATGGGTAGCTATTGAGCAGAGAGACCAGAATGTCATGGACGTCCTTTTGATGAGATACGGGTCCTCATGGTCCCTCTGAAGTGCAGCGAGGTGCTCTCCAGCCACGTGGCTGACCCATGAGAAGGATGTTGTTGGCAGGACAGAAGGAATTGTGTGCTCCTCTCAAAGCGCTCACACGACCATGCCACCACGGAGCCATCGGTCAGAGACCCACTTTGCGCAGACAACTGAGATGGCCGTTTCAGCCCCTGCCCAGCAGACTGTTGAAGAGCCCTCCCAAGCTCCCAAACCCAGGGGACACCCGCCATTGGCGTCTAAGCAGGCACAGCATCCTAGTCAGCAAGGAGCCTCTACATCTGCTGAAGCTACAGGGGAAGCACCACATAGAAGTATGTGTAAGAGAAAGATTAAGCACCTATAGTCACAAGGGGAGTCACTTGTGTGATTTATCTTTCTTCCTGACTGTTGCTGCTTTATTATCCTTTTGTGATGTTTAAAAGAAAAATTATGTCAAACAGTTGATTGTGTGGCCTATATGTTATGAGAAATGGCAAAAGCGCATTGAGGGCTCAGGGTGACTTGCTTTTGTAATGCTGATGGTAAAACTGATAGGAAATAACAATGTATAGCAGAGATGATGTATAACGTTGGACAAGTGTCGCATGCAATTACAGAGCCATTTGGTAGCTTATGCTAATGTGGCATGGCAGTGTGCATACCCTGCTTGACAGGCAGCAGTGAACTGGAAGGATGCTGCATTGGTCACAACAGGGCATGCAAGGCTCCCCTCATCCTCCTGCTACTCCTCTTCCCAGGAAGATCTGCGCTGAGCCATGTGGCTGCTACTCCTCCGATTATGAGGACCAGGATGAGCGGACATAAATTTTTCCCATCCATTTGCTATAGATTTAATTTGAGGCGACAAGCTTGCAAGCGCACAGTCGAAGTGGCCTGAAATTATTCCATTCATGTCACACTGCAGATGGGTGTCAGTTTGAACAGTCACAAGGTCAGTAGATGTGCAAAATCTTATCCCACACATACAACAGCAAAGTTGTTGCATTTGAATGTCAGCCATGTTTCAGGGGCACTTTTAGAGTGCTCCACCAAAGCATACAAATTATGTCCTCCAGCAACTCGTCTCCTTGAACCTGGCCTGTTTCTGACAAGACGGGAAACAGGAGCCAGAAGCCCGAAAATGGTAAACCACTATGAAAATAGGATTAGCAAGGCAATTAACAGGCTGTTAACTGCCTTAACTACCTGTCCCACAGGTTCCAGTCGTGTCAGTTTGGGAGCGGCTGAACAGACACCCATGAAAATCAGGTGGGGGGCGGGATGGAGGGGGGTTGGGTGTCTGAAGCCATTTTTTCTGATTTTCACAACAGGCCCGCCTCCAAACCCGCCTCCTCAGGGCTGTTAATCCAGCTATTCACAATATATATTAATGATCTAGATGAGGGAACTAGATGTAATATCTCCAAGTTTGCAGATGACACAAAGCTGGGTAGGCGTGTGTGCTGTGAGGAGGATGCAGAGAAACTCCAGTATGAATTGGACAGGTTGGGTGATTGGGCAGATGCATGGCAGATACAGTATAATGTGGATAAATGCGAGGTTATCCACTTTGGTGGCAAAAACAGGAAGGCAGATTATTATCTGAACGGTCTTCTTATCGTGTCTACACACTGTTCCCTTTGGGGAACAGTATGAAGTAGTGGAAGGATTTCTGGCCGCGTTAAACGCTCCTTCCATGACCGTAACCATCTTCACACCAGCCATTCGGGTGGTTAGTCCAATGGCGGGAGGGTTTTATGGGCTCCCACAACCCATACGAGGGGGGGGGCCACCCACACCCACGGACGCAAGTATCCCGCTGGATGTCAACCCAGAATTTAGAGCCGGAGCTCCGACTCCACTTGCCGGGACTGTCTGGAGCGGGGTTCAAAACCCTACACCTTCTGGCCCAGCGGCAGGGATGCTTACCGCTACGCCAAAGGCCCACTCCTATCTGAACGGTAATAGATTGGGAAAAGGGGAAGTGCAATGAGACCTGAGTGTCCTTGTGCACCAGTCGCTGAAGGTAAGCATGCAGGTGCAGCAGGCGGTTAAGAAGGCAAATGGTATGTTGGCCTTCATAGCGAGAGGATTCAAGTACAGGAGCAAGGATGTCTTGCTGCAGTTGTACAGGCCCTTGGTGAGACCACACCTTGAGTATTGTGTGCAGTTTTGGTCGCCTTATCTAAGGAAGGATGTTCTTGCCATGGAGGGAGTGCAGTGAAGATTCACCAGACTGATACCTGGGATGGCAGGAATGACGTATGAGGAGAGATTGGGTCGATTAGGCTTATATTCGCTAGAGTCTAGAAAAATGAGTGGGATCTCATTGAAACTTATAAAATTCTAACAGGACTAGACAGACTAGATGCAGGAAGGATGTTCCTGATGGCAGGGGAGTCCAGAACCAGGGGTCACAGTCTAAGGATAAGGGGTAAACCATTTAGGACTGAGATGAGGAGGAATTTCTCCACCCAGAGAGTGGTGAACCTGTGGAATTCTCTACCACAGAAGGCAGCTGAGGCCAATTCATTAAATATATTCAAGGAGTTAGATATGTTTCTGAAGGCTAAAGGGATCAAGGGATATGGGGAGAAAGCAGGGACAGGGTACTGAATTTGGATGATCAGCCATGATCGCATTAAATGGCGGAGCAGGCTCGAGGGGCCGAATGGCCTACTCCTGCTCCTATCTTCTATGCTTCTATGTTTCTATGTTAAAATCAAGCCCTAAGTGTCTAAATGGGATAGCGGAGCAGAGGGATCTGTGATTACAGATACACAAATCACTAAAAGTAGCAACACAGGTTAATAAGGCCATAAAAATGGAAAACAAAGCACTGCCGTTCATTTCTAGAGGGATGAAATTAAAAAGCAGAGAAGTTCTGTTAAACTTGTATACAACCTTGCTTCGACCACACTTGGAGTATTGTGCCCAGTTCTGGTCTCCGTATTATAAAAAAGATATAGTGGCACTGGAGAAGTTGCAAAAAAGATTTACTAGGATGATACCAGAACTGAGAGGTTGGCCCCGATTTTCCCGGAGCCGTCGGGCAGGGTTTCAGGCAGACGGGGGCTGAAAATCGCAGAAATAGGGGGTCGTGACCCCCCCCGCCCCGCCCGACTTTCGCCCCCGTCTTTCAGCGCGACCCAAATCAGTCCCGCCCGCCGCAGGCGGGAATGGTCGGTTGGAGCCTAATGACCAATAATTGGCATGTTTAATCCTATTTTCAGGGGCCCTTGGAATTTTCAGCCTTTCCCCATGTAAAACACGCCAGGTGGGAACACCGCTGATGAAACTTGGCATGAACAATGTCAGCTTGCTTGCTTTCAGCTGTAGGTCAATCAAGACTGAAGAGATTTAATCAGACAGCATTTGTAGGCTGCAGGACCTTGTTGTTTCAGGCTTGGGGCAACTTGTTGAAGGCTTAGGCACAGCTGTGGAAGGTTGGAGCCTCACACACTTCTCCAGTGTGAGCTCCTGGGAAGCCCCTCTCACCACCCTCACTCAGCGCTTCTTCAACGGAGGCATCTGCCAGAAGCATGGGAGGCCTTTTGTTCATTCCCTTCTTGGCTTTAGAGGATCTCCAACAGCACAGGAGGCTGCAGCAGATCCAGCAACAACAGCAGCACCAGCAGGAGCGACAGGCTGCGGCTCACCCACCTGAGGCAGCACAGGCCAGAAGGGGCCAGCGCATGGAAGGCCGTTGACGCAGGAGATACCCCCCAAACAGGGTCTACAGACACAGGGTGAGCTACCTCAACATGACTGAGCAGCAGTGCCAGAGGCGGCTGCGACTTTCGCGAGAGGTAGTGACTGACATCTGCGCAATGCTGCAGCAAGTCCTGGAGCCCAGAGCACCAGGTCGACACTCCTTACCAGTGACCATCAAAGTCACCACCGCACTCAACTTTTATGCCTCAGGCTCCTTCCAGGGATCAGCAGCAGACATCAGCGGCATCTCCCAGGCGGCCGCACACACTTGCATCAAACAGGTCACCGATGCCCTCTTTGCCCTCGTGCACAATCACTTCCATTTCACCCAGGATCGCGCAAGTGTGAGGGCGCGAGCGATTGGATTAGCTCAGCTGGCAGACTTTCCAAGGGTGCAGGGCATCATTGACTGCACACATGTGGCCCTTAGGGCACCCCATCGCAATCCAGGAGTTTTTGTCAACCGCAAGGGCTTCCACTCCCTTAACGTTCAGCTGATGTGTGACCACAAGAAGGTGATTTTGCATGTTTGTGCCAAGTATCCTGGCAGCTGCCATGACTCCTTCATACTGCGCCAGTCTACTGTGCCTCCGCTATTCAGTCCACCAAACGAACTTCAGGGATGGCTACTTGGAGACAAGGGATATCCCCTGCGGACTTGGCTAATGACGCCGTTGAGGAGACCAGCCAACGAGGCTGAGGAGCGCTACAACTCCAGCCACATTTCCACCAGATGCATTATCAAGCAAGCCATCGGATTGCTGAAGATGCGCTTCAGATGCCTTGATAGATCAGGGGGAGCCCTACAGTACTCATCAGCCAGGGTCTCCAAAATCATTGTGGTTTGCTGTGTGCTTCACAACATGGCACAGCGTCGTGGCTTGCCAATTCCGCAGGACCAAGAAGCTCCTCACAGAGCCTCCTCGGATGAGGATGATCCTGAGGATGATGCTGAGGAGGAGGAGGAGGAGGAGGAGGTGGAGGACGGGAATGAGCATCCTGCAGTGGGCTGCCAACCAGCGGCACCATTGCGCAAGAACATTGCTGGGCGAAATGCAAGGAACGCACTCATCCTGGGCAGATTTGCCTAGCCTGGTACATCAAACACTGCAGCCTCACTGCTTCTTAACTGACCATGGACAGTGGCCCATGCCTGCGCATTTCTACCTATTTGACCAGCTTGCTTACATCTGCAAGTTATCCTAAGGCCTCAATGTGATATCCCCATTCGCCAAATGACAGACGCCATAACTGCTGCAGCTGCCACCAGATTTTTTATGTCCATGAAAGTGATGGCATTAAAAATATTTACAAGACTTTTCACCCAAGTGACTACCCTTGTGATTAGTGGTGCTTCATTTTTCTCTTACGCATGCTCCTACGTAGTGCTACCCCTGTGGCTTCAGCAGATGTGGAGGCCCCTTGCTCACTTTCCTGCTGCGCCTGTCTCGACACCTTTGGCGGGCGTCTTCTGGGGTGGCGAGCCTGTGAGGGCTCACCAGCAGTCTGCTGCTCCTGCGGCTGTGCAGGGCTCGAGACTCCTATCTCACTGGGGTGTGGACTCTGGCGGGGCTCTGGTCGAGGGCTCTGAAGTGGCATGGAAGTGCGAGCGCGTGGAGGGGAGCCCCCACTTCCTTGCGGTGTGCCAACAACCTCCCCTTCATGGGTCAGCTCCCCCTCAGCGCCTGCAAGTGGCTGCAGAGCACCTTGCTGCACATCAGGGGGGCCATGGGGACCCGTCTCTGTACTGGAAGTCCTGCTCAGAGGGACTTCCATGAAGGCCTGGTCTCGGTGCTCAATAGATGCCCATCGCTCCTCAAGAGATGTCATTCTATTCAGAGCACTCACCATGTTTCCGATACCCTGGCGACTAAACTCCTCCATGGCCGGAGCCGTCCTCTCCTCGGCTGCAGCCCTCCTCTCCTTGGCTGCAGCCCTCCTCTCCTCGGCTGCAGCCAGCATTGCCACGGAGGTAGCTATCCTTTCCGTGGTGATGCTTTGATGCACCAATGACTCCAATAAGGTTCTGCTCATGCTCGCCATGGACTCCTCCATTCGCTCCACACTCGCAGTGACCCTGGAGACAAAACCTGCCAGAGACTCCTGCATCTGTGCATGGAGATCCATCACCTCCTCTCTTACGGATGGACCCAGAGGCATAGGGTCGACATGCAGCTGAGCTGAGCTGGCAGAGCCCTGCGCCCTCTGACGAGGACTCTCCACTGCTGTCCCTGTCTCCACAATCTGCTGATGCTCACTTGTGAGCTGTGATACACCAGGTGACAAATCTACTCTATGTCCCGAAGGTCCCACCGAGGTGTGAGTGTCTGCATTGGTGCTGGGTGCGCTTACTTCTGCTGACGCTGCACCCTCAGAGGCTGGAGCTTCCTCTGAGGAGTCTGGCTGCAAAGCTTCTTCCTCCTGGGCAGTGGCGGCGGGCGCTCCGGATGGTCCTGTGGGGGAGTAAAGGAAAGAGTTAGAGATGTCATGCCAAGGCTACTTGCACATTGGATTTGGCAGATACTCATAAGTCCAAATGATGTGGCTTCAGAATTATATCAGCAACTCATGCTATGTCAATGAGAGAGATGGGAAACTTTTCTGTCACCAGCCTGCGGGCTTGCTCCTGTCTCTCCTGCCCCAGCATCCACAGGCACGTCAGCCCCAGCAATCTCGATCGCTGCTTCCTCCCAGGGGTCAGGTGGGCGAGTGAGGGTGGTCCTCCTCCAGTCTTCACTCATTCTCTCCTATTTTGAGCTCTCTTTTCCTGCAATGAGGGAGACAAGTGGAGTTTGAGTGAGAATGAAGGAGTGAGTGTAGAGATTGCATAGCAAAGATACTTAGAATGAGACAAAGATGGTGTGAGGCTGCAAGACCAAGGGCCCTCCCTGTGTGCTGGCAGTTGTGTTACAAGCATCAGAGTGAGAGGCAGTGTGAGGGCTGTATGGTGGAAGAGTTATGTGAATGTGAGCATAGATAGAGAGAGAATGGGTAAGGATGCATGGATGTGACTGTGAAGTTGGATGTGGAGGAGGTGATAGCTGAAGCTGAGTGCTGTTGGGGAAAGGCAATGGGGAGCAGCTTAAAGGTGATGGGAACTTCATACTTACTTTTCCTGTGCGGTGTAGATCATGGAAGCGCTTCCTGCACTGCATCCACGTACGACGGGTCACTCCCACAGAGTTCACCTCTTCAGCCACCTGCATCCAGGCAGCCCTGGTCTCTTTGGGAGGTCTCTTCCTCCCTGAGATAGGGAAGAGGACCTTCCTGTGGGCCCTAACCCCATCTACCAATGTCTGCAATGATGTTTCGTCGAATTTTGCGGCAGCTCGACCTCTGCCGCTGGCAGCAGCTGGTGCAGGCTCCTCTGCCATTCTGATAGACTGGATGGGAAGCCTGCAGAGGTTGAAAAGCTTGCTGGACACTTTAAAAGCACCACGAATGATGACATCATATTGTGGGGCTTTCTGACTGGAAATGGACAATTAACAAGGGTCCCCACACGCTGGAACTTAATTGGCCACTTGAGGGAAAATTGCGTGCAGCTGGCTGACCCATTTATATTCGGGTCGGAACCCGACATTTGGGGAACCTGACATTCGGGGAACCCGAAGATTTCCCGCGTGAGCGGGAAAATTGGGGCTGTTATATCTGTCAGGAAAGATTGTACAGGCTGGATCTCTTTTCTCTTGAAAAAAGAAGACTGAGGGGTGACCTGACACAGTTCTTCAAGATAAGGAGGGGGTTCGATAGGTTAGACGTAGAGAAGATGATTCCACTTGTGGGGAGACCAGAACTAGGGGTCATAAATATAAGATAGTCATTAATAAATCCAATAGGGAATTCAGGAGAAACTTCTTTACCCAGAGAGTGGTTAGAATGTGGAACTCGCTACCACAAGGAATAGTTAAGAGGACTAGTATAGTTGTGTTTAAGGGGAACTTGCTCCCACAAGGAGTAGTTGAGGCGACGAGCATTGATGCATTTAAAGGGAAGCTAGATAAACACATGAGGGAGAAAGGAATAGAAGGGTATGTTGATGGGGTTAGATGAAGTAAGGTGGGAGGAGGCTCGTGTGGAGCATAAACACCAGCATGGACCTGCTGGGCCGAATGGCCTGTTTCTGTGCTGTAATTACTATGTAATACTATGTAAAACACTGTCATTTGATTTCACACTCCCAGCCACAGCTCCTCGAGGGCATCCTGCAAGGCCATCTGCAGTGTCCCCCACTGAAAGTCAGCAGCCTTCCACCAGCCATGCTGCAGCCACTGGGGTAGCACTGGGTGAGAGCACTAGGTTAGGCAAAGGCACAAGCAAGACATTCACTAAGGGAATGCACAAGGGTGATTAGTTGATTTTTGATGTAATATTGGATGCATATATGGATAAAACTGGATTGGAAAATTTGCTTTTATTTCAGCATTGTGGCCAAGAGGACGCTGTGATGGTCAGTAACAGAGAGAAGGTAAGGTATGGGTCAAATGTTGAAATGGGAATTGGGGTTGTGGTTACTGGTACCGCAGGCAGAGGATTCCATCCTGCAAATCCCGACCAGAAAGGGGCTGTCTGGGTTGCATCCTTCCTTCCGCTTCCTCCCCTTCTGCTTCCTCCTCTTCCTTCTGCGAGCAGCTTGTCCCCTTTGCTGCCTCTGCTTCATCTTGTAGGGTTCTCAAAATTCCCACATTCCCCGAAAGTTATGGATAAAGGGACCCTGTATGGACAAGTTATTAAAAAGGGTACCCAAAATGGCTTCTGAAACCTCGTGACCAAAACCTACAGGATTTTTAAAGCAAGGCCCTGCAAAAGCCAGGCCCTTTCAAAACCTGAAACGAAGCCTAACATGCATGGATCTGCGAAAGACTTTGTGAAGCCAGACAGCTAGGTAAACACAGAATATGCATTCTTCATCTTGGAACAGATCAAGTCAGGATGGGCCTAATCTTGAGGCCATTAACGTTCTGCATACATAATCGGTAACAGCTCACAGTAGCTACCAAGCCAGGAAAAGGACAATTAAATTTCATAAATAACAAACAGCCAGGATATCGAAGCCATTAAACCAGGAGACAACCGCCCCAAAAGCCGTTAAAGTGGATGACTGTAATCACTTTGGACGAGCCCGCCAAAAGTTAGACAAAGGACTGACCTGATTTGGCACGCAGATAAGGGGTGAAGAACTGGGTATAATTGTAGGCCCACCGGTAGCCAAGCTCTCTTGCCTCTTGCCTCTCGCTCTTGCTTCGTGCCTCGTTGCGGGCTCTCTTCTCCCTCCCCGCGCCGCTCGACACCAAGGACGCCCATTAGTACACCAGGGGCCAAATACGGGGAGGAGAATGGAACCGAATCGAGCACACACAGGACACACAGGCCGCAACCGGGCAGACAAGACGAGATGATACGAACGGTAAAACCGATAGGCAGAGAAGGGCAGCAAGAGGAAGCGTTGGGGAACAAACGGCCTAGTTATAAGCTAGCGTTTGAAGCTTGGGTAGTAAAATCAAATCGATGGTAAAAACCGCCAACCGAGCCCCAACCGCAACAAAATCTTCGGCGACCAAACCACCACCAGAAGAAGAAAACCCATCACTGCAAAGTACCCAATGAAGACGTTAACGGAGGAAAAGGAGGGTACTTCGCACAAATGACACCATCGCCGCGCCCTGTGACCACGTGACGATAATGGACCCCAAAGGACAACAAGAGCGAACCCCAAAAACCACAACCGGTTTAATCAACAGATTTCGAATTGGTGAGCATAAACCCCTGGCCCTTCATAGCTTAATCTAGTTAGGTATTGGGAGTGGGACAAGGGTAGGGGGATTTTAAAGTGTTTGTTCCCTCGATGTTGTAATGTATGTACCTTTAAGGGGGAGAACAACTTTTTACAGCTCCTGTATCCTGTAGTACGGGCAGTGACCACACCTGTATATAAACCCTGAGTAGTGATCTGTACAGTCAGTTGCAGTTTGAACCCTCATTCAGTAAACACCTGTTGATCGTTCCCTGCAGTCTGTTGTCTGATTATTGAAGGACACAACATTAAGATACACGGATATAACATTGGCGACGACGCAGATTCGAACCTACCTGCAACTCTGCATCACCTCCCAGGGATTCGCTCCTGGAGAACAGTGGAAGGAGGTCGAGTCCAGAAGCACAGGCGTCGACCACGGGCAACCGCCCAGTCATCCAGCGGAGATTTGAGCATCGCAGGGGAGGCTGTCGAGAACCAGGCTTGGCTTTCCAGTCACGGTGGTCCAGCGAAACAGGCTGGCAACAGGTACGGCGCAGACCCTTCCAGGACAGCGGCGGCTAGAGCCAAACGAGCGGCACAGAAAAAGGCCGAGCAGCGTCGACGGGGGAGAGAGAGAGGGCAGAGCGCACAGGGCGCAGCCGGTGTTCAGGACCGAGCGGCGTCAACAGGGAGAGAGACGAGAGAGAGCAGAGCGCAGCCGGTGTTCAAGGGCCGAGCAGCGTCAACGGGGGAGAGAGGCGTGCAGGAAAACGCGAGGCGCTGCCATTGCCACGAGGACCACAGAGAGCGGCATTGGCAGCAGCGCAGGAGCAGCGCACGAAACCCACAGGGCGTTGCCATTTGCCACGAGGACCGCCGAGAGCGGCGTTGGCAACAGCGTGGGAGACGCCATTTTAAGCCGCAGCAGGTAAGAAAGGAAAGCGTGGGAGACGCCATTTTAAGCCACAGCGGAGAAGAAAGGAAAGTGCGGGAGACACCATTTTAAGCCAGTCTAACCACACCCAAAAATGCCGAAGAGTGGCAGTATCACAGCGTTCGACAATGAAGTCGAAGATTGGACGAAATATGTCGAAAGCATAGAAGTATACTGGAAGGCGAATGAAGTGCCAGATGACAAGAATGCGCTAGCATTGTTGAATTCAATGGGTGCAAAAACATATGGCTTACTAGGAAACCTAGTAACCCCAGAGAAGCCAGTCGAAAAGGATTTTGAAAACATAGTGTCAATCCTACAGGACCACTTAAACCCCACACTGCTGCTGATAGCAGAAAGATTTAAGTTCCACAAAAGGAACCAGCATAAAGATGAAAGTAATGCTGAGTATTTAACGGAACTGCGCAAGCTATCGAAACACTGCCAGTTTGGAACGGGACTAGCAGATGCTTTAAGGGACAAGTTTGTGTGTGGGCTTCAAAGTGAAGGAACCCAGAAATGGCTTCTATCAGAAAAGGATCTTACGCTGGACAAGGCTTTCAGCATTGCAGTATCACACGAAGCAGCAGCACGGGATGCTGCAGAGATACAACGGAGACCGCAAGAATATGGCACAAATGAAATGTCATACGGAACAGTGAAGTGCTATCACTGCGGCAGAACAACACACGACCATAATGATTGCTGGTTCAAGGACAAAGTGTGCAGACAGTGTGGAAAAGTAGGACACATAGCAAGAGTCTGCAGGTCGGGAAAGAAAACCAGCAGCAAGAAATCTCCACAGGAGAAGTACAAGAAGGTACATAAGGTGACGAAGAGTAGTTCAGACGAACAGAAGAGTGATACAGACTCCGGAAGCAAGGAGCTGGGTTGTCTGAAACTGCATAACATGTTCAAAACGGAGGATCACCAAACTATCTGGGTCACGCTCAAGATAGCAGGAGTCTAAGTGAAAATGGAATTGGACACAGGATCAGCCCTAACAGTCATAAACCGAAGGTACTACAATCGGCTATTCTCACATATACCCTTGAGAGATACAAAGATTGTCTTGAAGACGTACACGGGGCAAAAAGTCTACCCCAAGGAAAAATAAGGGTGAACGTTATATATAACGGCAAGGAAACACCAAAAATGGACCTATATGTATTGCCAGATGGAGGACCACCACGACTAGGACGTGAATGGATCCGGAAGATACAGCTAGATTGGCATTCCATACAAGCACTGACTGTAGATGCCAAAAAGGATGACGCCGTCACACCTGGACGACTGTCAAAAATGCTAACTGACGCACAAGAAGTGTTCCAGCAGGGACTCGGAACACTAAAAGGCATAACAGCGATGATCAAAATAGAGGAAAATGCAAGCCCAAAGTTTTTAAGGCCAGACCGGTACCTTATGCGATCCGCCCAGCCGTCGAAGCAGAGCTGGAAGGTTTGGAACGTTCAGGAGTACTATCCAAAGTGGACTGGAGCGAGTGGGCTACACCCATCGTTCCTATAATGAAGAAGTCGTTGAGTAATACGCCTGGGGAACCAAAGAAGGTTCACATCTGTGGGGACTTTAAGGTGACAGTGAACCCAGTCCTTCACACTGTACAATATCCGCTTCCGCGGATTGAAGATATTTTCGCCTCGCTATCTGGAGGGAAACGCTTCACTAAGATTGATCTGGCCCAGGCGTACCTGCAAATGGAGGCAGAAGAAGCCTCGAAACAGTACCTCACGATCAACACTCATAAAGGTCTCTACCAATCCAATCGGCTGGTGTTCGGGGTAGCATCAGCTCCGGCTATTTGGCAAAGGGCAATGGAACAAGTCCTGCAAGGGATTCCAGGTACCCAGTGTTATTTGGACGACATCCTGGTCACGGGCAAAAATGACAGTGATCACCTCGCCAACCTGGAGCAGGTGCTCACTAGATTGAAGGAATATGGGCTCCGAGCTAATCGCCACAAATGCGAGTTTTTCCAGAAGCAGATCTCGTATTGTGGCCACGTTATTGATAAAGAGGGGTTACATAAGTCCCCTGAAAAGATTGAGGCAGTAGTCAAGGCTCCAGCACCGGAAAATGTGTCACAACTGAGGTCGTTCCTCGGGCTGGTGAACTACTACCATAAGGTCTTGCCAAATTTGTCTACCGTACTACACCCACTGAACACCCTACTGCAAACGGGGGTACCATGGAAGCGGCGTGACAAATGTAAATGAGCTTTCCAGAAGAGCAAAGCATTGATCACATCAAAAGAGGTGTTGGCTCATTTCAACCCAGCACTACCAATTCAGTTGGCGTGTGATGCATCACCCTATGGCATCGGAGCGGTGCTGTCGCACAAATTCCCGGATGGCTCGGAGAGGCCAGTAGCCTTTGCGTCTCGGTCACTAACCTCAGCCGAGCGTAACTACGCCCAGATTGACAGGGAGGCCCTCAGCCTAGTGTGGGGAGTGAAAAAGTTCAATCACTATCTGCACGGGCAGAAGTTCACCTTGCTGACTGACCACCAACCACTTGTCTCCATCTTTAATCCAAAGAAGGGCGTTCCGATGATGACTGCGCAACGGCTACAAAGATGGTCCCTTTTTCTAGGGGCGCACCAATATGAAATCAAGTATAAGGGCACGAAACAGCATGGAAACGCTGATAGGCTATCACGCCTGCCACTGTCTACTGCGGAGGAAGCACCAGCAGTGGATCTGTCGAAATATTTCATTCGACTATAATTGAATGCTTGCCAGTAACTAACGCTGGTATAGAGAAGGAGACCCGAAATGACCCGACACTGTCTCGGGTATATGATTTGACGGTGAAGGGATGGCCAGCACATGGCGACTCACTGTTGCCAGCATTTTCATCCAGAAGAGAACAGCTGTCAGTATGCCAGGGGACCTTGATGTGTGGATCCCGAGTGGTAATTCCACCCAAGTTAAGGGAGAGAGTGCTCAATGAGCTTCACGAAGGTCATCTGGGAGGGGTGAAAATGAAAAGCCTTGCTAGGGCTTATGTGTGGTGGCCGGGGATCGATCAGCAAATCGAGGACCTGACAAAGAGCTGCTCAGGATGCCAGAAAGTCCAAAATGCACCACCACATACCCCTCTACACCCATGGGAGTTGCCCTCATCTCCATGGCAATGGGTGCATATTGATTTTGCTGGTCCATTCATGGACTCAATGTTTTTAATAGCCGTGGATGCGCACTCGAAATGGCCTGAGGTGATCAAAATGTCCTCCACCACCACGGAGAAAACTATTGCAGTTCTACGGACATTTTTGCCAGGAACGGGTTGCCAGAGCAGATTTGCTCTGACAACGGACCACAGTTTGTGTCTGAAGAGTTTCGAAGATTTATGAAAAGGAATGGGGTAAGGCATTACACATCCGCCCCGTATCATCCAGCCACAAATGGATTGGCTGAGAGGTTCATACAAACCTTTAAAAAAGCAGTAAAGGCCATGTGCGATGATGACATTCCACTGCAGCATAAGGTGGACAATTTCCTGTTAGCCTACAGAAATGCGACACATGCAGTCACCAACCAGGCCCTGGCCATGATGTTCTTTAACCGAAGGTTGAGATCTCGTCTGGATTTGCTCAGACCAAATGTACGAAGAGATGTTGAGAGTAAGCAATTCCAGCACATCAATGAGAAGCCGACAAGGAGCATCAATGTAAGGCAACCAGTCTTGGCCCGCGACTACCGAACAGAGAAATGGCAACCAGGAACGATATGCACACGGCAGGGGCCACTAATGTACACAGTGGGTTTTGGGGAGAACATTGTGAGATGCCATGCTGACCGGATCCTAGAGTCACAGGAACGAGTCAACCCCATGTCTCGGCCATACGTACCTGGTGAGGAACCCGACGTACAGATCGCATCTACCTCAGAAACAATAGCATTGGAAGCTGATGAGTCAACTGACGACAGGGTGTTAGAATCGCCTCCGCACCAAGAGCGAGACACTCGGGAAAGGCGTTATCCAGAAAGAATCAGGAAGCCTCCCCAAAGACTGAATTTATAAATAGACTATTTTCAGTTAATGTTGCATGTTAAAAGTGTTAATTGTAATTAGTTTGATATTTAATTGTTAAATGAGTGTTATGGTACTGTTAATCTAAAAGGGGAGGAATTGTAATGTATGTACCTTTAAGGGGGAGAACTACTTTTTACAGCTCCTGTATCCTGTAGTACCGGCAGTGACAACACCTGTATACAAACCCTGAGTAGTGATCTGTACAGTCAGTTGCAGTTTGAACCCTCATTCAGTAAACACCTGTTGATCGTTCCCTGCAGTCTGTTGTCTGATTATTGAAGGACACAACATTAAGATACACGGATATAACAGATGTGCCATGTGTTCCCCATTCCCAAATAAGTGTATTGTTTTTATATGCCTGTAATTAGTCCAGTAATTCTCGGTATTGTGTTTTATTGTGCCTTTAATAAAATTTGCGGTTTTCTTGCACCAAACCACTTGTCTACTCGATTTTCTGTATCGCCGCCTGTACCTAAGTCCAGTGTCTAGAACCCAGGGGTATGGGAGCGATTCGAACCGCTCAGAGACAGTCAGGGGCAGAGCTGAATGGGCACACGCCACCCCCCTACAGAAATGGCGACCGCGGCAGGACACCGGTAACAGGGGTGCGATACAGTAGACAATGATTCGGAAGAGCAAACCATGATGGAGGATAGGATTTCTGATTATGTGTTCAGCAAGGTGAATATCACAAAGAAGTGGATCACCAATCTGTTAAAGGCTGGGCATCCGGTAGATGCCGCAGCTAAGTGGACAGAAGGGAAGAAGCACAATAAATCCCTAGAGAAGGCAGTCTGGCTGATGTGCTTCAAGAAGCAGGTCCAGCTTTTGGACAGGCTCATTGCAGCACAGGCAGCCGAGATAAGGGAGTCAGCCCTGGAGGTCCAGGACAAGGCTCCAACAGGGGAGAAGTTACTGGTAGCATTGCAGGCCCTGAATCAGGAAAGGGTGCAATTAATGGGAGAATATAAGGCCAGGTTGGAATACCTACAGTGTCAGGTCACCGAAGCCAAGGGTAACGAGTTGAGGTTATGGGAAAAGAATGCCCGCCTAGCGAGACAATTAAGGGAGCAGGAGGAGAAGGTAAAAGAAGTAACGGCAGCCTATAAGTTGGCAAGCAAACAGGGGTTTGAAGATGCAGATCATGGCCCCTGCAAGGAACAGATAGAAAATCTGAGCCTGGCCCTAAGGAAGGCAAAGGGCATGGTGTGCCTCATAAGCCCGAAGGCAGGCCAGGCGAATTTCACAGGGAACGAGGGGAGAATGGTTCAGACACCACAGGTAGTGCAAAGGGGCGACCCGGTTGAGGAACAGGAGGTCCCACGACCACCAGCCATAGCGCCAGGTTTTAGCGAGGTCTGGCAACAAGTGGGGGTGAAGTCAGGGTAGAAGCGGAGGTGGAACAACCCCCACAAGAGAGGCTAGAACCAGGACCGATGTGCCCAGCCCGACATCGGAGGTTCGGCCCACCCGTTAATGGTGAGGAAGAGGGACCCCTCCAAAACCAGCTCGTATTACCCTACAGCACCCAACAGCTTAGGGCTATGGTGAGCCATATCCCAAGGCTCACCGAGAAAGGAGACCCCTTTGTCCACTTCAGGGAAGTGGAACAGGCAGCCAGCATCAACAAATGCGATGATGCTGAGCAGGCTAAAATGCTGCTGTTCTCTTTGGAGAGTAAGCTCCTCCAATCCCTCTCTGATGAGTGTAAGAGGGGGCAGGCCGGGTATGAGGCGCTCAGGGATGAAGTTCTGGAGGCCATGGAGATGATTGAGGGAAGTCCTTTCTCCCGTGTGGAGAAGACAGTGCAGCTCGCAGGGGAAACTCCGCAAGCTTTCGCGGACAGGTTATGGCCGGTTTACAGGAGTGCCTGTCCTGGGGCACCTAACCGGGCATTCCTGAACGGGGATCAGCTGACCCACTGGCTCCGTTGCTTGGTGGCGAACTGCTTGCCACAGGTCCGGGCCAAGGCGGAAGTCTGGTTCGACCCCAGGAATCCCCTGACCACCGAACTTACGGTGATCAGACAGTTGACCCTAGCCTAAAGAACAGTAGGGGAACCGATGCACACCCACCTAAGGGGAAGGTGCATGAGGTAAAACCCAGACAGGGTAGGAAGGAGTGGCATCAGGAAGCAAATAACCCTTCTAGCACTAAGCTCAATTGCTACGGGTGTGGGAAGGATGGCCACTGGAGGAAGGAGTGCAAAAACCCTTGGAATGATAGCAAGCGAAAGAATTCCACAGCCCCAGTCCAAAAGGCAGAGACAGGAATCCCTCCCGCCGTGGTCGAGTCATTTTTGGACGCCATGAGGTCTCTATTGACTGGCCAGGGGAGAGTAGCATCCGCTACTGGTGCTCTGACCCCATCAGTCCCATCCAACCCACAGCCCTGACTAGAACCAGCGCAGCCTGTCGACCTGTCCCCCCCTGAAAATGACGAGGGGAGCAGGCCCTGTGTTAAGATATGGGTGGAGACGGTGCAGGGGAGATATTCGGTGGACACTGGAGCTTCCAGCACAGTGGTCCATTCAGAAGACCCGACTAATCCACCCAGGTCTAACAAGGCCCCATTTAGCCTAATGGGATTTACAGGGAACGAGCAGGCTGGGGGAATGGCCAAACCTTTAGCCATAGATTTGGGATCCTTCCCTACCACGTGGGAGGGTAACCAAAGGACCAATGAGGTGGCCAAGCAGAGGGCTAGGGAAGGAGAGTATTGGGACCCCTATCGGACAGGTTCGGTGGCCGCAATCCGGGACAAGGGAGGCACACAGGGGGTAGCTTTGGCCCCGGACCTAAAGCAGGTCCAAGCCCCTTAAGATCCCGTCCTTAAGGCCGAACCGGTAAGGAGAAAGGATGGGGAGACCATAGAAGGCCCGTTCAGGGCAGCGGACGAGACTTTAAAACAGGCTACTAGTTACACTAATCAGTGTAATCTGTTTAAGCCCGAGAGGAGAGACCAGCCAGTTGGGATAAGGTCTGAGGATAGAGATCCTCAGCTTGCAGCAGGAGCAAGTTCACAGACCGCACAGGCAGGTGCAGTGGCTTGTTTTAGGGGAGGAGCCATCCCGCCCACCGCTTGGGACACTCCCCCACTCTTCTGGTATTCGGATGAGGTAGGACCTGAGGGCGAAGACCCTGCCCCTGACCCAGATTTAGAGGAGGTGGGACCCAAGGGCGAAGACCCCGCCCCTGACCCAGATTTGGGACCTGAGGGCGGGGACCCTCAGCCTGCAGCACCAAGCTGCGAAGAGCTACCTGCCCCTAGCCCAGGTTTAGGAGAGGTAAAGCCTGAGGATGAAAATCCCCAGCCAGCGGTAGTGGAAAGCCCATAGACCGCACCGGAGGGGGCAGTGGCTTGGGTTAAAGAACCATCAGCCAGGAAAACCCCACCCGCCAAAGTCCCCAGAAGGTCCCCACGGATGCCCCAGCCAAGGAAACCGTGGTCACCGGCTCCCCATTTTAAAAGGGCAGCCTCTCGAGTCAGGGATCGGTCTGAGGGCAGAGGTCCCCAGCCAGCAGCCAAGGGCTGTGAGGGGCCGAAAGTACAGGACAGTGCGGCCACACTAAAGGGAGCGGTGTGCCGCAGCCCGAACAGGAATTAGGCTGGTCGCCCGGAGACGGGCGACGGATGTACATAGTTTACGTAATTTTTAAGTTTGGTATTATTAAGTTTGGGTGTTTAGTTTAAGTTTAAATGAGGTGATGGGTAGTTTAAATAGTAGTAGTATTGTTAAGAGTGTTTGTATTGAGTCGAGGTCGCAAGACCCAACTATGCTTCACCCAAGCCAGAGAATCTCCTCGAGACCTGGCTATATGTTCTTGTATCTCTTTGCAGAGAGGATTTCAGGATGAAGGGGGGCGTACTTCTACTCGCCCTGATAGGAATGAGCATTGGAAAGCGAGGTGACGTGGAGGAATCCCACATCTATGGGTGCTCAGGAGAGAGAGCACCTGTAGTTACCGATGGAAGTGGCGAACGGGATGTGGAGGAGCTCGCCGTTTACTTCCACGAGGGAAGGTGGCCAGGGTGGCTGGGGTCCAATTCGACTCAGTACTCCAGCCAGACCGGGTTCACGTACGGGGAGGCCTCCCTCCTGTGCCCCAGGGTACAGGTCGTTGTCAGCGTCACCATAGGGAAACGTGTATGTTTAACATGCAAGGGACAGATTCCTTTGGATAGGTGGTGGTGGCTCAGGAAGCTGAGCACGGATATGGGAAACTCCGCAGTTGAGTGGGAACGATTGGGGAACAATACCCATCGGACTATTACAGGGACTCACGGGGGATTGAGTGTGTGCTGGGACAAGTGGTGGGAACCGGGTCAGGGGATTTATGTCTGTATGTGGGGGTCAGAGAAGATCTGCCCCACAGGCATATCCATAATTTTCCACCGGCAATGGCAAGATGCCGGGGAGGGGGTGGAGTGGGATTCCAGCCTGAAGGCGTGTGCGGTCCCATACCCCCCGATCCCAGTGAATGCCACTGAACTTGTGACCCACCCCCGAAAGCCCCTGCCCATGACCCAGTCAGCAAGGACACACAGGGAGGGGTGCCCTGCCACCACCAAGGGACCAGGGAATGGGCTGGTACTAGTGCCTACGGATCAGGTGCTATACCAGGGGGTACACTACGCGGTAGCCTCCGTGATTTTAAACCTCACCGAGGTACACTTACCGGAGTGGTGCCCCAAAGAGACAGAAGAGCTATACCAGGCCCTGTTAAAAGAGATGTTTAGGAAATTCTACGAGTTCGATTTTGCCAATGTAGACAAAACAGAACTGTACACTACACACCATGAGTACTTTGGTAACACAGGGAGGCAAAGAAGGGGAGTCTGGAATGATGTTTTTACTGCATTTAACACAGGGTCCTCTGTCATCAACAGTTTGGATGACATAGAATTGCAGACACAGATAAACGGTTTAAAAACTCAATTGAGGAAAATCTTGATGGATGAAAATAAGATAGTAGGCTCACAGTTACATGAGGACCAGGCCATGACGGTCCATTTAAAAGAAATTATAGCTGAGCTGGAGAAGCATGCAAAGAGAGGACAGAAATGCACTAAGCCCGTGTCAACTCCGGCTAGCTTCTGAGGCCTACCCAGTCCCAGTAGATTGTGGACGTTAAAACCATACTATCATGGGTATAGTAGTAAGAATGCCGGTCATGGGTGGGACAGCCCGACCCGCACTGGTATACAGAGTAGAGAACATTGGAGTCATTCAAGGGGGTGCACACATCCGTTTCACAGCGGTCCCACCTTATGTCATAAAGTGGGAGCACGCTATGACAGGTACTGACCTCTCAGGGTGCTGGAGCCGGGGAGCACACATAATATAGAAACATAGAAGATAGGAGCAGGAGTAGGCCATTCGGCCCCTCGAGCCTGCTCCACCATTCAATGCGATCATGGCTGATCATCCAAATTCAGTACCTGGTCCCTGCTTTCTCCCATACCCCTTGATCTCTTTAGCCTTAAGAAATATATCCAACTCCTTCTTGAATATATTTAATGTATTGGCCTCTACTGCCTTTTGTGGTAGAGAATTCCACAGGTTCACCACTCTCTGGGTGAAGAAATTCCTCCTCATTTCTGTCTTAAATGGCCTACCCATTATTCTTAGACTGTGACCCCTGGTTCTGGACTCCCCGACCATCGGGAACATCCTTCCTGCATCTAGTCTGTCCAGTCCCGTCAGAATTTTATAAGTTTCAATGAGATCCCCTCTCATTCTTCTAAACTCCAGCGAGTACAAGCCCAATCGACCCAATCTCTCCTCATACGTCATTCTTGCCATCCCAGGTATCAGCCTGGTGAATCTTCGCTGAACTCCCTCCATGGCAAGAGCATCCTTCCTCAGATAAGGCGACCAAAACTGCACACAATACTCAAGATGTGGTCGCAAAAAAGCCCTGTACAACTGCAGCAAGACATCCTTGTTCCTGTACGCAAACCCTCTCGCTATGAAGGCCAACATACCATTTGCCTTCTTAACTGCCTGCTGCACCTGCATGCTTACCTTCAGCGACTGGTGCACAAGGACACCCAGGTCTCGTTGCACTTCCCCTTCTCCCAATCTATTGCCACTCAGATAATAATCTGCCTTCCTGTTTTTGCCACCAAAGTGGATAACCTCACATTTATCCACATTATATTGCATCTGCCATGCTTTTGCCCAATCACCCAACCTGTCCAAATCATCCTGGAGTTTCTCGGCATCCTCGTCATAGCACACACGCCCACCCAGCTTTGTGTCGTCTGCAAATTTGGAGGTATTACATCTAGTTCCCTTGTCTAGATCATTAATATATATTGTGAATAGCTGGGGTCCAAGGACCGATCCCTGCGGTACCCCACTAGTCACTGCCTGCCACTCAGAAAAAGACCCGTTTATTCCAACCCTTTGCTTTCTGTCTGCCAACTAGTTCTCTATCCAAGTCAATACTTTGCCCCCAATCCCATGTGCCTTAACTTTACACGCTAATCTCTTATGCGGGACCTTATCGAATGCCTTCTGAAAGTCCAAATACACCACATCCACTGGTTCTCCCTTATAACACTGTGTCCCCAGCACTTGAACGCCTATTCAAAACCACAGTGCGGGTTTAGAGCTGCTGGCGCAAAACCTATAAACTGTACCATGGAGGTAATGGCACAAGACCATGTTCCCCCACAGGTAGCATATATAGGAGGTGGGACATATTGTGTCACCACAGGTGCGCCCCACTACCAGCATGGACAGCATAGCTGGTGTCCAGCAAGTGACAGCAGTTTCTGCTTTAAACCCGAGGCAGAAGTTCAAGTGGCCCAGGAACGAATTGTCCCCATTTCTGAACCCTCCACTGTTCACCTCACTGTAAAAGAGAACTTCAACAACCTGCAAAAGTATGTAGCGCATTTCGGCTATGAAATCCCTCCTCTCCCAGAACATCTTACCAAAATACTCAAAGCAGTAATAGTCTCACAGAAACATTTCTACACTCTGGAGCAGAAGACGGTAGAGATAGGGCCCAAGATATTGTGGTTCCAACCTGGTGGGACATTTTCGAAAATGTAGAGGTCCCTTCTTGGATTAGACTGGCTTCCCACATCCTTGTGGTTTGCCAGCTAGGAATAGTATTGTACCTAGTGTGCACTCAGTGCAAGGGAAAAGGTCAAATACTAGAATTTCAAAACCAAAGGACCTGGAAGGAACATTATGTTAAGGTGGAGGGAGATTCACCTGTTTGAATTTTTTGTGTGTTTCCGAATAAAGATTGTTTTTTTTTGTGTTTTTGTTAATAAAGATTTCCGATTTGTTATTTTTAATAAAGATGTATGTGTACCAAGTGGTGCAGGGGTGTTGGACCCTTCCATGCTTGGATGTGTGTAAACGCCTGTATTCTGTCTATGTATGCTTATGTACACTACATTTTTACAGAATGGGAAATGCATGAGTCGTGGGATCACAGATAGGTAATTACAGGGGAAGATTTACTATGGAGGGTCGGGAATTTTGCTCACCTTGTCAGGATGATACTTAAAGCGAGTTTAGTATCAACAGGGGGGAGTGTAGGGTTATCAAAATTCCCACATTCCCTGAAATTTATGGATAAAGGGACCCTGTATGTACAAGTTATTAAAAAGGGTACTCAAAATGGCTTCTGAAACCTCGTGACCAAAACCTACAGGATTTTTGAAGCAAGGCCCTGCAAAAGGCAGGCCCTTTCAAAACCTGAAATGAAGCCTAACATGCATGGATCTGTGAAAGACTTTGTGAAGCCAGACAGCTAGGTAAACACAGAATATGCATTCTTCATCGTGGAACAGATCAAGTCAGGATGGGCCTAATCTTGAGGCCATTAACGTTCTGCATACATACTCGGTAACAGCTAACAGTAGCTACCAAGCCAAGAAAAGGACAATTAAATTTCATAAATAACAAACAGCCAGAATCTCGAAGCCATTAAACCAGGAGACAACCGCCCCAAAAGCCGTTAAAGTGGATGACCGTAATCACTTTGGACGAGCCCGCCAAAAGTTAGACAAAGGACTGACCTGATTTGGCGCGCAGATAAGGGGTGAAGAACCGGGTATAATTGTAGGCCCACTGGTAGCCAAGCTCTCTTGCCTCTTGCCTCTCGCTCTTGCTTCGTGCCTCGTTGCGGGCTCTCTTCTCCCTCCCCACGCCGCTCGACACCAAGGACGCCCTGTAAGGGGTTTTAGATCACAGAGGTTTCTCTCTCTAGAGGCCTCTCTCTCTTGCACACTAAAACCTTGAGTGGTTCGAACCACTCGCCCCTTAGATTCTATACTCTGGACTTTGGGGCAGGAACTGCAATGTAGAGAAAACTCTTGTAGACCAAGTTTGATGAAACAAAATTAAATTTTATTGCATATGGAAACACAAATCAAATGCAAGCAAATAAGAGAGTACATGGGAGGGAAAAACACAAACAAATCATAATGACACAATACTAACTAAGGCAAATACAGGCATATTATACTCTACAAAAATCATCATGAAATAGGGAAACACACGGAACATCGAGGGATAACAACTCATGTTAATTATACCGTTAAATATCCACCCCCTTAAACCTATCTAGATCTGATTATGGAGGGCCAGAAACATGCTCACCAATCCAACTAGGAAGTGCAAGGTTTTGAACCAGTCTGCGTTTGGTCCTTTCAGGCGTCCCGTCTCCACATGATTCGTGGAGCCCCAGCGAGCTGTGCCTCACCTCTCTCCTGAGGTGGGGGTCGGGGGCAGCTGGACACCAGCTGCTTCTGTCATTTTATTTTGTCTCTTCTCCCGAGCCGGAGCGGGTCGATGGCCTCTTGTTTTGTCAACGGCCCGGGGTTGGTCGATGATCTCCCGATGTTTTACCCCGGGGCGGGACGCCGGTTCGAATGACCTTCTTGATGGCAGTTTGGTCTTCTTCTTCTTCCTCTCCGTCGATGGAAAGGAGTCCCGCTGATCTTCTCCCGAAGCGACTCCTCTTTACCCAGCCCAAAAGCTGGACAGGTCTGCAAGCTGGAAAGCTGACGAGTGTTGTCTGTGTAACTCCTACCCATGTGTTCTCACAATTATACTTCTTTTCCAGAAGCCCTTATCTCGTGCCAAATCAGGTTAGCCTTTGTTTAACTTTTGGCGGGCTTTTTGCTCAACGGGGTAGTTATTATATTTTAAACTGTTCTTGGATGGCCGGTAACGGCCCATCTCTGGTCTGGAATGACCTTCATTGTTTTTAATGTCCTGGTGATGTCCTTACCGGGCCCTTGATGCTCTTCTCATGAATATAAAACTGCTCCCTTTTGTCTGGGTCAACATTTAGATGGCCTTTATCTACAGGCCGATCTCGACTGGATCTGTATCCAATCTATATGTATATGTGGGTGTCTGGTTTCATTCTCTCAGAAACGGCTTCCAGAACTTACTTTGGGCTGAATCCACAAAGCTGTCTGAGGATTTGCAGGAACCATTTTAAAGTGTCCCAATAAGCTGATCACGGGGTCTGGTGGCCATTTTGAATGCCCCTTTTTCTGGGCTTCTTTTAAAACTGTCTTTAACAATCATGGCCTCTTCTGCCATTCGACCCTTTATAATATAAAGTGCCATTTTGCGAATCCTACACTCCCCCCTGATGATACTGTAACTTGCTTGAAGTATCATAATTCTGGGTGAGCAAAATTTTCTGACTTCCCATAATCTAACCATCCCCAGTATTTACCTATCTATGACCCTACGACACATGCATTTCCCATTTCAGAAAAACCTAGTGTACATTAAGCATCTATAGATGGCAATACCTTGGAGTTAAAATCTAACAACTTACTTCCAGGCGTGGAGGGGGGCCTTATACCCCTACATCACCTGGTGCATACACACTATCTTTTAATAATAACAACACATCTAATAAACTTCAATAAGAAAAAATAAAGTACACACACACGAAAATTCAAAATGCACATGAATACATGTCAAAAATAATAGAGGAGGGAGGGAAAACTTTAACTTTACACACAGCAGCAAAAATCTAAACGGGTGTCTCTTCTTCTACCAGCACATAATGCTCCCTCCATTCCCCTCTATTCTCATACTTTTGCGAATGTTTGACCTTTTTACAGTGTACAAACAGTAAATAAACTACAATGATAACCTGGCACACTACAAGAATGTGGGAGGCTATCCTAATCCACGAAGGGACTTCTATATTAGTGAACCGGTCCCACCACGGTGGGGTCAATATATCCAATATGTCTGCCCCTATCTCTAAAGTCTTCTGCTCCAGTGTATAGAAATGTTTCTGTGAAACAACAACGGCTTTTAATATCTTGGTGAGGTGTTCAGGGAGAGGGGGAATGATATATCCAAAATGTGCAATGAATCGCTACAGATCAGTGAAATTCTCTTTAGCAGTGATGTGAACAGCGGAAGGTTCAGGAATGGGGCCAATTCGCTCTTGGGCCACTTGAACTTCTGCTCTGGGCTTGAAACAGAAGCTGCTGTCACTAACCGGACACCAACCATGCTGTCCATGTTGGTAGTGGGGCGCTGCAGTGCTGACACAGTATGCCCCACCTCCTATATATGCCACCTGTGGGGGCACATGGCCTTGTGCCATTGCCTCCATGGTGCAATTGATAGGCTTCGCACCAGCAGTTCTGAACCCGCACTGTGGTTTTGAATGGGCATTCAAGTGCTGGGGACACAGGATGATGTGTGCTCCCCGGCTCCGGCACCCCGAGAGGTCGGTACCCATCATTGCATGCTCCCATCGAATGACGTAAGGTGGGAACCCTGTGTAGCGAATGTGTGCACCCCCCTGAATGACTCCAGTGTTCTCCACCCTGTATACCGGGGCGGGTTTAGCTGTCTTTCCCATCACCGGCATTCTTACCACTATACCCATAATGGTGTGATTAGACCGTCCACAGTCCACTGGGACTGGGTAGGCCTCTGAAGCTAGTCTGAGCTGGCACGGACTCAATGCATTCTCAAAAGGGTGGAGGGCTGCGAGGTGCTTGTTGCTGATCCAGGAGGGGACTAAACCTTGTTTCAAATCTTCCAGGTTACTGCGGCCCTCACCCAGTAACCACGCCCCGTATAGCACACAAGCTTCGTTCTGTGCAGCCTGATCGAACGCGTTCCGATCTTCCCTGATGAGAGCATTTACTGTTTTGGCGTGTTTCTCCAGCTCAGCTATTATCTCTTTTAAGTGTAGTGTCATGGCCTGGCCCTCATGTAACTCAGAACCCACTACCTTATTCTCGTCAGCCAGTATCTTTCTTAACTGTGTTTTCAAACCATTGATCTGGGTTTGCAGCTCCACATCATCCAGTGTGTTGATGACGGAAGTTCCTGTATTAAAGGCTGTGAAAATATCATTTACTGCACCCCTTCTTTGCCTCCCTATTCTGTCCAAGACCTCATGTGATGTGGTGTACAATTTGGCTCTGTCGACATCAGCAAAGTCGAATTCGTAAAACTGTTTAAACATGTTTGTTAACAGGACCTGGTACAATTGTTCCGTTTCCTTGGGGCACCACTCTGGCAACCGCACCTCGGTGAGGTTTAAAATCACCGAAGCCACCGCGTAGTGCACCCCTTCGTACAGCACCTGACCTGTGGGTACTGTTATATCCGTGTATCTTAATGTTGTGTCCTTCAATAATCAGACAACAGACTGCAGGGAACGATTCAACAGGTGTATACTGAATGAGGGTTACTCTAGAACTAATTGTATAGATCACGACTCAGGGTTTATATACAGGTGTGGTCACTGCTGGTACTACAGTATACAGGAGCTGTAAAAAGTAGTTCTCTCCCTTAAGGTATATATACATTACATACGTTACAATTCCTCCCCTTTTAGATTAACAGTACCATAATACTCATTTAACAATTAACATTTTTAATATACAATGTTATATGAAAATAGTCCATTCATATATTCAGTCTCTGAGGAGGCTTCCTGATTCTTTCTGGATAACGCCTTTCCCGAGTGTCTCGCTCTTGGTGCGGAGGCGATTCTAGCACCCTGTCGTCAGTTGATTCATCAGCTTCCAATGCTATTGTTTCTGAGGTAGATGCGACCTGTACGTTGGGTTCCTCACCAGATACGTATGGCCGAGACATGGGGTTGACTCGTTCCTGTGACTCTAGGATCTGGTCAGCATGGCGTCTCACAATGTTCTCCCCAACATCCACCGTGTACATTAGTGGCCCCTGCCGTGTGCATATCGTTCCTGGTTGCCATTTCTCTGTTCGGTAGTCGCGGGCCAAGACTGGTTGCCCTACATTGAAGCTCCTTGTCGGCTTCTCATTGATGTGCTGGAATTGCTTACTCTCAACATCTCTTCGTACATTTGATCTGAGCAAATCCAGACGAGATCTCAACCTTCGGTTAAAGAACATCATGGCCGGGGCCTGGTTGGTGACTGCATGTGTCGCATTTCTGTAGGCTAACAGGAAATTGTCCACCTTATGCTGCAGTGGAATGTCGTCATCGCACATGGCCTTTACTGCTTTTTTAAAGGTTTGTACGAACCTCTCAGCCAATCCATTTGTGGCTGGATGATACGGGGCAGATGTGTAATGCCTTACCCCATTCCTTTTCATAAATCTTCGAAACTCTTCGGACACAAACTGTGGTCCGTTATCAGAGCAAATCTGCTCTGGCAAGCCGTTCCTGGCAAAAATGGTCCGTAGGACTGCAATAGTTTTCTCCGTGGTGGTGGAGGATATTTTGATCACCTCAGGCCATTTCGAGTGCGCATCCACGGCTATTAAAAACATTGAGTCCATGAATGGACCAGCAAAATCAATATGCACCCGTTGCCATGGAGATGAGGGCCACTCCCATGGGTGTAGAGGGGCATGTGGTGGTGCATTTTGGACCTTCTGGCATCTTGAGCAGCTCTTTGTCAGGTCCTCGATTTGCTGATCGATCCCCGGCCACCACACATAAGCCCTAGCAAGGCTTTTCATTTTCACCCCTCCCAGATGACCTTCCAGAAGCTCATTGAGCACTCTCTCCCTTAACTTGGGTGGAATTATCACTCGGGATCCACACATCAAGGTCCCCTGGCACACTGACAGCTGTTCTCTTCTGGATGAGAATGCTGGCAACAGTGAGTCGCCATGTGCTGGCCATCCCTTCACCGTCAAATCATATACCCGAGACAGTGTCGGGTCATTTCAGGTCTCCTTCTCTATACCAGCGTTAGTTACTGGCAAGCATTCAATTATAGTTGAATGAACTATTTTGACAGGATCCACTGCTGGTGCTTCCTCCGCAGTAGGCAGTGGCAGGCGTGATAGCCCATCAGTGTTTGCATGCTGTTTCGTGCCCTTATACTCGATTTCATATTGGTGCGCCCCTAGAAAAAGGGACCATCTTTGTAGCCGTTGCGCAGTCATCACTGGAACGCCCTTCTTTGGATTAAAGATGGAGACAAGTGGTTGGTGGTCAGTCAGCAAGGTGAACTTCTGCCCGTGCAGATAGTGATTGAACTTTTTCACTCCCCACACTAGGCTGAGGGCCTCCCTGTCAATCTGGGCGTAGTTACGCTCGGCTGAGGTTAGTGACTGAGACGCAAAGGCTACTGGCCTCTCCGAGCCATCCGGGAATTTGTGCGACAGCACCGCTCCGATGCCATAGGGTGATGCATCACACGCCAACCGAATTGGTAGTGCTGGGTTGAAATGAGCCAACACCTCTTTTGATGTGATCAATGCTTTGCTCTTCTGGAAAGCTCGTTTACATTCGTCACTCCACTTCCCTGGTACCCCCGTTTGCAGTAGGGTGTTCAGTGGGTGTAGTACGGTAGACAAATTCAGCAACAACTTATGGTAGTAGTTCACCAGCCCGAGGAATGACCTCAGTTGTGACACATTCTCCGGTGCTGGAGCCTTGACTACTGCCTCAATCTTTTCAGGGGACTTATGTAACCCCTCTTTATCAATAACGTGGCCACAATACGAGATCTGCTTCTGGAAAAACTCGCATTTGTGGCGATTAGCTCGGAGCCCATATTCCTTCAATCTAGTGAGCACCTGCTCCAGGTTGGCGAGGTGATCACTGTCATTTTCGCCCGTGACCAGGATGTCGTCCAAATAACACTGGGTCCCTGGAATCCCTTGCAGGACTTGTTCCATTGCCCTTTGCCAAATAGCCAGAGCTGATGCTACCCCGAACACCAGCCGGTTGTATTGGTAGAGACCTTTATGAGTGTTGATCGTGAGGTACTGTTTCGAGGCTTCTTCTACCTCCATTTGCAGGTACGCCTGGGCCAGATCAATCTTAGTGAAGCGTTTCCCTCCAGATAGCGAGGCGAAAATATCTTCAATCCGCGGAAGCGGATATTGTACAGTGTGAAGGACTGGGTTCACTGTCACCTTAAAGTCCCCACAGATGCGAACCTTCTTTGGTTCCCCAGACGTATTACTCAACGACCTCTTCATTACAGGAACGATGGGTGTAGCCCACTCGCTCCAGTCCACTTTGGACAGTACTCCTGAACGTTCCAAACCTTCCAGCTCTGCTTCGATCATCGCTGTTATGCCTTTTAGTGTTCCGAGTCCCTGCTGGAACACTTCGTGTGCGTTAGTTAGCTTTTTTGACAGTCGTCCAGGTGTGACGTCGTCATCCTTTTTGGCATCTACAGTCAGTGCTTGTATGGAATGCCAATCTAGCTGTATCTTCCGGATCCATTCACGTCCTAGTAGTGGTGGTCCTCCATCTGGCAATACATATAGGTCCATTTTTGGTGTTTCCTTGCTGTTATATATAACGTTCACCCTTATTTTTCCTTTGGGGTAGACTTTTTGCCCCGTGTACATCTTCAAGACAATCTTTGTATCTCTCAAGGGTATATGTGAGAATAGCCACTTGTAGTCCCTTCGGTTTATGACTGTTAGGGCTGATCCTGTGTCCAATTCCATTTTCACTTGGTCAAGATGGTGTGACTAGAAGTGAGGCAGGTACGGGGATCCAGGAGGTAGTGTTGGAGGAGCCGCAGCCCTTGCACTTGTCCAACAGGTTCGAGGCTCTTACTCCCTGTGAGGATGGGAACAGGGACTGCGGGGAGGATGAGCAATCTGGCCACAGCACCATGGAGCAGGGGGCCATTCAAGTGGGGGGAGTTAAAAGAAATGTTGTAGTGGTAGGGGATAGTATCGTTAGGGGGATAGATAGAGTTCTTTGCAGCCGAGAGCGAGAGTCCCGAAGGCTGTGTTGCCTGCCCGGTGCCAGGGTTAAGGACATCTCCTCTGGACTGGAGAGAAACTTGGAGTGGGAGGGGCAGGATACAGTTGTCGTGGTCCATGTTGGTACCAACGACATAGATAGGACAAGGAAGGAGGTTCTGCTGAGGGAGTTTGAGCAGCTAGGGGCCAAATTAAAAAGCAGAACCACAAGGGTAATAATCTCTGGATTATTACCTGAGCCACGAGCAAATTTGGCTAGGACAAATAAACTTAGAGAGTTAAATGCGTGGCTCAAAGACTGGTGTGGGAGAAATGGGTTTTGCTCCCTGGGACACTGGCACCAGTACTGGGGCAGGAGGGAGCTGTTCCATTGGGACGGGCTTCACTTGGCCAGTGCTGGGACTAGAGTCCTGGCGGATCATATAACTAGGGCTGTAGAGAGGGCTTTAAACTAAATAGTGGGGGTGAGGCTCCTAGAGAGCAAATAATAAAAATGACAACAGAGAAGGTCATAGACTTAGGTAGCAGTGGGGAAATTAAAAACCAGAGCGTGTCAGGAAGGGGCAGAAGGTATGGAGTAAAAGGTAAAGTAATAAAAAGGGCAAAAGCAGGAACTAAGTGTCACAAAACATATTTGAAAGTTCTCTATCTGAATGCACGTAGCATTCGTAACAAAATAGACGAGTTAATGGCACAAATAACTACATATGGGTATGATCTTGTGGCCATTACAGAAACATGGCTGCAGGGTGACAATGCCTGGGAATTAAACATACCAGGTTATTTAACGATCAGGAAGGACAGGCAGGAAAGAAGGGGGGTGGGGTGGCTATGTTAACAAAGGAAGGAATCACTGTAATACAGAGAAATGATATTGGGTCAAAAGATCAGGATAATGAAACAGTTTGGGTGGAGGTAAGGAATAATAAGGGGAAAAAAACACTAGTGGGCGTAGTCTATAGGCCTCCGAACAGTGGCAACTCTGTTGGATGGAGTATCAATCAGGAAATAGTTGAGGCTTGTAATAAGGGAACATCTATAATTATGGGGGATTTTAACTATCATATTAATTGGACAAATCAAATTGGGCAGGGCTGCCTTGAGGATGAGTTCATTGAGTGTATTAGGGATGGGTTTCTTGAGCAGTATGTAACTGAACCGACCAGGGGGCAAGCAACCTTAGATCTGGTCCTGTGTAACGAGACAGGATTAATTAAAAATGTCCTAGTAAAGGATCCCCTTGGAATGAGTGACCATAACATGGTTGAATTCCATATTCAATTAGAGGGTGAGAAGGTTGGATCTCAAACAAGCGTGCTAAGCTTGAATAAAGGAGACTATGAAGGTATGAGAGCGGAATTGAGTATAGTGGATTGGGAAAATAGATTAAAGGGTAAGACGATACATGATCAGTGGTGTACATTTAAGGAGTTATTTTACAACTTCCAAAAAATATATATTCCACTGAGAAGAAAAGGGTGTAGAAGGAAAGACAGCCATCCATGGCTAAGTAAAGAAATTAAAGATAGTATTCGACTAAAAACAAGGGCATATAAGGTAGCCAAATCTAGTGGGAGGATAGAGGATTGGGAAAACTTTAAAAGACGGCAAAAAATAACAAAAAGATTGATCAAGAAAGGGAAGATAGATTATGAAAGTAAATTAGCAAAAAATATAAAAACAGATAGTAAGAGTTTTTATAGTTATATAAAAAGAAAAAGGGTGGCTAAAGTAAATGTTGGTCCCTTAGAGGATGAGACCGGGAAATTAATGGTGGGAAATTTGGAGATGGCAAAAACACTGAATGAATATTTTGTATCAGTCTTTACAGTAAAAGACACTAAGAATACCCCAACACTGGACAAACAGGGGGCTAAAGGGGGGGAGGAGTTAAACACGATCAAAATCACTAAGGAAGTGGTACTCGGTAAAATAATGGGACTCAAGGCGGATAAATCACCTGGGCCTGATGGCTTACATCCTAGGGTCTTGAGGGAAGTGGCGGTAGGGATTGTGGATGCATTGGTAATAATTTTCCAAAACTCCCTGGACTCGGCAAAGGTCCCGGCAGACTGGAAAACTGCTAATGTAACACCCTTATTTAAAAAGGGCAGTAGGCAGAAGGCTGGGAACTATAGACCGGTTATCCTAACATCTGTGGTAGGTAAAATATTGGAGTCCATTATTAAGGAGACAGTAACAGGACATTTGGATAATCATAATTTAATAGGACAAAGTCAGCATGGTTTTATGAAGGGGAAGTCATGTTTGACAAATTTGCTGAAGTTCTTTGAGGAAGTAACATATAGGGTGGATAAAGGGGACGTAGTGTATTTAGACTTCCAAAAGGCATTTGACAAGGTGCCACACAAAAGATTATTGCTTAAGATAAAAAATCATGGGATTGGGGGTAATATTCTGGCATGGATAGAGGATTGGCTATCTAACAGAAGGCAGAGAGTTGGGATAAATGGTTCATTCTCAGACTGGCAATCAGTAACTAGTGGTGTTCCGCAGGGATCAGTGCTGGGTCCCCAACTCTTTACAATCTATATTAACGATTTGGAGGAGGGGACTGAGTGTAACATATCAAAGTTTGCAGATGATACTAAGATGGGAGGGAAAGTAATGAGTGAGGAGGACATAAAAAACCTGCAAGGGGACATAGACAGGCTAATTAAGTGGGCAGAGATTTGGCAGATGGAATACAATACTGGAAAGTGTGAGGTTATGCACTTTGACAGGAAAAATCGGAGAGCAAGTTATTATCTTAATGGCAAGAAACTGGAAAGTATTGAAGTACAAAGGGATCTGGGGGTCCTGGTACACGAAACTCAAAAGGTTAGTATGCAGGTGCAGCAAGTGATTAAGAAGGCCAATGGAATGTTGGCTTTCATTGCTAGGGGGATAGAATATAAAAATAGGGAGGTATTGCTTCAGTTGTACAAGGTATTGGTGAGACCGCACCTGGAATACTGCGTACAGTTTTGCTGTCCATACTTAAGAAAGGACATACTTGCTCTCGAGTCAGTACAAAGAAGGTTCACTTGGTTAATCCCGGGGATGAGGGGATGGACATATGAGGAGAGGTTGAGTAGATTGGGACTCTACTCATTGGAGTTCAGAAGAATGAGAGGCGATCTTATTGAAACATATAAGATTGTGAAGGGGTTGGATCGGGTGGATGCGGGGAGGATGTTCCCGATGATGGGTGAAACTAGAACTAGGGGGCATAGTCTTAGAATAAGGGGCTGCTCTTTCAAAACTGAGATGAGGAGGAACTACTTCACTCAGAGGGTGGTAGGTCCATGGAATATGCTGCCCCAAAAAGCTGTAGAAGCTACATCATTACATAAATTTAAAACAGAAATAGACAGTTTCCTAGAAGTAAAGGGAATTAAGGGTTACGGGGAGTGGGCAGGAATTTGGACATGAGTCTAGGTTCGGATTGGTCAAGGCCCTGTGGGTAGCGGAGCGGGCCCAGGGGCCGTGTAGCCTGATCCTGCTCCAATTTTGTGTGTCTAATTCTGTTAGATTCAGGAGATGGTTCTGTGATAGTGGATTGGCGGTTAGGATCAGATCAGCCATGATCTTATTGAATGGCGGAGCAGGCTCGAGGGGCCGATTGGCCTACTCCTGCTCCTATTTCTTATGTTCTTATGTTCTTATGACTCCTGCTATCTGGAGCGTAACCCAGATAGTTTGGTGATCCTCCGTTTTGATCACATTATGTAGTTTCAGACAACCCAGCTCCTTGCTTCCGGAGTCTGTATCACTCTTCTGTTCGTCTGAACTACTCTCCATCACCTTATGTACCTTCTTGTACTTCTCCTGTGGAGATTTCTTGCTGCTGGTTTAAACTAAAATGGCAGGGGGTTGGGAACCTGAGCAGGGAGACAGAGGAAAGGGAAACAGGGATAAAAGCAAAAGATAGGAAGGAGAAAAACAAAAGTGGCAGTCAGAGAAATCAACGGTTTAAATCAAACGTGGCCACAGTAAATAATAATTCTAATAGGTCTAAGTGCGTTAAAAAAACAAGCCTGAAGGCTTTGTGTCTTAATGCGAGGAGCATTTGTAATAAGGTATACGAATTGGCTGCGCAAATAGAGGTAAACGAATATGATTTGGTTGGGATTACGGAAACGTGGCTCAAGGATGGCCAAGACTGGGAACTCAACATCCAGGGGTATTCGATATTCAGGAAAGATAGGCAAAAAGGAAAGGGAGGTGGGGTAGCATTACTGGTTAAAGAAGGGATTAATACAATTGTAATGAAGGATATTAGCTCTGATGATGTGGAACCTGTATGGGTAGAATTGAGAAATACTAAGGGGAAAAAAACATTAGTGGGAGTGGTATATAGACCTCCCAACAGTAAAGCGGAGGTTGGGGATGGCATTAAAAGGGAAATTAAAGAAGCATGCAATAAGGGCACAGCAGTCATCATGGGTGACTTTAATCTACATATAGATTGGGCCAACCAAATTAGTAACAATACTGTGGAGGAGGAATTCCTGGAGTGTTTACGGGATGGTTTCCTGGACCAATATGTCGAGGAACCAACCAGAGATCAGGCCATCTTAGACTGGGTATTATGTAACGACAAAGGGTTAATTAGCAATCTTGTTGTACGAGGCCCCTTGGGTCTGAGCGATCATAATATGATCGAATTCTTCATTAAGATGGAGAATGAAGTAGTTGACTCAGAGACTAGGGTCCTCAATTTAAAGAAAGGAAACTACGATGGTCTGAGGAGCAAGTTGGGTAGGATTGATTGGGGAATGGCACTCAAAGGGTTGACGGTGGATAGGCAATGGCAAACATTCAAAGACCGAATGGATGAGCTACAGAATTTGTTCATCCCAGTTTGGCATAAAAATAAAACAAAAAAGGTGACTCAACCGTGGCTAACAAGGGAAATTAGGGATAGCATAAGATCCAAGGAGACGACATATAAATTGGCCAGAAAAAGCAATAATCCTGAGGATTGGGAGCAGTTTAGGATTCAACAAAGGAGGACAAAGGGATTAATTAAGAAAGGGAAAATAGAATATGAGAGTAAGCTAGCATGGAACATAAAAACTGACTGTAAAAGCTTTTATAGATATGTGAAGAGAAAAAGATTGGTGAAGTCAAGCGTAGGTCCCTTACAGTCAGAATCACGGGAATTTATCATGGGAAACAAAGAAATGGCAGACCAACTAAATTCATACTTTGGTTCTGTCTTCACAAAGGAGGACACAAATAACCTCCCAGAGATGCCAGGGAACATAGGGCCTGATGAAAGGGTGGAACTGAAAGAAATCAGTATTTGTAGGGAAATGGTGTTCGGAAAATTGATGGGACTAAAGGTCGATAAATCCCCAGGGCCTGATAATCTACATCCCAGGGTACTTAAGGAAGTGGCCCTGGAAATAATAGATGCATTGCTGGTCATCTTCCAGAACTCGATAAACTCTGGAACAGTACCCATGGATTGGAGGGTAGCTAATGTTACCCCACTATTCAAAAAATGTGGTTGAGAAAATGCGGGGAATTATAGACCGGTAAGCCTGACATCGGTAGTGGGGAAAATGCTAGAATCTATTATAAAAGCTTTAATAGCAGAGCACTTGGTAAGCAGTGACAGGATCGGACAAAGTCAACATGGATTTACAAAAGGTAAATCATGCTTGACTAATCTACTGGAATTTTTTGAGGATGTAACTGGTAAAATAGATAAGGGAGAACCAGTGGATGTGGTGTATTTGGACTTTCAGAAGGCTTTCGATAAGGTCCCACATAAGAGATTAGCGTGCAAAATTAAGGCACATGGGATTGGGGGCAAGGTATTGACTTGGATAGAGAACTGGTTGGCGGACAGAAAGCAAAGAGTTGGAATAAACGGGTTGTTTTCCGAGTGGCAGGCAGTGACCAGTGGGGTACCGCAAGGATCGGTCCTAGGACCCCAGCTGTTCACAATATATATTAATGATCTGGACGAGGGAATTGGATGTAATATCTCCAAATTTGCAGATGACACAAAGCTGGGTGGGAGGGCAAGCTGTGAGGAGGATGTCGTGAAACTCCAGTACGATTTGGACAGATTGGGTGATTGGGCAGAAACATGGCAAATGCACTATAATGTGGATAAATGTGAGGTTATCCACTTTGGTGGCAAAAACAGGAAGGCAGATTATTATTTGAATGGCAATAGATTGGGAGAAGGGGAAGTGCAAAGAGACCTGGGTGTTCTTGTGCACCAGTCGCTGAAGGTAAGCATGCAGGTGCAGCAGGCGGTTAAGAAGGCAAATGGCATGTTGGCCTTCGTAGCAAGAGGGTTCGAGTACAGGAACAAGGATGTCTTGCTACAGTTGTACAGGGCCTTGGTGAGACCGCACCTTGAGTACTGTGTGCAGTTTTGGTCGCCTTACCTGAGGAAGGACGTTCTTGCCATGGAAGGAGTGCAGCGAAGATTCACCAGGCTGATACCTGGGATGGCAGGAATGACGTATGAGGAGAGATTGTGTCGATTGGGCTTATACTCACTGGAGCTTAGAAGATTGAGAGGGGATCTCATCGAAACTTATAAAATTCTGTCAGGCCTGGACAGACTAGATGCAGGAAGGATGTTTATGATGGCCGGGGAATCCAGAACCAGGGGCCATAGTCTAAGGATAAGGGGTAATCCATTTAGGACTGAAATGAGGAGGAATTTCTTCACCCAGAGAGTGGTGAACCTGTGGAATTCTCTGCCACAGAGGGCGGTGGAGGCCAGTTCATTAAATATATTCAAAAAGGAGTTGGATATATTTCTTAAGGCTAAAGGGATCAAGGGATATGGGGAGAAGGCAGGGACAGGGTACTGAATTTGGATGCTCAGCCATGATCTCATTGAATGGCGGAGCAGGCTCGAAGGCAGAATGGCCTACTCCTGCTCCTATCTTCTATGTTTCTATGTTTCTATGTTTCTTTCCCGACCTGCAGACTCTTGCTATGTGTCCTACTTTTCCACACTGTCTGCACACTTTGTCCTTGAACCAGCAATCATTATGGTCGTGTGTTGTTCTGCCGCAGCGATAGCACTTCACTGTTCCATATGACATTTCATTTGTGCCATATTCTTGCGGTCTCCGTTGTATCTCTGCAGCGCCCCGTGCTGCTGCTTTGTGTGATACTGCAATGCTGAAAGCCTTGTCCAGCATAAGATCCTTTTCTGATAGAAGCCGTTTCTGGGTTCCTTCACTTTGAAGCCCACACACAAACTTGTCCCTTAAAGTATCTGCTAGTCCCGTTCCAAACTGGCAGTGTTTCGATAGCTTGCGCAGTTCCGTTAAATACTCAGCATTACTTTCATCTTTATGCTGGTTCCTTTTGTGCAACTTAAATCTTTCTGCTATCAGCAGCGGTGTGGGGTTTAAGTGGTCCTGTAGGATTGACACTATGTTTTCAAAATACTTTTCCACTGGCTTCTCTGGGGTTACTAGGTTTCGTAGTAAGCCATACGTTTTTGCACCCATTGAATTCAACAATACCAGCGCTTCCTTGTCATCTGGCACTTCATTCGCCTTGCAGTATACTTCTATGCGTTCGACATATGTCGTCCAATCTTCGACTTCATTGTCGAACGCTGTGATACTGCCACTCTTCGGCATTTTGGGGTTTGGTTAGACTGGCTTAAAATGGAGTCTCCCACGCTTTCCTTTCTTCCCCGCTGCGGCTTAAAATGGCGTCTCCCGCGCTTTCCTTTCTTCCCTGCTGCGGCTTAAAATGGCGTCTCCCATGCTGCTGCCAATGCCGCTCTCGGCGGTCCTCGTGGCAAATGGCGACGCCCTGTGGGTTTCGTGCGCTGCCCCTGCGCTGCTGCCAATGCCGCTCTCTGCGGTCCTCGTGGCAATGGCAGCGCCTCGCGTTTTCCTGCGCGCCTCTCTCCCCCGTTGATGCTGCTCAGCCCTTGAACACCGGCTGCGCGCTGCTCTCTCTCGTCTCTCTCCCCCGTTGACGCCGCTCGGCCCTGAACACCGGCTGCGCCCTGTGCGCTCTGCCCTCTCTCTCTCCCCCGTCGACGCTGCTCGGCCTTTTTCTGTGCCGCTCGGTCGAGCTCTAGCCGCCGCTGTCCGGGAAGGGTCTGCGTAGTACCTGTTGCCAGCCCGTTTTGCTGGACCAGCATGACTGGAAAGCCAAGCCTGGCTCTCGACAGCCTCCCCTGCGATGCTCAAATCTCCGCTGGATGACTGGGCGGTTGCCCGTGGTCGACGCCCGTGCTTCTGGACTCGACCTCCTTCCACTGTTCTCCAGGAGCGAATCCCTGGGAGGTGATGCAGAGTTGCAGGTAGGTTCGAATCTGCGTCGTCGCCAATGTTATATCCGTGTACCTTAATGTTGTGTCCTTCAATAATCAGACAACAGACTGCAGGGAACGATTCAACAGGTGTTTACTGAATGAGGGTTACTCTAGAACTAACTGTACAGATCACTACTCAGGGTTTATATACAGGTGTGGTCACTGCCGGTACTACAGTATACAGGAGCTGTAAAAAGTTGTTCTCTCCCTTAAGGTATATATACATTACATACATTACAGGTACCAATACCAATGCGTTCCCGGGTCCCTTGGTTGTGGTGGGGCACCCTTCCTTGAGGGCTTTAGCTACCAGAATTGTGGGCAGGGGCTTGCGGGGTCGGGTGATGAGCTCAGTGGCGTTTACTGGGATCTGAGATTATGGGACTCCGCACGCCCGTGTGCTGACGTCCCACCTCATTCCTTGTCCAGCATCCTGCCACTGCCTTTGGAAAAAGATGGAGACGCCTGTGGGGCAAGTGCGTTCTGAATCCCACATACAGATGTAGATCCCCTCATCTGGTTCCCACCATTTGTCCCAACAGACACTCAACCCCCCATGAGTTCCCGTAATAGTCCGATGGGTGTTGTTACCCAGTCTTTCCCATTCTACCATGGAATTCTTCATGGTCTTACTCAGCTTCCTGAGCCACCACCAGCGACTCAAAGGTACATGTCCCAGACAGTTCAAACAAATCCTCCTTCCCACGGTGACGCTGATCCTTGGTGCGATAATCCTCACCCTGTGGCACATCAGAGACGTTTCTCTGTATGCGAACCCCGTCTGGCTGGAGTATTCAGTAGAGTTCGACCCCAGCCAGCCTGGCCATCTCCCCTCATGGAAGTAGACAGCAGTCTCTTCAGCGTCCCGTGGGCCGGTTCCATCAGTCGCGACGGGGCATCTGCTGCCAGAGCACCCATAGATGGTGGAGTCCTTAGTGCGGCCCCGATAGGCCCCGCTCCATCCGATCAACATGAACGCGACGAGGATCCCTCTCATCTTTCTCCTGGTTCCTGCAACAAATCAAACAATGCCGCCAGGCTCCCGAGAGATTCTGGCTTAGGTGAAGGCATGATCGGGTCTTTCGACCTCGATCCAAAATAGCACACATACTGACCAGATTCCCAAACTACTTATAGCTCTTAATCATTTTAATATTTACACACCTTAAACTTAAAACTTAAACCTAACTTATGTACAGTGCCGCCCGTCCCCGGGCGGCTTGCCTAATCCCTGATTGGGCTGCAGCTCGCCGCTCCCTGCGGTGGGGCTGCAGTGACCTGTGGCTTGGGTTCCCCGCAGCCTTTTGCTGTCGATCGGGGACTGCGTTTTGTCAGGGATTTCTCAAATCGGCGTTTGCTGAGAACGGGGGAATTGGGCCAAGGTTTTACCGGCTGAGGCGTTCGAGTCGACCTGCGAAGAGGTACTTTGGGCGTGGCTCCCTTAGCGAGCGGACCCTCGGTTGGGACTTCAGCGTTCACAGCCCGTGGCTCTTCCATGACTGTGGGCTTCGGCTCCCTCCCCTCAGGCTCCATCCCTTCGGGAATTGGGCCTGTGGCAGACGGCTCCTCCTCACCTATCTCTACAGGTAGAGAATCTCTGCCCCCAATTTCTACCTCCCCCGCGCTTGAGTCGAGGGCGGGACCTCCGTCCTCCGACTCCACCTCCTCCAGAATCGTGTTGAGGGCGGGGCCTTGCTGTTCGGGCTCCTCCTCGTCCGAGTCCCAGGCCATATGGGAAGCCTCCCCCCAGGTGGGCGGGGCAGCTTCTCCTTCCAAGCAGGCTACAACGCCAGCTTGTGTGGTCTGTGACTCATCGCACGCCTCAGCCTGAGGATCTTTACCCTCAGATCTGGCTTTGGTTGCTGATACTCTAGCACCCGGTTTAAAAAGTTTGCACCGTCTTATGTGAAACCACTTGTTGCGTCGGGACACCTCTACTGCACGACTGGCGGGGGCCGGTGGATTTTGCACCAATTCCTGTCTATCCTTGTCTGTGACTCTCTCGCCAGCGCGGAGGGTCAGACCCAGGACTTTGACTTCCCGCCGGCCGACCTGTGCTTTCGTTGGGTTTTCCTTGACACTCTCTATCCCTTTCACACTTGTACCCACTCCCCATAGACAATGATTTCTTAGGTCCACGTGGATCCCGTGGGCTACCAAGAAATCAGATCCAAGAACCCCCGTTCCATCCCCCGCCTCCCACTTCATTAGTGTACATCTCCACGTGGTGCGGAGTGGTCCTAAATGAATGGAGAGGGGAAGGGAATGCGCGCCAGTCCGTTCCTCGCCCGTGAAGCCCGATAGAAGGTATGGAATCCCGGTGGATAGAGGCGAGGCGGTGGGGTTAGCTGCGTGGATCACGGTGCACGATGCCCCCGTATCCAGCAAATAGGTCCCTTTCACCTCTTCCACCTCCATCTCCACGAGGGGTCGTCTCCATACATCATATCGCAGCGCACACAAGTAAACGGGCTGCGCCGGTTCTAGTCATGTGGGCACAGCGGTCGGGGTTTCGGGAGTGACAAGACCAGTGGTGACGGCTATCTTCCCCTGCGAAATCATCAGAGACCGCATTGTCTCTATGATTGATTCAATCGCAGCGGGATCCATAACTGCACCAGCTCCTTGTGCTGGGGCAGGAGCTACGGCTTGGGTTTGGGCTGGTGCTGGTGCGGCGGTCTGGGCTTGGGCTCGGGCTGCGGGAAATTTTCCCTTATTATCCTTCCACGGATTCCTACAGTCCTTGCGCCAATGTCTATCCTTCCCACACCCGTAACAATTGAGCTTGGCTTGGATAGAGCGATTCCCCTCCTGACGCCACTCCTTCTTGCTTGGGGCTGCGGGTTTTGCCTCATGCACCTTTCCCTTCTGGGGAGGTGTTTCCTGACCTCTACAATTCTTATACGCAACGTTGAGCTGGCGGAGCACCGTCTCCTCCATGACACCGGGATCTTGGGGATTAAACCAAGATCTGGCTAGGGCCCGTATCTGCGGCAAGCTGTTGATAACCAAGCAACGGAGCCAATGAACCCGCTGCTCGTCATTCATTGCAACCCATTCAGGCTTGCCCGGATAGCTGCGTCGATACACAGGCCACAGCCTTTCTGCGAAAACCCGTGGGGGTTCTCCTGATAGCTGCACGGTCCCTTCCACACGGTCGAACGGACTACCGTCGTCCACTCCCATTACTTCTAAGACTTCCTCCTTGAGATCCGTATACCCTTTCTGTCCCCTCTTACTTTCATCTGAGAGGCACTGAAGGATTGTGCAATCCAGGGAGAAAAGCAACAGTTTCACCTGTTCCTGTTCATCACAGTCATTAATGGCTGCTGTTTCCTCTATCTCCCTGAAATGAATCGAGGGATCTCCCTTTACTGTGAGTCATGTGAGGTGGCTCACCATGGACCTTAATTGCGGGGCAGCATACGGCACCACGAGCTGGTTCTGGTGGGGTCCGACATCGCCATTGGCGGCGTTGGGACCGAACCTCTGGTGCCGAGCGGGACACATTGGTGCCGGTCCCGGCTTCGCTACCAGTGGCTGTTCTTCCTCACATTCCACCTCGGCTACCTCCTCTTTTACCACCCCCTGTCTTTCCGGCCAAGTCTCACTATAGCTCAGTGGTGCTGAGGGCTCGGTGGCTGGTACCACAACTACTTCAGCTGGAATCGGCTGCTTGATTCCTTTAAAAAGTCCATGTGACTGGCGTTCGGGCTGACGAGACACACCATGCCTTTTGCCTTAACCAGGGCTGTTCTTAGGTCCTCTATGGTCTTTTGGCAGGGGCCATGGTCTGTGCTCTCAAACCCGTGCTCGAGGGCTAGCTTGTAAGCTGCCTTAACCGCCACTACTCTCTCCTCCTGCGCTCTTAGCTGTTGTGCGAGGCGGGCGTTTTTCTCCCGGATCCTCATTTCATTGATCTTTGCCTCAGTAACCTGGCACTCCAGGTACTCTATCCTAGCCTGATGTTGACCAGCTACCACTTGGCGTTCCTGATTTAGCGATTGAAGCGCTGTGATGAGTTTTTCCCCACCCTTGGCCTTTTCCTCTATCTCTGCTGCCTGGGTTGTGATCCTGGCTGCCTGTGCTGCAATGACTCGGTCCAAGATCTGGACCTGCTTCTTGTAACAGATCAGCCACACTGCCTTCTCCACTGACTTCTTATGCTCTTTGCTCTCTGTCCACCTGATGGCTGCATCCACCGGACGCCCATCCAGTAAGAGATCGGAAATCCACTGCTTAGTGAGATTTACCTTGCCAAAGACATAGTCCGCTATCCTCTCATCCATTGCATTTCGACCATTCAAGCTTGGATCTATTACATTGCAATCCTGCTGCCAGAGTCCTGCCGCGGTCGCCATTTTCTGTAAGGGGTTTTAGATCACAGAGGTTTCTCTCTCTAGAGGCCTCTCTCTCTTGCACAGTAAAACCTTGAGTGGTTCGACCCACTCACCCCTTAGATTCTATACTCTGGACTTTGGGGCAGGAACTACAATGTAGAGAAAACTCTTATAGACCAAGTTTGATGAAACAAAATGAAATTTTATTGCATATGGAAACACAAATCAAATGCAAGCAAATAAGAGAGTACATGGGAGGGAAAAACACAAACAAATCATAACAACACAATACTAACTAAGGCAAATACAGGCATATTATATTCTACAAAAATCATCATGAAATAGGGAAACACACGGAACATCGAGGGATAACAACTCATGTTAATTATACCCTTAAATATCCACCCCCTTAAGCCTATCTAGATCTGATTATGGAGGGCCAGAAACATGCTCACCAATCCAACTAGGAAGTGCAAGGTTTTGAACCAGTCTGCGTTTGGTCCTTTCAGGCGTCCCTTATCCACGTGGATCGTGGAGCCCCAGCGAGCTGCGCCTCACCTCTCTCCTGAGGTGGGGGTCGGGGGCAGCTGGACACCAGCTGCTTCTGTCGTTTTATTTTGTCTCTTCTCCCGAGCCGGAGCGGGTCGATGGCCTCTCGTTTCGTCAATGGCCCGGGGTTGGTCGATGATTTCCCGATGTTTTACCCCGTGGCGGGACGCCGGTTCGAACGACCTTCTTGATGGCGGTTTGGTCTTCTTCTTCTTCCTCTCCGTCGATGGAAAGGAGTCCCGCTGATCTTCTCCCGAAGCGACTCCTCTTTACCCAGCCCAAAAGCTGAATAGGCCTGCAAGCTGGAAAGCTGACGAGTGTTGTCTGTGTAACTCCTACCCATGTGTTCTCACAATTATACTTCTTTTCCAGAAGCCCTTATCTCGCGCCAAATCAGGTTAGTCTTTGTTTAACTTTTGGCGGGCTTGTTGCACAGTGGGGTAGTTATTATATTTTAAACTGTTCTTGGATGGCCGGTAACGGCCCATCTCTGGTCTGGAATGACCTTCATTGTTTTTAATGTCCTGGTGATGTCCTTACCGGGCCCTTGATGCTCTTCTCATGAATATAAAACTCTTCCCTTTTGTCTGGGTCAACATTTAGATGGCCTTTATCTACAGGCCGATTTCGACTGGATCTGTATCCAATCTATATGTATATGTGGGTGTCTGGTTTCGTTCTCTCAGAAACGGCTTCCAGAACTTACTTTGGGCTGAATCCACAAAGCTGCCTGAGGATTTGCAGGAACCATTTTAAAGTGTACCAATAAGCTGATCACGGGGTCTGGCGGCCATTTTGAATGCCCCTTTTTCTGGGCTTCTTTTAAAACTGTCTTTAAAAATCATGGCCTCTTCTGCCATTCGACCCTTTATAATATAAAGTGCAATTTTGCGAATCCTACAGCCCATTACTACACCGGGGGCCAAACATGGGGATGAGAACAGAACCGAAACGAGCACACACAGGACACACAGGCTGCAACCGGGCAGACGAGACAAGACGAGACGAACGGTAAAACCGATAGGCAGAGAAGGGCAGCAAGAAGAAGTGTTGGGGGACAAATGGCCTAGTTATAAGCTGGCATTTGAAGTTTGGGTAGTAAAATCAAATCGACGGTAAAAACCGCCAACCGAGCCCCAACCGCAACAAAACCGACGGCGACCAAACCGCCACCAGAAGAAAACCCATCGCTGCAAAGTACCCAACGAAGACGTTAACGGAGGAAAAGGAGGGTACTTCGCACAAACGACTCCATCGCCGCGCCCTGTGACCATGTGATGACAACGGACCCCAAAGGACAACAAGAATGAACCCCAAAAACCACAACCGGTTTAATCAACAGGTTTCGAATTGGTGAGCATAAATCCCTGGCCCCTCGTAGCTTAATCTAGTTAGGTATTGGGGGTGGGACAAGGGTAGGGAGATTTTAATGTGTTTGTTCCCTCGATGTGCCGTGTGTTCCCCATTCCCAAATCAGTGTATTGTTTTTATATGCATGTAATTATCCTAGTAATTCTCAGTATTGTGACTTTATTTTACCTTTAATAAAATTTACGGTTTTCTTGCACCATACCAATTGTCTACTCTATTTTCTGTATCGCCGCCTATACCTAAATCCGGTGTCTAGAACCCAGGAGTGTGGGAGCGATTCGAACCGCTCAGGGACAGTCAGGAGCAGGGCTGACTGGGCACACGCCACCCCCTACAATCTCCATGTGATGTTGCAGCCGAAGGGGGACTGCAACTAAAGCCTTGCAAGTGTCCAGCAACACTCTCTGCACTTCCTGCACACTTCAACAACTTTTTAAATGTATTGCACCAAGCCTCTACCTCAATGAAATATATAAAAAAGGTCCAAAAGCGGAAATCGAAACTTACCTGTAAGATGTGTGTGTCCTTTTAAAAAGCACTGACAGTGCCTCTGTACAACTGCTGCACGCATGTTCTTCTGTGTATGGTTAGGGATGGCGTTATTGCGTGTGGCGGTGTCCAAAATCACAGTCGTGTGTCAAATGAGGCGTTGCACGCCGATTGACGTCACGGTGTGCACATTTACATTAGAGAGGCGAGCGCAGGCAATGGCAGCACTGCCTACCTCTCCAAAATGGCGGCTCTCCGTACCCCACGCCGGAAGTGGGTGGAAGCGAGGCGGCCGCCATTTTTTCAAGAAAACTGGCCTGAATGGCCGATGCTACTACAGGGAATTTAACACCCAGTGTATCTGTGTGCATTTTCTGTTAAGGCGGATTCAGATCTACGAACCCCACTTTAACACACCATGTGTGAGGTGTGAAAGTCATAAATAACGCCTACACATCCAACTTATTTTTAACAAGGTTTTCAAATGTCATTGTGACAAAAAAAATGAAGCATTTCTTGCCTTTAATGTGATTTTGCTTTTGGGTTCTTTATTGTAATGTAAATTCCCACCAGCTTGTACACAGCAGCTGGCAATAACTGAACCTAACCCAACGCGTGAATGGTGGCCAACAATAATTTCCTCGAGAAGGGTTTCCAGGTTGGATTCTGCTGAGATGTGGCATCTTCCTCTCTGCCTGTGTGCCCTGTGCTGGCGCCTGGTTTGGCCACACGTGCCAGCTGCTCCTGCAGTAGGCATTCTTGAAGAGTGGCTCAAAAAGGTTTGTGGACCGTGCAGTCAAACTAGCTGACGGCCCAGTGAGTGAGCTCCCTCGGGTGCCGGCTACAAATCTTTCACCAGAACCAGCCTTTTTAAAGGATGCACTCTAATTTCCATGCAACCCAGCGGATTGCACTCATTTTACATGCCAATCGCTACTCCAATGGATATGCAAATGGAAACTCTCGTATAATACCTCTTCAGACCATCGGTGGACATAAACATCTTCCTATTTACATAAACTCACTGCGGGAAATTCTTTCCCCTACCCCCATGTAATTTGCAAAGAATGGCTAGGTATCTAATTAAGGGAAAACATTTTTTTTTGTGAATGGATTGTGTTTCAGTCCACGTTCAAAGGATTTGAAATGATACTGTTGTAACTGAGTTTACCTTATAACTCAATCTACCGCCTGTAGCCAGCAGAGAGATGGAGTTAGTGTGATTCCTTGGCAGTGGTCCACCTTTTAAAAAGTGAACATTCATTTTCAAGGTTGAATATACCATGAAAGATAGACCAGGGGAAGTATTCTTATTAATGTACCTTGATATATTGTGAAGGATTGCAAAGATGGTAAATTATGATAAATACACTGTTTTTCACTGAACACTATTCATTTATCTGTTCTATGTCAAATAAATCTTCTGTTGGTTTACAGCCTGACTCTTGGAGTGATAGATTATACATTCAGTTCTTATCAAAGAGAATAGTGTTATGTGGCAGTCTGTGGTACAGTCCAGTAAGCCGGCATACAGTGAGAAGGGTTCACTGTTTGATCCCTGTGCCTCACTATTGCTCACCTAGATACTGGTTAGGTTAAGAAACACTCCAGATTGTAGGGGGCCCGAGGTCCATTTATGGAAATGGTCAGTGATGCTGAACCCCCAGGAGAATATCTGGCGTAAAACCGAAAAAGCCTAATGGTCATATAAAAATAGCTCCTTCAGAAACTGAAAAGAGAACATACGTTTTGGGTGCAGATCTTTTGCCATGTCATTTGCAGAACAAAATCACCAGCTATACTACCTGAAATACACTGAAATCTGCCTTAAAAACCTTCTGTAAGAAAGCCGCTGACCTAGGAACACCCAAACCACTGTCACTCATTTTGCTCATTTACCTCTATGATGCCAGTTCACAGCTGGAAGGGTAGCACTCTGACCTAGTGAGAATATCTGCAATAGCTGGACGAGTACTACTCTGAGATCATAAATGTATTGTCTGCATGGCCATTAGCAGAACAGTTCTCTACCTTCAACCGAGTCTATGACAGCTAACTGACAGTTAGTTCTAAAGTCGTTATGCCCAGGCGTGACTTTATATTTTTTTGACTGCTGGCATTTAAATCTTGGATACAAGAGGCATTTTTTCAAAACAATCTTCCCTTTCCCCAGTGGGACGGATTTCTGGTGGACGTTCCAATTCAATTCACTTTTCCCAGCCCATATTTTCTCACTTTTTTTATGATGAGAGTAAGCACTGTAAGGAATGACCCAGACTCTGCCTCGCCTCGCCACCAGAGGGCTCCATGAACTCTCTTAATTGTGTCCTTCTTTATTCATTATTGTATTCACCTGTGCATTGTTAGATGCCTACTATTTAAGTGGTGTTCACTTTATGTTCTTTGCTCAGTCTTGAGTTGCACTGCCTGGAGATACCGTGTGCGGGTCTGCTTGCCTGTATTCTGTACTGTTGTTATTTTGTTTATGTCAAGTAAAGTCTACCTTTATTTTGCAACCTTACCTCTGCCTCAGTTTGCCTTACTGCAGTTGGGTCCACCGAGTTTCGATCCTTACAGCAAGACTGAGCCAAAACATGGACCCAGCAGAGAAGGACCAATGGCCAAGACAAGTTTCTGAACAGCTACAACTTATTTTGAACGAACTGCAGTGTCTCGCCACGGCAGTCTTCCGAAACCAGAATCTGCTGGAGGGCCTCGTCATCACTTTCCATCAGAGCCAGAAACAAAGTCAGGTGATCCAAGCCGCTCCTGCACCGTTACCCGCTCCTACGGTTTCGCTTTCTCCTCTGAGAGAACCCCGATTACCTGCACCCGAGCGCTACGACGGTAACCCAGGAGGATGTCGAGGTTTCCTAATCCAGTGTTCCCTGGTTTTCCAACTGCAGGGTTCATTATTTCCCAGTGACTGTTCCCGAGTGGCCTACATCATTTCGCTACTTACCGGCAAGGCGCTTACCTGGGCTACAGCCGTCTGGGAACAGCAAACGCCGGTATGTTCAAACTACCAACTTTTCTCAGAAGAAATGAGAAGGGTTTTTGATCACCCTGTCAGTGGGAGAGAAGCATCTAACAGACTACTTCGGCTTCGCCAGGGGGTTCGTAGCGTTGCGGACTACGCTATTGAGTTTCGCACTCTCGCTGCTGAAAGCCAATGGAATTCGGAGGCGCTCATCGCCACCTTTCGCCACGGTCTCACGGATGAGATCAAGGACGAACTGGCTTCCAGGGATCCGGTGAGTGATTTGGAGTCTCTTTTTGATATCTCCGTTCGTGTGGATAATCGGCTCCGTGAGAGGCGAAGAGAACGCCACTCCTTTTTCACTCCGTTTCCAAAGACCAGAGCTTTTCCTGCTTCGAAGCCATCTGAGAACCTCCGAGCCATCCCGAGTCCATCTTTGACCGATCCAGAGGAGCCCATGCAGGTGGGAGTAACCCGCCTCTCGCAGCCCGAACATGATCGCCGAATGAGCGAGGGATCTTGTCTCTGTTGTGGGGACGCTGGCCACTTCCGCTCTTCCTGTCCAGATTTGGTGGGAAAAGCCAGGGCTCATCCAGGATGGAGGGACCTGAGATGAGCATAACCATCCCTTCCGACCCCACTGTTTCTAGGGTTTTGCTGGCATCCTCCCTTTTCTGGGACAATCAACAATATGATCTTAAGGCCATGGTGGATTCGGGGTCTGATGGTAACTTCATAGATCTGGGGTTAGCTAAACAGCTCAAGATTCCCCTGACCCATCCTGATCACCCCCTCACTGTTGTTGCCCTGGATGGAAGACCCCTGGGTTCTGGAACCGTTCACCATCATACTGCCCCTCTGTGTTTGGGCGTGGAAGGACAACATTTTGAGACCATCCAATTCTCCCTTATCTACTCTTCCCAGTTTCCATTAATTCTGGGTTACCCTTGGTTGGCCTGCCATAATCCTCGCTTAGATTGGGCCACCGGCCGGCTTATGGAATGGGGCTCCGCCTGCCATACTACCTGTCTTCGCGCCAAGTCTCCTTCCCAGCCCCAGGAGTTCCCATCACGCTCTGAATTGTCCCGAGTGCCACCCGAGTATGAGGATCTAAAAGAGGTCTTCAGTAAGGTTCGAGCCACATCACTTCCCCCTCATAGGCCATATGACTGTGCCGTTGACCTCCTGCCTGGGACATGCCCACCTAGGGGTAGGATCTTTTCCCTTTCTGCTCCTGAGACCGCCGCCATGGAGGAGTACATCCGTGACGCCCTCGCCGCTGGCTTCATCCGTCCGTCCACCTCTCCTGCTGGTGCCGGTTTTTTCTTCGTGAGTAAGAAAGATGGAGGTCTCCGTCCCTGCATCGACTACCGTGGCCTTAACCGGATTACTATTAAGAACCGTTATCCTCTTCCACTCATGTCGACGGCCTTCGAGCTACTTCAGGGAGCCACGGTCTTCACTAAATTGGACCTCCGCAACGCCTACAACCTCATCCGCGTCCACGAAGAGGACGAGTGGAAGACGGCATTCAACACACCCACTGGGCACTATGAGTACCTGGTTATGCCCTTTGGATTAACCAACGCCCCTGCTGTGTTCCAGGCACTCATCAACGACGTTCTCCGAGACATGCTGAATCGCTTTGTTTTTGTCATCCAGGTAGACATTCTCATTTTCTCCAAAACTCTTCACGATCATGTCCAGCATGTAAGACAAGTCCTGCAACTTTTGTTTAACAACCTCTTGTTTGTCAAGGCGGAGAAGTGTGAATTTCACGTTTCCACAGTTTCATCTCCAGCGGCAACATCCAAATGGATCCTGGCAAGACCCAAGCTGTCCGAGATTGGCCACCACCCACCTCTCTCAAACAGGTGCAACGTTTCTTGGGATTTGCTAACTTCTATCGGAGGTTCATCAGAAACTTCGGCACCATTGCTGCCCCTCTTAACGCCCTCACCAGGATCGCCTCTACCCGGTTCAGTTGGTCCGCTGAGGCTGCGCAGGCTTTCGAGGATCTCAAGCGGCGCTTCACGTCTGCTCCTGTCCTCGTTATTCCGGATCCCTCACTCCCCTTCATTGTCGAGGTGGATGCCTCGGATATAGGAGTGGGCGCCGTTTTATCCCAACGGTCTAACGACAACAAACTGCACCCTTGCGCCTTTTTCTCTCGCCGACTCACTCCCGCTGAACGCAACTATGATATTGGGAACAGGGAATTACTGGCAGTTAAGTTGGCACTGGAGGAGTGGAGACATTGGTTGGAGGGGTCTAAACACCCGTTCATTGTCTGGACTGACCATAAGAATCTGGCCTATATCCAGGAGGCCAAATGACTTAACTCTCGTCAAGCTCGCTGGGCACTGTTTTTTAATCGTTTTGACTTTGTCCTATCATATCGTCCAGGTTCCAAGAATCTCAAGCCTGATGCTCTCTCCAGGCAATTTGATCCACCCGAGTGGGAGAGACAACCAGAACCTATTATTTCTACTTCCCGAATTGTAGCACCGGTTTGCTGGGGAATCGAGACGCTGGTCAGAAAGGCGCAACAGAGGGAGGCAGACCCTGGCAACGGCCCACTTGGTCGCCTTTTTGTCCCCAACACGACTCGCTCACAAGTCCTGCAGTGGGGGCATTCGTCGCGACTCACCGGTCATCCAGGCGCATCCAGGACGCTGGAGTTTCTTCGTAGAAGGTTCTGGTGGCCCACCATGGAGAAGGACGTAAAGGCGTTCGTGGCAGCTTGTGCCATTTGTGCACGAAACAAGAACCCTCGATCTCACCCCCAGGGTTTGCTGCATCCTCTCCCCATTCCCACTCACCCCTGGTCACACCTCTCGGTGGATTTCATCACAGGCCTTCCACCATCTCAAGGCAACACGGTCATTCTGGTCATCGTAGATCGCTTCTCCAAAGCCTGTCGTTTTCTGCCCTTGCCCAAGCTTCCCTCAGCCCAAGAGACAGCCGAGCTCATGGTCCAGCATGTTTTCAGGTTATTCGGTTTGCCCCTTGACATCGTTTCTGACCGTGGTCCACAATTCGCCTCCCGATTTTGGAAAGCCTCCTACAAGCTCATTGGAGCTACTGTCAGTCTTTCCTCGGGTTTCCACCCTCAGTCGAACGGTCAAACAGAACGGATCAACCAAGACCTGGAGACGACCCTGAGGTGTCTCATGTCTGCTAACCCTGCGACCTGGAGTCGTCACATCGTCTGGGCTGAGTACGCGCACAACACGTTGCGCTGCTCCCCCACAGGACTGTCGCCGTTCGAGTGCCAGTTCGGTTTTCAACCTCCACTGTTCCAGGAGCAGGAGCTCGAGGTGGGGGTTCCGTCCGCGGAGAAGTTTGTCCAGCGTTGTCGGCGGACCTGGAGGAGAGCGCGGCTGGCCTTGCAACGAGCTTCTCGACAACGGCAGGTCCAGGCCAACAAGCGGCGCAGACCGGCTCCTTCATTCCGTCCTGGTCAGAGGGTCTGGCTTTCTACGCAGGATCTCCCGCTGCGAGTGGAGTCCCGCAAGCTGGCGCCTCGTTTCATCGGCCCCTTCATGGTGTTGAGAAAGGTCAATCCGGTGTCCTACCGTCTCCAGCTACCCCGCTCCATGCGGATTCATCCTACCTTCCATGTCTCCCGGCTTCGGCCAGTGGCCAGCAGTTCCCTGGCGCCCGCCACTAGGCCTCCTCCTGCTCCCCGCATCATCGACGGCCAGCCTGCTTACACGGTCTGTCGCCTGATGGACTCTCGCCGGGTTCACGGGGGCCTCCAGTTCCTGGTGGACTGGGAGGGATATGGTCCGGAGGAACGCTCTTGGGTCCCGGACCGAGACATCCTGGATCGCGATTTAGTACGGAATTTTTTTCGTCGTCACCATGGACCTTCTGGGGGAACGTCAGGGGCCATTCCTAGCGGGGGGGGTCCTGTAAGGAATGACCCAGACTCTGCCTCGCCTCGCCACCAGAGGGCTCCATGAACTCTCTTAATTGTGTCCTTCTTTATTCATTATTGTATTCACCTGTGCATTGTTAGATGCCTACTATTTAAGTGGTGTTCACTTTATGTTCTTTGCTCAGTCTTGAGTTGCACTGCCTGGAGATACCGTGTGCGGGTCTGCTTGCCTGTATTCTGTACTGTTGTTATTTTGTTTATGTCAAGTAAAGTCTACCTTTATTTTGCAACCTTACCTCTGCCTCAGTTTGCCTTACTGCAGTTGGGTCACCGAGTTTCGATCCTTACAAGCACAGTCTCTTCAAGCTCCTGACTCTGGCCGCCTGTGCTCCATCCTCCATCTTGTTCCCCACAAGGCCCCAGCAGTGTCCTGCTCTAGTTCTCCTCTCAGTTCCATCAGCTCCCATCTCTTTCTGTTCCACCCCGTGGCCAGGTACCCACAAGTTCCAGCTCAGTTTACATGAGCTCCTGCCTCTGTCTATAACACAGTACAGCTGCTGATGTTATGTGACAATAGTTGTGTATGCTCAGAACTCCTTGAAAGCAACCTAGGGAACAATTAAATTTTACTTCGTATTACTCAATGGGTGAGGATTAGGGCATGCATCTCAAATGCATCAAGAAATGTAAGCTTTTTTCAAGGGATTAACTTTTATATCTTGATGACCTAGTAAGTGGGCTCTGACCCTTGAAATCTAGTGGGGGGAGAGAGCTAAGCTGTACTGCCTTCTAGTTAGAGAATATGAATCAATTTTCCCTGCTTTATCTGTATGGGATGTATCTATTTTCTCTGGTGATGGTGCCAGGCTGGTGTCTTAGTAAGTCTTTGCTTTCAAAAAATTCACAATCATTTAATTAATCCAGAAGTTCCTTGAAATTATTACAGATTCAATTACAGACAGGGGCAGCTCAAGAACCATTCGTTTGAAGCCTCAATAAAAATGTATATAAATACTTCTAAAAAGGGGAACTCTGGTTAAACAACATTTATAGAGTCCAGTAGTTGACCAAGAGGCTCTTCTTGTTTGCCTCTAGGTACTGTGGCCATAAAATTCGGCACCTTAGTGCCGGTAGTTACGGCCAGTTTTAAAAAAATCTAGTTCAGGGCGATAGCGTGCCGGTACGTGTGTGTGCAGGCAGTATGCAGAGTAGGCAGAAAGCTGATTTGACCATGACTTTCCATTTTTGACGTCGCCGCTCCATTCAACGCCCTCTCCTAAACACGCACACCAGAATGTGCATTCAGCTGCACGAGGGACCCCCATCAGCGCTACTTACAGGCATACATCCAACTTGCAGGTAAGTTGATTATTTCTCTTGTACTGGCTCTTACAGCAACCTTGTACTCCCACAAACACTGCAAGAGATTTCAAAAGTTATTAAAGTGTGCAGGGAGTGCTGCTGGACGTTGGGAAGGCATTGGCTGCTGCTGGAAGGCCTCTGAGTTCACCACTTGCTCCCTTGCAGTCCTCCTCACGCTGCACCATGACAGGGAGATGGAGCAGAGGGGGAGGAGGGCTCTCAGCAGGTGGCCTAACCTAGGGTCTTCAGGGAGCACTTCTCCTACCTGACCTAAGCCAGGAGCAGTGTGTTCAGCGGCTCCGCTTCACCAGGGAGGTGGTCACAGAACTCTGCCACCTCTTGGAACCAGACATGCAGCCTCAGAGCAGGGTGACAATGACTGCCAGTGGCTTTCAAGGAGACCGTGGACCTGAATGTTTTTGCCAGCGGATTCTTCCAGGCTGGAACAGGCGACATAGCAAACATTTCGCAGCTTGCCGTCCATCGCTGCATCGGGATGTCACAGAGGCTCTGCACTCTAGGAGAGGGGACTTCATTGTCTTCCCTCTAAACAGAGAGAAGCAGGAGGAGCACACACGTGGGTTTACCAGGATATCGGGCTTCCCTATGGTGCAGGGCGCCATTGACTGCACACATGTGGCTATGTGGGTGTGGCATCTCAATGATGAGATGTTCCGTAACCGCAAAGGGTACCACTCACTTAAAGTGCAGTTGGTGTACAACCACACCCAGCACATCATAATGGTGAATGCCCGGTATCCTGGCAACAGTCATGATGCCTTCATCAAGGAACCTTACCGAGCAGACCATCGGCCTGCTGAAGCAAAGGTTTCGCTGCCTTGACCGCTCAGGAGGAGCTCTCCAGTACTCACCGGAGCTGGTGTCCCAAATCATGGTGGTCTGCTGCATCTTCCACAACTTGGCCATCATGAGGGCACAGCCCTTGCCACCATGGGTTCCGTGACCATCTCAGGAGGAGGAGGAAGTGGAAGAGGAGGAAGGGGAAGAAGAGGAAGGGAGGAGGCAGCCTGTAAATCCCTGTTCCGGACAGATTGTCCGTGAGTGCATCATCAAACTCTGCTTCCCCTCAATGAAACCCAGATCCCCGTTGCTCAACACTTCCCCAACTTATCATCCCTCTGTCACAGAACACCTCAGCGTCCTCTTGGCCACAATGTTGAAATGAAAGCCACCACAAAACAAACATTCCAAACTACATTTATAAATCATTCAATCCAATACTACAGAACAAAGTCAACTAATCACCTTGTGCATTCCCTTAGTGCCTGCCTTCCGTGTGCCTTGGCCTGTCCTAGTGCTCCTACGCAGTGCTACCCCAATGGCTGCAGCATGGCTGGTGGAAGGCCACTGATTTTTCAGTGGTGGAGACTGCAGATGTCCTTGCAGGATGACCTCGAGCAGCTCTGGGCCTAGAAGGCCCAGCAGTAGACTGCACCACATCGGCATGGGTGGCAGCAGTTGGGCTGGCTGGCTGACAGGCAACAGCAAGGGTACTGGCGGAGTGGCAATGGTGGAAGTATGAATGCTGTTATCCTGAGAGTGGACAGCAGGTTTGTACTCCATGGAGCCACTGCCACTCTCCCGGGGTGGCCCCTCAGCAATTCTAGTAATCTGTTGGAGGACAGATTGCTGGACTGCTGTGAGACCCTGAAAGCCCCTTTCCACACTGGTAAACACAGACATGATGGCAGCAGTCTGAGCTTGCATGGCAGCAAGCTGAGCCTGCATGAGAGCAGTCTGAGCTTCCACTGCAGCACTCAGACGTTGGGTCACTTCCACTTGTGCTGCAATGGAAGCTGAGCCGTCGCCCATCACACCCAGCATCATGGTTGGGTCAACAAGTGCGCTAATGGAGTTGCCCATCACTTCCATTCTGGAAATTATGGGCTCCAAGCTCTGAGCAAAGCCCCGTGTAAGGTTGGAGCTGGACTCTTCCATGCTCCTTGACAGTGACAACAGGCTCTCTGGCAGGCTTGCCAATGCACCAAGCATTTCTGTGTGCATGCCCATCACCCTTCTTCTGAAAGCCGCCCCATCGAAGTCCTCATCTGACTCCTCTGCTGCAGAACTCTTGAGCGACCTCACCCTCCGGGGAGCTGGTACCTGTGCTACCCTTTCCCCCTGCCCCTGCAGCAGGCCACTTGTGCCCGGTGACTCACCATGTGCAGAAATCGCCTCTGTACTGCTCTCTAATGTACATGCTGTGCCAGTTTCTGAGCTCGAGCCAGCAAGTGTCAGATCGAGTGATGGTGTCTCTTCTTCTCCATCACTCTCCTTTTGTTCTTCCTGCACTGGCTAGGAAACTTGAAGTTCCCGGGTATCTGAGAGGAGAAAGGCACAGGGGATGTGGGGAAGGGGATTGGGGGGAAGCAAGATGTGCATGTTTACACCATCAGCAGCTTGTAAGTGATTGTGGGATGAGGGGGAAGTGGGATGTGAGAAGGAGGATTAGGTATGAGCATACCATCATCTTCAATGGTTTTAGCCTTGCGATCACCACAGACTCAGTGACCGCCCCTCCAATAATGTCCAGCATGGTCTCCTCCAGCTGGGTCAGGTTCTGCAGCCGTGCCTGCCCCCCGCCTGTTAGCTGCTGCTGTCTCCTGTTACGCGCCACCTTGGCCTGCAAGAGAAAGGGAAGTGTGTCAGTGAGTGTGGTGCAATGTGTTTGGTTGATGTGTGTGTCAGTGAATGTGGTGCAATGCATTTGGGTGATGTGTGTGTCAGTGAGTGTGGTGCATGTGTTTGGGTGATGTGTGTGTCAGTGATTGTGGTGCAATGTGTTTGGGTGATGTGCTTGTCATGGTTGAATAGCCGGCATTCGGTGCAAGGTGTGAGATGTGGGCTTGCAACAGTGGTAAGTGTGTGAGGGTGAGGTGAAGCTATGATTGTGAGGTATGAGGCGTGATTGCTAGAGATTGTTGGTTGGTGAGTGTTGGGGGTGTGTTGCATTGAGCAGTGTGTGAGGCGAGTGGTGCAAATGGTGGGATATGGCATTTGAAGATGCATTCACTGACCTTGACCACTCGTGTGAGGTGATTAAATCTCTTTCGGCACTGGATCCAGGTCCTGGGGGAAAGACTGGTGGCACTGACCGCTTCAGCAATCTGCTCCCACTGCCTTCTTAAAGTGGCCGGAATTTTCTGGGGGGTCAGTGGACTGGATTGTTGGTAGGCTGGGTGGGAAAGGTGTTTTTTTTGACAGCAGGTCGGGAACCTGCTGTCAACCCGCTGCAACGCGCCTTTCCTAATGTCAGATCTGTCAGTGCTGAGCAGACCCGACAGGCAGCGGCGGGCGACCCAATTAATCTCATTATAATGCACTTAACAGACCCTTAACAGGCTTTTCTACCTTACTATTTAACTTTAGCTTCATGGCCACGGGAACCACGCTGTTCGGGGACCACGTCTGTCAATCTGAGGCAGGAGTTCAATGACCATTGCTCCAGCTGATTACTTGACAGCTTCAAATGTACAGTAAAAGCTCTCACCTGACATCATCACTTTCCTCAGCCACAAGCTGTTTCTCAGTCCATTTCCAGCACAGATTCTGCAGGTTTTCCACTTTCTACTCTCCATCCACTCTCCCCTCATTGGAAGAACTCTCTCACCATTGACAGAATGCTTCAGTCATCTCTACTTCACCTGCCATCTATTCCATTAACTGTCTCACCTTCATCCTCAGAATCCAACCACGATCAGCCCCAACACCAATAGCACCAGGCACACCAGCAGCACCAACAACAACACCAACCTTCTCCGCAATCACCTGATTCTGCACAGGACAGAGGGCATCAGCACCTGAGCATATTGCAGCCCGGGAGGCCAGGGGTGGCCTCACCATGGCCAGATTTACCTCACTCGACTCTGTACACCCTGGCTGCCACATGATGCACCAGGTTGGCACCACCCCACACCAACACCATAAAGCATCCCTACAATGCCCAAGCCATTCCTTTCACACTCATCAGCATTGCGGGGGGTACCGTTATGTCTCACCGTTCACTGCAACTCACTAAGCCACTTCCAAAGGTGCACACAAATCTGTCCAAGAACAGAAAGTGTTGAAAATAAAGATTTCAATGTTTGACAGCACATTAAGAAACTTTACATGAACATTGGATAAAACACCCAAGTGTCTACCCTTGTGTGTTGTTCGTTGGTATGAGTGCACTCGGATGAGGGTGAGTGTGAGGGGTGGCTAGTGAGATGCTGATGTGATAATGTAGATAGATAGAGAGGGATGGGTGAAGGTGCAAGGTAAGTTGGTGTGAGTAAGGATGTGCAGGAGTAGGGTAGGGAAGGCAGAATGATGGAGATGTGATGAGTGGCACAGCAGGATGAGGTTGAGTGTGGCTTTGCAGTAATGTTTCATGATCTACTGAGATCATTGAAAGGTTTGTGCCACTGCAGCCTGGTCCTCCTGACAACATCCCTGTTTGTGACCTCCTGTGCAATGTGTAATCAGGCTGGGTTGATCTCCTGGGGAGGTCTCTTCCACCCATGGGAAGTGAAGAGGGCCTCCCTGCGTGCTGTGACAGCTTCCATAAGGGTGCAGCCCTGTGCCTCTGTGCCGTCATTGTCAGTGTTTGCAGCACTTCAATGCTGTAGAACACTGACAGCACAAATGTTAAAAGTAAGGTGGCCATGGTCCCTTTAAGGAAACCGGCTGATGACGCGTCATGAATGACATCACCAACCCCTCTTCCTCTAATTGGGCTGGGAAATGCGCTGGCTGGGCTTAACAAGCCCTATGAACATAAATTAATTTTCGGCAGCCGGATGGAGCCAGCCATCGACATCGCCCGCCCTGGACCCGCTGAGGTGAGCAAAGTCCCGGCCAGTGAGTCTGGAGGGCCTCCTGGCCCCTTGCAGGTAGAGGACCTGTCTCATCCGTTCAAGCCCGTTCACCACGGCCCCCAGTGCTGCATCTGAGAATCTAGGTGCCCTTTCCCTGCTCTGTTGTGCCATAACTGTCTGACAGTTGCCTTGATAACAAGTACAATGAGGTGCTGAATTCAGAATGACTTCCTATTTAAGAAGTGCAGGCTGCATTTGAAACTGGAGGCTGGCTTTATATAGAACTCACCTCCCACGAACGCAGGCCCCCATGCTAAGCACTCAGCCACTCAGCAGCGCTCTCAACGCTGGGCGGAACCCATCAATCATGTTAATTAGTAGGCCTGAAAACAGGTACAGGGATCACGACTCGACATTCGTGCTGCCTACATTACTTTCAACGGGTGCGGGCAGATCATGCATCGTGATCCCTGTGCCCTTTTTCGAACCTACTCCAACTTTGAGCCCCGTGTTTCCAGGATTGTGTCTGGCACATGAGGCCAAAGAACAACACACCGACACTCACCAGAAGGAAATAAACAGTGTTGGAAGTCTGGAGACTATTGCCCCCTTATGTTGAATTCATAATCAAAGAATCCAAAGCCAGGTCACAGACATGAAGGGAGAGTGTCTTTTTAATGCTCAGCCTAGTGTCTGATATACGCAGAACATTACCATTATGTTTGAGTTTCCAAATCAAAACGACTGAGAAATCTATGCAAGTTGTTTCCATTTAAACTCCATAAACCTCTCCACCTCTCTACCTCTCTTTCCTCCTTTAAGATGCTCCTTAAAACCTACCTCCATCTGCCCTAATGTCTCCTTATGTGGTTCGGTGTCAAATTATGTTTGAAAATGCTCCTGTGAAGCACTGTGGGACGTTTTACTACGTTAAAGGCGCTAAATAAATGCAAGTTGTTGTTGTTGCTGTTCCCTTATCTGCAGTCCACACTCTCTTATCATAGAGATATAACTAAGGCCAAAAAATATCAGACATGGCTTGGCAAGACTCAAGGCTTAGGGGCCTACAAGTTTCCATGGGGCTATTACTGTAGATTAACTGGCTAAAAATATGCAGCATACTAGGACAGAATACTTGTAAATGTTACACTGTTGTCCAACTGTTACCACCACATATTAAAGCATTGGATTGCAGGGTTAGCTACAGCTAAAGGGAAAGAATTCCAGGCCCTTGGAAGGTCTAATCCTCCATATCCCACCAATTAACTAGGCTGCCTGGTCAATCACCATAATGTCCTAAGTACTCCGGAACCGCCTGGCACAGAAAGTCCACCGCATAGGATCAACTCAGTTCCAATCTCCCGTCGCTGAGTGTGTCATCTTGGAGCTAACGTAATCCCATAGAGACTAAACTTTCATCCCTCCAAAGGAAGATATTCATTGGACAACTGACAAACACACGCTTGAGCCCTGACTAGATGGACAGCAGCTACCAGGAGCTCCTCTTGATTGACATGGTGAGCATCACAAGTGATCAACAGGAGTGCATTGCCACCATCCTCTTGATCACAGACTGGACAAACACCACATCCAAGCAAACTGTGATCATTATTGGCGGTGAGTTTCAACACCCTGGGCATCCGACTTGTACCTATCTATTGGTTGAAAATTTGATTATTTTTCTCTAGCTGTGTACTGAGGCAATTGCAATACTTTTGCTTATGGCTTTGACTGGATCATTGGTCTTGTCTGGTGCGGTGCAAACATCTGCATAAAATACATTCCTAATGACTGCCTGTGAGAATATGCATTAATATCACCTGTTGGCAGAGTGGAGGGATGGACCAGTGTTCTCTGGAAGCACACATAGGATAGAAAACTTCCTTTTGGAATTAGAAGCAGCCTTATAAATATTCAGAATGTAGAGGCTTTGTAGCTGAAAGATGGGGAAAGTCTCAGCCGTTCCTGGTTTCTATAACTGTCATCACTTGAGAGAAGGGACATTTGGATCCTGGCTGTGCCTCTTCTCCCTCCTCCTCTTCTCCTTTCCTCACTACGATGGAATGTGTTATTTCCACTGGCCGCTCTGTATAAATGATCCAGCTGAGACCTAACACAACTCATCCACTAAAGCAAGCCAGCATTGCGTGACAGGCACAGTCCTGTCCCAGCCTCGCGAGCACTACTTTAAGGTTTACAATTGCTGTGTAAAATCAAAATTTGTATGAGATGAATCTGGTGTAAGATTAAAATTGACAGCAGTGATGATAATAAATGTTCTCAGTCGGTGACAGACAAATTTTTAAGTGCCATCTTCAATGCTGTTGGAGAGCTGAGGCCTTTGTGTTCTCATTCTGTATTTAAATTCACTTATGCTGTCCTGCCATCACTCGTGTTGAACTTGTCACGATACTTCAGGTAGAAGTCAGCAGCTTGCTTGATGCAAGTTTTCATTCAAGGTCATCTGCTCACATTGATTTGTCACTGTTGGCTGTTCCCAGCCATTTAATTCAGCTCGGGTGCAATCTCCCATCTTACATGCATGCTTGCAATTGAGCCTGATAGGAGCCATAATAACCCACTTAAAGTGTTAAAGCAGCACAAATCATTTGTATATTAGTGAATTCTAGCTTGCAGAAAAGGTCAAATTAAAATTTGAAACCTCTTATTCTTAGCTATACTCATAAAGCAAATTGTTTCTCTTAGCCTGTTGCAAGAGGTTTTACTGCAGGCCTCCAATTTTTTTTAACCATTTATTGATGGATGAATGAGTGGTGGGGTTGCAAATTATCACTCTCTGCACCTGATGGATCATTGAATTTATCCAGAGAGTAGCTGATCCAGGCGAGGAAGGTCCTAGTTTCGACCTGTACTTTGTCTGAGTTCGCTGATCTCAGCCGGGGGTGGGGGGGGGGGGGTGTTAAAATTGGCATAATCGGCCTTGGTTCTCCTGGATTAGGAAGTGGAAAATAGACTCACTCCTGATCGCTATTCACTGACCCTTGGTGTGAGTGTTTATATTATTTGACCTCTGCACTGCTGCAAATGGAAGTTTAATGCCAGTGACTGTATACAAAATCGTTTGGTGCCCAACTGGCGAGTGAGTGGTTCTGCTGCACAGATGGGAATGGTGTCAAAGCATAGAAACATAAAAAATAGGAGCAGGAGTAGGCCATTCAGCCCCTTGCGCCTGTTCCGCCATTTAATGAGATCATGGCTGATCATCCAAATTCAGTACCCTGTCCCTGTTTTCTCCCCATATCCCTTGATCCCTTTAGCTTTAAGAAATATATCTAACTCCTTTGTGAATATATTTAATTAATTGGCATCAACTGCCTTGTGTGGTAGAGAATTCCACAGGTTCACCACTCTCTGGGTGAAGAAATTCCTCCTCATCTCCGTCCTAAATGGCTTACCCCTTATCCTTAGACTGTGACCGGTTCTGGACTCCCCCATCATCGGGAACATCCTGCCTGCATCTAGTCTGTCTAGTCCTGTTAGAATTTTATAAGTTTCAATGAGATCTCCTCTCATTCTTCTAAACGCTAGCAAATATAAGCCTAATCGACCCAATCTCTCCTCATACGTCATTCCTGCCATCCCAGGTATCAGTCTTGTTGTGTATGTACCTTGAAGGGAATAACTGGTCTCAGACTGCAGTACCGGCAGTGACCACCCCTGTATAAAAGCCCCTAGCAGGCTTCTGTAGTTTCAGTTTCCAGGTTGTCTCCATTCAGTAAAGACCTGTTATAATCAACTCCTGCAGTCCGTGTCTCCATTATACACGGACATAATAAGTCTGGTGAATCTTCGCTGCACTCTCTCCATGGCAAGAACATCCTTCCTCAGATAGGGCGACCAAAACTGCACACAATACTCAAGGTGAGGCCTCACCAAGGCCCTGTACAACTGCAGCAAGACATCTTTGCTCCTGTACTCAAATCCTCTCGCTATGAGGGCCAACATACAATTTGCCTTCTTAACCGCCTGCTACACCTGCATGCTTACCTTCAGCGACTGGTGCACAAGGACACCCAGGTCTCGTTGCACTTCCCCTTTTCCCAATCTATTGCCGTTCAGATAATAATCTGCCTTCCTGTTTTTGCCACCAAAGTGGATAACCTCGCATTTATCCACATTATACTGCATCTGCCATGCATCTGCCCAATCACCCAACCTGTCTAAATCATACTGGAGTTTCTCTGCATCCTCCTCACAGCACACACGCCCACCCAGCTTTGTGTCATCTGCAAACTTGGAGATATTACATCTAGTTCCCTCGTCCAGATCATTTATATATATTATGAATAGCTGGGGTCCTAGCACCGATCCCTGCAGTACCCCACTGGTCACTGCTTACCACTCAGAAAGAGACCAGTTTATTCCAACTCTTTGCTTCCTGTCTGCCAACCAGTTCTCTATCGAAGACAGTACCTTACCCCCAATCCCATGTGCTTTAACTTTGCACACTAATCTCTTATACGGGACCTTATTGAAAGCCTTCTGAAAGTCCAAATACACCACATCCACTGGTTACTGTGGAGCCATAAGGTTACGTTCTCTCCCTCCTCATTACACTATTGGGAATGGAATGGTATATTCCAGACTAACCACATGGCTGCTTGCCCCTCTCTCTATTGGTGTATTAAGAATCAAATGGATGTTTGGCCACCACAGGGCTTATAAGCTGTTCCTCTAAACTATCATTGAATGAATCATTGAATGACTTTGAGTGTGGAGAGGTTGCATCTGGTGCGCGGCGGGCAATTTGGAGGCTGCTGGCTGCGGACTGTGAGTGGGGGGAGGGGGCCACCGTACGCCATCGTAACGCTTTTGAGGTGGCACTGGAAATCCAACCCCAGTAGAACGGCAGTGCAAAGTTGGGGCAGGACCAGGAGTTTAAAATTATTGAACACAGTCCCGTCTACTACTAGTGTCACCACGCAGTAGCCGCCAATGTCCGCTGACTGGGACTCGGCGGCCATAGAAATCCGCTGGTGCGCAGGCAGGACTGGGAGAGAGCAACGCCGCACCGTGTCGGGGTGGATGAAGCTCTCTGTGCTCCCGGAGTCAAAAAGGCAGTTTATTGCATGGCCGTTTACCTTAACGTCCATTTTGGACCGAGCTAGTTGGTGCGGTCTCGTTTGGTCCAGCATAACAGAGGCCAGCGTAGGGGTCGGTGTGTCGCTGCGGGTATCAGATGGGGGGGGGTTGGCGGCCTGCTGCGTCCCGGCTGGTGTCCAAGATGGCGGCGTCCATGATTCCCATGTGGCTGGAGTCGTCCAAGATGGCTGCTGCTGCGGTGGTTCGCACATGGCTGGGGAGGCCCAAGATGGCGGCCCGCACGGCCCACATGCGGCGCTGTTGGGGGCCCAAGATGGTGGCTCGCACGGCCCACACGCGGCGCTGCTGGTGTTCGGGGTGGCTTTGGCCTTGCAGACGCTAGCGTAGTGTCCCTTTTTCCCGCAGCCCGAGCAGGTCGCATTCTTCGCCGGGCAGCGCGCTCTGGGGTGTTTGGCCTGGCCACAGAAGTAGCATTTCTGGCCTTGGGATACTGCTGTCTGGCTTTGGGACACTGCTGCGGTGGTTGGGCCATTGTTGGGCTGTGGCTGGGGTGGCACGGTGCTATGGGGCTGTCCTACCGTGTCCCAGGTTGTCGTTCCCCGCGGCGTCCACGGTGCAGAGGAGTAGGCATCCATGCCCCGGTAGGCTGCGTCCAGCGTTAGTGCGATTTCGGAGGCTTTGTCGAGGGTGAGGTCACTCTGCTCCAGCAGTCGCTGTCGGGTGTAGTTGGACCTGTGGCCCGCTACGAAGGCATCCCGGATCAGTTCCTCCGTGTACTTAGTGGACGTTACCGCCTTACACCCACAGGCCCGGCCAAGCACGGACAGTGCTTGGAGGTATTCCTCAGTCGATTCCCCAGGTTGTTGCTTGCGACTCCCCAGGAGGTGCCTGGCGTAAACTTCGTTCACAGGGCGCGTGTACTGGGTCTTGAGGAGCTGGAGGGCGGCTGTGTATGAGGTCGCGTCCCGGATGACTGAGTACACTCGGTGGTTCACCTTGGAGATCAGGACAGACAGTTTGTTCGCATCCGTTACGACCGCAGTGGAGGCAGTCAGGAATGCCTTGAAGCACATGAGCCAGTGAGCAAACTTGGTGGAAGTGTCCGCTTCCCGACTGTCCAGGTCCAGGCATGCTGGTGTGAGGATCTTCTCCATTATAAAAAATTTAGTTAATAAAATTGATGCGCCATCAATTACTCAAAAGACTGAGGTTAAGCGAGTAACAACCAGGCTTTTATTAACTAAAGAATGAAGGTCTAGTCTTGAGTGGTCGACCCATCCAGAATACTAAGGGACTGGGAGGTAGTCACTTATATACCTGGAATAGTGGGAGGAGTCAGCCGAGGCATGTCCAGACCTGTACCTAGTGGAATGCACATACACATACAGACAGGTATAACAGTGGTTTACCACATAGATTACTGCTGTAGGATTCGCAAAATTAAACTTTATATTATAATGGGTCAAATGGCAGAAGAGGCCATGATTTTAAAGACTATTTTTAAAGAAGCCTAGGAAAAAGGGGCATTCAAAATGGCCACCAGACCCCGTGACCAACTTATTGGGACACTTTAAAATGGTTCCTGCAGTCCTCAGACAGCTTTGTGGATTCAGCCCACAGTAACTTCTGGAAGCCGTTTCTGAGAGAACGAAACCAGACACCCACATATACATATAGATTGGATGCAGATCCAGTCAAGATCAGCCTGCAGATAATGGCCCTTTACCGGCCATCCCAAAGTATTTTAAAATATAATAACTACCCCGCTGTGCGATAAGCCCGCCAAAAGTTAAACAAAGACTAACCTGATTTGGGCGGGAGAAAAAGGCTTCTCCTGAGAAGTATATCTGGGGAACCCGGGGGTAGCAAAAAATGCAGTCATCGTGGTGCTACCATCGTATCGGTGGCATCATCGCTAGAAGAAGGAGAAGAAGACGGTTCGAGCCGGCGTCCTGCCCCGGGGTAAAACATCGGGAGATCATTGACCAACCCCGGGCCGTTGACGAAATGGGGGGCCATCGACCCACCCCGGCTCGGGAGAAGAGACAACGAAAAACTGAAGAAACTATGGGGGCCAGCCCGAGGCTCCTCTGACCGGGGTCGAGCAGACGATCCCCGACCCCGCCGACATCCAGGCCAGCCGTCCCCGACCCCCACCTCAGGAGAGAGGTGTGGCGCAGCTCGCTGGGGCTCCACTAACCACGTGGAGACAGGATGCCTGAAAGGATCAAACGCAGACCTGTTTCAAAACCTTGCACTTCCTAGTTGGATTGGTGAGCATGTTTCTGGCCCTTCATAATCAGATCTAGATAGGTTTAAGGGGGTGGACATTTAAGGGTATAATTAACATGAGTTGTTGTCCCTCGATGTTCCATGTGTTTCCCCATTTCATGATGATCTTTGTAGAGTATAATATGCCTGTATTTGCCTTAGTTAGTATTGTGTTGTTATGATTTGTTTGTGTTTTTCCCTCCCATGTACCCTCTTATTTGCTTGCATTTGATTTGTTTTACATTATGCAATAAAATTCCATTTCGTTTCATCAAACTTGGTCTATAAGAGTTTTCTTTACATTGTAGTTCCTGCCCCAAAGCCCAGAATCTAAGGGGCGAGTGGGTCGAACCACTCACGGTTTTACTGTGCGAGAGAGAGAGGCCTCTAGAGAGAGAAACCTCTGCAATCTAAAACCCCTTACGCTGCCATGTTGCTATATTCCCTTTTCTTCACTACCAGAAATCAAATGGCCATCAACGTGTAAGCTTTTTATTTCGACTGGCATTAAATCAACAGCAAGATCAATTCTTTTGAAACAATTTGGAATAAGTTTATTAAACACACACACACTCATGCAAGTTTATTAAACACACACACTCATGCACATCAAAACAATAGCCTACTCATATTTATGGACTCTACTCGATTACAACACATAAGGTAATGGGTTAGATTTACACATACTGGTACCTCCCTGAGTCAAGCAATACACGTGGCCTTTTTCCTTGCTTCTTGGTCTGGTCTGGTCTGTAGAGGGAGGGCTTCTTGTTCTTCTGCATGGTCATCCAGAGGGAGAGAGAGAGTCTTTGGGTTCCTTGTTTTATATCTTTTTAAGTCCATTGTCTCTAGTCTAAATTACTAAGACCCCAGGATTGGGTCTTAGTTTCATGGCAGTTCTTGATTGGCTTTCCTTTGAACATGTGTCTGTCTGCAGTGGCTGGTGCCATTTCTTGCTTAAGTTAATTGTTTGTTAACACCTTTTAGTGGCTCTTGAGTTTTGATGGTGAGTTTCGACGGTGACTCTGTGGGGGGTTATCCTGTTATGCAGGTTTCCTTTGTTAAGTTTTGCGCCGTTGCCTTACCCAGGGGCGATACATACATGTCAAATTTATCCTTATTACATACCTCTTATATTAATAGTCTCGAGTCCAGCACACATACAAAATATATCTTTTTATTCTTACAACGTCGCTCCCCATGAGGCCGCATACCCCAATCTCCACTAGAATACTATGAAATCAGATCAATACTAACCCAATACAAATCTAATCAATTCTATCTCTGTCCTCATGAGACTACTGAACTTACAATGAAAACTTAACCAGCTTTATTGAAATGGTTAAAGCCACAAATGGCAGCTGCTTAGATCACAACCATCTATTTGATGGCAGGAAAACTCTGGGAGAGGTAAGCCTAAATCCTGAGGGACTACCTGATTCAGACTTTGGAAAATTAACTCAAATTGGTCCAAGGAGTGTAAGTTTGGGGTCAGAATTTGATTCACCACTTATCCGTTGCAGTGGTCTCACAAATAACTCTACTTTCCTTCATTTCCTTTGTGCTATTACACTTGAATAGTTCACACTTTATTACCTCCATATCAAAGTATGAGAAGGTTGTTTTGGCCAAAGGGTGAAAACAGGCTCTAAATGGCAAATAAGACACGCCTGTCTGAAAGTCAGGATTTAGCCCACAATTTTGGTCCTAATTGCTGATGACCATAATTTGAACTTGCCTGGAGGTGCTAAAGCGGATACCTGCAGGCTCAGCACTCAAGCGCTGATTGGACGCAATTTTCATGCAGCAGTATGTGTGGGCTCCTTGCACCCACTTCCACTGAAGCTGTGGAGTGGGCTGGTTGAAACATTGGAGGATGGCTCACTGACCGAGTGAGAGGGTGCACAGGTTCTCGGTCGCAGCACTGGAGGTCCTGGTGGAGGTGGTCCAGAGGAGGAGGGATGTCCTGTACCTGCAGGGGGGAAGGATGCCACCTTGCCCTCCTCGCCCTCCTGTCCTTCTCTCCTGCAGCAGCTGGTTCTGCTCTGCCTGGCCTCATGTCCTCCTCCCATTTCTCGTCCAGACCAAGGGGGACCCCTAGCCATCCCTTCCTACTGGTGACTCCTATACGGTGCCCGATAAGGTGGAGTAGCACAGCACTTACTCTTTCTAGGTGAAATCTCAGAGAATTTCCAGAATAAATGTTGCTCGAGTGTTGGTGAAGTCTTGACCAAGTGTCCCAGAAAGCCTCCTGATGTGTTTCAGAGGTCCTCTTCACGGCTCCAGCAGCAATCAACATGAAATGGTGAGTATCCCTTTAAGTAGCACTTGAAATCGACATCAACGCTGTGGTTACTCCCAAACAGCTGGTTGCTGTTAGGAGAGGGCGTTAGTTGAAGCGCGAGCCACCAAAAGGCTCATCGTGCCTGTGCTAGCTCTTTGAAAGAGCTACCCAATTAGTCCCACTTCCCTGCTCTTTCCCCATAGCCCTGCAAGAAGCTGATGTAACATGTGTTAGTCATGCAGAGGTCGAGTATCACATTTGCTAATGGAAACACCAGCCCCTCTATGCCTAGGGTTGGGTATCGATGCTACGTCTGAGGACTAGGTTGGTCTCTTGTGTATGTGTGTACCTGTTCAAGTTATGTGCTTTTTGATCTCAATTTCTATATGAATTTGACAAGTGTCTAGAAATGCACTTGATATATTCTGGGGATTGCTTGTTTCTTATGGCTATCAATAAAATAGATAAGGTGGAGTAGCACAGCACTTACTCTTTCTAGGTGAAATCTCAGAGTAAACAGCTTGAGGAGAGCTGAGCAGGGGGAAAATACTGGTCGGAAAATATTGGTGGCAAAAAAACGGCTCGGGTGTTAGAGATTTATATAGAGGCCAATTTCCCGAGTGTGCACTGGTGGTGGAGAGCGCCACGTGCAGGCAGTGCAGGTTGAACAATCACAGGCTTGCTGCCCATGATTTTCCATCCATCAATATTCATTGCCAACGTTCCTTACCACCCGCGTGTATTCAGAATACATTATTGGTGAAATGTCCTACATTTTTAAAGTGAAAATGCTGGTCTTTCAGCTAACCCGTCCCTCGTCCCGTCCCTCCATCCATCCGTCCCTCCCTCCCTCCACCCTCTCCAGTCTAATAGATTAGTATATCATGGCCATCAAATGATCAGCTTTACCAGAGATTTTCTTAATAAGATTTTGGATTCAGTGGTCAGTATTCAGATCTTGAACATTCAAATCTTTCTCAAAATTTGAGAAATGCTTTTATTTTGGCAAAAAAGCTCAAGTTCACCTTCCTGGAGAAAATAGCCAAGCAAATAACTGATCAAAGAAAGAACATCAAAGTGGTTGCTTATATATCAAGACACTCTGAAAATGAATGTTGGCGCGGTCTTACTCCAGTCAGAAGAATGAGTTTACAGAATAACAGAGATCTCTATAGCTTTGAAGTAGGCAGTTCTCTGTGGGGTATTTAATCTTCTGATCTGCACGAGTACCATTTGATATAAATGCAAGCAGGGAAGATTAGAATTTAGAGAAGGGAATTGATCTCCCTGACAGATTCTAGGAATTTCTTTTTGAACGCTGTAATTGTTGGGTGTATAAATACCTTTAAAAATTATCGTCTGTTGTACTGCTCCTTAGTACTGATTGTATTTCTATTAGATGGAGGCAGCAAGGTAGATGGCAAGGGTATGCAGACAGGGCTGGAGTTGAGGGAGTACACTAGAAATGTGCTGCAGCATTAAGATTAGCTTTATTATCTCTAATTTATTTGACAATTGATAAGCTGGTAGAGCTGGGTTTATTTCTCTCAATTTGAAAATCTTGATTACTATTTATGTTCTGGCAGAGGTGAATATATGTCGGAAAACTACTTTGATTCAATATTATATAATGTTAAAATATGTAGAAATTCGAGCTTTGAACCATAGGGGTAATATTCTGAATACACGCGGGTGGTAAGGAACGTTGGCAATGAATATTGATGGATGGAAAATCATGGGCAGCAAGCCTGTGATTGTTCAACCTGCACTGCCTGCACGTGGCGCTCTCCACCACCAGTGCACACTCGGGAAATTGGCCTCTATATAAATCTCTAACACCCGAGCCGTTTTTTTGCCACCAATATTTTCCGACCAGTATTTTCCCCCTGCTCAGCTCTCCTCAAGCTGTTTACTCATTGCTGGAGTGGTTGTATGGAATGTTGCAGTGAGATGGAAGCTAGTGACTGGAACTTAAATAAACATAAAGTTCTGCAATTCCTGGTTGAATAACAGCATCCAGCTAGGCAGACATCACAGTTTGGCTTCAGATTATTATTGTGGGAGCCCTTTGGAGGTAATGTTGACTTTGGGTGATAGAGATTCAACGTCTGTTATACACCTCTCCTGATTTTCATTTCTGGTTGATGTTTTACACTATTGCCCAAAGTCAAAATGACTCCCCCACCCCCCATTGTCTTTTAAAGAACGACAACAGTGTATCAGAGAGATTATGTGCCCCTTTGCAGGTTAAATATTGAAATGAGTTCAACAATATCAAGTCTTTGGAGCAAGACATTAGACTACAAAGCATTCCTCTTTAAAAAGACTGACAGACTTTCCTTGGGATTTACCTGGTTCCCTTTTAAAAACAAAGAGAATAAAAGATTCCCTTAAGTTTTGAATCAAGGTAAAATTCAAAATATTCTGATTCAAATTGTGTAAATATCTTTGGGAGTACAATAGTGGGATTAGACAACGTGGCATAGTTTCATGTGTAGGCTAATATTTATGGAACATTTTAAAGCTTCTCTACCTCAGAACATTTTGACCTCTGACAGTCAGAAAATGTTGATTTACTTTATCGTGCCTTCCAAAGTAATTTATTTTCTCAATAAATATTTTTAATGCATTGTAGTCTTGTTGAAATGTGGTGACTGCACAAACAAGAAAGCTGCAATATTCATGTACCCAGTCCCCAGTCAATATTTTATCTGGATAAACCATTCCGCAACAAGCAGTCTTCCTTACTTAAATTCAGTTGCCTTTCTAGCCCATTCCTGTCAGTCCCATTGACTGCTCCCCAGTTAACATCTCAAATCAACTTTTTTTATTGTCATTGTTAGTGCACAAGTGCAGTACAATGAAATGTAGGCTTGCGGCTCCCGAGAGTGTACATTTAGATTAAGACATTTAAACATTCAACATACATTTGGCTTGTAATACATTAACATAAACATAGCCATAATAAAGTGCATTGGCAGATGTGCAGGCTTTAGAGTTTATTTGTGGAGTTCAGTAGGATGACAGCCCTGGGAAAGAAGCTGTTCCTAAATCTGGTCGTTCGGGTGCGAATGCATCTGTAGCGTCTCCCAGATGGCAGGAGGGTGAACAGACTGTGGCTGGGGTGGGTAGGGTCTTTGATGATGGACCGTGACCTCTGTAAACAGCGTTTCTGGTATATGTGCTCTATGGTCGGTAGCCGGGTGCCGGTAATGCGTTGGGCAGTTTTGACTACCCGCTGCAGGGCTTTCCGGTCATAGTAGCTACAGCTGCCATACCATACTGTGATACAGTTTGTCAGGATGCTCACGTAGTGATGGGCATCACAGATTAGTTGCAATTGGTGATGGCTGTGCATTCCAGACATGAGTATTGGGGAGCTAATGCTGAACACTATTCCAAATGCTCTAAAGAGCTTTAAACAATAAATGGCAGGGGGGGGGGGGGGCTCAGGTGGAAATTGTAGTACAAATAGTTATTCAAAAACAAATGAAAAAGAACAGAATAGAGTAACAGTCAGAAATTGTGCTTTAGGCACTACAGGTAAAGGGAAAATTAAAAGATGTAAAGCGACTAAACCAGTAGAGAGAAATAAGAAACATGTGAGTAAAACATTAGAACTGAAGGACAGGCTAGGGTGTGTGGCCCAAATAAGTGTTCTTTATACAAACGCACAGAGTGTAAGGAATAAATTGAATGAACTGCAGGTGCGAATTCAAGTTGGAGGGTATGTCATTGTAGCCATTACTGAGGCATGGCTGCAAGACGGTCAGGACTGGGAACTAAATATACCAGGTTATAAGGTCTACAGGAAAGATAGGGGAAATGGCAGAGGGGGAGCAGTAGCCTTAGTGATTAAGGGTGAAATCACTTCAATAATAAGAGAGGATATAACGAGAGGTAAGCAGGCATATGTGTAGAATTAAGAAATAGGGAAGGATTTAAGCCTATAGTGGGAGTTGTGTATAGGCCCCCTGGTAGCAGCTGTGAAGTGCTAGATTGTATAAATGCAGAGATTAGACAAGCATGTAGTAAAGGCAGAGTGGTTTTAATGGGGAATTTTAACTTTCATATAGCTTGGGATAAGCAGACTAGCACCTGTCAGAAAGATAGTGAATTTCTTGAGTGTGTCCAGGATAGTTTTCTACAACAATATGTCCTAGAGGCAACAAGGTGGCAAGCCATATTAGATTTAGTAATGAGTAATGAGCCAGATTTAATTAACAGCCTAATTGTGCGTGAACATTTATCCAATAGCGATCATAACATGATTGAGTTCAACGTAATGTTTGAAAGGGAGAAACACGAAACCGCTACTAAGATTCTAGATTTAGGTAAGGCTGACTTCAATGGGATGAGACAGACTGTCCACAGTAAACTGGACAAATCTGTTAATGGGTAAAACGACAGGAGATCAGTGGGAGATGTTTAAAAAATAATTTAATGTGATACAGAACCAGTTTATACCCCTGAGGGGCAAGAGCGCTACTTGCCAAAAAAATAGCCATGGATTACTAAAGAGGTGAGGGACAACATAAAACTAAAAGAAAAAGCAGACAAAAATGCAAACAATAGCACAGATCCTGGTGAATGGGAAAGATACAAAGAACAGCAAAGGGTCACAAAATAGATAGTACGAGCTACAAAAAGGGAGTATGAAAAGAAACTTGCAATACGAAGAATTTTTACAATTACATTAGGGAAAAGAGGGTAGTCAGGAGTCATGTTGGCCCCTTAAAAACTGAAAACCGTGATATTGTCAATGATAAGGAAATGGCAGACATGTTGAATAATTACTTTGTGTCAATATTTACAGTAGAGGAAGAGGATAGCATGCCGGAAATCCCAAGGAAACGAATATTGAATCGGGGACAGGGACTCAAAAAAATTACCTAAGTAAAATAGCAGTAATGAAGAAAATATGATGGAAGTAGGTGAGCACATTGCAGATGCTCTAACTATAATCTTCCAAAGTTTTCTAGATTCAGGAACCATTCCTTTTTAGATTGGAAAATTGCGCATGTCACTCCGCTATTTAAGAATGGCGAGAGAGAGAAACCAGGGAATTATAGACCAGCTAGCCTAACATCTGTTGTTGGGAAATTGCTAGAGTCTATAATTAAGAATAGGATGACTGAACACCTCGCAAATTTTCAGTTGATCAGAGAGAGTCAGCATGGATTTGTGAAAGGTAGGTCATGCCTGACAAACCTGATTGAATTGTTTGAAGAGGTGACTAAAGTAGTGGACAGGGGAATGTCAATGGATGTTATTTATATGGACTTCCAGAAGGCATTTGATAAGGTCCCACATAAGAGCCTGTTAACTAAGGTAGAAGTCCATGGAATTGAGGGCAAATTATTGACCTGGTTAGGAAATTGGCTGAGCAGCAGGAGACAGAGAGTAGCAATAATGGGCAGGTACTCAAATTGGCAGGATGTGATTAGTGGTGTCCCACAGGGATCTGTGTTGGGGCCTGAACTATTCACAATATTTATTAACGACTTAGATGATGGCATAGAAAGTCATATATCCAAATTTGCCGATGACACTAAGATAGGTGGCATTGTAGACAGTGTAGATGAACCAAACAATTACAAAGGGATATTGATAGATTAAGTGAATGGGCAAAACTGTGGCAGATGGATTCCAATGTAAGCAAATGTGAGGTCATCCACTTTGGACCTAAAAAGGATAGAACAGGGTACTTTCTAAATGTGGAAAGCTAAAAACAGTGGAGGTCCAAAGAGACTTGGGGGCCCAGGTACATAGAGCATTAAAATGTCATGAACAGGTACAGAATATAATAAAAATGCTAATGGAATGCTGGCCTTTATATCTAATGGACTAGAATACAAGGGGGTAGAAGTTATGCTGCAGCTATACAAAGCCCTGGTTAGACCACACCTGCAGTACTGTGAGCAGTTCTGGGCACCAAATCGTAGGAAGGATATACTGGCCTTGGAGGGAGTGCAGCGTAGGTTTACCAGAATGATACCTGGACTCCAAGGGTTAAGTTACGAGGCAAGATTACAAAGATAAGGGTTGTATTCCCTAGAATTTATAAGGTTAAGAGGTGATCTGATTGAAGTTTTCAAGATATTAAGGGGAACAGATAGGGTAGATAGAGAGAAACTATTTCTGATGGTTGGTGATTCTGGGACTAGGGGGAATAGTCTAAAAATTAGAGCCAGACCTTTCAGGAGTGAAATTAGGAAACACTTCTACACACAAAGGGTGGTAGAAGTTTGGAACTCTCTTCCGCAAACGGCAATTGATGCTAGATCAACTGTTAATTTCAAATCTGAGATTGATTAATTTTTGTTCACCAAAGGTATTAAGGGATATGGGCCAAAGGTATATGGTGTAAGGTTCTCAAAATTCCAACATTCCCCGAAGTTATTAATCAAAAGGGGCCCTGGATGGACTTGATATTAAAACCAGGGTACCCAAAAAAATGGCTGCGGTAAACCTCATGACCAGGCCAAATGGGATTTTAAAACAAAGGTTCTGCAAAACAAGCAGGTCAAGGAGTTCAAGTTTTAAACTAATCAAAGACTTTGTAAGGACTGATAAAATGAACAAAAGACTGTACATTCCAGTCATTAAGTTGGAATGGGCTCCATCAAGCCATTAGGCTTTCTGCATTTTAAATCGGGAACCGCTCACCAGAGACATTAAGCCTGAATGGGAGCAATTCACAACTTGTCTTTAACAACGGCCAGGGTTTCGAGGCTACTTTAGACATAACGACTATCGCTCTACAGGTCATTTTTATAAACGTTTTTAAACATTTAAACAAGCTCACCCAAATCGGACAAAGGACTGAACTGATTTGCCGCACAGATAAAGGCTCCCGATGGGGGTATAACTATGGGCCCATCAGGAAGCCACTCTCTCTCTTGCCTCTTCTCTCCTGCCTCCTGCCTCTCAACTCACTGCCAGACTACAACCAGGATGGGTTGTATGAAGAAGACTGCGTGGGGCTTCGAATAAACGGGCCCTCAGTCCAGCTCATTCAACCCAACAGGATCAACCAAGGAAGAACATCAACTGAAGAAGAGCCCGTCCTGCGAGGTAAAATACCCAGGCAGAGACTTTAATATTGGGGTATTTTACCTGGACAGCACCCTTGCAGCGCGCTGGAACCACGTGACGTCGGCAGGCCACAGAGTGCACAAGGAGTGAACCCAAAACCTTCAACTTTTTTTTAAACGTAACAAGTTCTTGGATTGGTGAGCATGAAGTTCTGGCCCCTTGCAGTCTAATCTAGTTAGGTATAGGGGTGGGAATTAAGGGGATTGCTAATATAGTTGTTTTCCCTCGATTGTGCTGTGTGTTCCCCATTCCCTTTAAGTATAAGCATTTTATGTCTGTAGTGTGTTGTACCAGTAATTTTCTCGTGTAAGATCGTTATAATTTTTCAGTTCAATAAAATCTTGTTTTTTTACACCAACCACTTGTCTACTCAATTTTTTGTATCGCTGCCTGTATCTAAGTCCGGTGTCCAGAAGCCAGGGGGTGAGTGATTTGAACCGCTCAAAGAAGGTAGTCAGAGGCAAAGCTGACTGACCAAACACACCTGTGGAAACCCCCTACAGAAATGGCAACCGCGGCAGGACACTGGCAGCAGGGTTGCGATACAGTAGACAATGGTTTGGATGAGCGAACCGCGATGGAGGAAAGGATTTCAGATTATGTGTTTAAGAAGGTGAATATCACCAAAAGGTGGATCACCACTCTGTTAAGGGCTGGGTGTGTGGTAGATGCGGCAGCCAAGTGGATAGAGAGTAAAGAGCATAAGAAGTCTATAGAAAAGGCAGTTTGGCTGATGTGCTACAAAAAGCAGGTCCAGCTTTTGGACGGAGTTGTTGCAGCACAGGCAGCCAAGATCAAAGAGTCAGCCCTGGAGATTAAGGCCCTAGCAGGGGAGAAATTATTGGTAGCGCTCCAGGCTTTAAATCAGGAAAGGGTACAATTAATGGGGAAGCACCAGGCCAAGTTAGAGTACCTGGAGTGCCAGGTCACTGAGGCCAAAAGTAACAAAGTGAGGTTGCGGGAGAAAAATGCCCACCTTGCACAGCAAGTGAGAGAGCAGGAGGAGAAAGTTAGGGAAGTTAAAGCAGCTTACAAGCTAGCATGTGATTGGGGTTTTGAGGAAGCGGATCATGGCCCCTGCAGAGAGGAAATTGAAAGTCTAAGTATGGCCCTAGTAAGGGCAAAAGGAATGGTGTGCCTCATAAGCCCAAAGGCAGGTCAGGCAGATTTCATGGGGAACCAGGGGAGAACAGTTCCACAAGAACCAGTTGGGGAAACGGAGGTTTCACGGCCACCACCCATAGCGCCAAGCTTTAGCGAGGCCTGGCAGCAAGGGGGGGTGGAAACAGAAGTAGAAGAGAAGAGGAGAGCAACCCCCGTTAGAAAGGTCAGAGCCAGGACCAATGTGCCCCGCCTGGCATCGGAGGTTCGGCCTGCCCATTGATGGCGACGGTGACGGACCCCTCCAAAACCAGTTCGTGTTACCACATAGCGCCCAACAGCTTAGGGCCATGGTGAGCCATATTCCAAAGCTCACCGAGACAGGGGACCCCTCGGTCCACTTCAGGGAAATAGAACAGGTGGCTGGCATCAATGAGTGCGATGATGCCGAGCAGGCCAAAATGTTGCTATTTTCCCTGGACAGTAGGCTCCTCCAATCCCTCTCTGACGAGTGTAAGAGGGGGCAGAGTGGGTATGAGGAGCTCGGAGACGAAGTTCTGGAGGCCATGGGGAGGAACAAAGGCAGTCCTTTCTCCCATGTGGAGAGGACCGTGCAGCTCGCAGGGAGGCCCCGCAGGCTTTCGCGGACAGGTTGTGGCCGGTTTACAGGAGTGCCTGTCCGGGAATGCCTGATCGGACACTCCTGACCTGAGATCAATTGACCCACTGGTTCCATTGCCTGGTGGCGAACAGCCTACCACAGGTCCGGGCCAAGGCAGAGGTCTGGTTCGACCCCAGAAATCCCCAGACCACCGAACTTATGGTGATCAGGCAGCTAACCCTAGCTTACAAAAACGGCAGGGGAACCGATGCACACCCACTTAAAGGGAAGGTGAATGAGGTAAAATCCGGAGTGCAGAGTAGAAAGGAATGGCATCAGGAAGGGAATCACCCTTCCAATGCCAAGCTCAATTGCTATGGGTGCGGGAAAGATGGTCACTGGAGAAAAGACTGTAAGAATCCCTGGAAAGACAACAAGGGAAAGAATCCCACAGCCCCAGTCCAAAAGGTAGAGACAGGAATTCCTCCCGCCTTGGTCGAGTCACGATTGGAGGCAATGCGGTCTCTTCTGACTGGCCAGGGGAGAGTAGCAGCCACCACCGGTGCTTTGATCCCGTCTGCCCCATCCCACTCCCAGCAATGACTAGAGCCAGCGCAGCCTGTCGACCTGTGTCCCCGCAAAAATGCTGAGGGGAACAGGCCCTATGTTAAGATGGGGGCGAAGACGGTGCAGGGGAGATATTCGGTGGACACTGGAGCTTCCAGCACAGTGGTCCATTTGGAAGACTTGACCAATTCACCCCAGTCTAACCAAGGTCCCATTTAGCTTAATGGGACCCACAGGGAATGAGCAGGATGGGGAAAGGTCAAAACCTTTGGCCATAGGTTTAGGATCCCTCCATACCACGTGGGATGGTAACCAAAAGACCGACGAGGTGGCCAAGCAGGGGGACAGGGAAAGAGTTCTGGGATCCCTGTAGAGCAGGCCCGGTAGCCGCAATCCGGGACAAGGGAGGCACACGGGGTAGCTTTGGCCCCGGACCAAAAGCATGTCCAAGCCCAAGATCCCGCCGTTAAGGCCGCTCCGGTAAGGAGAAAGAATTTAAACAGGATTACTGGCAGGCTGCTAGTTATATTAAACAATGTAAGTCGTTTAAATCCGAAAAGAAAGAGCAACCAGTTGGGACAAGGTCTGAGGATAGAGATCCTCAGCCCGCAGCGGGAACAAGCTCAAAGGCTGCACAGGCAGGTGCTGTGGCTTGTGTTAGGGGAGGAGCCATTCCGCCCCCCATTCAGGACACTCCCCCTATTTTTTGGGATTCAGATGGGGAGGAGCCCGAGCACGAGAATTTCGCCCCTGACCCAGGTTTGGAACCTGGGGGCGGAGACTCTCAGCCTGCAGTGGCAGGCGGCGAAAGGTTGCCTGCCATCGGCCCAAGTTTGGGAGAGGTGAAATCTGAGGGAGAGGACCCTCAGCCAGCGGTCGTGGAAAACCCACGGACCGCGCTAGCAAAGGCTGCGGTCCGAGCCAAAGGTCCACCCGCCAAGAAAACCCCACCCGTAGCACCTCCTAGAAGGTCCCCTCGGACACCCCAGCCTAGGAAACCATGGTCACCGGCTCCCCAGTTTAAAAGGGCAGCCTCCCGAGTTAGGGATAAGTCAAAGGATAGAGGTCCCCAGCCAGCAGCCATAGGCAGCAGGAAGCGGCGTGCAGCAGCCCAAACAGGGATTAGGCTGGCCGCCCAGAGATGGGCGGCGAATGTATATAGTCTAGGTAGTTTAAGTTTTAAGTTTATATAGTGTTAAGTTTAGGGTGTTTAATTTGTATCAATAATATAGAGGTCCCGTCGTGGATCAGACTGGCCTCCCATATTCTTGTGGTTTGTCAGTTAGGGATAGTGCTGTACCTAGTATGTATCCAGTGTAAGAGAAAGGGTCACATACAGGAGTTTAGAAACCAAAAGACTTGGAAGGAACATTACGTTCGAGTGGAAGGAGATACACCCGTTTAAGTTCTGTTTTGTATCATTAAAGCATCATTGTTGTTTTGCCGTGTTGTAACGCTTAAAGGTTGTTTTTGCATGTTCCTTTTATTAATTTTGATAAAGATGTTTGAAGTATGGTGTTTTAAATAAAGATATGTGTGTACCAAGTGGTGCAGGGGTGTTGGACTCCCTCCACACTTGGATGTGTGTAACTGACTGTATTCTATCTATGGATGCATAATGTACACTACGTTTTTTTTCTAGAATGGGAAATGCATGTGTCGTGGGATTGTAGATAGGTAAATACAGGGAAAGGTTGATTATGGAGGGTCAGAAATTTTGCTCACCTAGTAAGTATGATACTTCAAGCAAGTTTTAGTATCACAGGGGGGACTGTAAGGTTCTCAAAATTCCAACATTCCCCGAAGTTATTAATCAAAAGGGGCCCTGGGTGGACTTGATTTTAAAACCAGGGTACCCAAAAAAAATGGCTGCGGTAAACCTCATGACCAGGCCAAATGGGATTTTAAAACAAAGGTTCTGCAAAACAAGCAGGTCAAGGAGTTCAAGTTTTAAACTAATCAAAGACTTTGTAAGGACTGATAAAATGGACAAAAGACTGTACATTCCAGTCATTAAGTTGGAATGGGCTCCATCAAGCCATTAGGCTTTCTGCATTTTAAATCGGGAACCGCTCACCAGAGACATTAAGCCTGAATGGGAGCAATTCACAACTTGTCTTTAACAACGGCCAGGGTTTCGAGGCTACTTTAGACATAACGACTATCACTTTACAGGTCATTTTTATAAACGTTTTTAAACATTTAAACGAGCTCACCCAAATCAGACAAAGGACTGAATTGATTTGGTGCGCAGATGAGGGCTCCCGATGGGGGTATAACTATGGGCCCATCAGGAAGCCACTCTCTCTCTTGCCTCTTCCCCCCCTGCCTCCTGCCTCTCAACTCACTGCCAGACTACAACCAGGACGGGTTGTATGAAGAAGACTGCGTGGGGCTTCGAATAAACGGGCCCTCAGTCCAGCTCATTCAACCCAACAGGATCAACCAAGGAAGAACATCAACTGAAGAAGAGCCCGTCCTGCGAGGTAAAATACCCAGGCAGAGACTTTAATATTGGGGTATTTTACCTGGACGGCACCCTTGCAGCGCGTTGGAACCACGTGACGTCGGCAGGCCACAGAGTGCACAAGGAGTGAACCCAAAACCTTCAACTGTTTTTTTTAAACGTAACAAGTTCTTGGATTGGTGAGCATGAAGTTCTGGCCCCTCATAGTCTAATCAAGTTAGGTATAGGGGGTGGGAGTTAAGGGGATTGCTAATATAGTTGTTTTCCCTCGATTGTGCTATGTGTTCCCCATTCCCTTTAAGTATAAGCATTTTATGTCTGTAGTGTGTTGTACCAGTAATTTTCTTGTGTAAGATCGTTATAATTTTTCAGTTTAATAAAATCTTGGTTCTTTTACACCAAGCCACTTGTCTACTCGATTTTCTGTATCGCTGCCTGTATCTAAGTCCGGTGTCCAGAACCCAGGGGGCGAGCGATTCGAACTGCTCAAAGAAGGTAGTCAGAGGCAAAGCTGACTGACCAAACATGCCTGTGCAAACCCCCTACAACCTTTTGGCTGATCACTTTCCTCAGGCAGAAACTATTGCTGACTGCATTGCCAGCACAGCTTTAGCTTTCTATAGGCTGCAAGTGTTTCCTGCAAATTTGTCATCCAGTGTCACCTCATTGTTACAACCTATCACATCATTTACAGATTGCTTCTGTCATCTCTACTTGACCTGGCATCTATTCCATCAGCATGGGTGCCATCTGTACGGTCTCACCTTGGTCCTCAGAGTCGGGCCATGCTGAGCCCCAGCACCAGCAGCACCAGGCACACCAGCAGCACCACCAACAACAACAACACCAACCTTCTCCTTAATGCCCTGATGCTGCACAGGACAGAGGGCATCAGTGCAGGACTGCACTGCGCTGGAGGCGATGCCCCCTACACAGGGTATACAGGCAGAGGATGAGCTTCATCAACATGACAGAGCAGCAGTGCCAAAGGAGGCTCAGGCTGCCACGCCAGGTGATCGCAGACATTTGCAGATTGCTGGAGCAAGACCTGCTGCCCAGAGGACCTGGTGGACACGCCTTACCAGTGGCTGTCAAAGTCACCAGTGCCCTCAACTTCTTCACCTCAGGCTCTTTCCAGGGATCTGCAGCAGACATTTGCGGCATCTTGCAGTCGGCCGCCCACAGATGCATCACACAGGTCACTGATGCTCTCTTTGACAAGTCAGCCAATTATGTAAACTTTGCCACTGATGAAGCCAGTGTTACTGAGCGGGCGCTCAGCTTTGCTGCTCTGGCTGGCTTCTCATGGGTGCAGGGTGTCACTGACTGCACACATGTGGCCATCAGGGCACCCCCATCATCACCCAGGAGTTTTTGTCAACCACAAGGGCTTCCACTCCCCCAATGTGCAGCTTGTCTGACAAGTACCTAATAATCATCTAAATTACCTCGGCCCCTTCTGCTGTTCGGGTCGCTGCTGCGCTGGCAAAAGCGCCTGAAGGAAAGGTGCGTGGGGGGCGGGATGACGGCGGGTTACCGACCCACTCCAAGTTATTTCAAATTTCCTTCCTGACCTGCCTTCAATCACGCCCGCATGGATACCAGAAAATTCCAGCCTTTATTGTTGAACTCATTTTAATATTTAATCTACAAAAGGTGCAGATAATCTCTGATTTAGTCTTATTAAAAGGACAAAGGGCTCACACAAGGATAATCTCATGTCAAACTGTGACATCAGCCTAGATGGGAGCTGTTATTGAACCAGGAATATCAGTGCCCTATATCCAATTATTTTCACATTTGCCACTGAAAGCACCAGTTAGTAAATGAATTGAGACAGAAATCATTATTGAATGAAATGGATACATTTCAACCTCCACCCACCCCTCCTCCCATCTGTCCTGAAGGCAGTGACTCATGCCACAGTGGCCACTGGGAGCCCTCTAGCACCTTTTCACGTGTGAGTCTAGATATGGAACATTGCCAAGCTTTCAACTGTGCAGGTATCGCACACACTCATCAGTAGGGATCTGGAAATGGGTCTCTGACCAATTTTATTTTGTCTTTCCCTTCCCTAGCCTGGAGGCATTGAGGCCCATTGCTGAGCGGGCTGAGATGAATTTGCATGAGCTGGGGATTGAACCATTACACGCGTTGCATTCATTCCCGGAGCCAGCAGGTGACCCCTGAATTGGATGCATTTACATTGGTTTCATAACAGATCATACACATTGATTGCTAAAAGCAGTTATTCACAGGAGATAGTTCTCTCAATACAGGTGAAAAATCAGATGTGTGTGTAATGCAATCACATTACACACTTCCTTCCTATAGTGTGGTGACCAGAACTGCACACAGTATTCCAGCTGTGGCCTAACTAGCATTTTGTACAGCTCCATCATAACCTCCCTGCTCTTGTATTCTATGCCTCAGCTAATGAAGGCAAGTATCCCATATGCCTTCTTAACCACCTTATCTACCTGTCCTGCTGCCTTCAGGGATCTATGTACATACACACCAAGATCCCTCTGACCCTCTGTCCTTCCTAGGGTCCTACCATTCATTGTGTATTCCCTTGCCTTGTTAGTCCTCCCAAAATGCATCACTTCACACTTTTCAGGGTTAAATTCCATTTGCCACTGTTCTGCCCATCTAACCAACCCGTCTATATCGTCCTGTAGCCTGAGGCTTCCCTCCTCGCTATTTACCACTCCACCAATTTTTGTGTCATCTGCAAACTTACTCATCATACCTCCTACATCCATATCTAAATCATTACTATATACTACAAACAGCAAGGGACCCAGCACTGATCCCTGCGGTACTCCACTGGACACAGGCTTCCGGTCACAAAAACAACCTTCGACCATCACCCTCTGCCTCCTGCCACTAAGCCAATTTTGGATCCAATGTCCCAAATTGCCCTGGATCCCATGGGCTCTTACCATCTTGACCAATCTCCCATGCGGGACTTTGTCAAAAGCCTTACTGAAGTCCATGTAGACTACATCAACTGCACTACCCTCATCCACACACCTAGTCACCCCCCCCCCTCAAAATTCAATCAAATTGGTTAGACATGATCTCCCCTTGACAAAGCCATGCTGACTATCCTTGATTAATCCTTGCCTCCCCAAGTGGAGACTAATTCTGTCCCTCAGAATTTTTTCCAATAATTTCCCTACCACTGATGTTAGGCTCACTGGCCTGTAATTCCCTGGTTTATCCCGACTACCCTTCTTGAATAATGGTACTACGTTAGCTGTCCTCCAGTCCTCTGGCACCCCCCCTGTGGCCAGAGAGGTTCTGAAAATTTGTGTCAGAGCCCCTGCAATCTCCTCCCTTGCCTCACATAGCAGCCTGGGATACATCTTGTCTGGGCCTGGTGATTTATCCACTTTTAAGCCCACTAAAACTGCTAGTACCTCCTCCCTCTCAATGCTAATTTGTTCAAGTATATCACAATCCCCCTGCCTGATTTCTATGCCTACATCGTCCTTCTCCATAGTGAACACAGATGCAAAATATTCATTTAAAACCTCACCCACATCTTCCGGCTCTACACACAGATTGCCACTTTGGTCTCTAATGGGCCCTACTCTTTCCCTGGTTATCCTCTTGCCCTTAATATACTTATATAACACCTTGGGATTTTCCTTTATTTTGCCCACCAGTGTTTTTTCATGCCCCCTCTTCGCTCTCCTAATTTCTTTTTTAAGTACCCCCCTGCACTTTCTATACTCCTCTAGGGCTTCCACTGTTTTTAGTCCTTTGTATCTGCCAAAAGCCTCCTTTTTTTCCCCTAATCCATTCTTGTATATCCCTTGACATCCAGGGTTCCCTGGACTTGCTGGTCCCACCCTTGACCTTTACGGGAACATATTGGCACTATACTCTCTCTATTTCCTTTCTGAATGACTCCCACTGCTCTGATGTGGATTTTCCTACAAGTAGCTGATCCCAGTCCACTTTGGCCAGATCCTGCCTTATCATATTAAAATCGGCCACTGTCATCAAAATGCTCTCCTACTGACACTTCTACCACTTGCCCGGCTACATTCCCTAGAATTAGGTCCAGTACCGCCCCCTCTCTTGTAGGACTTTCTACATGCTGGCTCAAAAAGCTCTCCTGGATGCACTTTAAGAATTCCGCACACTCTAAAGCTTTCACACTCTGACTATCCCAGTTAATATTGGGGAATTTGAAATCCCCTACTATTATTACCCTATTATTTCTACACTTCTCTGAGATTTGCCTACATATCTGTTCCTCTATCTCCCCCTGACTGTTTGGGGGCCTGTAGTACACTCCCAGCAAAGTGCTTGCCCCCTTTTTGTTTTTAAGTTCTACCCATATGCCTCATTAGAGGAACCTGCTAAGATATCATCCCTCCTTACAGCAGTAATTGACTCCTTGATTAATATTGCGACACCCCCTCCTCTTTTACACCCCCCTCTGTCTTGCCTGAAGATTCTCTACCCCGGAATATTGAGCTGCCAGTCCTGCCCTTCCCTCAACCATGTCTCTGTGATAGCAACAATATCATACTCCCATGTGTTCATCAACACCTTCAATTCATCTGCCTTACTCTCAAGACACCTTGCATTAAAATAAATGCCATCCAGCCTTGCCATACTTCCTTGTGCCGTTACATGTTTGCTATGCCTTCCAGACTGACTTGTTTTTTCCTCTATATTGGCTGTGCATCGCCCCCTACTACAGCTCCACTCTGTATTCCACCCCCCCTGCCAAGTTAGTTTAAACCCCCCCCCCAACAGCACTAGCAAACCTCCCCGCAAGGATGTTGGTCCCATTCCGGTTCAGGTGCAACCTGTCCAACTTGTACAGGTCCCACCTTCCCCAGAAACAGGCCCAGTGATCCAGGAAACTAAAGCCCTCCCTCCTGCACCAACTCTTTAGCCACGCATTCATCTGCTCTATCCTCCTATTCCTATACTCACTGGCATGTGGCACCAGGAGTAATCCAGAGATTACAACCATTGAGGTTCTGTTTTTCAATCTGCTACCTAGCTCCCTAAATTCTTGTTGCAGGACCTCATCCCTCTTTCTACCCATTGTAAGATTCGCAAAATTTGAACATTGTCCTATAAGGGTCTATTGGCAGAAAAGGCCTTAATTTTAAAGACTGTTTTAAAAGAAGCCCAGAAAAGGGGGCACACAAAATGGCCGCCAGATCCCGTGACCAGCTTTTGGGACACTTTAAAATGGTTCCTGCAGTCCCCAGACAGCCTTTGTGGATTCAGCCCACAGTAAGTTCTGGAAGGCCGTTTTGGAGAAAACGAAACCAGACAGAGCCACATACATATGGATTGGATGCAGATCCAGTCAGATCGGCCTGTAGATAAAGGCCATCTAAATGTTTACCCAGACAAAGGGAAACAGTTTCATATTCATAGGGGGAACATCAAGAACCATTAAAGACATCAAAAGGACATTAAAAACAATACAGAGTCATTCCAGACCAGAGATGGCCGTTACCGGCCATCCCAAAGTAGTTTAAAACATTATAACTACCCCACTGTGCTACAAGCCCGCCAAAAGTTAAACAAAAAAGACTAACCTTGATCTGGCGGGAGATAAGGGCCTCTTTGAGGAGTATAATTGGGGACCCGGAATAGCTATTTGACCTGGCCCAGCTTTTCGTAGCCATTGGAGAACGACGAGCCTTCAGGTAGTCTTGGGAAGGCTTGACATCAGAGAAGGTAGTTCAAAGAAGAAGAAGATGAGACCCGGGGTAGTCATCGGGAGATCATCGACAAAAACCCCGGGCCATTGACGAGAAGAAGAGGAGACGAAATGCCCTACCGATCGGGTAGCCAGCATTGAGCACAGGAGCACTGAAAAATCAAGGCTGTGACCACCATCGTCGTCTGCAGGAGCACCGAGAAGACAGCCTGTGGGCGAAATGATGGATGGCGAGTTCTGCTGACTTAAGGTGGCCGAGACGTCATCAGCCTGGACAGCCCGCTGCGCCTACAGCCCACTGACCACGTGGAGACAGGACGCCTGAGAGGATCAAAACGCAGACTTCAAAACCTCTATGTTTCTAACTGGGATTGGTGAGCATGTTTCTGGCCCCTCATAATCTAATCTAGCTAGTCTTAGGGGGTGGGCATTTTGGGTATAATTTAACAATAAGTTGTTGTCCCTCGATGTTCCGTGTGTTTCCCCATTTCAGGATGAGCCTTGTAAAGCATAATATGCCTGTAGATATGTTGGTTAGTACTGTATTATGATTTGTTTTTCCCTCCCATGTACCTTATTGGCTTATATTAAATTTTTCCTTTATGCAATAAAATTTCATTTTGTTTTCATTAAACCTGGTCTATAGAGTATTCTCTGCATTGCAGTTCCTGCCTCAAAGTCCAGTGTATAGAACCTAAGGGGTGAGTGGGTCGAAACACTCGGTGAATTACTGTGCAAGAGAGCGAGGCCTCTAGAGCGAGAGAGAGAAACCTCGGCGATCGAAAACCCCTTACACCATGTCGTTGGTACCAATGTGAACCATGACCTCTGACTGTTTGCCCTCCCCCTTCAGAATGCCCTGCAGCCGTTCAGTGACATCCTTGACCCTGGCACCAGGGAGGCAACATACCATCCTGGAGTCATGTCTGCGGCTGCAGAAACGCCTGTCTGCACCCCTCACTATTGAGTCTCCTACCACTATTGCCCTTCCACTCTTACTCCTCCCCCCTCGTGCAGCTGAGCCATCCACAGTGCCTTGAACTTGGTTCTGGCTGCACTCCCCAGAGGAACTGTCACTTTCACCGTTTTCCAACACAGAAAAATGGTTGTTGAGTGAGATGCACTCTGGGGTTTTCCTGACTACATGCCTGCCCTCCTTCTTCTGACTGGTGCTCACCCATTCCCTCTCTGACTGCACTTTCTTAAGCTGTGGGGTGACCACATCTAAAAACATGCTATCCATGTAATTCTGTGCCTCACAGATACACCGCAGTGCCTCCAGCTGACGCTCGAGCTCCGAAAACCGGATCTCAAGTTGGCCAAACCGTTGGCACTTACTGAACATATGGTCATCCTGACTGCAAGAAGCGTCTAGAAATTCCCACATGCTGCAGGCCGTGCAACGCACGGGACTGAGGTCCCCTGCCATACTTTTAATTTAAAAACTCTTACCTCAAATTTAAACACTCGGATTCTCGCTGTCCCAAACTACCTTAACTGTGAACTACCTTAAAAGAAATAAACTTTTAATTGAAGAAAGAAAAATAGCAGTCACCCACTACTCACCAATCAGCTTCTTCCCCTGCGCTGGCGTCCCTTCCTGTACTGTGACGTCATGCTCGAATTTTGCTGCCGCTCCCGCTGCTGCCGCTGCTCGACTGGGCCTGAAAATCACTGACCTTTATTTTCTCCCACAGCTGCTGCTCCCTTGCAGGTCTGCCGCTCCCGCAGAGAAATTACGTTAAACATATATAGAACCTTGGTTAGACCACATTTGTAGTACTGCGAATAGTTCTGGTTGTAGAAATTTCCTGCCTTAGCACTACCCGTTTGCACCGCTATCCTGGCAAAAAATGGCGGCAGCCACTCTAATGCCCTTCTCTGGCATGGGACTCAGCGGCCGCCATTTTGGTGAGGGGCTTAGTGCTGTCGATAGCAGCGCTCACCCTGGAGATGCAACTGGACAGAGAGTGGCATCAGTCGGCGTGCAACACTGACTTAAGGTCACGCTCTGCGAAATTCCACCTTAGTGCTGAGTTCAGCGCTGGGTCCTAAGCTCGCTCTGAAAAGCGAGCATTCAGCAGACTGACAGAAATGCTGTCAGCACGTCTTAAAGGGACATGCACATCCTGTAGGTAAGTTTGCATTTAAGCTTTTGGACTGGATTTTTTATATTTTATTGAAGTACAGGTAATGGCTTGGTGCAATACATGTTAAAAGTTTTAAAGTGTGCAGGGAGTGCTGCTGGATGCTTGCAAGGCCTCGGATGGTAAAGAAAGGCCTCTGAGAAGACAGAAAATGTTGGAAATACTCATCAGGTTAGGCAGCATCCTTGGAGAGAGAAACAGAGTTCATATCTCAGGTCGACATGCTACCTGACCTGCTGCGTATTTCCAGCATTTTCTGCTTTTATTTCAGAGTTACAACATCTGCTCACAGAGGGAAGAGGAGGAAGCAAAAGAGGAAGATACAGAAGAGGAGGAAGTGGAAGAGGAGGAAGCAGAAGGAAGGATGTAACCCAGACAGCCCCTTTCTGGTTGGGATATCCGGGATGGAATCGTTCGCCTGCATAACTCCAATTCCCCTTTCAACCTTTGTCCCACACCTTGCCTTCCCTCTGTTACTGACCATCACAGTGTTGTCTTGGTCACAATGCTGAAATAAAAGCCACCACAAAGCAAACTTTCCAATCCAACTTAATGCATCTATACATCCAATATGACATCAAGAAATCAACTAATCACCCTTATGCATTTCCTTAGTGATTGTCTTGTGTGTGCCTTTCCTATCCTACTGATGTCACTCAGTGCTACCCCAGTGGCTGCAGCATGGCTGCTGGAAGGCTGCTGACTTTCAGTGGGGGCACTGCAAATGGCCTTGCTGGTCGACCTTCAGGAGCTGGTGGTTGGGAGTGTGAAATTGAGTGATGGTGTTTCTTCTTCTTCTTGTTCATCTTCACTCTCCTCTCCCTCTTCTTGGTCAACCACTGGCTGGGCAGGCTGTATTTCTTGTGTGTGTGAAATGAGGAAGGCACAAGGGTGGTGTTGTGGTGAGGGGAGGGTGGGAAAGCAAGAGGTGCATGCCAGAAGGAGGATAACATATGAGGATACCAGCATCTTGTATCCTTTCAGCCCTGCCGCTGGCCAAGGGCTCAGCCATGCCCCTGACATGAATGGCCATCACTGGCTCCTCCAAGGGGGTGCGGTGAAGCTAGGAATGGGAGGTGTGCCTCGTGTTTGGTACAGATTGTTGGTGGGTGAGTGATTGGAGGGGGTGGGGGAAGTCGTGCATTGAGCTGGTGGTGCAGTTGGTAGGAGATGGCTTTTGAAGATGCATTCACTGACCTTGACCAGTGGTCTGAGGTCATTAAGCTTCTTTGGGCACTGGAGCCAGATCGTGGAGGTGACACTGCTGGCAGTGATGGCCTCAGTGATCTGGTCCCACCTCTTTCTTTTTGGAGGGCCTCCTGGCCCCTATGGGTAGAGGACCTTTCTTGCAGTGTTGACCCCTGCACAAAGCTGTAGTGCTGTGTGCGAGACCCTGGGTGCTCCTTCCCTGGCTTGCTGAGCCATTTGTGTTAGAGCTGAAGCACTTTTCCCATTTTTTTGTGAAAGGCAATTCAGCTTTAAGAGGTGAAGACTCCCTTTTGGGAATTCTTTTTAACATAATTTTTTTTCAGAAGGCAATTGAGCTGTATGGGCTAAAAGCTGCCTATTTTTAAATTATTTTATTTTTTTCATTTCAGAAGGCAGTTCCCCTTTAAGAGACCGAACTGCTTTCTGAAATGACAGCCTCACTTTAACAGGAGGCTGTTCTTGCTGCAGTGACGCTATGGCCATGCTACATTGGAGTCTCCTGCCTTGATGAATGCCACCAGAATGGCGTTGCATGGTAAGTTTACCGCTGGGCTAATCTTAATTAGCCACCAGCACCAATTTACCGGTTCTTCCAGTGCCACCATTTTCGGTGGCCGTTAACACCGGCCCGCGGTGGCATGGCAGGTTTTTAATATCCAATTTCTAGGCCCTGGTCTCAGTATTATAAAAAGGATATTGAGGTATTTGAGAAGGTGTAAAAAAGCTTTATTAGGCTTAACCCCTCAGTTCTGGTATTATTCTATCAGGAAAGTTTGAATTGCTGGGGCTCTTTTCTCTAGAAAAGAGAAGACTGAGGGGGCGACCTGATAGAGGCCTTTAAGATTATGAAAGAGTTCGATAAGGTAGACATAGAGAAGATGTTTCCACTTGCAGGGGAGGCCAGAACTATAGCTATAAATATAAGATAGTCACTAATAAATCCAATAGGGAATTCAGGAGAAACTTCTTTACTCAGAGAGTGGTGAGAATGTGGAATAACATAGATGCATTTAAGAGGAAGCTAGATAAACACATGAGGGAGAAAGGAATAGAAGGAAATGTTGGTGGGGTTAGATGAAGCAAGGTGGGAGGAGGCTCGTGTATAAACACCAACATAGACCTGTTAGGCTGAATTGCCTGTTTCTGTACTGTATATACTATGTAACCATGTAAATGTTTACAGTCGCAGATAGAAATATAAAGCATTGAGTAAACTTAGGGATCATTAACTGAGAAAATGGAGTTAGAATTTAGTCCTTGTCGTTAGAATTTAGTCCTTGTCATTAGAATTTAGTCCTTGTCATACATGTGAATAAGGTTCGCAAATAGAACATATTTGAATAGCACAAGTGTGGTCGAGTTTATGGCCTGGACATTGGCTGGCACCCGTAATATTCATGCTTCCTGCTACTTAAAATAGTCGCTGCATGCAGCCAGCGCTAACCACGCTACCCACTGGCTGCAAGGGGGCGGGGTGGGTGCAGATATCTGATGTTCTTGCCGCCGCTTAAAGGCACCCTGCATCTCTTAAAGGGGAAGTGCATTCTGGCTGCTTAAGAAAGCAGGAAGTTCTAAAAGAGACATCTGAAGAAGGAACAGAGAGGGGTGCCGAGGTTTTCGGACTCTGCACTTGAAGCCTTGGTACAGGCAGTGGCAAGGAGGGGGGACATCCTCCCCCCCAGGGGTTAGGAAGCTCTCCATACATCTGCCTTGCCACCAGTGGGAGGAGGTGGCTGAGATCATTAATGCCAGAAGCCTGGCACCAAGGGCGTGTTGCAAAAAGATGTAATGATCTTACCCAAGTTGTCAAGGTAAGAACACTGCTGGCATGAAGCCTCTACTTGCAGCTGTATCACTTACACACTCTTTAATTCCAGCAATGGCAGCACTCACAACACTTCCCTCCCCCCACCTCACTTCACTCTCCCACAATCACTGCACCACATTCTCCTCACACTCACCACTATTACTACTATCGCTTACCCACAACTCACATCTCTCACACATGAGATCAGCTACTCCACCATGACAGCCACATTCTCCAAACACTTTGCAATAATCTCACCAACACCCTGCCCTCTTTCTTGCAGGAGAAGGTTGCTCACAAGGCGAGGCAGCAGTCTGCTACTGGAGGCGAACACTGTCCCTGCTGACAGAAACTGCGTTGGTGAGCATGGGCAGGGGATGAGTTGATCCAGTCGCCACTGGCAACGCTGCAGGAGATGCCGTGCAGGCTTTCTTTATACCTAATCCTCTTTTCCCCCTTCTGACTTCTCCCTCACCCCTCACACTCTGCATGAAAAGATGGGGTCGAGCTTCAACTTGTCGCAAGGCTTTATGTAGAGCATGGAGACCGTTCAAGTACAGGAGCAAGGATGTCTTGCTGCAGTTGTACAGGGCCTTGGTGAGACCACACCTTGAGTATTGTGTGCAGTTTTGGTTGCCTTATCTGAGGAAGGATGTTCTTGCCATGGAGGGAGTGCAGCGAAGATTCACCAGACTGATACCTGGGATGGCAGGAATGACGTATGAAGAGAGATTGAGTCGATTAGGCTTATATTCGCTAGAGTTTAGAAGAATGAGAGGGGATCTCATTGAAACTTATAAAATTCTAACAAGACTAGACAGACTAGATGCAGGAAGGATGTTCCCGATGGCAGGGGAGTCCAGAACCAGTGGTCACAGTCTAAGGATAAGGGGTAAGCCATTTAGGACTGAGATGAGGAGGAATTTCTTCACCCAGAGAGTGGTGAACCTGTGGAATTCTCTACCACAGAAGACAGTTGAGGCCAACTTATTAAATATATTCAAAAGGAGTTATTTCTTAAGGCTAAAGGGATCAAGGGATATGGGGAGAAAGCAGGGACAGGGTACTGAATTTGGATGATCAGCCATTAAATGGCGGAACAGGCTCGAGGGGCCGAATGGCCTACTCCTATCTTCTATGTTTCTCTGTTCTGTCCAGCATGGACCGAGTGGTGGAATCCACCATGATGGAGCATCTTAAGTCAAGGCTGACAGCTTCCATGGCAGCACAAATTGAGATTGCATATCAATGTTGTTTGTAGGATCTTGCTCTATGCAAATTGGCTGCCGTGCTTGCCTACAAAACAACCGTGACTACATTTTAAAAGTAATTAACTGGCAGTAATGCATTTTGGAGTGCCCTAAGGATATGAAAGGTGTCATATAGAAGTAAGTTTGTTACTTATTCTTAATGGATTAGAACCATCAACTAAACAGCTGCATTGCCTGGGGAATGTGTGCATGTATCTACTCTGGCTTCATGTGGCTCAAGGTTGCTAAATAATTACACATTAAAACATAATTCATCTGAGAGCGAAAGATTGTGAGGAATAAAGCAACCTAACTGACACTAATGAACATGAAATTTGTTGGAAAAACAACACATCAATAACAACAACAACAATTTGTATTTATATAGCACCTTTAACATAGTAAAATGTCCCAAGGTGCTTCACAGGACTGTTATAAAACACCACCTTAAACATTCACTCCCTCCACCACCAGTGTACCATGGCTGCAGTGAGCACCATCTATAAGATGCACTGCAACAACTCGCCAAGGCTTCTAGAAGGACAAGGGCAGCAGGCGCATGGGAACACCACCACCTCCAAGTTCCCCTCCAAGTCACACACCATCCTGACTTAGAAGTATATCGGCGCTCCTTCATTGTCGCTGGGTCAAAATCCTGAAACTCCCTCCCTAACAGCACTGTGGGAGTACCTTCACCACACGGACTGCAGCGATTCAAGAAGGTGGCTCACCACCACCTTCTCAAGGGCAATTAGGGATGGGCAATAAATCCTGGCCTTGCCAGTGATGCCCACATCCCATAAACTAATTTTTTTTTAAATTGACACGGAGCCATGTAAGGAGAAATTAGGGCATGTGACCAAAAGCTTGGTCAGAGAGGTAGGTCTTAAAGGAGGATAGAGAGATGGAGCAATTTAGGGATGGAATTCCAGAGCCTAGGGCCTACTCCTGTAAGATTCGAAATTTTCAGCAAAAAATCACGCAAGAAAACCGGATAAAATAAGACTGTTTATTGAACAAAGTAAGCTTGCACAGAAAAACCTTTGATAAAAGGGCATACAAAATGGCCGCCGGGCCCCGTGATCAGTTTCTGAACCATTTTATTTCTGTTACTGCAAGCCAGACAGGCTTGTGGATTGAAGACAGTAAGCCCGCGAAAGCCAGTATCTGGGAACCGAAACTCAGGAAAACAGCATAAATATTCAATGGATTCTAAGTACAGGATGGGGCCCATCAACATATGGGCGGACAATGCAAAAACACTTATACCCATTTATTGTGCAAAGGAGAAACCGTTTAACAGCCATCAAGGAAAATCTCCGGACCGATCAATATGCGAACCAAGTCGCGATGACAATGTAAAAGACATTAAAAGACATTATCGGCCAGGAAGGCCAGTTAAGTTATCACCGGCTCCCGTTACAAGACAAAGCGCCCCTGCAGAGATTTCTGCCCGCCAAAATTAATACAAAGACAGGACTATGATTTGGCGGGAGATAAGACTGTCCCAAAAGAGTATAACTATGGATTGAAAGTCCATTTAAGTTACTTCGAACTTCACTTCACTGCTGCTTCTTGCTGGGCGACTTCAGACTTCTCCTTCTTCAAGAACTTCTTCTACAAGGAACGAACGAAGACGGACAGTGCCAGGATCGGCGCCTCTTCCACTTCGGTAGATGCGGAATCGATGAAGACGTTTCGTCTTTTTAAAGACGGACGATTTCGGTGAAAAGACAACGTGGTCGGTGTTCAGCCAAACAAGGCTCGGCCACGACGAGAAGACGACGAGGGTGGCCCGGGTACTGGGGTCGGGAGATCATCGATGACCCAGGCCGACGGAGAAGAAACCCTCTGGAGAACCGACGATCCAGGCCGGAAAGATTCTCCCATGTGCAGGCACTTCTTCAACAGCCTGCAGCTGAAGGTCTGCTCCATGAACCCAAATCCACAATAGTGGATCTCAACCTTGACGAGCGCTCATCGAGGCTGTGTCTACCCCACCGCCTCGAGGGAGAGAGAATATCGACTGCGCCAGAAGTTTCCAAATCCACGTGACGACGGAAAGCGGTGCCAAAAGACTGCGAACCCCCTTTTTCGCGATTTCGAGAGTGGTGAGCATGATCCCAAGCTCCCCAGGTCGAAATTTAGTTTAGGTATAGGGGAGGGAGTTAAGGGTAATCGTAATGTGTTTCCCCTTTTACGATGTGCCGTGTGTTCCCCATTTCCATAGAGTCAAGTTCATAAATTTGTGCATGATTGTAGTAACTTTAATCTGCGCCTATGACATGTATTTTGTAATGTTTCAAACTGTTTAAAAATAAAAAGCATCCATTTCGTGCTATTCAACCTGGTCTATTGAGTTCTTTCTCTGCACTACTGCTCTCTGCACCTAAGTCCAAGGTCTAGAACCGTAGGGGGAGTGGGTCGAACCACTCAAGGGTAATTATTGCACGAAGCCTGGCAGGAGACCAGAACGAGCAAGAGAAACCCCCTACACTCCAGTGCAGTACTGAATGAGCGTTGCACTATCGGAGGTGCTGTCTTTCAGATGAGATGTTAAACCGAGGCCCTGTCTACTCTCTCAGGTGGACGTAAAAGATCCCATGGCACTATTTTGAATAAGAGCAGGGGAGTTATCCCTGGTATCCTGGCCAATATTTATCCCTCAATCAACATCACTAAAACAGATGATCTGGTTATTATCTCATTGCTGTTTGTGCGAACTTGCTGAGTGCAAATAGGCTGCCACGTTTCCCACATTACACCAGTGACTACACTTCAAAAAGTACTTAATTGGCTGTAAAACATTTTGGGACGTCCGGTGGTCGTGAAAGGCGTTATATAAATGCAAGTCATTCTTTCTTTCTTTCTTTTAAGCAGCTGAAGGCATGGCCATCAGTGGTTGAGCGATTAAAATCTGGGATGCTCAAGAGGCTAGAATTAGAGGAGCGCAGATATCTCGTGGGGTTGTGGGGCTGGAGGAGATTACAAAGATGGGGCGGGGCAAGGCCATGGAGGAATTTGATAAACAAGGATGAGGGATTTGAAAACAAGAATGAGAATTTTAAAATCGAGGCGTTCCTTAACCAGGAGCCAATGTAGGTCAGCGAGCACAGGAGTGATGGGTGAACAGGACTTGGTGCGAATTAGGACATGGGCAGCCTAGTTTTGGATGACGTCTAGTTTATGTAGGGTGGAACATGGGAGGCCACCAGGAGTGCATTGGAATAGTCAAGTCTAGAGGTAACAAAAGCATGGATAAGGGTTTCAGCAGCAGATGAGCTGAGGCAGGCGGAGACGGTAGATGTTACGGAGGTGGAAATAAGCGGTCTTAGTGATGACGTGTTACGGAGGTGGAAATAGGCAGTCTTAATGATGGCATGGATATGCGGGCGGAAGCTCATTTCAGGGTGAAATATGACACCAAGATTGCGAAAGTCTGGTTCAGCCACAGACAGATGCTAGGGAGAGGGATCATCGCAACATGGGTCTCAAAAAGGCATAAATCCAGTCCCAACCTGAATTCTTTTCGTCCTCTTTAAGTAATAAAGGAACATGTGCTGGGAGAATGAGGGAGAGGCCAATTCAGACCACAAGAATAGAGAAAGAGCTCTTTTATAGTGAGCGATGAGGAAGAATGCAAGTGAAAATGAGAGGGTGTCCATTGAAATAATGAGACCTACAGAGGAATGTAAGGCAGAGGAATGTACCAAAATACACAATTTGGTTGCTTAAATCTAAATGTAACAAATGACAATTCGTTTCTTGATTTTATTCCTGTTAATATTGGAATTTCATCTTTAGATCCCTTTAAGTTTGTTTCTTTATCAATATAAATCTCATTAGAAAGACAAAGAAAGAACTTGCATTTATATAGCACCTTTCATGATCTCAGGACATCCCATAGCACTTTACAGCCAGCGAAGTACTTTTTGAAGTATAGTCACTGTTGTAATGTAGGAAACCTGGTAACCAATATGCGCACAGCAAGTCCCCACAAACAGCAATGAGATAATGACCTAAATCTGTTGCTTTTACTATTGTTTGAGGGATAAGTATTGGCCCGGACACCGGGGAGAACTTCTCTGCTCTTCTTTGAAATAGTGCCATGAGATCTTTTACGTCCACCTGAGAGGGCAGACTTGGTTTAACACCTTATCTGAAAGACGGCTCCAACAACAGTGCAGCATCCACTCAGTACTGCACTAGAATGGTCAGCCTAGATTATGTGCTCAAGTGCCTGGAGTGGGACTTGAGAAAGCAGCTTGCTCTGTTCACATTGGAACAGGAATTTGGAATGACGGCTGAGGGTCAAAGGTAAATGCATATGGAAGGGGTCACAAAGAACGTGAGCCACCTCACGCATATTTAAAGAAATCTGACTATGCACCTAAAATGTAATCACTGTCTAGAATACATGCAAAAGAAAGCTGTTAATTGTAAAATATTCAGGAGGTCAATTAAATCTTTCTAAATTATAGGCCTCTGTACACATTCCCTCACAGCTGAATTATTAAATCAGCATTCAGGCACATCATTGCACTTCAAATATAAGCACAGAAATTGTAAGAATTCCAGCATGAAATAAGATTAAACTTAATGTGCAGTTAATTAAAAAGGAAGTACCGTGCCACATTTCTAACAACACTCACAATTATGCATATACAAACCTATTCTGCTTAAGTCTCTGTTTTGGCAGACTCAATGACATGACTTAACTTGATCATTTTATTTTAATTACCTTTTATTGTATCTTGTTAAACAGACAGAACAGTTTCTGGTCAAGCTTTTGCCTCTTGTGAAGGGATAGAGTGACAAATAAAGCTTCCTAGGGCTAGAAATTCATTATCGCCCAGGAATGGGCGGTATCATTAGAAAAGTTTGAGAATTAGCGCCAGGCGCTAATGCTTTAGATTGCACGCAAAATTCATTCTCACTGTTAAAAGAAATGATTGGAGTGCTAAACCAAGTCTTAAAGGCCTAGCTCATTGGCATTACACTTAAAGGGTGAACCAATATCGAGTGCAGTCTAATCGCAACTCATCATTGCTACAGGCTTTTCCCAGTACTTAAAGAGGAGGTTCATTGATACTGCAGCACCTCATTCTCCGCATTGCTGGCTGTGCAGCTGCCTCAGCAAGGAGAAGCACAAGGAGAAGGAGCCGGAGGACTGAATTAGGTGTGCTCATGGCAGATCTACCTCAGTCGGGTGGTCAGGGTGATTGAATGCTTCAATAAATGCTACATACCACCATTTGTACAACAAGCTGCACACACTGCATAAAACACCAGACCCCCAGCGCTCATCCCCAACAATCTCTACCTACCAACACTCACACCCACATCTCACACCTTGCACACAATGACAGTTATTTAACAATGGCAGCCACAAGGGTCATTAGTTATTAGAATTCATGTGATATGTGTGATATATTTATGCATAAATTTATTAATGGAGTTTGCAATATTTTGTGGTCTCTCTCATTTCACCTTTGCACCCAGGAGGATGCAGTGATATGGCATGACACAGGGATGGTATGAGTGGGATGTGGTGAGCAAAAGGGATCGGGGTTTATGTCATCCTGGTGTGAGGCTGGAGGTCTGTTTGGAGGAGGTGGCAGAGTTCTGTGACCACCACCTTGGTGATGTGGAGCTGTCTAATAGACTGCTCATTGCTTAATTGAAGGTAGAAGAAGTGCTGTCGGAATACCCTCAGAGTGTGAGCTCTGATGTCCCTCCTCATCCCTCTGCGCACATGTTCCTGTAGTTGTCGCTGCCTATGCTCCCTCCGCCATAGGGCCTAGAGGGCGAGGTGGCATACCAGTACAACCTTGATTAATGTTGCCAAGAGTAGCAGTTTGAATCTTTGAGCAATAAATGTAGCTACTTTGTAGTTACCAGAAGACTGCTGATACAAAAGAAGCTTGAAATTACTCATAGAAACTGTTCAATGGGTGAAACTGACAAGAAACCACTGAAACTAGCCTGCCCTGACAGCTGGGAGTAATTAATGTCTTTAAATAACTTCGCTGGAGCCGGCTTCATGGAGGTGCACGCCAGCTCTCCCTGTTGCTGTCTGGTCGAGGCGCTAAGGCAAGCGGCGACAATCAATTTTCCAGGTCGGGCGGCCAGTGAGTGTTGCACGCTCACTGATGTCACGATCTGCCTGGCATTGAAGTCCCAGCTGTACCTTGTACTGGTAGCGCAATGGGGGGGGGGGCCGGATTTGCCATGCGGCGCTGGATTTGCCTTGCCCCGGCGCTACTGCATTAGTGCCCTGTTACCGCCATCTGCTGGTGCTAATGGGAGGCGCTAAGGTGCTGAATTTTTCCCCCCTAGAATTTTTACATTGCATTTACATTGCAGTTACCATCCAGGCAAAACTCTGTTTACATTGCGTTAACTCTTCTGTTCAGGAGGGAGCTGTGCACAAGACTGCATTCACGCAGGCACAGCACTCTCGTCCAACATCTAGACATTTAAATGTCTACAGAGTGCCTTAGCGGTGGTAGTTAAGGCTGGTTTGGAGAAAAAAATGGCGGCCACCTCGCTTCCGTCCGCTTCCGGCGTGGCCCGCACTGTTTGCCATCTTGGTGAGGGCGATAATGCAGGCAGGACGTGCATGCACCGGCAGTATGCAGAGTAGGCAGATCCTGACATCAGCCAGCTTGTAACGCTGATTTGATGCATGCCCTGCCATTTTGGACATCGCCGCTCCAATCAACACCCTCTCCTAAACATGCGTTCTGCTGCATGACCCCCACCAGCACTATTTAAAGGGATACATCCAACTTGCAGGTAAGTTGATTATTTCTCTTGTACTGGCTCTCACAGGGTTTATATGAATACTGCTGGAAAACATTTCAAAAATTGTTAAAGTGTGCAGGGAGTGCTGCTGGAAGGCATTGGAAAGGCGTTGGCTACAACTGAAAGGCCTCTGAGTGCACCATTCGCTCCCAATCATGGGGGCTCTAGTTGCAGTCCCCCTCGCATTGCAGCTTGACGTGGAGATGGAGCTGAGGCAGCAAAGACAAGCTGCTCGCAGAGGGAGAAGGAGGCAGGGGAGGAGGGTGAGAAGGTTACGGAAGGAGCCCCGGGAGGGGCGGCTGGTGAGCAGGCCCGGGCGTTGGGCTGAAGATTGTCGGACAGGAGGAATGGTGGAAATGGAATGGCGGCGCGCACAGACGCAGCGGCTTTGCTTCTCCCAGGACGGTGCTATTTACGTTTAATGTTAATGTTATTTGTACTGGACTCATGGGAGCTTGCAAGATCACATTTCGTTGTTCATGTACTTGTGCATTGTACAATGACAATAAAGTTGAATTATTATTATTATTATTCAGAGAGCACTTCTCCTACTTTGACCCAGCCAGGAGCAGTGTATTCATTCGGTGGCTCTGCTTCACCAAGGAGGAGTTCACAGAACTCTGCTATCTCTTGGAACCAGACCTGCAGCCTCAGAGCAGGGCGAGGACGCCGCTGGCAGTGGCCCTCAAGGTGACCGTGGCCCTGAATTTTTTCGGCAGCAGCTGTTTCCAGGCTGGAACAGCTTGCAGTTCGCCGTCCATCGCTGCATCTGGGAGGTCACAGAGGCTGCGCACTCTAAGAGAAGGAACTTCAGTGTCTTCTCTCTAAACAGAGAGAAGCAGGAGGAGCATGCACGTGGCTTTGCCAGGATATCGGCCTTCTCAGGATATCGGGCTTCTCAGGATATTGGGCTTCTCAGGATATCGGGCTTCTCAGGATATCGGGCTTCTCAGGAGCACACACATGGCTTTGTGGACGCCGCATATCAATGCTGAGATGTACCGTAACTGTAAAGGGTACCACTCACTTAATGTGCAGTTGGTGTGCACCCATGCCCATAATCATGATGGTGAATACCCGAAATCCTGGCAGGAGTCATGATGTCTTCATCCTGAGCCAGTCCACTGTGCCAGCAATTTTCCAGCCACCACATCGAACCCGAGGATGGCTGCTAGGTGACCAGGGCTATCTGCTCTACACCTGGCTGATGACTCTCCTCTGCAACCACACCACTCGTGGCCAACAATCATATAATGACAGCCATGCTGCCACGAGGAACATCATTGAGCAAACCATCGGAGTGCACAAACAATGGTTCCACTGCCTGGACCGCTCGGGAGGAGCTCTCCAGTACTCACCAGAGCTGGTGTCACAATTCGTGGTGGTCTGCTGCATCTTCCACAACTTGGCCATCATGAGGCCACAGCCCTTGCCACCACGGGTTCCGCGGCCACCTCAGAAGGAGGAGGAAGAGGAGGAAAGGAGGAGGCAGCCTGCAAATCCCTGTTCCAGGCGGGCTGTCCATGAGCACATCATCAGACTCTGGTTTCCCTGAATGAAACCCCAGAACCCCATTGCTCAACACTCCCCACCTTACCATCCCTCTGTTACGGAACATCACTGCGTCCTCTTGGCCACATTGCTGAAATGAAAGCCACCACAAAACAAACATTCCAAACATAATTTATTAATGATTAATTCCAAAACTACATTACAAATTCAACTAATTGCCCCTGTGCATTCCCTTAGTGTCTGTCTTTTGTGTGCCTTTGCCTATTTTAGTGCTCCTATGAAATGCTACCCCAGTGGGTGCAGCATGGCTGGTGGAAGACTGCTGATTTTCAGTGGGGCACACAGCAGCTGGCCTTGCAGGATGACGTTGAGCAGCTCTAGTAAGCCCGGCTGTAGACTGCACCACCTCGGCATGGGCAGCAGCAGTCTGGGCTGGCTGGCTGACGGGCAACAGCAAGGGCACTGGCGGAGTGGCAGTGAACTATGAATGTTGTCATCCTGAGAGAGGACGGCAAGTTCGTGCTCCACGAAGCCACTGCCACTCTCCCGGGGCGACGCTTCAGCAATCCTAGTAATCTGCTGGAGGACAGATTGCTGGACTGCTATGACACCCTGCAAGTTCCTTTCCACACTGGTAAACGCAACCACGATGGCAGTAGTTGGAGCTTCCACTGCAGCACTCAGACATTGGGTCCCTTCCGCTTGTGCTCCAATGGAAGCTGAGACACCGCCCATCAGACCCAGCATTATGGTTGGGTCCACATTGCTCTAATGGAGTTGTCCATCACTTCCATCCCGGAAATCATGGGCTTCAAGCTCTGCACAAAGCCCTGTGCAATGTTGCAGCCGGACATACAGGCCTGCCATTGCACCAAACATTTCTGTGTACATGCCCATCACCCTTCTTCTGAAGACCGCCCCATCTTAGTCCTCATCTGAGTCCTCTGCAACAGAACTCGTGTGCGACCTCACCCTCCGGAGAGCTGGCGCCTGCGCTACCTTTTTCCCCTACCCTGGCTGCAGCCCAATTGTGCCCAGTGACTCACTACGTGTAGATCCCGCCTCTATACTACCCCCTTAGTTCGCGCAGTACCATTTTCTGAGCTGGTGCCTGGGAGTGTCAGAGTGAGTGACGGTCTCTCTTCTTCTCTATCACTCTCCTCCTCTTGTTCTTTATGCACAGGCTGGGCTGGTTGGAGTCCATGGGTGTCTGAAAGGAGAAAGGCACAAGGGTAGGGTTGCGGTGAGGGAAGGGTGACAAAGCAAGATGTGCATGCTTACACCATCAGCAGCTTGTAAGTGAAAAGAGATTGTGGAACGAGGGGGAAGTGGTGCAGTTAGTGAGATATGGCATTTGAAGATGCATTCACTGACCTTGACTACTTGTGTGAGGTCATTAAACTTCTTGCGGCACTGCATCCAGGTCCTGGGGACAACACTCCTGGCACTGACAGCTTGTGCTATTTCCTTCCAAAGCCTTCTGGCGTGTTGCTTGGAAGGCCTCCTGCCCCCCACTGTGGGTAGAGGACCTGACGTCGTCTGTGCACTCCCATGACCAAGGCATCCAGTGCTGCATCAGAGAATTCTCATTCTCATTCTCTTTCTCTTTCTCTTTCTCTCTCTCTCTCTCTCTCTCTCTCTCTCTTCCCTGTTGTGCCATGGCATCAGAGTGACAATGAGGAGCTTCTGTAACAAAGCACCTCCCCTTTAAGTAGAGGGCCTAAGCCAAATTTAATTGGCCAGTAGACTGCACCCGATATTGGCCCCACTGTTGAGCTCTGAGATCAACGCTTCAATCATTATTATGAGCAGGTAGCACGAATTTTGCATGCTGCCTGCACCACTTTGAACGGGCGTGGGCACATCGCGCTTCGTGCTCCCTGTGCCCGTTTTTAAGCTTTATTCAATTTCACCCCCATTGTGTTGGTCAGGTCTTGACAAAGTGTCCCAGAAAGTCTCCCAATGTATATCAAAAGTCCTCTTTAAATGCAGTGTAGTCAGTTGACCTCAATCAGTAAGATGAGCATGGCTTTAAGTAGCACTTGAAATTCTCAGCAACAATTTGTTTACTCCTGTTCAGCTGGTCACTGTTAGGAGAGGTAATTAAATGAAGTGTTATCCACCAAAATGGCATGCAGCCTCTTTAATGAGCGCTAGCAGGCAATTTAATTGTCAATCAGCCCCTTAACAATCCTCCGGGCGGCTGTTCCTAGCATGCGCTTCAACACCTTAACCAAGATGGAGTCTTGTGCTAAACGTGGGCGAAACTGGCGTTGCAGCTTAAGACCCCATCTTGGCCACCTTTTTACCTCTTCAGCGCATAAAGAATTCGGCCAAAATCGCCCCCGTAATCTGTTAGCACACCAGTGATCCTTTGACTACAGCCACCTATACTGTAACTGAAGAGCAAATTATAAAAGGCACTTTTTTTGTGCCAATGGGTTTAGTTACCCGCAGTTCCAGGTTTCCCGGCCGCTATGATAACCCCTCCCCACCACGCATCCCCATAAATATAGGGGCCATAATGTGCGCCTAATGTTGCTGAGTCCTCTTGTCTTACAAAATCCTAGAACTAAGAATGAACAACTTGTTGGGGTGTAGGAGCCATCTGTCCTGGGAACTCTCGAGCATGTTCTTACCCCACTGAGAACGAATAGTGACTTATGTTATCTGATTAGCAAATAAGATTGCTTTTGGATGCTTGTAGATGGATTCCTGAGTAAATGGGCAATGCATAATGATATTATGCTGAAAAAACATCAAGAGATTGCTACAACTTTCTATTAAATACAGTATCCTTAACATTTTCATCTGCAAAGCTGCACCATTAACATGTCATTAGATAAATATAATGGACGGCCTCATTATATCATTCAGGAAACAGGGAATTTTGCTATTTACATTGATGCAGCTATTAGCAATTTAAATCTATATTTTAAACTACAATAAGCAAATCATTACATTTGTGACAGATCTAGACTGCCTCAGTTATCAGTAATAAATTCCAGTTTGTTCATATTTACTGAAATACAATACAGTGTCTTAGATAAAATATTTCCCGATTCTTCACCTGTTGATGAGAGCTGATGGTTTTGAAAACAATATACAGCAGTAAATAGAATAAAAGAAGCAATCAACTTCATTTACATAAAACTATTTTGTATCCAGAGCTTATGATTTTACATGGACTGAATAAATCCTTTTCTAGCTGTTCCAAGGTAAGATAAGAAAATGTACGAGTCAAGGTGCAGAAGGATGATAGGAAAAGCGTAATAATGTGTTCAGAGCCCTTGAGCCAGGGTTTGAGGCTTGACAAGGACTCAGCTTTTAATGCATTTAGCCAGAATAGGCAGGAGCGTAATCCCACATTTTGTCTTGAATTCTGGCAACACAAAGCTAGTGATGACGATAGGCTTGTGTAGCTTTTATCCATGGCAGGATTGATAGTTAAAGCCTACAGTGGATGTTTTCTTGTTTATATTTTTCTTCAAGTATTAAGGGCTTTGAATTTTACAAGGACGACACCAGAAGTGAGAGGTTGTACTTATCAGGAAAGATCAAACAGGCTGGGGCTCTTTTCTCTAGAAAAGTGAAGGCTGAGGGGTGACCTGACAGAGATCTTTATGATTATGAAAGGATTTAATAGGGTAAATGTAGAGAAAATGTTTCCACTTGTGGGAGAGACCAGAACTAGGGGCCATGAATATAAGGTAGTCACTAATAAATTCAATAGGGAATTCACAAGAAACTTCTTTGCCCAGAGAATGGTTAGAATGTGGAACTCGCTACCACAAGGAGTAGTTAAAGCGAATAGCATAGATGCATTTACGGGGAAGCTAGATAAACACACGAGGGAGAAAGGAATAGAAGGTTATGCAGATAGGGTTAGATGAGGTGGGGTGGGAGGAGGCTCATGTGGAGCATAAACACCGGCACAGACCAGTTGGGCTGATGGTCTGTTGCTGTGCCGTAAATTCTATGTCATTTCCCATTTTTAAAGAAAGAAACACTTGCATTCATATAGCGCCTTTCACGACCACTGGACATCCCAAAGCGCTTTACAGCCATTGAAGTACTTTTTGGAGTGGAGTCACTGTTGTAATGTAGGAAACATGGCAGCCAATTTGTGCACAGCAAGCTCCCACAAACAGCAATGTGATAATGACCAGATCACCTGTTTTAGTGATGATGATTGAGAGATAAATATTGGCCAGGATACCGGGGGTAACTCCCCTGCTCTTCTTCAAAATAATGCCATGGGATCTTTTATGTCCACCTGAGAGCCTCACTTTGACGTCTCATCCAAAAGACAGTTCAGCACTCCCCTGGAGTGTCAGTCTAGATTTTTGTGCTCAAGTTTCTGGAGTGGGGCTTGAACCCACAACCTTCTGACACAGAGGCAATGGTGCTACGAACTGAGCCACTGGCTGATGCAATAAAATTATACAACAATAATCATAAGAACATAGGAATTGCTAGATGAAAAATGCTCATGGTTGAAGTGTCCGCGTATCAATAACACACGGACTGCAGGAGAACGGTGATAACAGGTGTTTACTGAACAGAGGGTATGCTGGAACTAACTGTACAAATTACTACACGGTGTTATATACAGGTGTGGTCACTACTGGTACTGCAGTATACAGGGGCTGTAAAAAATAGTTCCTCTCTCAAAGGTACATACATTACAATTCCTCCCCTTTTAGATAAACAGTACATAACATTCATTTAACAATTAAATAATAACTAATTACAATTACAATTTTCTCTGTACTATATACATCAGCTGAAAGTAATCATTTATAAATTCAGTCTTTGAGGAGGCTTCCTGATCCTGTCTGGATAGCGCCTTTCTCGAGTATCCTGTTCTTGCGGCGGAGTCGATTCTGGCTCATTGTCATTGGTTGGTTCGTCAGCTTCCAATACCACTGATTCTGAGGTAGACGCAATCTGTACTTCGGGTTCATCACCAGGTACGTATGGGCGAGGCATGGGGTTGACTTGTTCCTGTGACTCTAGAATCTGGTCAACATGGCATCTCACGATGCTCTCTCCAATGTCCACTGTGTACATTAGTGGTCCCTGCCGTGTGCATATCATTCCTGGCTACCATTTTTCTGTTCGGTAGTCGCGGGCCAAGACTGGTTGCCCTATCTTGAAGCTCCTGGTTGGCTTCTCATTGATGTGCTGGAATTGCTTATTCTCAACATCTCGTCTTATGTTTGGTTTGAGCAAATCCAGGCGACATCTTAACCTTCGGTTAAAGAACATCATGGCTGGAGCTTGATTGGTGGCTGCATGTGTCGCATTCCAGTAAGCAAACAAGAAATTATCCACCTTGTGTTGCAGTGGTATGTTGTCGTTATACATCGCCTTTATTGCTTTTTTAAAGGTTTGAACAAACCTCTCAGCCAATCCATTTGCGGCTGGATGATATGGGGCGGATGTGTAATGCCATTATTCCTCAAAAACCTCTGGAAATCCTCAGACACAAACTGTGGTCCATTGTCGGAGCAAATCTGTTCTGGCAAGCCATTCCTGGCGAAGATGGTCCGTAGGACTGCAATAGTTTTCTTCGTGGTGGTGGAGGACATTTTGATGACCTCTGGCCATTTCGAATGTGCATCCATGGCGATTAAAAACATTGAGTCCATAAATGGACCAGCAAAATCAATGTGTACCCGTTGCCATGGAGATGAGGGCCACTCTCATGGGTGTAGCGGGGCCTGTGGTGGAGCGTTTTGGACTTTCTGGCATCCTGTGCATCTCTTGGTCATTTCCTCGATTTCTTTATCGATTCCCGGCCACCACACAAACGCCCTGGCTAAGCTCTTCATTTTTACCTCTCCCAGATGACCCTCATGAAGCTCATTGAGCACTCTATCTCTCAACTTGGGTGGAATTACCACTCGGGATCCACACATCAAGCTCCCCCGGCACACTGACAGCTGTTCTCTCCTTGGCGAGAATGCTGGCAACAGTGAGTCGCCATGTGCTGGCCATCCCTTCACCGTCAAATCATAGACCCGAGAGAGTGTTGGGTCATTTCGGGTTTCCTTCTCTATACTTGAGTTTGTAACAGGTAGACATTCGACTATGGTCGAGTGGAATATCTCAACAGGGTCCACTGCAGGTGCTTCCTCCACCGTAGGCAGCGGCAGGCGCGACAGCCCATCAGTGTTTCCATGCTGTTTCGTGCCCTTATACGCTATGTCGTATTGATGTGCCCCTACAAAAAGGGACCATCTTTGCAGCCGTTGCGCTGTCATCACCGGAACGCCCTGCTTTGGGTTAAAAATGGAGACAAGAGGCTGGTGATCAGTCAGTAAGGTGAATTTCTGCCCGTGCAAATAGTGATTGAACTTCTTCACCCCCCATACCAGGCTGAGGGCCTCCCTATCAATCTGGGCGTAGTTATGCTCGGCTGAGGTTAACGAGCATGACGCAAAGGCTATTGGCCTCTCTGAACCATCAAGGAATTTGTACGACAGCACCGCTCCAATGCCGTAGGGAGACGCATCACATGCCAACCGAATCGGTAGTGTTGGATTGTAGTGGGCCAATACTTCTTTTGAAGTGATTAGGCATTTACATTTCTGAAAAGCACGCTTACACTCATCACTCCATTTCCATGCTACTCCAGTTTGCAGCAGGGCATTCAGTGGGTGCAGAATTGTAGACAAATTTGGCAAGAACTTATGGTAGTAGTTCACCAACCCGAGGAACGACCTCAGTTGCGACACATTTTCCAGTGCTGGAGCCTTGACTACTGCCTCAGTCTTGTCTGGGGACTTATGTAACCCCTCTTCATCAATCATGTGGCCACAATACGAGATTTGTTTCCTGAAAAACTCGCATTTGGGGCAGTTGGCTCGTAGCCCATATTCTTGTAATCTAGTGAGCACCTGCTCCAGGTTGGCAAGGTGTTCACTGTCATTTTCGCCCATAACCAGGATGTCGTCCAAATAACACTGGGTCCCCGGAATCCCTTGCAGGACTTGTTCCATCGCCCTCTGCCAAATAGCCGGAGCTGATGCTACCCCGAATACCAGTCAGTTGTACTGGTAAAGACCTTTGTGAGTGTTTATCGTGAGGCATTTTCTAGATGCTTCTTCCACCTCCATTTGTAGATACGCTTGGGCCAGATCAATCTTCGTAAAGCGTTTCCCTCCAGATAGTGAGGCGAAAATATCTTCTATCCACGGAAGTGGATATTGTACTGTGTGAAGGACTGGGTTCACAGTTACCTTAAAGTCCCCACAGATGCGAACCTTCTTCGGCTCCCCAGGCGTGCTGCTCAATGATTTCTTCATTACAGGAAGGATGGGTGTGGCCCACTCGCTCCAGTCCACCTTGGACAGCACACCCGAATGCTCCAGACTCTCCAGCTCTGCCTCGACGGCTGGGCGGATCGCATAAGGTACCGGTCTGGCCTTAAAAATTTTTGGGTTTGCGTTATCTTCAATTTTTATCATTGCCGTTATGCCTTTTAGAGTCCCAAGCCCTTGCTGGAACACCCCTTTTGCGTCAGTTAGAATTTTTGACAGTCGCCCAGGTGTGACGTCGTCATCCTTTTTGTCAGCCACAGTTAGCGCCTGAATGGAATGCCAATCCAATTGTATTTTTCGGATCCATTCACATCCCAATAATGGTGGTCCTCCATCTTGTAGTATATATAGATACAGTTTCTGTGTTTCCTTGCCGTTGTATTTAACGGGCACCCTTATTTTTCCTCTGGGGTAGACTTTTTGCCCCGTATATGTCTTCAAGACAATGGACGTGTCCTTCAAGGGTATGTGTGAGAATAGCCGCTCGTAGTCTCGTCGATTCATGACTGTTAGGTCTGATCCTGTGTCCAATTCCATCTTTACTTGGGACCCTGCTATCATGAGGGTGACCCAAATGGTTCGGTGTTCCTCCTTTGCGGTCACGTTGTGTAACTTTAGACAACTTAGTCTCCTGCTCCCGGAGTCATTATCACTCTTCTGATCTTCTGAACTACTGTCCGTCATCTTTTGTACTTTGTTGTACTTTTCCTTAGTAGTTCTTTTAGTGTTGGTTTTCTTTCCCGACCTGCAGACTCATGCTATGTGTCCCACTTTTCCACATTGTCTGCATACTTTGTCCTTAAACCAGCAATCCTTCTGGTCATGGGTTGTTCTGCCGCAGCGATAGCACTTTCCTGCTCCATATGTCATTTCATTGGTCCTATATTCTTGCGGTTTCTGTTGTATTTCCACAGCTCCCCGTGCTGCTGCTTCGTAGGATATTGCCACGCTGAAAGCCTTTTCTAGCGTAAGGTCCTTTTCCGAAAGTAGTCGTTTCTGGGTTCCTTCACTCTGGAGCCCGCAGACAAACTTATCCCTTAAGGTATCTGCCAGTCCTGCTCTGAACTGGCAGTGTTTCGATAACTTGCGTAGTTCCGTAAGATAGTCAGCATTACTCTCGTCTTTGTGCTGGTTTCTTTTATGGAACTTGAATCTTTCTGCTATCAGCAGCGGTGTAGGGTTTAGATGTTCCTGTAAGATATTGACAATCTCTTCAAAGCTTTTCTCCATTGGTTTAGCTGGGGTAATTAAATTCCGCAATAGGCCGTACGTTCTCGCGCCCATCAAATTCAATAATACCGATGCCTTCTTTTCATCGGCCACCTCATTTGCCTTGCAGTACACTTCAATTCTTTCCACATACGTGGTCCAGTCTTCTATTTCGTTGTCAAAAGCAGTGATGCTGCCACTCTTCGGCATCTTGGGTGGTTTAAAATGGCACCTCCTGCGCTTTTCCTTCTTCCCCAATTAATTAAAATGGCACCTCCTGCGATTTTCCTTCTTTCCCCTGCTGCTAATGCTGCTCCTAGCGTTCTAAATAGTAAAGGCGGCGCCCTGCGGCTTTCTGCGTGTCTCTCTTTTGTTAATTAATTTTCTTAGTTTTATTCTTCTTCGACGCTGTCCACTGCGTGTCTCTTTTCCTTCCCCCTTTTTTACTTTCCTTAATGCTGCCCGGCCCTTGAGCACCGGCCGCGCCCTGTGCGCTCCACCCTCTCTCTCTCTTTTCCTTCCCGACGATGCTGCTCGGCCCCCTTGCAGAGCCGCTCGATCAAGCTCTAGCCCGCCGCAGTCCGGGAAGGATCAGCGCACTACCTGCTACCAGCCCGATTTGCTGGAACACCTTGACTGGAGAGCCAAGCCCAGCTCTCCACAGCTTCCCCTGCGATTCTCTGAACTCCGATGGATCACTGGGCGGTTGCCCATGGTCGACGCCCGTTGCTCTGGCTTCGACCTCCAAGAAGTTTCTTTTCAGGGATGGATCCCCGTGAGGTGATGCAGTACTGCAGGTGAGTTTGAACCTGCTCGTCGCCACTGTAGTGTCCGCGTATCAATAACACACGGACTGCAGGAGAACGGTAATAACAGGTGTTTACTGAACAGAGGGTATGCTGGAACTAACTGTACAAATTACTACACGGTGTTATATACAGGTGTGGTCACTACTGGTACTGCAGTATACAGGGGCTGTAAAAGATAGTTCCTCTCTCAAAGGTACATACATTACAATGGTCTATCTAATTTGCCTTCTAGAATCCTGGTAGTCGCATGATACAATAATAATGGATTTTTTGACTAATTGTAGCAATCTGTCTCTATCAATTAGTCTACAACAGACCCAGACATGACACGAGGAAAACCCCAGTGGTGGAGAGCTTTGGGAACTATAGGTCCAAAGTCACCTGTTCCTCCTAAGGATGATACACTCACCACATGTCATGTCTCAAATTACTCATATATTGTAATCGCATAATATTATGTTCTGAAAGAAATCTATCTAATTTGTATTTGAATGAATGAATACTAACTGCTTCCATCGTCTCCCTAAAGAGTCTGTTCCATAGATTGACCATTCGCTCACTGAAATTCTGCAGATTAATTTTGAATATAGACCACTTGACACGCAGGCTGTGCCCTCTGGTTCTACTGTTCTGGACAAGGTGAAATAGCTCGTCATGGTCTTCATTATCTAGTCCCTTTACAATCCTAAAAACAGCAATTTAAGGTTCGGATTGGGATTTCTACTGTTAGCTCTGTAAGAGAAGGAACAAGGTTGTTTCCAAATAAGTTCAAGTAAATGACAAGTAATGGGGTTTCAGTAGCATAGACCTGGTTCTTGAACCTGAGGTGAACCCAAGCTCAATCCAGCACAGATCTGAAATGAATCACTCACATTTTTAAAAAAGAAATTGGCTCCTCTAGCTGAATGATAAAAAAAACGAAAGTATGATTCAGCTTCGCATTCCAATACAACTGAAACCTAAACCAAGCACGGCTTGTTTTTGATCCAGCTCTACTGAACTGGCAACATTCAGATCAATTTCATTTTGAGCCTAGGGATTTCTGCTCTTCTGTAGCTTTAGAGCAGCTGTGGTCAACTGTAATGCAGACAATGCATTAAAAGCACAGAACAACATGTCAAAACAGTGAAGGGAGATTAACCATTATCAGTCTGCTCTTGGCCAATATATTGAGGATATGCGCTACAGAATGCGAGTATACAAAGCAGTTTTACACTTCAGTAAGGATGTCTGAAAGAGGGTCGTGAAGACATTTGCAATTGGTGTGACATCTCTACACTATTAAAAGCAGAAAATGCTGGAAATACTCAGCAGGTCAGGCAGATTCTGTGTTGACAGAAAGTTAACTATTCAGGTCACAAAAAGAAAATTGTTTCTTAACCTGTCTCATTACCATCTCCTTTTGCCTTGAATATCTCTTAATGTCTCTTAACCTCTCCTGCCTCCTATCCTATCACAGATCTTCCCTTTTGTTCTTTCATCCCCTCCCCCCTTTCCCAGCCCCTACACTTGCTTTACAATCTGTTCCATTTCCTGCTTTTTTCCTGTTCTGACGAAAGGTCATCGACCTGAAACGTTAACTCTGTTTCTCTCTTCACAGATGCTGCCTGACCTGCTGAGTATCTCCAGCATTTTCTGTTTTTATTAACTATTCAGGTTGATGACCATTTGTCAGAACCGAACGGTCATCAACCTGAAACGTTAAATCTGTTTCTCTCTCCACAGATGCTGCCTGGCCTGCTGAGTATTTCCAGCATTTTCTGTTTTTAGTTCAGACTTCCATCATCAGCAGTATTTTGTTTTTTCTCTACACTATTGTTTGCCAGAATATTTTTCCAATGCATAAAGTTCTGCATTGACGATACACGGATCAATTGGAGTCCACCTGTGTTTCTGGAAATGTTATTTGATGATGTTTGTTCCAATCTATTTTAAATCATTGAGGGATTGTTTGGTCTTCAAAATATTCATGCATAGATGTTATCTGAAGACAGCAGCAGATTTGGCTTGCTGCATTCCCCTAATAAACTCCTTAACTGGGTTTGTATGGGCAGAATGGCCTCCTGTGGAGTTGTAGCCTAGTACAAGTTACTTCATTCAAGAGAGGAAGTGTGAGGAGAGAAAATTGGAAGTTTTTTTTTCAAAGGCATGCTTTTTAGCCAATCCACTTGCCTTTTCAGACATGCCAACATTCTGAGATCAGTAACTGAAGCGGCCTTACAAGTAATGTGGATTATACACAATTAACCCTTCAATCCAATAGTGGGGAAATTCCATCATCATTTTATACTTGGAAGCTCATGCAAACATCTAAATTACAACTTGTGACGACATCATCTTTACAAATATTGTTGTGCCGTGTGGAGGGAGGTGGCACTGAATGCCAACCCTGTTGAAAGAAAGACTTGCATTTATATAATGCCTTTCACGACCACCAGATGTCCAAAGCGCTTTACAACGAATGAAGTACTTTTGAAGTGTAGTCACTGTTGTAATGTAGGAAATGCGGCAGCCAATTTGCGCACAGCAAGCTCCCACAAACAGCAATGTGATAATGACCAGATCATCAGTTTTAGTGATGTTGATTGAGGGATAAATATTGGCCTGGACACCGGGGATAACTCCCTTACTCTTCTTCAAAATAGTGCCGTGGGATCTTTTACATCGACCTGAGAGAGCAGACCGGGCCTTGGTTTAACATCTCATCTGAAAGATGGCACCTCAGACAGTGCAGTACTTGAGTTTCAGCATAGATTTTTGTGTTCAGGTTTCTTGCAGTGGGACTTTGAACCCACAACCTTCTGAGAGGTGAGGGTGCTACCAATTGAGCCATAGCTGACAGTTGCCCTCACAAATGCAGACCAGCGGTGCAAGAAGTTCAATGACCTGACTGGGGTAGGCAAAGTAACACACCGGTCACTCTCCTTGGCCACTCTGGCTGCCGGAACACACGTCACCCTCTAAAACTAAAAACTCCGCTCTGGTTAAGGGGGCACAAACTTTGGAATCTTACGGTATGGCTACCTAATTTCTTGCATGCACAGCCCTAAAGCCCCTTCCTCATTTTAACAGGTTGGTACCAACACTACTCTTACTTCAGCTTTCCCGTGCCACCTGGCACACAGGCCTCGGTTGCTAGCCTTCACCCAATTGGCTCAATCTTGTTGCAGGACCAACCAGCACATCACCGGTGGCGATGGCTTCCACCCCATTCTGCTGGCAAAAAAAAAGTAATGCCCTGATTCTACGATGTAAGTGTGCTCTTCTTTTAGATTCAGAAGTCACATATAGCTTAAAGTGGATCTGGGTTACAACTGATACTGAGTTGGCATGCTGATTAATAGCCACAAATAAAGGTTGGACGTTATCCAATATTCAGATGAGTTTGACCTCGGTTAGTCACTATGAATGGCACAAAGAAAATATGTTCATGCAGCAGGTTGGAACTATGTGCAATGAGTCTGTAGGAAAGGCAAGCAAATGCCAACCTGTGCAACAAGATACGTCAGAATATGAAATTGACAATATCTGGATCATCAAGATTTCAACAGCAATAACTGCAGCAAATGAGATTACTGCTGAAATTAATGAACCCAAAGCAAGATGAAAAAGACCAATGATCCCTTACAGATAGTGACAGAGTAAAACTCGCAACTTCACGGCCTAGAGATTGCGGCCTGCCAATGTATACGTTGACAGGCCGCAGGTTCTGGATTTCGCACATCCGGAACTTGCGGGGCTTTTCAAAGGGAATACGATGGTGTACTCTGAGAGTAGGCCGTCACAGACAGCGGAGGTTCAGGGCCCACACCTTATCAGGGATGAGACTTACTAAAAGGATAGATGGGGGAGTCTGGATCTGTATCCTAGGTAATCTTGAATTCGCTTCACCCTTGTCATTAAATTACTGTTTTAAAAGTGAGCTGCTGAGTGGACGTTCTGTCGATAAAATTATACATCTAATTAAACTTAATTGTGATTTAAGCAACTTCTTCTGGTTGCCTAGTTACCTTCCAGCACATTTCTTCATGCTTCAGTCCACTCTTTCCATCTTTAAAGGTTTTCTTTTTCTTCTACCTTTTGTCCTTTGACTCCAGTGTTATTTCACTGTTTGGCCAAATACTCGGAGTTTTCTAAGCATTGTTTTATCCTCAGTATTTCTTCACTCCATTATTTTCCATTGGTAAGTGCTTATTTGTTTATTCACCAAATCAAAGGGGCATGCTTGGGGGGGTAAAATTCGGTTGGTTAGCGCCAACTGGGGGGCACGAGGAACTTGGCGCCCGAACATGGCGATTTTAGCACTGCTCCCGAAATTGACCAGTCATTTTGCGGTGACGCTAAACGCTACCGCCATGATCTCCTGCGCCCACAGAGCGTGACACCAGTCAAGTGTGTAATGCCCCGGACCGGATATTGAGTCATGCCCCCTGCCTTAGCACCTGCCGCTAGGAACGACAGGTAGAGGGGAACGTTTTCAAGTCGGGAAGGGGCTGGTGGAGTGCTATTTAAAGGCGGTCACTTCCTGCCTTTCCTTGTCTGCAAAATTTTTGGTTTTAACGCTGTCCTAAGGAGTTTTGGCCCTCAGCACCACTTTTGATGTTCCTAAGCGCCGAGCTATTTCCCTGGGCCTATCCATTAGTGTTTCCAACACAATTGCTTTTGAGGTCTCTCCAGGCCGAGATTCAAGTCTGAAATGAGCAGGGTGTGGCTGGCCAGCAAGATGGCCCCTCCCCTTTAAGAACTGGATGGCGCCAGTCTGTCTGGTTTCCATGGTAATTGGTATTGCCTGAGCTTTGGTAGCATTCTGAGGTAGTGCCTCGCTCCCTGACGTTTACACCTTAAGAGAGGTGTGTAGCACACGATTTAGTGCTCAAATCACCTCCAGGGGCGATAGAGGTGAATTTTGCAGTCGGAGACAATAATCAGCGCTGTGCGCTAAACTTTTCGCTCGGCTGATACTAGCGTCCCAAAATGGGCGATACAGAATTTTTCCCCCCAGGCAATAGCATGTTAGTTTACTCATCAATGCAATCTAATGCCCAGTTTTCTGACCCATGCGATTCAGTGGTATAAGAAATTCTGATCATAACATTTCAGATGGGGATATGCCCTTGTTTGTCTTCACCAAGTGCATTCTGCTTCATATTCCATGATTTTGACTATGTGCAATCTGTCATTTTGCACTAGGATTTTCCACAGCATAAAGGAAAGTGTAGAAGTAAATAAATTATTCTGCAGTTTTCCTCAGTATTGCAAATCCATCGTAAAATGTTCAGTGCCAAAAATGTAAATATTAATGCGCGCTTGAATATTCTCTCCAGCTTTTCCATTGGCTTTATACTTACCCATTATTCCTGGTAGTGCATCAGCCTGGTATTTATGAGAGGTCCGATTTCTGAGGCCCGATCATCATTCTTTGTATTTCCAAAGGGTAATCATTCAAAGGTTCCACAAATAGAGCAATTAATAGCTTGCACTCTCTTTCCACACAAAAAATACAGCCATACACAAACTGATTGAAGCTTTCACAAGTAAAAGTAATGCTTAATAGTTCTTTTTTTGATCTGTGCATATCTTATCTCTGCATCAGTTAATTAACGTGATGATTAAGCAACGGGCTGCCACTGATCATTCTAATTTTTCAGCATTGTATGTGCTCGCTTGACACTTCCATCTCCTCAGGCTTAAAGCTTTAACTCGTGATGATGCCTCAACAAATGTCACCTCAGCGACTCCAAAGACACATTTGGCTTTATTAAATTGCACCAGCAACTTCAAATACTTTGCAAAGTTTGTCACATTCCGGCAATAGTACTGAAGACTTGTGCTCCAGGACTAGCTGCGCCCCTAGCCAAGCTGTTCCAGGACAGCTACAACACTGGCATCTACCCGGCAATGTGGAAAATTGCCCAAGTATGTCCAGTCTACAAAAAGCAGGACAAATCCGACCCGGCCAATTACCGTCCCATCAGTCTACTCTCAATCATCAGCAAAGTGATGGAAGGTGTCGTTGACAGTGCTATCAAGCGGCACTTACTCAGCAATAACCTGCTAACTGACGCCCAGTTTGGGTTCCGCCAGGGCCACTCAGCTCCTGACCTCATTACAGCCTTGGTCCAAACATGGACAAAAGAGCTGAACTCAAGAGGTGAGGTGAGAGTGACTGCCCTTGACATCAAGGCAGCATTTGATCGAGTGTGGCATCAAGGAGCCCTAGCAAAACTGAAGTCAATGGGAATCAAGGGGAAAACTCTCCATTGGTTGGAATCATACCTAGCACAAAGGAAGTTGGCTGTGGTTGTTGGAGGTCATTCATCTCAATCACATGACATCACTGCAGGAGTTCCTCAGGGCAGTGACCTAGGCCCAACCATCTTCAGCTGTTTCATCAATGACCTTCCCTCCATCATAAGGTCAGAAGTGGGGGTGTTTGCTGATGATTGCACACTGTTCAGCACCATTTGAGACTCGTCAGATACTGACGCAGTCCGTGTCCATATGCAGCAAGACCTGGACAACATTCAGACTTGGGCTGACAAGTGGCAAGTAACATTCGCACCACACAAGTGCCAGGCAATGACCATCTCCAACAAGCGAGACTCTAACCATCTCCCCTTGACATTCAATGGCATTACCATCACTGAATCCCCCACTATCAACATCCTGGGGTTACCATTGATCAGAAACTGAACTGGACCAGCCATATACAAGAGCAGGCCAGAGGCTGGGAATTCTGCGGCGAGTGTCTCACCTCCTGACTCCCCAAAGCCTTTCCACCATCTACAAGGCACAAGTCAGGAGTGTGATGGAATACTCTCCACTTGCCTGGATGAGTGCAGCTCCAACAACACTCAAGAAGCTCGACACCATTCAGGATAAAGCAGCCCGCTTGATTGGCACTCCATCCACCACCTTCAACATTCACTCCCTCCACCACCGGCGCACTGTGGCTGCAGTGTGTACCATCTACAAGATGCACTGCAGCAACTCGCCAAAGCTCCTTCAACAGCACCTTCCAAACCTGCGACCTCTACCACTTAGAAGGACAAGGGCAGCAGATGCATGGGAACATCACCACCTACAAGTTCCCCTCCAAGCCACACACCATCCTGACTTGGACCTGTATCACCATTCCTTCACTGTCGCTGGGCCAAAATCCTGGAACTCCCTTCCTAACAGCACTGTGGGTGTACCTACACCATATGGACTGCAGCGGTTCAAGAAGGCGGCTCACCACCATCTTCTCAAGGGGAATTAGGGATGGGCACTAAATGCAGGCCTAGCCAGCGATGCCCACATCCCGTCAATGAATTTTAAAAAAACATGTCCCTCTTTGGCTGAACCCAACATTATTATCTCATTTATCAGATGTCAACACCTTCAATGTGTTCATCTGTCAATACAAAGGGAAGTCATAAGAATCTCGTCTCCCATAAGGATATAACCTTTGTGGGATTTTACCCACTTTGTAGGATTTCACTCTAATGTCTATAGGTTTTAGGCTCAAACCCAGAGTGAAGATCAGTCACAGACATAAGTATTAGTAAAATCAACAATTACTTCAATAAACAGTTAACAATAATACAACCTTAAATGAGAATCCGCATAACAGCCAAAACAAAGGGGTGATGATGCCCTTGCCTGAGGGTATGGTCTTGATGTCTTTTTTCTTCTGGGACGGTGGAATTCTTCCTTGTCAACTGCAGCCTTTTCTTTTATTTTAGAGGGTTAAACAGTCCTTCTTTATATCCTGGCTGCTGGCAAACCAAGCTTTAAGGGGTCACCTTCCCTGTAAGTGGTGAAATTCTACTTACATGGCTTCAGTAGCCCTGGAAATTCTGCACCCCACCCCACCCCCCCATTCCAGTCCAATTGGCCATCTCCCAGCGTCATGCGCATTCCATGCCAGGAGCTTGCATTGCTGACCCTGGATGATTTTGTGGGGTTGGCATAAAGTTTGCAGCATACAGGTCATGTAGTCAAAGTGCCAAGACCAGACAATATACCTCTATGACTTGTCACCTGTAACTGTTTGCACCACTAATAGTGAGTCTCTGACCCAGCAGATTAATCTGATAACAGTGCTGTGTGGCTTTTGGCAGGAACTGTTTTGAATTTTTTATCTTTCCTTTTGGAGGTGGGGAAAAGAGAGGAGACCTATAGTTGGTCATTTTACCACTAACATCTGCATTGGTCAAACTTACATTATTTTAATTCCAATTGAGGTAATTTTAACTTTTATTATGAGGTGAAAAATGGGTGATAGCGAATTGGCAGCCCGATTTACACCCAGTCCGATTTACACCCAGCCCGAGTTACACCCAGCCCGATTTACACCCAGCCCGAGTTACACCCAGCCCGAGTTACACCCAGCCCGATTTACACCCAGCCCGATTTACACCCAGCCCGAGTTACACCCAGCCCGATTTACACCCAGCCCGAGTTACACCCAGCCCGAGTTACACCCAGCCCGATTTACACCCAGCCCGATTTACACCCAGCCCGATTTACACCCAGCCCGATTTACACCCAGCTCGAGTTACACCCAGCCCGATTTACACCCAGCCTGATTTACACCCAGCCCGAGTTACACCCAGCCCGATTTACACCCAGCCCGATTTACACCCAGCCCGAGCTACACCCAGCCCGAGCTACACCCAGCCCAATTTACACCCAGCCCGAGTTACACCCAGCCCGATTTACACCCAGCCCGATTTACACCCAGCCCGATTTACACCCAGCCCGATTTACACCCAGCCCAATTTACACCCAGCCCGAGTTACACCCAGCCCGATTTACACCCAGCCCGATTTACACCCAGCCCGATTTACACCCAGCCCGATTTACACCCAGCCCGATTTACACCCAGCCTGATTTACACCCAGCCCGACTTACACCCAGCCTGATTTACACCCAGCCCGAGTTACACCCAGCCCGATTTACACCCAGCCCGATTTACACCCAGCCCGAGTTACACCCAGCCCGAGTTACACCCAGCCCGATTTTCATATCTGTTGAAGTCAATGAAAAAGAAAATTAGGTAGGCTGTAAAATGTATTCGCTATCATTTGATTTTTGCCCGACGATAAAAGTTAAAATCACTGCCAATACATCTACAGTTTCTTTAATTTGAAGCATAGAACCACAGAAGTTTATAGCACAGAAGGAAACCATTTGGTTCATCGTGTCTGTGCTGACTCTTTGGGGGTAATTTTGACTTTGTGCAACAGTGTAAAAAGAAAAGCTTGCATTTAAATATCGCCTTTCATGACCACCGGACGTCCCAATGTGCTTTACAGCCAATGAAGCACTTTTGAAATGTAGTCACTGTTGTAATGTATGAAACGCGGCAGGCAATTTGCGCACAGCAAGCTCCCACAAACAGCAACGTGATAATGACCAGCTAATCTGTTTTTAGTGATGTTGATTGAGGGATAAATATTGGTCAGGACAGCAGGAATAACGTCCCTGCTCTTCTTCAAAATAGTGCCATGGGATCTTTTACGTCCTCCTGAGAGAGTAGACAGGGTATCGGTTTAACGTCTCATCTGAAAGATGACACCTCCGACAGTGCAGCGCTCCCTCAGTACTGCACTGGAGTGTCAGTCTAGATTTTTGTACTCAAATTTCTGGAGTGGGATTTGAACCCACAACCTTCTGATTCTGAGGCAAAGGTGCTACCCACTGAGCCACAGCTGACATGACAAAAGGCCCACAGCGAATCGGCAGCCCGTTTTACATCTCTCCCCGTTTTTATTTCCATTGACATGGCGTCACTTATTTTACACAATCACATAAAGTCAATATTACCCTTTTGTTGAAGAAATCTAAAACTAATCCCACTGCCCCAATTTATCTCCATAGTGTTGTAACTGCCTCAAATATTTATCCAATTTTCCCTTAAAAGCAGCAATGGTCTCTGCCTCAATCACGCACTGTGACTATGCATTCCATGCTCCACCAGCTCTCTGTGTAGAGAAATCTCTCCTAACCTTTCTTCTCATTTATTTAGCGATAATTTTAAATTAATTGTAATGATCAATAACATGTCATTCTATAGTGGACACTAGGTGGAGCCGTAGAGCTGTGTAGAGCTGTATATAGCTGTATGTATATAAGACTACACTACCCAGCTGTATAGATATTAAGACTACATTACCCATGAGGCACTAGGCTACCCACAAGGCAACAGTCAAGATGGCAGCCTGCACACAGGAGCACACATGCTGCATCTCTACAGATACTGTACCTAGAGAACGTGTACTGAATAAATGACTAGCTAGAAGCTAGCTGTGTTCATAATAAGAATGTCTAGTTATTAATGAACATAACATGGTACCAGGATGGTGAAGATCTGCTGAAAATTGTGAAAAGCGACATGGAGAATTTGAAGCCACCAGAGCATTTGAATCTCACAGAAAAAATCGACTACAATTGGCAGACTTTTAAACAGCAATTCGAACTCTACATTGCAGCCATTGGATTCGGTACGAAGCCAGACACAAGGAAGATAGCGTTGCTGCTCACGGTTGCAGGCCCACAGGCGATAGAGGTATTTAATACATTTGTATTTAATCCAGCGGAGAACAGAGAAAAATTAGAAGATGTGCTAAAAAAATTTGATGCACATTGCTCTCCCAAAAAGAATGAGACGTATGAAAGATACATCTTCCATTCTCGGACACAGCAACAAAATGAGACTTTTGATAGCTTTATAACTGATCTGAAACTGAAAGCACAGACATGTAATTTCTCTGAGCTGAAATCATCCATGATTCGTGACCAGATTGTGTTTGGTATTCATGATAAAAAAGTCAGGGAATGTCTGTTGAGAGAAACCGAACTAAATTTGGAAAATGCGGTGAAAATATGCCAAGCCAGCGAGCTAGCTCGAAAGCACGCGAAGACTTTCAGTGAAATCAATAATGATGCGATTGTAATGAGTGAAAATGCTGCTGTTGGTGCTGTGTCCTACAAGGGGAAGAAACGTGGGCAGAACAGAAATGAAAAGCAATCGGAGGATGAAATTTTTAATTGTAAATGCTGTGGTTACAAACACCAGTTAAGACAATGCCCAGCGTTTGGAAAAATGTGCACAAAGTGTAATGGAAAGAATCACTTTGCCAAACAATGCTTTTCAAAAGTAAAAACAACGAAAGGGCAACAAGTTAATGTGATTGAGGACACTGATTTAAGTGAGACATTTTTTGTAGGAATGGTGTCATGTGACGATATCAAAAAAGATACAGAAAATGTGCAGCCCTCAGAAATGGACAATGCTGAACATAAAGCCAATGCAGTAAAAGTGGACAAATGGATGATCCCACTGCAGATAAATGGAGCATTAGTTACATTGAAACTGGACACTGGGGCAAAAGCAAACTTAATCAGTATGAGTGACATAAAAAATATGAAAGAAAAGCCCAAAATACAGAAAAAGTCAGTACTACTGAAAGACTATAATGGACAGAAAATAGATAGCTTAGGTGTATGCAGACTTAAAGTGACAGTCAAAGACAAAGTGCATCATCTCATGTTTTCTGTTGTGGCTGAAAGACTTGATTCGATACTAGGTGACAAAGCTTGTGAGGACTTAGAACTGGTCAAAAGAGTCTACTGTATAAACTGTGCCATAAGCAGACCAGATGACTCAGGTGATGAAGCAGAGAGCCCATCAAGGATGAAAAGGCCAAAGGGCATCCATGTCTTCAAAAAGCCTAGTTTCTCCAAGAAGAAAGAAAAAGACTTTAAGGTCAAAGAGAAGCCAAAGGAAGAAAAGCACAAAGAGGAAAAACACAAGGAGAAAAAGTCCAAAGATATAACCGCAGCAGATGTTGTTAAGCAGTGGAAAGAGAAAAAGAAAACGAAGAAGCCTGCACCAGAGCAGGAAGCAGTTCCGGTGGATACTCCTTCTTTCCTCAGGCCAATCTTTGGTGTTCCATTAGCCGAGGCTGCTGAGAGGACTATGCTGTATGATGGGATCCAGCTGCCAGCAGTTTTTCGAGAGTGCATTGACTACATTGAGAGTTATGGCATGAAGAGTGAAGGAAACACTGAAACCCTCTCCAAGCAAAGAACGCAAGGAGACCTCGATCTATTCAAGACCAGATTGATGACAATGCCGCAACTGCATCTTGTCATTCACCGCCAGAACAATCTCATGAAGACACATCAGATTTACCCGTGTTGAGAAGATCCACACGTGAAGTAAAAAAGCCTGATAGACTTAATCTTTGTGTACAATGTAAAGCTTTGAAAATGTGTTGACTGTTTTGAAAATGTTTATGTTTATAGAGCACTAACAAAAGTGTTACTGATATTATCTTTATTGTTTTCTTGAAAGTTGATTGATATTGATTTTGTTAAACCTCAAAGAAAGGGGGATGTAATGATCAATAACATGTCATTCTATAGTGGACACTAGGTGGAGCCGTAGAGCTGTGTAGAGCTGTATATAGCTGTATGTATACAAGACTACACTACCCAGCTGTATAGATATTAAGACTACATTACCCATGAGGCACTAGGCTACCCACAAGGCAACAGTCAAGATGGCAGCCTGCACACAGGAGCACACATGCTGCATCTCTACAGATACTGTACCTAGAGAACGTGTACTGAATAAATGACTAGCTAGAAGCTAGCTGTGTTCCTAATAAGAATGTCTAGTTATTAATGAACATAACGTTAATGACCTCTCATTACCAATTCCCCAGCCAGAGGTTAATAGTCTTTCCCTAGTCACTCAACTTAAATTGAGTTTTCAGCCCAGCTTTTGAAGCTCCTTGGATAGTTTGTCTTTTTAGTAACATCATGAGTCGCATCTTGCTGGAAAAATAATGGTGTATTAACGATGCAACGTTATTAATGTGTAAGTCAGGCAGCAAGTTCAGGAGATTAAGAGATACAAGATGAGTTTTGAATCTCCAGAACTTGTTGGTCGATTTACGTCACTTGACCGTTTGCTTTGCACAAACGGCATCTCGCCCTTAGCCTCCTCGTTATTTTTAAGAACTTGTTGGATTTGCACATTAATTACCCATTAAACTCGCCACTGAAAGTTAAGTCTAGTAATTAATAGTGTAAGTATCCTTTTAACCTTGTGGTAATTGTTAATGCAATGCCAATCAACCTCTCTGGCCCAGAAGGGGAACAATTTAAACTTTGGAGTCTCAATCCTTCAGGTAGTGAATTCTGCTTAGAGATTTAAAAAAATATAATTTAAAATTTAAGCCTTTTCTTCTTGCTTTCACTTTCTGTCTCTTTTCTCGCTCTCTCTCTTAATCCAATCTTTCATTCCCTCTTTATTTTTCTTCCTGTACCTGGTTTGACTCTAATTCACCCTATTTCCTTCTCCATCTGTTTCTTTCTCATTCCTGAAATCTCATTGGTTAAGGAGACACAATGTTGGTCCCACCATTCACTAAGGTCCCAGATGACCTGTTGTCCTCACTGCACCGTTATCAGCTCACACTTCCAGCAAGTTACGGTGAGGTGAAAGGTCTAACTAATGGCGGCGTTTGCCGTGAGATGCCCCACTCCATCGTGATCTGGCTTATATGCTTGTATTTTGTTGGAATTCCTCATGATGAGCATCAGCACCAATCCATCACAGGCCAGCTTCCAATTACTGGACCGTGGATTCCTATCCACTTCAATTCCCAGCTCCTATTACAGCAATGGAGCATTCCTTTGCAATTCATCAGATCACTTCCCGTAAGGACAATATTTGTTCCAGCTCTTTCCTAGCCAAAATCAGTACTTCACATCATATTCATCACTGCTCTTTATGCTGGTGTCTCGTTTGGTCAGGTGCCTTGTGCCTTGTGACTTGTCTGTGTGCATCATTCGCACAGTCCTAATGTAACATATTTCTAAGGCCAACTGGAGCTGCTGGGTGCTGTCTTACCAGTTCTCTGAGCAAGCAAGTTCTTCAATTGTGCAATTTTTCCAAAACGACTGCAAACCTGTCACGTGCAAAACACAAAAACTAGCTCAGCACACGTGTAAACCTGCATTTTGCAGTGGTTCACATTACTATTAAATATGCTGTTGAATTTCATAGAATCATAGAATGATACAGCACAGAAGGAGGTCATTCAGTCCATCGTGCCTGTGCTGGCTCTTTGGTAGAGCTATCCAATTAATCCCACGCCCCTGCTCTTTCCCCATAGCCCTGTAAATTTGGATGCAAGTGGAGACTGGCTCTAAGGTATGTAGCATTATGTGTACTGTAGTAATACCTACGTGCACATGTGTGTATGCTGCAGAATTCAAGAAAGTATAGCACAATTATGTATCATTAATAGGTATTTTACACTCACCTTTACAAAGCTGGCAGGAACGCTGTTGCATTAGTGGAATGGCGTACAATGGTTGAACTGTTTGGCACGGAACAAACTTCGAACAAATTCATTCAGCCAAGTTTATGTCAGCAATTACATCTGTAACATTTAAACAGAAAGTATGTAAAGCAGATTATAGTTGAGAGATGATCTCCACAGTAGAAGGAGGATGTGCCATGACAGGATGAATAGTTTGCACTGCCACAAGCTCACATTTTCTCTGGTTGCTATACAAAGACAACCGAGGCAAATTCGATCATCAAGTGACTGACATTTTCCCTCGACTTGTCTTTGAGTTTCTCTGCAAGGAAATATTTGTAGATGTCAATTGTACAGATAATTCTATTCATAAATTGGATTCGTTTATTGAGCAGCTACGGTGCTTTTATTGACTGGCTATAGTCAATGTATGAACTAAGTCCTCATTTTCTATTACTTTAAAATGTAATACGGCCAATTCTACTTACATGTGATAAGTGATTTGTTGTTGTTTAGCACTAGTGAAACATCACAAGCAACTTATTATATTTTGTAAAGCTACACTTGTCTAGTACTAAATGTAAAAATTAGCTGTATAGAGACAAAAGGGGTTAAATTGCCAATCCCCAAAAATGGGCGTGGGGATCGCGGTACGCAATTAACCCGCACCCGTTCATTGTGTTGCAGGCAGCACGTTAAATTGGTGTTTGCTGTTTTACATGATTTCTGCATGCAGCCAGCGCTACCCGCGCTGTTCCTTGGCTGCACACATCAGCAGGGAGCCCAATATCGGGAGTGGCTAGCGTTACTTAAAGGCAGTACTCCTCCATGTTGAACACCACTTGGAAGAAGCACTGAGAGTAGCAAGGGCACAGAATATACTCTGGGTGGGGACTTCAATGTCCATCACCAAGAGTGGTTCGGTAGCACCACTACTGACCAAGCTGGCCGAGGACAGAACTGCCAGTGTGGGCCTGCGACAGGTGGTGAGAGAACCAACAGTAGGAAAAACCTACTTGACCGCATCCTCACCAATCTACCTGTCGCAGATGCATCTGTCCATAACCGTATTGGTAGCAGTGATCACCGCACAGTCATTGTGGAGACGAAGTCCCGTCTTCACACTGAGGACACCCTCCATCGTGTTGTGTGGCACTACCACCATGCTAAATGGAATAGATTCAGAACAGATCTAGCAGCTCAAAACTGGGCATCCAAGAGGCACTGTGGGCCATCAGCAGCAGCAGGATTGTATTCCACCACAATCTGTAACTTCATGGCCCAGCATATCCCTCACTCTACCATTACCATCAAGCCAGGGAACAAACCCTGGTTCAATAAAGAGTGTAGAAGAGCATGCCAGGAGCAGCACCAGGCGTACCTAAAAATGAGGTGCCAACCTGGGTAAGCTGCAACACAGGACTACATGCATGCTAAAAAGCGAAAGCAGCATGCTACAGACAGGGCTAAGTGATCCCACAATCAATGGATCAGATCAAAGCTCTGCAGTCCTGCCACATTCAGTCATGAATGGTGGTGGACCATTAAACAACTAACGGGAGGAGGAGGCTCCATGAATATCCCCATCCTCAATGATGGTGGAGCCCAGCACGTGAGTGCAAAAGACAAGGCTGAAGCGTTTGCAACCATCTTCAGCCAGAAGTGCCGAGTGGATGATCCGTATCCGTCTACTCCTGTGGTCCCCACCATCACAGAAGCCAGTCTTCAGCCAATTTGATTCACTCCACGTGATATCAAGAAACGGCTGAGTGCACTGGATACAGCAAAGGCTGTGGGCCCCGACAACATCCCGGCTATCGTGCTGAAGACTTGTGCTCCAGAACTAGCCGCGCCTCTAGCCAAGCTGTTCCAGTACAGCTACAACACTGGCATCTATCCGACAATGTGGAAAACTGGCCAGGTATGTCCTGTCCACAAAAAGCAGAACAAATCCAACCCGGCCAATTACCACCCCATCAGTCTATTCTCAATCATCAGCAAAGTGATGGAAGGTGTCACCGACAGTGCTATCAAGTGGCACTTACTTACCAATAACCTGATCACGGATGCCCAGTTTGGGTTCCGCCAAGACAACTCGGCTCCCGACCTCATTACAGCCTTGGTCCAAACATGGACAAAGGAGCTGAATTCCAGAGGTGAGGTGAGAGTGACTGCCCTTTTCATCAAGGCAGCATTTGACTGAGTGTGGCATCAAGGAGCCCTAGTAAAACTGAAGTCAATGGGAATCGGGAAGAAAATGCTCCACTGGCTGGAGTCATACCCTGCACAAAGGAAAATGGTTGTGGTGGTTGAAGGTCAATCATCACAGCACCAGGACATCGCTGCAGGAGTTCCTCAGGGCAATGTCCTAGGCCCAACCATCTTCAGCTACTTCATCAATGACCTTCCCTCCAACATAAGTTCAGAAATGGGGATGTTCGCTGATGACTGCACAGTGTTCACTGCCATTCACAACTCCTCAGATAATGAAGCAGTCCATGCCCGCATGCAACAAGATCTGGACGACGTTCAGGCTTGGGCTGATAAGTGGCAGGTAACATTCGAGCTACAGAAGTGCCAGGCAATAATTATCTCCAACAAGCGAGTGTCTAACCACCTCCCCTTGACATTCAACGGTATTACCATCGCCGAATCCCCCACCATCAACATCCTGGGGGTCAACATTGACCAGAAACTTAATTGGACCAGCCACATAAATACTGTGGCAACAAGAGCAGGTCAGAGGCTGGGTATTCTGCGGCGAGTGTCTCACCTCCTGACTCCCCAAAGCCTTTCCACCATCTACAAGGCACAAGTAAGGAGTATGATGGCATACTCTCCACTTGCCTGGACGAGTGCAGCTCCAGCAACACTCATGAAGGTCGACACCATCCAGGACAAAGCAGCCTGCTTGATTGACACCCCATCCACTACCTTAAACATTCACTCCCTCCACCACCGGCATACCGTGGCTGCAGTGTGTACCATCTACAAGATGCACTGCAGCAACTTGCCAAGGTTTCTTCGGCAGCTCCTCTCAAACCCGCAACCTCTTCCACCTAGAAGGACAAGGGCAGCAGGTGCATGGGAACACCACCACCTCCAAGTTCCCCTCCAAGCCACACACCATCCTGATTTAGAAGTATATCGGCGATCCTTCATCGTCGCTGGGTCAAAATCCTGGAACCCCCTCCCTAACAGCACTGTGGGAGTACCTTCACCACATGGACTGCAGCGGTTCAAGAAGGCGGCTCACCACCACCTTCTCGAGAGCAATTAGGGATGGGCAATAAATGCTGGCCTTGCCAGCGACACCCACATCCCATAAACAAATAAAAAAAATGTCTGTACCTCTTAAAGGGGAGGTGCATTGTGGCTGCAAGAAGTGATGGGAGTTTTTTGAAAAGTGAATCTGGGCTGTGATACTTTGAGGAATGGCTGAATATGCGAGAGAACAAGCACCTCAGGGCTCGATTTTAATAGCCCTGAGGAGGCGGGTTTGGAGGCGGGTCTGTTGGGAAAATCGGGAAAAATGGCTTCAGACACCCAACCCGCCTCCATCCCACCCCCACCCGATTTTCCTGAGTTTCTGTTCAGCCGCTCCCAAACTGACCCGTCTCCAACCAATGGGACAGGTAGTTAAGGCAGTTAACAGCCTGTTAACGGCCTTACTAATCCTATTTGCATAGTGGGTTCCCATTTTCATGCTTCTGGCTCCTGTTTCCCATCTTGTCAGAAACAGGCCAGGTTCAAGGAGACGAGTTGCTGGAGGACATGATTTGTAGTCATTGGTGGAGCGCTTTAAAAGCGCCCCGAAACATGGCTGACATTCAAATGCAACAATTTTGCTGTTGTAGGTATGGGATAACATTTTGCACATCTACTAACCTTCTGACTGTTCAAGCTGACACCCATCTGCAGTGTGTCATGAATGGAAATATTTCAGGCCACTTTGGCTGTGTGCTTGCAAGATTGTTACCTCAAATGAAATCTGTAGCAAGGGGATGGGAAACATTTATGCCCTCTCATCCTGGTCCTCATAATTGGGGGAGTAGCAGCTGCGTGGCTCAGCACTTATCTTCCTGGGAAGAGGAGTAGGAGGATGACGAGGGGAGCCTTGCATGCCCTGTTGTGACCAATGCAGCATCCCTCCAGTTCACTACTGCCCATCAACCAGGGTATGCACACTGCCATGCCACACTACCATAAGCTTACTCTTTGACCATAGGTGGCCACCATATGGCTCTGTAATTGCAGGTAACACTTGTCCAATGTCATACTTTATCTCTTATTTCCTATTACTTTCACCATCAGCATTACAAATGCAAGTCACCCTGAGCCCTCAATGCGCTTTTGCCATTTCCCAGAATACACAGGCCACACAATCAACTGTTTGCCATAATTTATCTTTAACACATGACAAAGTATACCAGCAAAAGTAAAAAAAAAAGAAACATCACCCAAGCGAGTCCCCTTGTGACTATAGGTGCTTAATTTTTCTCTTACGCGTGCTTCTACGTGGTGCTTCCCCTGTGGCTTCAGCAGATATAGAGGCACCTTGCTGACTAGGATGCTGCGCCTGCTTAGATGCCTTTGGCGGGTGTCCTCTGGGTTTAGGAGCCTGGGAGGGCTCTTCAACAGTCTGCTCTTCCTGCGGCTGTGCAGGGGCTGAAACGGCCATTTCAGTTGTCTCTGCAAAGCAGGTCTCTGACCGAGGGCTCGCAGTGGCATAAGACTTTTTCTTAGCCAGTGTCTTCAATTATATGCAACTAGCTGCTGTGACAAATATAGATTTATGATGGTTTGTGTATCCTGCACCACCAAGCTAGCTCAACCATTTAAACCAGCCTATATTCCCTGGAGTTTAGGAGAATGAGGGGTGATCTCATTGAAACGCATAAAATCCTTAGAGGGCTTAACAGGGTAGATGCTGGGAGGCTGTTTCCCCTGGCTGAAGAGTCTAGAACTAGGAGTCATAGTCTTAGGATACTAGGACTGAGATAAGGAGACATTTCTTCACTCAGAGGGGTGTAAATCTTTGACATTCTCTACCCCAGAGGGCAGTAGATGCTCAGTTGTTGAGCATATTCAACAACAACAGCAACTTATATATTTATATAGCGCCTTTAACATAATAAAACGTCCCAAGGCGCTTCACAGGAGTGTTATATAAAAAAAATCCAAAATATTCAAGACACAGATCAATAGATTTTTGGACACTAAAGGAATCAAGGACATGGGAATAGGGTGGGAAGGTGGACTTGGGGTAGAAGATCAGCCATGATCTTATTGAATGGAGGAGCAGGCCCGAAGGGCCGTATGGCCTACTCCTGCTCCTATTTCTGATCTTCTTAAATAGGCAAGGCGCTCGATGCTGTTCTCCAAAGCCGGGAGCCTGCATCCCATTGAACATGACTGTAGCCAAAACTGGCATCCCATACAGAGCCACCAAGTTATTATTTGTTGCGACGAGGACTTTACCTCAGTGCTATACTGCAACATAATTCTGGGAAGAGATGCTTTCAGCTCTGTGTGAGATTTACCCCAGAATAAAGTCGACACAGTACTGTAGGTTTTTCTCAGAGAGGGTTTCCCCCTCACTTTTCACTCCTCTTATTTCAGAATGCTCATTGTTAAATGTAAATAACCTATCGGTATTATTTATGATCTTTTATTTCAAAGGCATAATTGGTGAAGGTGATATGAGGTTGTTCCAGGTTAAGCATTTTTTGGGGCGTTCTCTAACTGAGGCTAAATGCTGTGTTGGTTCAAAAAGTTTGGATTATTACTGAAATGATACAACTAACTTACACTGGTGCATGTTGCGTCAACTTCTGATTTCTACTGGACGATAAGAGAGTGATATTAGTGAACCTTAACATATTTCCAATATACATGTGTGTTTGTGTTTGGATTATGGGGATCAGTGAGAGAACACTGAAAGAGTTCTGTTCAAGTGGAATGTTAATTAGTGAATGGGAATTAATTGAATTTGCTAGATTACCATTTTCTCTCTCAGTTCTTATTTATTCCTTCACATAAAATCATTATTTCCAAGATGAAGGGACATTAAGTGCTGATTATCTTAAAGTATTTGTCCTTCTTCTTTTAACAGTTGCATTACTGCAACCTTCATTATTGACACCATGACTGCAGCCAATGCTAGACTTCACTGGATGAAGATGGAAGAACTAAAAAAGGTTACATTTATTATTTATTCTGATAAATTCTGGACACTAAAAGAATCAAGGACATGGGAATATGGCGGGAAGGTGGACTTGAGATAGAAGATCAGCCATGATCTTATTGAACGGAGGAGCAGGCCCGAAGGGCCGTATGGCCTACTCCTGCTCCTATTTCTGATCTTCTTAAATACGCAATATGTCAGATACGTTAGTAACACCACACGACTGTATGATCCTGCATCCTTGAACGTTAGCTCTGATGAATGAGCTTAATAAAAAGGGGGTAAAATTGGGACGCGCCCTAACTTCGCTGGGATGCTACTTTTAGCACCCCAAAAAAGTTGGGCCCCAACACCGTAAATTGAGTGGTAGTGCCCCAAGCAGGAGGCTACTGGAAGCGCTCCCCCTTCCTCTTGGGGTGCTCCCATTCAATATCGCGGTGCTACGTGCAACAGCGCCACGTGCGTCGGCACATAGCGCCGTGGTATTACAGACCTCCCTCCCCTGATTAAAGATTGCATGCACTGGGGCCCTGCTGGACCACCAGGGAATGGGGTGCTGGAAAAAGAGCCCGGCACTCAAGAGGAGTGCCGGGCTGACTGATTGCGGCTGACACCTAGCAGGAGGAGGCAAGGGGGAGCAGGTACTGGCAGGCGGCCCAAAAAAATGGTCGCCCGGTGCCTGCCCTTTAATTAGCGCCACCGTGGCTGCAAAAACTCCATCCCGATCCAGTGGGACATATCGTCTGGTGGTAGGTCAGGGGGCGAGACTGAAGTTTGCGGCCGGGGCGCGAGTGGGGCAATGTGCACGGCGATTATGTCATTGCCAGAGGTGCAGCGCCACGGGACCCTACCAGCTTACGCCGCTGCTAAACTCCCACTGAATTTCGCGGCAGGCATTAGCGGCACTGCACCCGGGTGCTATGGGCTTTGCGCCCCGTTAGCGCCCCCCAGGGCACTAATGAGAGGCACAAAGCAACCCAATTTTTCCCCCTTAAGACCTTGTTGTATGTGAAGTGCAATTTTCTCTGAAGGAAATTCAAAGATATGCTATAAAGGCTTGGCTTATCTTTGGACTGATGAGAGTGCAGATTTGAATAAGACTGGTTGAATGCGAAAATGTCCAAATGAAGCCCAACAAAAATTGGGTTTCACATGTGCTGACTAATCCAAATCCATCATGTTTCTAGTGACTGGGCCAGTCAAACACAATTCATATTTATCACCATCAATTATTAGTGAATCTGCCAAATTTTGGGTTTTGTGCCTTGACCTATATGCTTAGATGTCAGCTTTTGTTCAAAAGATTGTGGGTTCAAGTCCCACTCCAGAGACGAGCACAAAGATCTAGGCTGACACTCCAGTGCAGGCATGAGAGTGCTGCTCTGTCGGAGGTGCTTTCTTTCAGATGAGACATTAAATTGAAGCCCAATCTGGTGGACGTAAAAGATCTTGGCAATATTTGAAGAGCAGGGGACTTCTGGCATCCTGGTCGACATATATTCCTCAACCAATACCTTCTAAACAGATTATCTGGTCATTTATCTCATTGTGGTTTGTTGGACCTTGCTGTGTGCAGATTGTCTGCTGCATTTTCCTATATTACAACAGTGGCAGTAAGCATTGTGGGACGCCCTGAGGCCATGAAAGCACTATATATCAATCCAAGCTCTTACTTTTTTTTACCCACTGTGAAGCTATGGTATGGAGATGAGACTCTCATTAGTCTGGACCAGATTCAAAGCCAGGACCTATAAATGCAAGAACAGTATTTTAATCCACTGCCCATTCTGTACCCTTAACATTACACATTCAACAGCAACTTCCACTTCAGGAAATGAGGAACAACCAGGACATCTTTTCTAATTAATAAATCGAACATTTTATGTTTATTGTGTGCAGTTTTGGTCGCCTTATCTGAGGAAGGATGTTCTTGCCATGGAGGGAGTGCAGCGAAGATTCATCAGACTGATACCTGGGATGGCAGGAATGATGTATGAAGAGAGATTGAGTCGATTAGGCTTATATTCGTTAGAGTTTAGAAGAATGAGAGGGGATCGCATTGAAAGTTATAAAATTCTAACAGGACTAGACAGACTAGATGCAGGAAGGATGTTCCCGATGGCGGGACAGTTCAGAACCAGGGGTCACAGTAAGCCATTTAGGACTGAGATGAGGAGGAATTTCTTCACCCAGAGAGTGGTGAACCTGAGGAATTCTCTACCACAGAAGACAGTTGAGGCCAATTCATTAAATATATTCAAGAAGGAGTTAGATATATTTCTTAAGGCTAAAGGGATCAAGGGATATGGGGAGAAAGCAGGGACAGGGTACTGAATTTGGATGATCAGCTATGATCTCATTAAATGGCGGAGCAGGCTCATGGGGCCGAATGGCCTACTCCTGCTCCTATCTTCTATGTTTCTATGTTTAACTACTTGCTTGTGGTCCATTCACTGAATCTAGACAATACAAGATTTAATTATGTCATAAAAGAATGTGTACAAAAAACGTAGAGCTGTTAGCAAGGAGACAAGTCAGATATAAAGCATGATGCCTTCGATTGGAGCAACTTAATAGATGTGCAATAATTAACCAGCTTTCCAAACTATTTTTTATTTGATGAGATAAACAGGCAAAGTTTGTTACATGGGTCTTCGTAGATATGGTTTTATAAGTAGAATTGTATCTCAGACAGTTTTTGTGATTCTTACTGGAAGTTAAATGTTAATAAATAAAAATACTGTACTGGGTTGTGAATGTACTGTTAATAAGGAATAAAGGTCATTTCTATTCTCAGTAATAAGCAGAAAGTGGTTATGCCTGAGTGTATTTCACATTCTATAAGAACAGCAGCAGAACACTTTCATTATTCCATTATTAAGCTTTTACATTTTTCTATTACTTTAGTTTGACAGTCCCTGTCTTAAATGCAGGAGGGATGTTATGTTTCAAAGATTTTCAAATCTACAGGGCTGGATTTTATCAATGGAGGCGAGTAGGAGGCGGGACTCCCATTTTTGGGGTTGTAGTCCCGCCTCCATCGAGTTGTGGCCAACCCACTCGATTTTCCCTTGATTTACCTTGTTAAGCCCACCCAGTGGACTCAGCAGGCCAATTAAGGGCCACCCGGCAACAGGTGACGTCACAGATTGACATTTCATCTGTCAAGAGCTTTTGACAGATGAAATATCAGCGTTTGACAGCTAGGTGAAGCTGTCAAACACTGACAATCTGTACTCTAAGTTAATTCCTTCCTCTCAGGCTGATTTAGAGATCTCTCCAGAACAGAAAGCAGAGGCTGCAGCTTTTGACAACTCGCGGCCATTCTGCTTTCTGTGCCAGTGAGATGAGGGACTCCCGAGACCTAAAGGAAGGAAGCCTGCATTAGTAAGTAAAGGTAAGTAAAACTTATTTAAACACTTTACACACACCAAACACACTTACCTCTGCACTCATGCACCCATCACTCACCTGAACACCGGACATCTCGAACCCTCCAAGTCCTTCAGCCCGACGGTCCGCCTCGCTAACTTGGCGTGGTTTGGAGCTGTCGGGCAGCCCACACTTCAGGGATAAAAATAGGGATTAGGCTAAAAACTGCCTGTTAACTACCTGTTAACAGGCAGTTAATTGGCACTAATCCCCTTCCCGCCTTGGGGAGGCGGCTCCCAACACAGATTGGGTACCCGCCTCCTGGGAAACGGGCATGGAGGCGGGTTGGCGGCAGGATGGGTTCGTGCCCCCCCCCTCGATTTTGCAATTTTAACACCCTACACGCCTCCATCCCCGCCTCCACAGCCCTGGGAAATTCTAGCCCACAGTCTCCAATACATTTGAGAAGTACTGACCAAATCCAGTTTGCCTAATGTCTACAGAAAATGCTGGAAATATTCAGCAGGTCAGGCAGCATCTTATGGAGAGAGAAACAGAGTTAACGTTTCGGGTCGCTGACCTTTCATCTGAAGAGTTGATGAAAGGTCATCGACCTGAAACGTTAACCTTGTTTCTTTCTCCACAGATGCCGCTTGACCTGCTGTTTCTGTTCAGATTTGGATGAGCACTTGAAATGCCATTGCATACAAGGTTATGGACCAAATGCTGGAAAATGGGATTAGACTGGACAGGGATGGATGGGCGGCGCAGACACGATGGGCCGAAGGGCCTCTTTCTGTGCTGTAAAAACTCTATGAAACTCTATGAATTTCAGGTTTCCAGCATCTGCAGTATTTTGCTTTTGCCTAATATATAACTGGATAATCTCAGAGCTGAAAAAACATTCGAGTTTGGCCTCTTATGCATTCCCCATTCTCTTCAACCCACCATTGGCATCTTTGCCTTCCTCCATTTAGACCCTAAGCTCTGGAATTCACTTCTTAAAGCTCTTCTCTCTGCTCCTCCACCTCTCTCTCCTCCTTAAAACCTCTTAGATCAAGTCACCCCTCCTAATATCGCCTTCTTAGACTCGGTGCCTAAATCAATTTTTGTCTGATTTTGCTCCTGTGAAGTTCCTTGGAACAACTTGCTACATTGAAAAGTGTTACACAAATGCAAGTTGTTGCGATTATAAGGAAATCTATTTTTGTAAATAGTCTAATTTGTCGATGAAAATTCAGCCGAACTAAAGTTACATTTTTCTTTTGATCTGAATTAATGTCATCTCCCATGTTTCATAAAAACAACGCACATAGTTCGAAAGACTATTTTGTAACTGATCTAATTTACGTAGGCAAATATAGTCCAATTAACAAGTTCAGTGTGACATTCTATTTGCATGCTAAATACACACTTGGTATTTTGTGAAAATGTGACCTAATTTTTTGATTTCTTAATGAAAAAACTCACTTGACTTCTGCCCTGTGTTTTCCATTTAATGAATGTTTAGTTATTGTAATGTTTGCCAATTACTTCTTCTTAAGACGGGGAGAGTGTGGGTGAGGGAGGGTCCACTTATAATAAGAAATAAAATATTAAAGATACAGTGAACTGCCTGTGGCTCCATTCTGGAAGGCTAGTCACTCTTTCACTAATATTTTCAGAAAACAAACAGGATCATTCATTTTTATCAGTATTCCCGAATGTAAATAGAAGGTGAGATTTTTGTCTTCAGATTTTCTTGTTAAACTTGATAAAGCCGTACATGGGATTTTGCACTGCTTTGTGTATGATTGAACAGTTCCCCTTTCTGTCTGAGATGGTGTGGAGGTAAAGGATACATCACAGAATGATAGATTACGCCAAATAAACCAGTGAGTTCGTCAACTGTGCCAGATGAGGATTTGAGTACAGGAGCAAGGATGTCTTACTACAGTTATACAGGGCCTTGGTGAGACCACGCCTGGAGTACTGTGTGCAGTTTTGGTCTCCTTACCTAAGAAAGGATATACTTGCCATAGAGGGAGTGCAGCGAAGGTTCACCAGACTGATTCCTGGGATGACAGGACTGTCGTATGAGGAGAGATTGGGTCGACTAGGCCTGTATTCACTAGAGTTTAGAAGAATGAGAGGGGATCTTGTAGAAACGTATAAAATTCTGACAGGACTAGACAGACTGGATGCAGGGAGGATGTTTCCACTGGCTGGTGGGTCTAGAACTCGGGGTCACAGTCTCAGGATACGGGGTAGGACATTTAGGACTGAGATGAGGAGAGATTTTTTCACGCAGAGGGTGGTGAACCTGTGGAATTCTCTACCACAGACAGCTGTGGAGGCCAAGTCACTGAATATATTTAAGAAGGAGATAGATAGATTTCTAGACACAAAAGGCATCAAGGGGTATGGGGAGAGAGTGGGAGTATGGTATTGAGATAGAGGATCAGCCATGATCATATTGAATGGCGGAGCAGGCTCGAATGGCCGAATGGCCTACTCCTGCTCCTATTTTTCTATATTTCTATGTTTCTATGTTTTATTTTCCATAATTCTCGCTCATGCGTTCTGTTCAATTTTGGCAAAAAAGACAATTGAAGGGTACAAGAAATGTAGGCCCTGAACTTGGGCAGAGGGTTTCTTCTGGTGTAACTCTGGTGTGAGAGCAGCAGAACCCCCAGAGATCCCTCTGTTTTTGGTCATTGACACTGTTCTCTGGGGGTTCCGCTGGTCTCTTGCCAAGGTTATGACTTGAGACCTGTGGGTTCCAATGCCATATTACAGTTTCAAACTCCCAACTGTTTAGCCTGTGATCCTTCATTCGCGATGATACTTCTGCAGCTACCGATCTGCTCAATCACACTCTCACCTCCACCTTTGACGTGCTTGTCCCCAGTAAAACCCTTACTCTCTCCCACCTAATTGTTCACCTTGGTACGCCCTCATCTTCCCTGCCTTAAATCAAAGGGACACAGATTTTAACATTTATGGGTTTAGCCATTCATCGCCAGATCTGGCTGAACCAAATCAAGCACTATCAGGCCCAGCTCTCCTCTGCCAATACTGATCACTCTTCCAGGATCATCCTGGAATGCAAAGATAACCCTCGGCTTCTTTTCTCCACTACCAACCGTCTCCTTAAACCCCTCTCTCCTGCCCCCTCCACCATCACCTCCAACAACAAATGCAAGGAGCTCATGAACTTCTTTGTCACTCAGATTGAGACCATCTATTCAGCTACCTCAGCCGCTTCCCTCCCTTCCCTTAGCCCACGAAGCAGTTCTTTCTCCAAGGTTCCCCCCGCCCTAGCCTTGAACTCAAATCTTTCCCTAGTTCCTCCCTTATCTCCCCTCATGTCCTCTCCGAGCTCATCTTGTCCATGAGATCCACCTCCTTGACATGGTCGACTGAAGTCCTTGGTTTCTGCCATGTGTTTTTCCTCTTATGACTGAGAGTGTGCCGGGGGCTGGGGGGAGGTGGGGAGGCACGGTTAGGGATAAATTAAATATACAGTTGTAATTAGAAATAAAATATTAAATATACAGGGAACTGTCTGATATCAGTGGCTTTGTTCTGGGAGGCCAGTTAACCTTTCACTAATATTTTCAGAAAACAAAAACTATCATTTGTTATTATCAATGTTCCCAAATTTAAATAGAAGATGGGATTTTTGTCTTGTGAGATTGTCTTATTAAACCTGACAAAGCTGTTCATGGGATGTTGCACTGATTTGTGTATGATTGAACAATTCTTTCTGTCTGAGACAGTGTGGAGATAAAGGATATATTGTGGCAGAGCCACCAGGGGACTCTGATCTAATGTACATAATTATCTTTAACAAATTATTAGCTACAGAATGAATCTGTATCTTTGTTCATATTATTGCATGTACATAGCGCGGTCCCTTTAAGAATGAGACCAAACGCGATGACGTCATCACGTTGATCACGTGATCCTCCAGCGGCAGGAAAACGTGATGACATCATGACGTCAAGCTGGGGAGCCGCCCTAGCCAGTCCTCGTGGAGCCAGCAAAGAGTACAGATCTGTAATTTAGTTCTCCTGTGTTTTCGTGTTAAACTCTGTTCAATAGTATTAAACATCGTTTGTTTGATAGACTGACTCAACCTCAGTCCTTTAGTTAGGAATCTAGCCATTCCTACAGTGGTGACCCCGAATTTTCGTGAACAATTTTCGCGGAAGTAGCGAAGCGAAACGAAACATGGAAGCGAACTCCGTGGCTTTGAAGCTCCCAAAGTTTTGGGAACAACAGGCGGCCTCCTGGTTCGTACAAGCAGAAGCACAATTCGAACTCCGAAACATCGTTGCGGATCAGACCCGTTACCTTTACGTGGTCTCCGCACTCGACAGCTCCACGGCCTCACGGATCATGAGCCTGCTCGAGAACCCCCCGGTTGACAGCAAGTATAATACTCTTAAAGCACGGTTAATACAGGTCTTCGGGCTCACGAAGGGGGAGCGTGCCAGCCGACTGCTCGCTATGCCCGGGCTTGGCGATTCCAAGCCATCTGAGTTAATGAGCCAGATGCTCACGCTCCTTGGCTCCGAACCACAATGTTTCCTCTTTCGGGAGTTATTCCTGAGTCAACTACCCGAGCAGGTTCAGGCTGCCCTTGCCAGATCGGAAGCCACAGATTGCGCAGCACTTGCTGCAGAAGCAGATACGATTTATGCAGTCACGCAGCAATCCTGCGCCGCCACGAGGCACCCCTCCCCCGTGAATGCAGCCCCGATGCCTCCATCCCCTGGCTTGTGCTTTTACCACCCCCGTTTTGGCGCGAAAGCCAGAGGCTGCTGCCCTCCCTGCAGTTTCGCGCCTAAAAAACAAAACCAACATCAACACCAGCAGCAACTCCAGAAAAGGAGGACCGAGTCTGAGGGACGTTCCGCGGTCGTGATGGCGATTGGAAATTCCGGGAAGCTCCTCTACATTACAGATTCCCTCTCGGGCCGGCGCTTTTTATGCGACACCGGGGCGCAGTGTAGCATCCTTCCTGCCTCAGCACTCGATATTCAGTCTGGGAGGCACGGCCTCTCCCTCGAGGCAGCTAATGGCGGGGCCATTCCTACCTTTGACAAACGGCGGGTCCAGGTGTGCTTCGGCGGGCAACGGTTTCAGTGGGAATTCATCACAGCCAAGGTTTCGCAAGCCATCCTCGGCGAGGATTTCTTATGCGCCAACGGCCTCTTGGTGGATGTAAGAAATCATCGATTGGTTAACGCCACCTTCCACTCCATCCCTTGCTTCCGCAGTTCCGCAACGTCGCACGCTGTCTCCTGCGCGTTGCCCTCGCCGGACGAGTTCACTCGCCTATTAGGTGAATTCCCAGAGCTGACCAAGCCCACTTTCTCCTCCTCGGCCACTAAGCATGGTGTCGAACACCACATTACTACGACTGGCTCTCCAGTTTAGGCACGAGCTCGGCGCCTGGAACCCGGCAAGCTCGCGGCTGCGAAGGCAGAGTTTGCCACAATGGAACGGCTGGGGATTATTCGCCGGTCGAATAGTCCATGGTCCTCGCCTCTCCACATCGTCCCGAAACCCGGCGGCGGATGGCGGCCATGCGGGGACTACCGACGCCCTAATGACGCCACTACTCCCGATCGGGACCCGATCCCGCATATTCAGGATTTCTCCGCCCATTTGGCAGGAAACTCAATCTTCTCCAAGGTCGACCTCGTCCGTGGCTACCACCAAGTTCCCGTACACCCGCAGGATGTCCAGAAAACTGCAGTCATCACTCCCTTTGGACTGTTCGAGTTTCTACGGATGCCATTTGGGCTCAAGAACACTGCACAGGCTTTTTAGCGACTAATGGACTCGGTCCTGCGGGATCTTAGGTTTTTATTTGTCTACCTCGACGACATCCTGATAGCCAGCTCTACCAAAGAGGAACATGTCTGCCATCTACACACCCTCTTTCGGCGCCTCAGCCAACATGGCCTCATAATCAACCCGGCCAAGTGTCAGTTCGGCCTACAGCAGATTGACTTCTTGGGCCACCGCATTACTTTGGAGGGCGCAATTCCGCTGCAGTCAAAGGTCGAAGCAATTACGGCATTCCCAAGGCCGCAGTCCACCAAGGCTCTTCAAGAATTCCTGGGCATGGTGAATTTCTACCACCGCTTTGTACCTAAGGCAGAACAACTCATGCAGCCCCTCTACAAGACCCTCAAAGGCAAGGCTGAAAAGGATATAATAGCCTGGACGGTCGAAATGGACAACGCTTTCGACAACACAAAAACCGCTCTAGCCAATGCAACTATGTTGGCGCACCCTCTACCAGGTGCCAGCATCGCCCTTACCACCGACGCTTCCGACTATGCCATAGGTGCCATACAGGAACAGTGGGTCAATGGGATGTGGCAACCATTGGCGTTTTTCAGCCGCCAACTCCGGCGCAATGAACGTAAATACAGCACTTTCGACCGGGAGTTGCTGGCGCTGTTCCTGGCTATCCGCCATTTCCGTTTTTTGTTAGAAGGACGTCCCTTCACTGCGTTTGTAGATCACAAACCACTGAACTTCACCATGGCCAAGACCGCCGAACTGTGGTCGGCTCGACAGCAGCGACAGCTAACTTTCATTTCAGAATTCACGACAGACATCCAACACGTAGCTGGCAAGGACAACTTGGTAGCTGATTGCCTTTCTTGCACGACCATACGGGCGGTCCAGCTGGGCATCGATTATGCCCTCATGGCTACCGACCAGGCATCCGACCCTGAAACACAGGCGTATCGCACCGACACCTCTAGCCTCCAACTGGCCGATGTGCAATTCCACGCTGCAGGCACCTCGTTACTCTGCGATGTCTCCATGGGAGATCCCCGCCCGATCGTTCCAGTTGCCTGGCGCCGCAAAGTTTTTGACGCCATACATGGGCTTTCGTATCCTGGCGTGAAGGCATCTCAAAAATTAATGTCGGCTAAGTTCGTCTGGAGAGGAATGCGTAAGGATATCCGCGACTGGGCTAACACCTGTGTTGTCTGTCAAAAGTCTAAGGTGCAACATCACGTCAAGGCCCCATTGGCCACGTTCGCAGTACCAGAACGTCGATTTGACCATGTCAACGTGGACCTCGTCGGGCCGCTTCCACCATCACAGGGGTTCACACACATCCTCACCATGGTCGATCGTACTACTAGATGGCCAGAGGCAGTTCCTTCAGTGTTTACTACGTCCGCTGATGTCGCCAGAGCATTCCTCTCCTCGTGGGTCGCACATTTCGGCGTTCCGGCGGACATTTCTTCAGACCACGGTCTGGAGCTCTGGAACGCTGTGGCCCAGGGTCTCGGCACCAAGCTTCACCGCACCACAGCCTATCACCCGCAGGCCAACGGTTTGTGCGAACGTTTCCACAGATTGTTAAAGGCATTGCTGAGGGCCAGCCTTCAAGGCGCCGGATGGGTGGAGAAGCTTCCGTGGGTCATGTTGGGTCTTCGCACGGCACCCAAAGAGGACCTGCAATCGTCCACCGTGGAGCTCGTGTACGGCCAGCCACTCCGCGTACCGTGAGATTTCCTACCGCTTCCAACTGAGCCGTGGTCCACAGCCGACCAACTCAGCAACCACCGGGAAACAGCCAAGGCTTTTGTGCCTATCCCAACTTCGCATCACGGCCTTCCATCTTCACACGTACCAGCGGAGCTAAAGAATGCTGAATTTGTATTCATTCATCATGATGCCCATAGGGATCTGCTCAAGGCCCCTTACACAGGCCCTTTTCGCGTACTGGAGACAGGCGACAAGAGTTTCTCTGTAGACATCGGTGGTAAACCCGATCACATATCCATTGACCGTCTCAAACCGGCACACCTAGACATCGACCGGCCAGTAGAGACCGCACAGCCACCACGACGTGGTCGACCTCCCACTGCATCCACGCCAGACCGAAGGCTTCCATCCACCAGCCTGCCCGCTGTTCAACAATGTCCACTCCAAGAATACAGGAGTCGCTCTGACAGGCTTGTCAGACCTTCTAGTCGATTGACTTTTACTGTTAAAGACAATTCTGGGGGGGCACATGTGGCAGAGCCACCAGGGGACTCTGATCTAATATACATAATTATCTTTAACAAATTATTAGCTACAGAGTGAATCTGTATCTTTGTTCATATTATTGCATGTACATAGCGCGGTCCCTTTAAGAATGAGACCAAACGCGATGACGTCATCACGTTGATCACGTGATCCTCCAGCGGCGGGATAACGTCATGACGTCATGACGTCAGGCTGGGGAGCCGCCCTAGCCAGTCCTCGTGGAGCCAGCAAAGAGTACAGACCTGTAATTTAGTTCTCCTGTGTTTTCGTGTTAAACTCTGTTCAATAGTATTAAACATCGTTTGTTTGATAGACTGACTCGACCTCAGTCCTTTAGTTAGTAATCTAGCCATTCCTACAATATCACAGAATGATAGATTATGCCAAATAAACCACTGAGTTAGTCAATTTTTATTCCTTTATGGGATGTGGGTGTCACTGGCAAGGCCAGCATTTATTGTCCATCCCTAATTGCCCTCGAGAAGGTGGTGGTGATCCGCCTTCTTGAACCGCTGCAGTCCGTGTGGTGAAGGTACTCCCACAAGGCTGTTAGGGAGGGAGTTCCAGGATTTTGACCCAGCGACAATGAAGGAACAGTGATATACTTCCAAGTCAGGATGGTGTGTGACTTGAAGGAGAACTTGGAGGTGGTTCCCATGCATCTGCTGCCCTTGTCCTTCTAGGTGGTAGAGGTCGTGGGTTTGGGAGGTGCTATCAAAGAAGCCTTGGCGAGTTGTTGTAGTGTATTTTGTAGATGGTACATACTACAGTCACGGTACGCTGGTGGTGGAGGGAGTGAATGTTTAAGGTGATGGTTGGGGTGCCAATCAAGCGGGCTGCTTTGTCCTGGATGGTGTCGAGCTTCTTGATTGTTGTTGGAGTTGCACTCATCCAGGCAAGTGGAGAGTATTCCATCACACTCCTTACTTGTGCCTTGTAGTTGGTGGAAAGGCTTTGGGGAGTCAGGAGGTGACTCACTCGCTGCAACTGTCAACAATGCTGAGTGCTTTATTTTCCATAATTCATCACTTCTCGCACATGCCTTCTGTTTAATTCTGGCAAAAGAAGAAATTGAAGGGCATAAGAAATGTAGGCCCTGAAATTGGGCAGAGGGCTTCTTTCAGTCTCCCACCATAACTCTGGTGTGAGTCCAGCAGTACCCCCAGAGATCCCTGTGTCTTTGGCCGTTGACACTGTTTTCTGGGGGTTCTGCTGAAAATAATCAGCAGGTAAGGCAGCTTCTGTGGAAGAATGGAAATCGATATTTCAGGCCTTAGTCCACAGATGCTGCCTGATCTGCTGAGTATTTCCAGCTTTTTTCTACTTTTCTTTTCAGATTTCCAGCATCTGCAGTAGTTTGCTTCTTGTTTATATTGTTTCTGGCACTCTTGTGAATCGTATAAGCCCGTAAAGATAGTGTTCAAAGATAGGCAATGGTGTGTTGTGAGATGGTAGAAATTTTATGTGTTGCTCCCATTTTACACGTGTAAAACGGGCACAACGATGACCAATTTGGCATTGGGATGGCCTGTGCCCAATCTGCGTGGGTGTTTGGCCCACTGCTAAGTTCATCGGGCCCACGTTTTCGGCATTCCGGGTGGCCGCCATAACAGATGTTAGGCCCCTTTCTTATATTAATTCAGGGGCCTAACACATGGTGAGGGACCCTTGTGCCAATCTGGGCTGCCCTAAGGGGAGCAGGCATTGGGCTTGGTCTGTTCAGGTTAGCCAGGCATGCGTGCAGCCTAGCAAGTGGCCGCCACCAAAACGGGTAAGCCATTTTTTTCTTTACTTTTAAAGTGGAGCCGGGAGGAGCACCTCTCCTCCTGGGAACTTACCCAAGGGCATCTGCCGTTGAGGCAGGCAGCTTGAAATTAAGTACTTCCGTTGGCGTGCTGCCTGTGGAGGCGCGATAGGCACCAGTACCACGCCCCCAATATGTAGATGAGGCCCGAGGACCAGTTTCTAGCGATCCTCTGGCCTCTATCTTCAGGCGCAGAGTTTGTTCCCTGCGACCATTTGCCGCTCTCAAAATGGCCGACAACAACAACAACTTGTATTTATGTCCCAAGGAGCTTCCCAGGAGTGTTATCAAACAAAATTTGACCCCCAAGCCACATAATGGAATTTCTCAGGCTATCTCTCCTTGAATTAAAACTGGAAAAGAAATAAAATCTATGACAAAATAAAGAGCTTTGGGAAAATGCTGGGAATTGTTCATCTTAAGAGGACTCTATATTCCATAGAGTGTAGCTAATTATCATTGCAGACTGAAAAGGTTACATTAACATTTGGTTCTTTTTTACCCAATCATTTGATAAGAAACGTCTGTTATGAACGCTTTTTGAAGGTAAGTCTAGGAAAGGTTGTGTGCTTTAAAAGTGTGCAATTCACAACAGTCAAAGTAAATGATCAAGGAGTGTTTTGAAGTGACTTAAAAAGCTGCATTTAGAATCTAATTCTGGTGTGAAGTACACATTTCTTTTAAAAATACATTTTATTTGAGAGCTAAAGATAAAATGTTGCTACAGAGGCATTTGATAGGTGAACGTGTGAATGGTGCTCATTAGGTTGCTTTTTATAACTTTCATTAGAATATGTTCTCAGCAATGTGACAATTATAAATTATAGAGCTCTTTTGGAATTAAAATGAGTCACTAACTTCAGGTTGTTAAGGAGCTGGATGACTAATACACGTCAAAAGGAAACTTGAAGATGAATGAAATGGCGGGGAAGCAAGGGAGAATATTGGTGGAGCTGTGTCTTTAAATGTGATACATGTTGCAATCAGATGAAAGATTACAGTGATTATACAGTTCATACCTTGAGATAGTATAACATAGAGTGTACAGCACAGAAAGTGATCATTCGGCCCACCTGGTCCATGCGAGCCTCCTCCCACCCCTCTTCATCTAATCCTGTCAGCATAATCTTCTAATCCTTTCTCCCTCATGTGTTTATCTAGCTTTCTCAAGAAGTCCGCAATTATAGTATTGTCTGTAGTTCTGGTGAAGACAGGAAACAGCCAAATAGTTGCGTGTTAATCAGTGTCAAATGTGTCAAATTGAAATTGTGCTTTCAGGAAGTAAGGTAAGTCATATTGAAATGGGACACCAAAATAGACTAATTTAGTACTGAAATCAGCAAAAAATAAACAGATATCCTAGGGTTCTGGTGACCTTTATTTATGCATCCTTAGAGTATAGCGACACAATTTGCAGACTTTTTTTTAGCATGAATCTATATGATTTCTGCATTGAAAATCACAGCTTAGGTAAATGACTGAGCCCACAGGTATTATTTTCTATTTAGAGGAGAATGTTCTTTTACTGCATGATGGAAACTGGTCCCAAAACACTCAGGATATCTGCACTGGTGGAGCTTATCCACTCGAGCGTCAAGGAGATAAAGTACAGGCTGTATTGAGAAATCAGGTAAAATACACACGTAATAACTGAATGAAATGATGGGGCTTTACAAAGATTTAAACTGAAAAAGACGCTTCCTAAACAAAATTCTTGATATGCCAAACAAAAATAGGAATTTAAGAAAGCTCCATGATACGATATATATTTAATAATAATGTTCCACATGAAAAACTGCTGCACAAGTAGAATCTTCAATAATAAATAAAACCAGAAAATGCTGGAAATACCCAGCAGGTCAGGCAGCATCTGTAGAGAGAGAGAAAAAGAGTTAATGTTTCAGGTCTTTAAGCAAGTGTATTGGGCAGGGAGAGGGGGGAGGGAGGAAAGAACAAAAGGGAAGGTCTGTGATAGGATGGAAGGCAGGAGAGATTAGGAGACAAAAGGGATGATAGTGCAAGGCAAAAGGGGATGGAAATGGGACAAGTTAAGAAACAAAAGATGACTCTAGATGAAGTGTAAATGGCGATGGCAGAATGATTGACAGCTGCCATGTGAGAGAGAGAAAAAGAATGATAGGGGTAGAGGTTATGGTCTGAAATTGTTGAACTCGATGTTGAGTCCAGAAGGCTGTAAAGTGCCTAATCGAAAGATGAGGTGCTGTTCCTCGAGCTTACGTTGAGCTTCATTGGAACAGTGTAAGAGGGCGAGGACGGAGAGGTCAGAGTGGAAGTGGAGCGGAGAATTAAAGTGACAGGCGACTGGAAGTTCGGGGTCAACCTTACGGACTGAACAGAGGTGTTCCGCAAAGCAGTCACCCAATCTGCATTTGGTCTCCCCAATGTAGAGGAGACCTCATCGTGAGCAGCGAATACAGTATACTAAATTGCAAGAAGTACAAGTAAATCGCTGTTTCACCTGGAAGGAGTGTTTGGGGCCCTGGACTGTGGGAAGGGAGGAGGTAAAAGGGCAGGTGTTGCATCTTCTGCGCTTGCATGGGAAGGTGCCAGGCGAAGGGGAAGGGGTGTTGGGGGTGATAGAGGAGTGGACCAGGGTGTCGCGGAGGGAGCGGTCCCTTCCGAATGCTGAAAGGGGAGCTGAGGGGAAGATGTGTTTGGTGGTGGGATCACGCTGGAGGTGGCGGAAATGGAGGAGGATGATCCATTGCATGTGGAGGCTGGTGGGGTGAAAGGTGAGGCAAGGGGAACCCTAACGTGGTTCTGGGAGGGAGGGGAAGGGGTGAGAGCAGAAGTGCAGGAAATAGAACGGACACGGTCAAGGGCCGTGTCAACCGCGGTAGAGGGGAATCTTCGGTTGAGGAAAAAGGAAGACATGTCGGAAGCACTAGTATGGAAGGTGGCATCGTCAGAGCAGATGCGGCAGAGATGGAGAAACTGGGAGAATGGAATAGAGTCCTTACAGGAAGTGGGGTGGGAGGAAGTGTAGTCCAGGTAGCTGTGGGAGTCAGTGGGCTTGTAGTGAATGTTTGTAAATCTTCAAGATGGATAAGGAATTGGCTGAAAGAGAGGAAGCAGCAGCTATCAGTTAGGGAAGTGATGTCAAGCTGAGGAGATGCATTGAATGGAATCTTGGGCTCACTTCTGATTCTGATCTATACAAATGATCTGGACACTTTCAATCACCGTGGCCAGAATTTTCTGGGGTCCATGCAGGCGCGATCGGAGGCAGGTCAGGTGGGAAATTTGAAATAAGTTGGAGCGGGTCGGCAACCCACCGTCACCCCGGCCCCCACGCACCTTTCCCTCGGGCGCATTTGCTGGTGCGACCAGCAGAGGCGAGCGCCCCAATTCAAATCATTACCACCTTGTTGTCAGACTGTTAAGCGCTTTTCAAATTTCCCTGGCTGCCCGCGGGATTCACGCAGCTTGGGAACCAGGTCTGTCAGCCTGAGACGGGAGTTGAGTGGCCATTGCTCCAGTTGATTAGAGGACAGCATAAAATGTACTATAAAAGCTCCCACCTAGAATGGAATCACAGAATCATAGAATGGTTACAGCACAGAAGGAGGCTATTCAGCCTGTCGAGCCCATGCCGGCTCTTTGCATTTCAGCTAGTCCCACTTCCCTGCCTCTTCCCGTAGCCCTGCAAAGTTTTTTCCTTCAGGTACTAATCCAGTTCCCTTTTGAAAGCCACGATTGAGTCTGCTTCCACCAACCTTTCAGCTGATCACTTTCCTCAGACAGAAGCTGTTGCTGACTGTATTCTCAGCACACATTCAGCTTTCTACAGCTTCGAGTGTTTGCTGCAAAGTCGCCATCCAGTTTCACCTCATTGGTACAACCTATCACTCCATTGACAGATTGCTTCTGTCATCTCTACTTGACCTGCCATCTATTCCATCAGCATGGGTGCCATTTATACTATCTCACCTTGGTCCTCAGCATCGGTTCCCTGGGTGATGCATCTGTGGGCGGCCGACTGCGAGATGCTGCTAATGTCTGCTGCAGATCCCTGGAAGGAGCCTGAGGCGAAGAAGTTGACAGCGCTGGTGACTTTGACAACCACTGGTAAGGCGTATCCACCCACTCCTCTGAGCTGCAGGTCTTCCTCCAGCAATGTGCAAATGTCTGCGATGACCTGGCACGCTAGTCTGAGCCTCCTTTGGCACTGCTGCTCCGTCATGTTGAGGAAGCTCATCCTCTGCCTGCATACCCTGTGTTGGGAGTATCACCTCCGGCATGTGTAGCCCTGCGCTGATGCCCTCTGTCCTGTGCAGCATCAGATGTTTAAGGAGAAGGTTGGTGGTGAGCCCAAACACCAGCAGCACCAGGCACACCAGCAGCATCAACAACAACACCACCAGTCTTCCTGTCAAATCTATGAATGGAGAGTCCCTGCTCCGATTGGCTCTCCATGGCCCACGTGATCCCGGGGACGCTGCGAACTAACTGCGCCCCTGGGATATGCGTGCCCTGCGCACCAGCAGCTGGAGCAGGCACAGCAACGGAATTCAACGCGGTCCCAGAGCATAACGGTAGGTGCGCTTCTTAAGTGCAGGTCGGGGGCTTGTGCCCACGGGAAGCCTCCGACCGGAATTTCTGGAGCCAAATTTCCACCAGATGTATCATAGAGCAGACAATAGGCATGCTGAAAATGCACTTCAGATGCCTTGACAGATCTGGAGGAGCCCTTCAGTATGCACCAGCCAGGGTCTCCAGAATCATCGTGGTCTGCTGCGCCCTGCACAACATAGCACAGCAGCAGGGATTAGCGCTGCATGAGGAGCAAGGCACTGAGTGCACAGCCTCTTCAGAGGAGGAGGAGGAGGAGGAGGAGCATCAGCTGGAAAACAAGAAGGAGGAGCAGGAGGAACCTGCGGTCCAGATCCCATCAGCACATGAGCACATTGCTGCCCGGGTGGCCAGGGATGGGCTCATCATGGCCAGATTTACTTAACTTTACACATTGCACTCATATTCCTGCCATATGCTGCGCCAGGTTGGCAGCACCCACAGCAACACCATAAAGGATCCCTACAATAGCCAAGCCATTCCTTTCACATTCACCACCATTGCTGGGCATACCGTTATGTCTCACCCTTCACTGCAACTCACTAAGCCACTTCAAAAGGTGCACACAAATTTGTCCAAAACCGGACAGTGGTGAAAATAAAGATTTTTATGGTTGACATCACGTTAATGGAAACTTGACATTAACATTGAATAAAATACCCAAGTGGCTACCCTGCATATGGAGGGAGTTATCGGAGAACCTGGGTGCAGCCCTCTGCCTCTGTGCAGTCATGTCTCCAAGTGTTTGGAGCAATCAAAGCCTCCAGTGTGCTGCTTGCACAGTCCTAGATGAATCTTTAAATGCAATGTGGCCATGGCTCCTTTAAATATCCCGGCTGAAAACGTATCATCGATGATGTCATCAGACATGTACCATTTAATAGGGCCAGGTAACGTGCAGGGCAGGCTTAATAGGCCCCATTAGCACAAAGTAGATTTCTGCAGTGGGTTGGAAGCAAGAACGGGGTCGCGACCCGCCACGCCGACTGCCTGCACCCGACCCGCCCAGTTAAATAAAATTCCGGCCCCCATCCTCCTTCAATGCTTCTCCTCTAGTTCTACAACCACCACCCCCCAACCCCGAGTTCGCTGCTCCTCTAACTTCGGCCTTATGTGCATCCCTGTACTTTGACCTGTGTAGCAGCAAGCTGAGCCTGTATTACAGAAGTCTGAGCTTCCAGTGCAGCACTCAGACGTTGGGTCTCTTCCTCTTGTGCTGCAATGGAAGCTCAGACATCGCCCATCAAATACTGCATCATGGTTGGCTCCACAAGTGCTCTAATGGAGTTGCCCATCACTTCCATCCTGGAAATCATGGGCTCCAACTCTGCGCAAAGCCCTGTGCAAGGTTGGAGCCAGATTCCTCCACGCTCCTTGACAGTGACAAGAGGCTCTCTAGCAAGCCTGCCAATGCACCAAGCATTTCTGTGTGCATGTCCATCACCCTTCTTCTGAAGGCCACCCCATCGCAGTCTCATCTGTGTCCTGTGCAGTAGAACTTGTGTGCGGCCTCGCCCGCCAGACAGCTGGCATCTGCACTACCCTTTCCCCCTGCCCTGGCAGTGCCATTTTCTGAGCTGGTGCCTGAGAGTGTCAGATTGTGTGATGGTGTCTCTTCTTCTCTATTACTCTCCTCCTCTTGCTCTTCCTGCACAGACTGGGCTCGTAGAGTTCTTGGAAAGGAGAAAGGCACAAGGGTCGGGTTGTGGTGAGGGAATGGGGGAAGCGAGACGTGCATGCTTTCACCATCAGCAGCTTGTAAGTGAGAAGAGATTGTGGGATGAGGGGAAGGTGAGATGTGAGAAGGAGGATTAGGTATGAGCATACCATCATCATCAATGGTTTCAGCCTCACCGATCGCCACGGCCTCAGTGACGGCCCCTACAATGATATCCAGCACAGTATCCTCCAACTGGGTCAGGTTCTGCAGCCGTGCCTGCCCCCCGCCTGTTAGCTGCTGCTGGCGCCCGTTCTGTGCCACCTTGGCCTGCAAAAGAAAGGAAAGTGTGTCAGTGAGTGTGGTGCAATGTGTTTGGGTGATGTGCCTGTCGTGGTTGCATTGTATGTAAGGTGTGAGATGTGGGTGTAACGTTTGCAACAGTGGGAAGTGTGTGAGAGTGAAGTGAAGCTATGAATGCTAAGTATGAGTCATGATTGCTAGAGTTTGTTGGTAGGTGAGTGATGGGGGTGTGGTGCATTGAACAGTGTGTGAGGCTCGTGGTGCAGTTGGTGGGATATGGCATTTGAAGATGCATTCACTGACTTAGACCACTCATGTGATGTCATTAAACCTCTTTCGGCACTGGAATCAGGTCCTGGGGGAAAGACTGGTGTCACTAACTGCTTCAGCAATCTGCTCCCACTGCCTTTGTACAGTTTGGAGGGCCTCCCTGGCCCCCTATGGGTAGAGGACCTGTCTTCTCCTATTGACTCCCTGCTCTAAGGCCTCCAATGCTGCATCTGAGAACCAAGGTGCCCTTTCTCTGCCCTGTTTGTGGCAGCAGTACCTTCCCCTTTCCTTACCAACACGAACAATGAGGTGCTTCTTTCAGAAAGCACCTCCCCTTTGAGAAGTGCAGACAGCGTTTCACTCTGCAGGCAACCTTTAAATAGAGATCACACTTCCCATGAAATTGGGCCCCCCGCTGAGCGCTGAGCCAACCAGCTGCACGTTCAGCACTGAGCTCAGCATTTCAATCATGTGAATTAGCAGGCAGCATGAATTTCGTGTGCTGCCTGCATTACTTTCATTGGGCGCGGGCAGATCGCGCATCGCGATTCCCACGCCCATTTTTGGGCCTTATCGAATTTAGCCCCCAATGAATTGAAGCAGTGTCACTTATCAGGCGTGTGAGTGGGCTGGGCATGGCGAAACCATCCACTCTACCTGTCATGGACTGTCGCATAGCACATATTCAATGTTGATTTAAAACCTTGAATAAGGTAGAGGGGGAGGAAAGTGAAATGGAAGAAAACTAATTTGAAATGACAGGATTTAAATTTAATGTGGGTTCTTTGTCTCTCCTCACAGCAGTTACTGTATGTAGTTTGAAGCAAAATTGGCTGACAGTAAATTGCTCCCAATGCCATTAAAATTACAAATTTTTTTTCAGGAATGGCTGCTGGCTAATATAAAGGTCACGCTTTCTGTATGGCGAGTCTGTCTTAAATCACTGCTGTTTTACACTGTGGTATTCTGCAGAACAAACATTACAACAGGAAAGTTGTGTTTTCAGTGTACAGGGCTTTGTGCCTAATTTAGGCTGATGCCTGCGTCTATACATGTGTGCACATATTTCTTACAGATATACATAAAGCGATCCCAGAAAATTTGATGTGACAGGCCTGTTGTAAGTTTGATCAGCAAAGATTCTTCGCTTTACAGCTGGGTTTTGGTACAATCCATAACTGCTTTTGTCCTCTATTCGCTGCGATGATGTTTAAATATTTACGTCATTTAGAGGAATGAAGCAGTGGCCTGTTAAGTAATAAGGCCATGGAGAACATTCCATCGCATGTCCTTTATTGGAATGAGTGACAAAGGTGGTGATTTTGAGGCCTTCCGCCTGAAAATGGTGGGAATTGATTCACCGCCCCATTCCCGCCATCGCTATGGTTACTGCTATCTTCCCCCCGGGCCTACTGCTGGGCGGCCGGAGCACTCGCCTGAGTCCAGCAATAGGCCCTTTTAAATAGGCAAATCGGGTTCCTATGACATAACTCGGACTCCGTTTGCTATGTTAGGGCAGTACTGCGTGGAGCCTGTGCTTCAGTATCAGTACAGCCGGAGGAGCCCGCCTCTTCCGAAAGACAGCATCTCCAACAGCGCAGCACTTCCCTAGTACTGCACTGGAGTGCCAGCCTAGATTTTTTTTAAGCTAAAGTTTTTGGCCTGGATCTGGAACCCACAACCTTCTGACTGAGAGATGAGGATGCTAGCAATTAAGCCACGGTGGACACAGCAGGGATATCGAGGCTTTTGAAATCAATGTGCTGGTGGACAGAGAGGCATTGGAGCTCAGCGAGGCAAAGGGGAATGGCCTGGCAGGGCCTTGTGTGGGATAGTATGCAGGCCACAGAATTGTGGGTGATTTGGAGTTTGTTAAGGAATGGAAAAAGACAGACTTGCATTTATACAGCGCCTTTCATGACCTCAGGATGTCTCTTTCTGAAGTGTAGTCACTGATATAATGTAGGAAACGCGGCAGCCAATTTGCGCACAGCAAGCTCCCGCAAACAGCAATGTGATAATAACCAAATAATCTGTTTTAGTGATGTTGATTGAGGGATAAATACGGGCCAAGACAGCAAGGATAACTCCCCTGCTCTTCTTTGAAATAGTGCCATGGGATCTTTTACATCCACAGCAGACGGGGCCTCGGTTTAACATCTCTTCCAAAAGACAACACCTCCGAAGTGCAGCTCTCCCTCAGTACTGCACTGAAGTGTCAGCCTAGATTTTTTGAGCTCTAGTTTCATAGAGTGGGATTTGAACCTGTAGTGTATGTAACCGTTCCACCTCTAAGAGAACTATTTTAAGGGTTGCACTACTTTATCTTGGCTGCTGTATACTGTAATACCGGTGGTGACCACACCGGTATATAAGTGCTGTGTAATGATTTATTGGGCAGTTCCGCCCTGACCTTCGACTAGTAAAGACCTGTTAAAGTTTACTCTTGTGGTCTGTGTAGTAATTCTCAAGATAACACACAGACTTAACAGAACCCATAACCTTCTAACTCAGAGACGAGAGCACCACCCACTGAGCCACAGCTGACACATATGAGGAAGAATGAGGAGAAACTGAGCCTTGAGGTAATGAATAACCAGGACTGGCTGCTGTTTGGAGTTTAAACATTATGCTCACACGGGAAACAAAAACTGTGCTTTGAAAATTGTTCATGATGGATGTTACAAAGCAACCAATGGTATAATAAATTTTTGCTGAACTACACTAACCTTTTCATGCTTGATGGTTCCCAGCATTAATGTTCTTTTATGAACATTACAAATTGTAAATAATTCACATGTATGGCCCCTCCAGGCTTTAATTATATGCCATGTGTTAGTTCCAATGTTTTAATTAAAAACCTTAAAAACTATAAGTGATAAACATAACCATCAAAATTGTACTTTGATTGCCTACCAGATCACAAAATGTGAATAAAAGAAAATATAATACAGAATATTGAGAATGGAATTTCCCATTGGTGGAAGGGTTGAGAACCAGAGGAAACACATTTAAGGTGATTGGCAGAAGAACCAAAGGCGGAATGAGGAAATACTTTTTTACGCAGCGAGTGGTTAGGATTTGGAATGCACTGCCTGAAGGGTGCTGGAGGCAGACTCAATCATGGCTTTCAAAAGGGAGTTGGATAAGTACATGAAAGAAAGAAAGTTTGCAGGGCTACGGGGAAAGGGAGGGGCAGTAGGACTGGCTGAAGTGCTCTTGCAGAGAGCCGACACGGGCTCAACGTGCCGAATGGCCTCCTTCTGTGATGTGACCATTCTCTGATTCTGTGATTCTATGAATTGATGTTTGAGCTTTGTATGCTGTGGTTGGATATTAAGGAAATTAATACAAATGCCAAATTTACACAAGATTCTGCTACCAAATCTTTTATGAAGCTGATTTTCTTTATTTGGAATTTGTTCTGCACTGGACAGAGAAGCAGAGTTCTCGGCCTTTAATTCCAATTTCAGTCAGTGCCATTATGCGCTCAATATGATCCCCAGCACCTGTCACAGTGCACTATGGGAAAATGCTGAAATGGGAGCAAAGCTCACAGCTTTAAAAGGCCGATAGTTGTGGAGCTTTCTATAACTGACCTCCTTTGCCAGCCATTCTCTATTGTGGATATTCTTTTGCATGTCCTTTGTGTACAATAACTTGTGCTTCACTTGGGTTAGAGACACAATGGTAATGTAAGGACAAGTCCAGTTCAAAAATAAACTTGCATTTTAATAGCCAAAAATATGGGCAAGTGCGTTATATCTCGTATGTTCACAAGGAACCTTGGCACGTTCACTGCCCTACAGAAATATTTTATTTAACTGTACATGAGGGAGAATAATCTTCCTGTTTGTGCAAGAATGTATTTTTTGGCAAGTATTTAAGATGGAAAATGAACAGTTCTTTGCTGTTACCCATGACAGCCCCAGTGTCAGAAAATAAATGAGACAGCACTATGGGTGCCAGAAGGGCACAGCACCACCCTGGGATGTGATTTCTCAAAGTCCTTCTGGAGGCAAATCGATATTGGCAGCGATGGCTTCTAGGTTTCCTGGTTATGGGTGGACATAGGTTGGTCAGACAGGACTGCATTGGGTATGAGAATATGAAAGAAAAGAAAGACTTGCATTTATATAGCACCTTTCACAACCTCATGATGTCCCAAACGCTTTACAGTCAATTAAGTATTTTTGAAGTGCAGTCACTGTTGTAATGTAGGAAACGTGGCAGCCAATTTACGCACAGCAAGCTCGCACTATAGCAATGAGATAGTGACCAGATAATTTGTTTTAAGCGATGTTGCTTGAGGGATAAATAGCAACCACGGTGTTGTGTTTTCGGCACGTGTTAGATACTCATCTGACCAAATAAACGGCCTGCATTATGGTTTCCACATTCCTGACTTATGGGGACCTTTCTAAAGATTAAAAAGGTCAGCAGCCAAAATTGAAAGTTGTCATTGTGACTGTTAATGAGCAATGCAAGAAGTCTCTGAGGGTGCAGTTATTCGCCCATTGCCGACAATTCTATGAAATCTGCCCTGCTCATTCCCATAAATTCCTTTCTCACTAGTTTAAGAAAGAAAGAAAGACTTGCATTTTATATAGTGTTGAATCCGTGATTCTTAAAGTATGATGTTTTCCAATAACTAGACGGAGGCTGTAACTTAACAATCAACAGGTGTTTACTGGAGGAGGGTAGTCTAAAGACTACAGAGGCATGCTCAAGGCTTATATACAGGTGTGGTCACTGCTGGTACTACAGTATACAGGAGCTGTAAAAGTAGTTCCCTCTTAAAGGTGCATACACTACAATTCCTCCCCTTTGAGATTAACAGTACCCATAACATTCAAATAACAGTTAACACTTTAACATGCACATTAAACTGAAATAGTCCATTTATAGATTCAGTCTTTGGGGCGGCTTCCTGATCCTTTCTGGATAGCGCCTTTCCTGAGGTTCTTGTTCTTGGTGCGGAGGCGATTCTGGCCCCCTTTCGTCAGTTAGTTCATCAGTTTCCACTGCTACTGTTTCTGAGGTAGATGCTACCGGTATGTCGGGTTCATCCCTAGGTACGCGAGACATGGGGTTGACTCGTTCCTGTGATGCTAGGATCTGGTCGACGTGGCGTCTCACAATGTTCTCCCCGACATCCACTGTGTACATTAATGGCCCCTGCCGTGTGCATATCGTTCCAGGTTGCCATTTCTCTGTTCGGTAGTCGCGGGCCAAGGCTGGTTGTCCTACATTGAAGCTCCTTGTCGGCTTCTCATTGATGTGCTGGAATTGCTTATCCTCAACATTTCTTCGCACATTTGGTCTGAGCAAATCCAGATGAGATCTCAACCTTCGGTAAAAGAACATCATGGCCGGGGTCTGGTTGGTAACTGCATGTGTCACATTTCTGTAGGCTAACAGGAAATTGTCCACCTTATGCTGTAGTGGAATTTCATCATCGCACATGGCCCTTATTGCCTTTTTAAAGGTTTGTACGAACCTCTCAGCCAATCCATTTGTGGCTGGATGATACGGGGCGGATGTGTAATGCCTTACCCCATTCCTTCTCATAAATTTCCGAAACTCTTCGGACACAAACTGTGGTCCGTTATCAGAGCAAATCTGCTCTGGCAAGCCGTTCCTGGCAAATATGGTCCGTAGGACTGCAATCGTTTTCTCTGTAGTGGTTGAGGACATTTTGATCACCTCAGGCCATTTCGAGTGCACATCCACTGCTATTAAGAACATTGAGTCCATGAATGGACCAGCAAAATCAATATGCACCCATTGCCATGGAGAGGAGGGCCACTCCCATGGGTGTAGAGGGGCATGTGGTGGTGCATTTTGGACCTTCTGGCATCCTGAGCAGCTCTTTGTTAGGCCCTCGATTTGTTGATTGATCCCCGGTCACCACACATAAGCCCTAGCAAGGCTTTTCATTTTCACCCCTCCCAGATGACCTTCGTGAAGCTCATTGAGCACTCTCTCCCTTAACTTGGGTGGCATTACCACTCGGGATCCACACATCACTGTCCCCGGCATACTGACAGCTGTTCTCTTCTGGATGAGAATGCTGGCAACAGTGAGTCGCCATGTGTTGGCCATCCCTTCACCGTCAAATCATATACCCGAGACAGTGTCGGATCATTGCGGGTCTCCTTCTCTATATCCGCGTTAGTTACTGGCAATCGTTCAATTATCGATGAATAAAATATTTCGATAGGGTCCACTGCTGGTGCTTCCTCCACAGTAGGCAGTGGCAGGCGTGATAGCCCATCAGCGTTTCCATGCTGTTTCGTGCCCTTATACTCTATTTCATATTGGTTCGCCCCTAGAAAAAGGGACCATCTTTGTAGCCGTTGTGCAGTCATCACCGGAACACCCTTCTTTGGATTAAAGATGGAGACAAGTGGTTGGTGGTCAGTCAGCAAGGTGAACTTCTGCCCATGCAGATAGTGGTGGAATTTTTTTACTCCCCATACTGGGCTGAGGGCCTCCCTGTCGATCTGGGCATAGTTGCGCTCGGCTGAGGTTAGTGACCGAGACGCAAATGCTACTGGCCTCTCCAACCCGTCTGGGAATTTGTGCGACAACACCGCTCCAATACCATAGGGTGATGCATCACATGCCAACCGAATTGGTAGTGCTGGGTTGAAATGGGCCAACACCTCTTTTGATGTGATCAATTCTTTGCACTTCTGGAAAGCTCGTTTACATTCGTCATTCCACTTCCATGGTACCCCCGTTTGCAGTAGGGTGTTCAGTGGGTGTAATATTGTAGACAAATTTGGTAAGAACTTATGGTAGTAGTTCACCAGCCCGAGGAACGACTTCAGTTGTGACACATTTTCCGGTGCTGGAGCCTTGACTACTGCCTCAATCTTTTCAGGGGACTTATGTAACCCCTCTTCATCAATAACGTGGCCACAATACGAGATCTGCTTCTGGAAAAACACGCACTTGTGGCGATTAGCTCGTAGCCCATATTCCTTTCATCTAGTGAGCACCTTCTCCAGGTTGGCGAGGTGATCACTGTCATTTTCGCCCATGACCAGGATATCGTCCAAATAGCATTGGGTCCCTGGAATCCCTTGCAGGACTTGATCCATTGCCCTTTGCCAAATAGCCGGAGCCGATGCTACCCCGAACACCAGCCAGTTGTATTGGTAGAGACCTTTATGAGTGTTGATCGTGAGGTATTGTTTCGAGGCTTCTTCTACCTCCATTTGCAGGTACGCCTGGGCCAGATCAATTTTGGTGAAGCGTTTACCTCCAGATAGCGAGGCGAAAATATCCTCAATCCGCGGAAGTTGATATTGTACCGTGTGAAGGATTGGGTTCACTGTCACCTTAAAATCCCCACAGGTGCGGACCTTCTTTGGTTCCCCAGGCGTATTACTCAATGACCTCTTCATTACAGGAACGATGGGTGTAGCCCACTTGCTCCAGTCTACTTTGGACAGTACTCCTGAACGTTCCAACCCTTCTAGCTCTGCTTCGACGGCTGGTCGGATCGCATAAGGCCTTAAAAAACTTTGGGCTTGCATTTTCCTCTATTTTAATCGTCGCTGTTATGCCTTTTAGTGTTCCGAGTCCCTCCTGGAACACTTCTTGTGCATCAGTTAGCATTTTTGACAGTCGTCCAGGTGTGACGTCGTCATCCTTTTTGGCCTAATCCTTTAGTGCCTGTATGGAATGCCAATCTAATTGTATCTTCCGGATCCATTCACGTCCTAGCAGTGGTGGTCTTCCATCTGGCAATACATATAGGTCCATTTTAGGTATTTCCTGGCCTTTGTATATCACGTTCACCCTTATTTTTCCTTTGGGGTAGACTTTTTGCCCCGTGTACGTTTTCAAGACAATCTCTGTAGCTTTCAAGCGTATATGTGAAAATAGCCGCTTGTAGTCCCTTTGGTTTATGACTGTTAGGGCTGATCCTGTGTCCAATTCCATTTTCACTTGGACTCCGTCTATCTTGAGCGTGACCCAGATAGTCTGGTGATCCTCCATTTTGATTACCTTATGTAGTTTCAGACAACCCAGCTCCTTGCTTCCGGAGTCTGTATCACTTTTCTGTTCGTCTGAACTACTGTCCATCACCTTGTGTACCTTTTTGTACTTCTCCTGTGGAGATTTCTTGCTGCTGGTTTTCTTCCCTGACCTGCAGACTCTTGCTATGTGTCCTGCTTTTCCAGACTGTCTGCACACTTGGTCCTTGAACCAACAATCCTTCTGGTCGTGTGTTGTTCTGCCGCAGCGATAACACTTCCCTGCTCCATATGACATTTCATTGGTGCCATATTCTTGCAGTCTCCGTTGTATCTCTGCAGCACCCCATGCGGCTGCTTCGTGTGATACTGCCATGCTGAAGGCCTTGTCCAGCGTAAGATCCTTTTCTGATAGAAGCCGTTTCTGGGTTCCTTCACTTTGAAGCCCACACACAAACTTGTCCCTTAATGTATCTGCTAGTCCCAATCCAAACTGGCAGTGTTTTGATAGCTTGCGCAGTTCCGTTAAGTACTCAGCATTACTTTCGTCTTTATGCTGGTTCCTTTTGTGGAACTTAAATCTTTCTGCTATCAGCAGCGGTGTGGGGTTTAAGTGGTCCTGTAGGATTTCCACTATGCTTTCGAAATTCTTATCCACGGGCTTCTCTTGGGTTATTAGGTTTCGCAGTAAGCCATAAGTTTTTGCACCCATGGAATTCAACAAAACCAGTGCTTTCCTAGCATCTGGCACTTCATTCGCCCTGCAGTACACCTCAATGCGTTCCACATATGTCACCCAATCTTCGACTTCATTGTCGAACGCAGTGATACTGCCACTCTTCGGCATCCCTGGGTGTGATTAAACTGTCTAAAATGGCGTCTCCCGTGCTCTCCCTTCTTCTACGCTGGCACAAAATGGCGTCTGTAGTGTATGTGCCTTTAAGAGCCCCATATGTGCTGTAATGCCGGTAATGGCCACTCGGGCTATATAAGCCTGTATATTGTGTTATATCCGTTAGTACCCCTCCGGACTTTGCTTAGTAAACACCTATGAACCATCTCCTGTCTCCAGTGTCTCTATCAACACATGGACACTACAGTGGCGATGAAATGGAAACGGACTTACCTGCAATTCGGCAGCACCTCAAGGACATCGATTCCTCTGGCGTCCAGAAGAATCAAGAAGTGAAAGAAGCTTTTGTTTCACCAGCTGGCCAAGCTGGTGGCAGGTACTGCGCTAATCCATCCTGGGCGTCAGGCTGGGCTCCAGCGGCTGGCTCTACAGCTGGGACAAGCAGCAAAATCGGAGGCAAGCAATAACAGATGGGGAGGGAGCACTCGGGAGACGGCCGGCGCTGCAAACAGGTCGGCGTTCAGACCTAGAGAGAAAGTCTGGCGGGAACGAGTCTCCAACTGTAAATAAATAAATAAAAAAAGAACGGAAACCGCGGGAAACAGCGTTGTCATCGGCAGCAGTGGCGGGAAAGCGCGGGAAGCGCCATATCTTTTCTGCAGAAAAGAAAGAAAAGCGCGGGAAGTGCCATATCTTTTCTAAAATGCCTAAGTCTGGCAATATTGATGCTTTTGATAACGAGATAGAGGATTGGACCACATATGTGGAAAGAGTGGAGGTTTATTGCACCGCAAATGGAATAGAAGATGAGAAAAAAGCTTCAGTACTTCTGGATCTAATGGGCGCAAAGACATACAAGCTGTTACGAAACTTAATCACTCCAGCCGAACTGATGGACAAGAATTTTTAGGAGATTGTTGACACCCTACACTGCCAATTCGAGGCAGGACTGGCAGATTCTCTGTGAGACAAATTCGTCTGTGGTCACCTAAGTGTAGAAACACAAAAAAGGCTATTTTCTGAGAAAGATTTAACACTGGACAAGGCTTTCAGTGCAAGAGGAGCTACAGAGATACAGCAAAGGCCACAGAACTTTGGCACCCTTGAAATGACACGGGGTTTCGAGAGATGTTATCGCTGCGGCAGATCCACCCATGACCAGAGGGACTGCTGGTTCAAGGACAAAGCATGCAGGCAATGCGGAAAGATGGGACACATTACACGTGTGTGCCAATCTGGAAACAAAAAGTCCACTAACAGGAAAAGAATCAATAAGGAAAAGCACAGAAAGGTACAAATGATGACGGACAGTAGCTCCGAAGACCAGAAGAGCGATAGCGACTCCGGGAACAAGAGACTAAGCTCTCTCAAATTACATAATGTAATTGCCAAAGAAGATTACCAGACCATTTGGGTTACCCTCACAATAGCAGGGTCCCCAGTTAAAATGGAGCCAGATACAGGATCAGCTCTGACCGTCATAAATCGACGGGATTACGAGTGGCTATTTCCGCATATACCTTTAAAAGACACATCCATTATCTTGAAAACATATACGGGGCAGAAAGTATACCCCAAAGGAAAAATAAGGGTGCCTGTTGTATACAATGGCAAGGAAATACAGAAGTTGTATTTATACGTTCTACAAGATGGTGGTCCACCGCTGTTGGGACGTGAATGGATCAGGAAAATACGTTTAGACTGGCACTCCATTCAGGCACTGACGGTGACCAGTAAGAAAAAAATGATGATGACGTCATACCTGAACGATTAAAAGACATCTTGGCCAACGCCAAGGAAGTGTTTCAAGAGAAACTAGGAACCTTGAAAGGCATCACCGCCTCAATAAAAGTGGAAGATGCAGCAATTCCCAAGTTTTTTAAGGCAAGACCGGTGCCATACACAATTCGTCCAGCAGTCGAGGCAGAGCTGGAGAATTTGGAAAAGGCAGGCGTATTATCTAAAATAGATTGGAGCGAGTGGGCAACACCCATCGTCCCAGTCATGAAGAAAGCATTGAAGAATGATAAATCTGAAGAACAGAGAAAAATTTGCATCTGTGGAGACTTCAAGGTGACTGTAAACCCGGTCCTTCACACGGTACAGTATCCTCTTCCGAGGATAGAAGATATTTTCGCCTCACTATCCGGAGGGAAACGTTTCACCAAAATTGACTTGGCACAGGCATATCTACAGATGGAGGTTGAAGAGGCCTCTAAAAGATATCTCACGATAAATACACACAAAGGTCTGTACCAGTACAATCGACTGGTTTTCGGAGTAGCATCCGCTCCAGCTATCTGGCAAAGAGCTATGGAGCAAGTCCTCCAAGGGATTCCGGGGACTCAATGCTACCTAGACGACATCCTTGTAACAGGAGAAAACGACAACGAGCACCTTGCCAATTTAGAGCAGGTGCTCACTAGGCTGAGAGAACGGGGCCTACGAGCAAATCGCCCCAAGTGCAAATTTTTCCGAAATCAAATATCATATTGTGGCCACATAATAAATAAAGAAGGGTTGCATAAGTCACCTGAAAAAATTGAAGCGGTCATAAAAGCCCCAGTACCTGAAAATGTTTCACAATTAAGGTCGTTCCTGGGATTAATAAATTACTATCATAAATTTTTACCGAACTTATCAACTCTTCTACACCCTCTTAATGAACTTCTACAAACAGGAGTAATTTGGAAATGGAACGAAGACTGCAAACGTGCCTTCCATAAATGCAAAGACTTAATCACATCCAAAGAAGTTTTGGCTCATTACAACCCATCACTGCCAATCAGACTGGCGTGCGATGCATCCCCTTACGGCATAGCAGCAGTATTATCGCATAAATTCCCTGATGGCTCGGAACGGCCGATAGCTTTTGCGTCACGCTCATTGAACTCAGCTGAGCGTAACTATGCCCAAATTGACAAGGAAGCACTCAGCCTGGTATGGGGAGTGAAGAAATTCAACCATTACCTACACGGACAAAAATTTACCTTATTGACTGACCATCAACCCCTCATCTCCATATTCAACCCTAAAAAGGGTGTTCCCATTATGACAGCGCAAAGGCTACAGAGGTGGTCCCTTTTTCTAGGGGCACACCAATACAACATAGAATACAAAGGATCAAAACAGCATGGGAATGCTGACGGTTTATCGCACCTACCGTTGCCAACGGTAGAAGAGGCACCTACAGTAGACCCAGTGGAGATGTTCCACTCTACCATAGTGGAATGTCTACCAGTAACAAATTCTGCCATTGAAAGGGAAACGAGAAATGACCCGACTCTCTCACGGGTCTACGATTTAACAGTGAAGGGATGGCCAGCACATGGCGAACCACTGTTGCCAGCCTTCTCGCAAAGAAGAGAACAGCTGTCAGTGTGCCGAGGAACCTTGATGTGTGGATCCAGAGTGGTGATTCCACCCAAACTCTAGGATAAAGTGCTAAAGGAGCTTCGCGAGGGGCATCTGGGTGGAGTGAAAATGAAGAACCTAGCCAGGGCGTTTGTATGGTGGCCAGGTATCGATGTAGACATCGAAGAAATGACCAAGAGCTGCCTAGGATGCCAGAAGGTCCAAAACGCTCCACCACAAGCCCCTCTACATCCATGGGAGTGGCCCTCATCTCCCTGGCAAAGGGTACACATCGACTTTGCTGGTCCATTTATGGACTCAATGATCTTAATCGCGGTTGATGCACACTCCAAGTGGCCGGAGGTAATAAAGATGTCCTCCACCACCACGGAAAAAACCATCACAGTATTAAGGACCATATTTGCCAGGAATGGGCTGCCGGAACAGATCTGTTCTGATAATGGGCCGCAATTTGTGTCCGAAGAATTCAGGAAGTTCTTAAAAAACAATGGGGTTAAGCACTACACGTCCGCCCCATACCATCCCGCCACCAATGGATTGGCTGAAAGGTTTGTCCAGACCTTCAAGAAGGCCATAAAGGCCATGGGTAATGAAGACATAAAACTTCAGCACAAGGTGGATAACTTCTTGTTCACATACAGGAATGCAACACATATGGTTACCAACCAAACTCCCGCCATGATGTTCTTCAATAGAAACCTAAGATGCCGGCTGGATTTGGTCAAGCCCAACATCAGAAGGGACGTGGAGAACTGGCAGTTTCAAGGCATGAATGAAAGGCCAACTAGAACCTTCCAGAAAAGTCAACAAGTTTTGGCCCGGGACTACCGTACTGAGAATTGGCAGCCTGGAACTATCTGCACACGACTAGGACCACTGATGTATACCGTGGACATCGGAGAAAGCATAATAAGGCGCCATGCTGACCAAATCATAGAGTCATCCGAAAAGGGACAACCTACACCACAACTCTATACGCCGAACGATGAAGTAGAGATACCCATATCTACCTCCGATCCGGTGATACTGGAACCCGATGAACCCGACACTGGCATTCAAGCCGAATCAGCCTTGCCAAAAGAACCTACTACACCACCAGAAACTATTACACCACCGAGGCGTTATCCGGACCGAGTCAGGAAGCCTCCAGAGAGACTGACTTATAATTAATTAACTACAGCAATGTGTATATTATTTTTCTTATAATATGTAATTAATAATTACTTAAAATATGATGTACTGGTTAGCTAAAAGGGGAGGAATTGTAGTATATGTGCCTTTAAGAGCCCCATATGTGCTGTAATGCCGGTAATGGCCACTCGGGCTATATAAGCCTGTATATTGTGTTATATCCGTTAGTACCCCTCCAGACTTTGCTTAGTAAACACCTATGAACCAACTCCTGTCTCCAGTGTCTCTATCAACACACAGACACTACAGCGTCTCCTGCGCTTTCCTTTCTTCCCACGCTCGCCCTTCTTCTCCGCTGCGGCTTCTAAAATGGCGTCTCCCGCGCTCTCCCTTCTTCTCCGTGGCTGAATGGCGTCTCCCGTGCTTCCTTTCTTTCCCCCGCGGACGCTGTTCAGCCCTTGAGCCCTGGCTGTGCTCTGCGCGTTCTCCTGTGCGCCTCTCCCGTTGCCGCCGCTCGGTCCTGAACCCGGCTGCTGCTTTACCCTCTCTCTCTTTTGTTTGTTTTTCCTCGACGCCGCTCGGTTTTCAACCCCCGGCTGCGCCCTGTGCGCTTCACCCTCTCTCTTACCCCGTCGACGCTGCTCGGCCTTTTCTGTGCCGTCGGTCGGCCCCAGCCGCCGCTGTCCGGGAAGGGTCTGCGCTGTACCTGTTGCCAGTCTGTTGCTGGATTGTCGTGGCTAGGGAACCAAGCCCGACTCTCAACAGCCTCCCCTGTGATATTCACTCTCTGCTGGATGACTGGGCGGTTGCTCGTGGTCGACGCCCGTGCTTCTGGCCTCAACTTTCTTCCACCGCCCTCCTGGAGCGAATCCTTGAAAGGAAATGCAGAGTTGCAGGTAGATTCGAATCGACCTCGTCGCCACTGTTGAATCCGTGATTCTTAAAGTATGATGTTTTCCAATAACTAGACGAAGGCTGTAACTTAACAATCAACAGGTGTTTACTGGAGGAGGGTAGTCTAAAGACTAACAGTACAGAGGCATGCTCAAGGCTTATATACAGGTGTGGTCACTGCCGGTACTACAGTATACAGGAGCTGTAAAAGTAGTTCTCTCTTAAAGGTACATACACTACATATAGCACCTTTCACAACCATCGGACGTCTCAAAGCGCTTTACTTTTGAAGTGGAGTCACTGTTGTAATGTAGGAAACGCGGCAGCCAATTTGCACACAGCAAGGTCCCACAAACAGCAATGTGATAATGACCAGATAATCTGGTTTTGTTATTTTGGTTGAGGGATAAATATTGGCCAGGACACCGGGGATGACTCCGGTTAACACAGTCATTAACCCATCTAACATATGCCGAGCAGGTTTGCTTATGCTTTATCTAAAAGAACAATCTTCTGGAAACTTGTAATGCTGTATATTGTAAAATAGCAGCAAGGAAATTAAACAATACTTTGAAGGTGGTCATTCATAGTGTAACATGAGATAAAATGCCAGACAAATTAAAATGCCGACATGTTCAATGTATCCATAACTGATATGGATATGATGCATCATAATTGTTCAGAAATAGTTATTAACGTCATTCGCCTGTACAATCCCATGTTTGCAGGACAAAATGAGCGGGCTTTGCAAATGTTGCAAAGTTTCAGAACCCGAGCCAAGCATTTTTGAAATCAAGGAGCAATTGTCCCTGACCGACTTGATAGCGACGTATTTTTGTAAAGGGAAGGTAATGAAATAGGTTACTCAATAATTTGATGTTACAGGAAACTCTCATTTAAACGGCACCTAAATATCCGGAATTCTCTATTAACCGGCAAAATTCTCGCTCCGAAAACAGCACCTCAATAACCGGCAATGTTGCCGAGTCCGAGTCTCCCACGGTGGCAGAGTTAGTCAGTGGGGGTAGTTCTCCAAACTGCCACTACTCGGCTTCTTGGCACTGTCGGAAGTCGGAACACCTCAATACCCCTGTAACAGGAGTCTGACTCTCCCGCGCTGCCGATAGTCTCTTCTGATCTGCCATTTTACAGGGGTACTGTGTGTCTCCCACGCTGCTGGTAGTCATTGCATTGCATTATGGAAATCCCAAAAGTTGGTCCAAGCAAAAGGAAGAGAGTGGTGTTAACTTTAAAACAGAAAATCGACATATGCCAATGACTAGAAAGGGGAGAGAAGTGTATTAACATTATGAATGAATTCAAAATTGGTTCGTCAACAATCTATGACATCAAATCGCAGAAGGATAAGCTGCTCAAGTTTTATTCAAGCTCAGAGATATCTAAGGGTGTAAAGAAATGGCGTACGCTTCATAAGCCTAAGCTTGAAGAGCGGGATACCGTGCTTTATGAGCGGTTTTCTCTTAAGCGTTCAGAGGGCGTTCCGATTTTCGGACCCATGCTAATCGAAAAAGCGAAGGATTTCTACGCAAAGATGGAGCTCACTGACAAGTGTGCTTTCTCCGAGGGATGGCTAACGTGCTTCAAGGTACGGCACGGGATACAACGACTCGATATTTCTGGCAAGAAGAAATCAGCTGATCACGACGCCGCAGACGAATGCGATTATTTAAATCGGATTGTGTAGCAACATGATTTGTCGCCAGCACAGCTATACAATGCCGATGAAACTGGCTTATGTTGGAGGTTTTTGCCAGAATCAATGCTTGCTGGGGTTAGTGAGGCTAATGCTTCAGGTTACAAGAAAAATAAAGATCGTGTAACAGCGCTAACATGTGTGAACGCTGCTGGATCACACCGGGTTAAACTTCTTGTCATTGGGAAGTATAAAAATCCCGGTGCATTTAAAAATATGATGCACTTACCTGTTGAGTACAAAGCTCAAAGAAATGCTTGGATGAATAAGGAAATCTTTTCGAATTGGTTCCATCATATTTTTGTTCCATCTGTGAGGGAACATTTCCGTAGAATAGGGAAACCTGAAGATAGCAAATGCATTTTATTGCTTGATAATTGTAGAGCCCATCCGCCTGAATCCGAGTTGGTTTCGGGAAATATTTTCACCATTTATTTGCCACCAAATGTAACTTCTCTCATACAACCCATGGACCAGGGCGTTATCCAAAATCTCAAGGGTCATTACAAGAAAGACTTCCTACGTAAACTGATAAGCCAAGATGACAATATTCACACATTTCAGAAGGAATACAATCTTAAAGATGCCATCTTTAATGCTGCATGTTCCTGGAACTTGGCGAAAGGTCACACTTTGAGCCAAGCCTGGTGCAAATTGTGGCCTTCTGTAATGTTTGCTGAAGGTTCTTCTTCAGAGGAGGAATTTCATGGGTTCAATGTTCGTCCCAAGAGGAGTACAATAATGGAAATGGCTGGCATGGTGAAAAATGTAGGCCCAGCAAACCCTCTACGTCACCTCAGTGAAAGTGATATTGAGCAGTGGGTTGATGCAGATAGAGAAGTTGCTGTTGTGCATAAGCTAAGTGATGATGAAATAATGGAGAATGTTTTGAATCCAAAGAAAGAAAAGGAAAGTGAGATGGAAAGTGAAGAGGATGAGATTTCTGAAGAGAAGATTTCTTGGGCTAAAGCTGCAGAAGGATTTGCTTTATTCCTCAAATTTGCTGAAAGGCATCCTTGCTATTCTGCCCAAGAAGTTATGTACCTCCATATTCTGCATTCCACCTTTCTACAAAAAAGGCAAGAGTCCACTAAGCAAGCAGACATCCGGGACATGTTTAGGAAAGCTTCCAAAAGAGTTGAAGCAGTGGAAGTGCCTGAAGAATCTGTTGAAGTGCATGATCCTGATGACCCAGCTGACATGGATATTCCTGATGAACCAGCTGACTTGGAATAAGTGTACAGTCAACTACAGTACTTTATACTGTACTGTACAGTTGTTTATAAGTTTTGTTTTACTGTTAAGTAATTAAAGAGTTATGGATTACCCTCAAGTGGCAGTGCTGTACTTAATCAAGCATCTTCCACCATCCACTTAACACAACATTCTGTAGGTGAGTACCCAATTACTGTATACTGCACATTTCTTGATTTTTTAATTTTTCTTTGTTAAAAATAGCCTCGGTAGAGAACCCTCTCCGTCATCCGGAAATTTTGATAAACCGGCAACACGCCGATCCCGTCGGTGCCGGATAAAAAAAGAGTTTCCTGTAGTAAAATAGTAGGTAAGGAAGAACAGTACTTCCAAATCATGATTAACCCTTTCCTATTTTACTGTCCAAATTTCCTCTATATTGTTCAATTTCCTGTATAAGTGAAAATTCACCAAAAGAATCTAAGCAATCAGATTTGCTATGGAACTTTACAAAATTGCACAAAGGGAATTAAGTCAGATAATTTGTTGTTTTATAACAATAGGGGTGTTTATGCCATTACTACACGGACTAATTTAACCCCCACAGTGTTCAATAAGCTATATAGTTGGAAAATACAACTTCAAACACTTAGTCAGCCCTTGAAGTCATATGGCTGATGCACACAGTTTTAGTTTGTGGTGCCATTTTAGGTTCTGGGATTATGAGACAGCCATTTTGAAAGCTGGTGGTGACATAACTGAAAACAAGGAGAGCCCCAAAGCCTGTTGATTTAGCTATGAATTTTGTTGTTGTTTGCATTCCAATATCCAGTTGAGACACATTTTCCAATAAAATTGCATAACATATTAAACATCTTACATTTGTGTGTACTTCTTCTCAAGTTTTTCTGTTAAAATTTCTATGTCCACATTTTTAATGAGAACTGGAGTTGTAAACTTGACGTGCTGTAATCACATTCTCCTGCCAGTGGAGGCACTGCACATAGGCGGCAAGACCAAGTATAGTGTTCAGGTGACGCGGGGTTACATAAGAACATAAGAAATAAGGCAGGAGTCAGCCATACGGCCCCTCGAGCCTGCTCCGCCATTCAATAAGATCATGGCTGATCATTGACCTCAACTCCACTTTCCCACCTGATCTCCATATCCCTCGATTCCCCTAGAGTCCAAAAATCTATCTCAGCCTTGACTATGCTCAAAGACTCAGCATCCATTGCCCTCTGGGGCAGAGAATTCCAAAGATTCACAACCCTCTGAGTGAAGAAATTTCTCCTCATCTCAGTCTTAAATGGCCTATCCCTTATCCTGAGACTATGCCCCCTAGTTCTAGACACTCCATCCAGGGGAAACAACCTCTCAGCATCTACCCTGTCAATCCCCTTCAGAATCTTGTATGTTTCAATGTGATCACCTCTCATTCTTCTAAACTCCAGAGAGTATAGGCCCATTCTACACAATCTCTCATCCTAGGACAGCCCTCTCACCCCAGGAATCAATCTAGTGAACCTTTGTTGCACCGCCTCCAAGGTAAGTATACCCTTCCTTAGATAAGGAGACCAAAACTGTGCACAGTACTCCAGGTGTGGTCTCACCAAAGCCCTGTACAATTGTAGCAAGACTTCCTTACTCTTATACTCCAACCCCCTTGCAATAAAGGCCAATATGCCATTTGCATTCCTTATTGCTTGCTGTACCTGCATGCTAGCTTTCTGTGTTTCTTGCATGAGGACACCCAATATTTCTATTATTACTTCCTAAGTCCACATTTATATTAGAAACTGCCTATATGAACTTGTCATGATGAAATGAGACCCTCTTGCCAATAATGGCACTGCAGCAGCACTACTGAGGGGGAACAACCTGACAAGTTTTACATAGGCAGGTTCATAGTAAATGTGGACATAGGAACTTATAATGAGCAAACGTAAGATTGTTGATATAAAAAACAGAAAATATATGCAGGTTGACTATCCCTTATCCGAAAACCTTGGGGCCAGCTGTGTTTCGGTTTTTCGGAAATTTTCGGATTTCAGAAGGTATTATTTCAGACTGGGAAACTCTGAACATTAAATTAATTTGGTAATTAGTATTTGTATTTAATAGAAATTTTAAAAGTTCAGGCTACCTCTTGCGACTGTTCCGTGTCTCATTCCCCTTCCTGCTTCTCTGTGCTGCCGCTCACAGTCTGTTTACAGCTCCCCCTGCTCCGTATCTGAATTCCTTGACTTAGCAGGGGTCTGGGGCTCGACTGCCGCCACCAGTTGTGGGAAAGCCGGATATCGGCTGACTCCTACGCTAAGCTGGCCTGCAAATCAGGTCAGAAAAGCATCGGCCGCGTTGGGTCATGTTTGGCGCCACTCGGGTTATGTCGTGCGCACGACTTACGCTCCACAAAAAAACTTTCGGTTTTCAGAGGTTTTCGGTTTTCAGAAGTGCGGATAAAGGATAGTCTATCTGTATTCCTTTAAGGCACAAAAACCCCACAGGAAAAGTGGTCCAACTGTGACTAACAAGAGAAGTTATAGTTAGCATTAGATCAAAGGAAGAGGCTTATAATGTTGCCAAAAAGAGCAGTAAGCCTGAGGATTGGGAGGATTTTAGAATTTAGTAAAGGAGGACCAAGAAATTGCTAAAGAAAGGGAAAATAGAATGAGAGTAAACTAGCGACAGACATAAAAACAGACTGTAAAAGCTGCTATAGGTTTGGAAAAAGGAAAAAATTAGCGAAAGTAAATGTGGGTTTTACAGGCTGAGACAGGAGAAATTATAATGGGGAACAAGGAAATGGCAGAGAAATTAAACAAATACTTTGGGCTTGATTTTACTGGTCGATGCGGTTTTGGGGCGGGACAGCTGCCTTCCGGGTTCCAGTCCCGCCCCCAACGACGTCCGACGCGCAGACGTGATTTTGCGTCAATTGGCCTTGTTTTAGCCCGCCCTGTGGGCTTGCCAGCCAATTAAGAGGAAGTCGGTGTCAGATGATGTCAGTTGATGACGTGTTATCTGCTGGTTTTCTTAAAGGGGCCACACACAATTTTGTTTGACAGCTGATTTTTCAGTGTTGGACAGCATTGAGGTGCTTCAAACACTGACAATCACTGTTCACAGGTGAGCCCTTGCACCCAGGCCCTCCAGTGACTCCCTGCTTAGGCTAGAACAGATGGCAGCTGCAGGTGAGGTTACAGAAGCGATCTGTCACTGGTGAGAGAGGTTCTCCCAATTAGGTGGGACTACACAAACAATTCAAAACTTGTCACTTACAGAAAAGTCTAAATACATTAAAAATGATTTTCCCAACATTTTCTTACCTCTGAAACTCACCAGTGTACCATTGGATCCTTCAGACCACTTCTGTAGCTGTCATCAATGCACAAACAATATAGTAGAACCACAGCATGCCACACTTACCTGGCGTGGTGTCCAGACATTGGAAAGCCCGCAGTAGACCTGTCAAAATTGCAAAAAGCATCTTAACTGCCTGTTAACAAGCAGTTAAGTGCCTATAATCTTCTTCCCGCCGCTAGGTGTCGGGTCCATGCGCAAATCGGGCACCCGACACCTGGGAATATTGTCTGGAGGCGGGTTGATAGCGGGTTTCCAACCCGCTGTCAATCTTTGCGATTTTGCCGGATGTCCCACCTCCAAACCCACCGGCAAAATTCCCCCCTACATGGCTGCCTTCACGGAAGAAGAGGCAAAAAACTTCCCGGAAATAGTGGAGGACCAAGGCTCTAGCGAGAATAAGGAACTGAAAGAAATTAGTATTAGTAAAAAAATTGTACTGGAGAAATTAATGGGACTGAAAACCGATAATTTCCCTGGACCTGATGGCCTACATCCGAGGGTTTTGAAAGAGGTCACTATAGAAATAGCGGATGCATTGGTTGTCATTTTCCAAAATTCCATTGATTCTAGAATGGTTCCCGTAGATTGGAAGGCAGCAAATGTAACCTCACTATTTAAGAAAGGAGGGAGAGAGAAAACGGGGAACTACAGACCAGTTCGCCTGAAGGAATAAACGGGTCATTTTTGGGTTGGCAGGCTGTAACTAGTGGGGTACCGCAAGGATCAATGTTTGGGCCTCAGCTATTCACAATCTACATCAATGATTTCGATGAGGGGACCAAATGCATTATATCCAAGTTTGCTGATGATACAAAGCTAGGTGGGAATATAAGTTGTGAGGAGGATGCAAAGAGGCTTCAAGGGGATATAGACAGGCTAAGTGAGTGGGCAAGAACATGGCAAATGGAATATAATGTGGAGAAATGTGAAGTTTCCACTTTGGTAGGAAAAATAGAAAAGCAGAGTATTTTTTAAATGGTGAGAGATTATGAAATGTTGGTGTTCAGAGGGACCTGGGAGTCCTTAAACATGAATCACTGAAAGTTAACATGCAGGTACAGCAAGCAATTAGGAAAGCAAATGGTATGTTGGCCTTTATTACAAGAGGATTTGAGTATAAGAGTGCAGTTATATAGGGCCCTGGTGAGACCACACCTGGAGTATTGTGTTCAGTTTCAGTCTCCTTACCTAAGGAAGGATATACTTGTCATAGAGGGAGTGCAACAAAGGTTAACCAGACTGGTTCCTGGGATGGGGGGATTGTCCTATGAAGAGAGATTGAGTAGACTAGGCCTATATTCTCTAGAGTTTAGAAGAATGAAGTGTGATCTCATTGAAGCATAGAAAATTCTTACAGGGCTTGACAGGGGAGATGCAGGGAGGATGTTTTCCCTGGTTGGGGAGTCTAGAACCAGGGGTCACAGTCTCTGAATAAGGGGTCGGCCATTTAGGACTGAGATGAGGAGAAATTTCTTCACTCAGAGGGTGGTGAATCTTTGGAATTCTCTACCCCAGAGGGCGGTGGAGACTCAGTTGTTGAGTATATTCAAGACAGAGGTTGATAGATTTTTGAATATTAAGACAACCAAGGGATATGGGGATAGTGCAGGAAAGTGGAGCTGAGGTAGAAGATCAGCCATGATCTTACTGAATTTGGCACTTTGAGCAGGCTCGAAGTGCCAAATGGCCTACTCCTGCTCCTATTTCTTATGTTCTTAAAATGCTGGAAGCACTCAGCAAGTCAGGCAACATCTGTGGAGAGAGAGACAGAATTAACCTTTCAGGTCAATGGCCTAAGTTCTGATGAAAAGTCATCGACCTGAAACGTTAACTCTGTGTCTCTCTCCTCGATGCTGCCTGACCTGCTGAGCGTTTCCAGCATTTTCTGTTTTAATTTCAGATTTCCAGCATCCGCAGTATTTTGCTTCTACAAGACCTCTGATATATGTGTAGTGCTAGCTTGAACTACAGACATGATAAATGTTTTCATCAGGCCTGAAACAGCTCACTATTAGGCCATTGCAATAATGTAAGAGGTATGTGGGGATTCAATGAGTCCTCCAGAAGCATGGAGTCAATAAACTGAATTAAAAATGGCTTTTAAAGTTCCTTCTTCCTATCTATTGTAGGCTATTTGAATTAAATGCTTATTCAATGTGCTACAATGGAATCTGGCTCTGTAAACTTGTCACATCTGTAATTGCATCCCTCCGCTAGTGGAGGCACTGCACAGGGGAGTCAAGACTAAGGGGGGAATTTTGCCGGCGCTCAGGGGGTGGGTTTGGAGGCGGGACTGCTGGCAAAATTGCAAAGATTGACAGTGGCAGTGGGTCCCGAACCCACTGTCAATCCACCTCCATGCAATCTTCCCAAGTGTCGGGTCCTCGATTTGCGCAGGGACCCGACACCTAGTGGCGGGAGGAGGATTATAGCCACTTAACTGCCTGTTAATAGGCAGTTAAGAGGCTTTTTTCAGTTTTGACAGGTTGACTGCGGGCTTCCCGACGTTCAGACACCACGCCAGGGTAAGTGTGGCGTGCTGTGGGTCGACTGTAAGGTTTGTGCATTGATGAAAGCTGCAGAAGTGGTGTGAAGGATCCAATGGTACACTGGTGAGTTTCAGAGGTAAGAAAATGTTGGGAAAATCATTTTTAATGTATTTAGACTTTTCTGTAAGTGACAAGTTTTGAATTGTTTGTGTAGTCCCACCTAATTGGGAGAACCTCTCTCACCAGTGACAGATCGCTTCTGTAACCTCACCTGCAGCAGCCATCTGTTTTATCCTAAGGAGAGAGTCACTGGAGAGTCTGTGTGAAAGGACTCACCTTTGTACAGTGATTGGCAGTGTTTGTAGCACCTTAATGCTGTCAAACACTGAAAAATCATCTGTCAAAGAAAATGTACGTGTCCCCTTTAAGAAAACCGGCAGATGACGCGTCATCAACTGACGTCATCTGACACCGGCTTTCTCTTAATTGGCCGGCAAGCCTGCAGGGCGGGCTTAACAAGGCCAATTGATGTAAAATTACGCCTGTGCGTCGGGCGTTGTTGGGGGCAGGATCGGAACCCGGAAGGCAGCTGACCCGCTCTCAACTCGCACCGAAAGGTAAGATCACAGCCTAAGCGTAGTTTTCAGGTGAAGCTGGGTGAGAGGTGAGAGGGAAGCAGCAAACCTGGGCTTCAGCTCACGATCAGGACCTACAGCCACTATGTTTAGCAACAGGACATTCAAAGGGCCCTCTGTACGTTCGCCTCGTGGGATCAATCAATTTAAATTTTAAAATCATCGAGAAACTGGTGTTAAAGTGACATTGACTTGTTATTAATAATAATAAATCATGAAAGGTCATCGACCTGAAACTTTAACTCTGTTTCTCTCTCCACAGATGCTGCCTGACCTGCTGAGTATTTCCAGCATTTTCTGTTTTTATTTCTGCTTCTGATTCTGCATTGATTTGTTATTGGTCGAATACTGCTCAATAATATTTTGCTGTTAGAATCTACTTGTGTGTTCTCCCTGCTTATTTGCTTTTATGTTTTGTGCTAGTTCAAGAGGCAACAATACAACCTTATGGCATTCTCACTACAGAGTTTTATTGAACTAGTCGCTATCATGTGGCAATGCACACAGGCAGGGTTGGACGGCCATTTTGACTTTGGCTGATATCGATGAACTCATAGTTACACCGCTGGTTTACATTATAGAAGATTAAGGGGTGATACAATTGAGGTGTTTAAGATGATTAAAGGGTTTGATAGGGTAGGTAGAGTGAAACTATTTCCTCTGGTGGGGGAGTCCGGAACAAAGGGGCATAATCTTAAAATTAGAGCCAGGCCATTCAGGGGTGATGTCAGGAAACACTTCTTCACATGAAGGGTAGTGGAAATCTGGAACTCTGTGTCCCAAAAAGCTGTTGAGGCTCGGGGGTCAATTGAAAATGTCAATGTTGCGATTGATAGATTTTTGTTAGGCAAGGGTATTAAGGGATATGGAAGCAAGGCGGGTAGATGGAGTTCGGATGCAGATCAGCTGTGAGCTAGTCCAATGGTGGAGCAGGCTTGAGGGGCTGAATGTCCTACTCCTGTTTCTATGTTCTTACATTATTATAATCATTCAGTTCTTTTAGGTGGGGGGAAAGAAAGCAAATGGGCATGATGGGTTTCTTTAATAAAAAAACAAACACTCTTTTGTGTTTGACTGTCGTGTTTTACTCTTCCTCCAGGGAAACCGCCTACTGAGCTCCATAATCTGTGCAATTGTAGCTGAGTAGTTGTTATGTAATGTGGCTGCCCAACTGTACTTTTATATGATTTAGTATTTGGGTTCTGTAGACCATGTTGGAGGCACACTCACTACAGTGGGAAAACATTGTACCACCTCGTTCTCTACACCTCCTTTGGCAGCAGGCTCAGTTCAGTAAAAGTCCGTACCAATAGACTTTAGGTAGTTAAGAACAAAGTTAAAGGTCATATCAGGTCACTCTTAGAAATGAGTTGCCTTTCAAAACGTGAGCCCAATTGACAGGTGTTTACGAATTAAAATCTTTAAAGGGGCATTGCTTTCCCAGTCAAATGGCTTGCCTGTGATTTTTTCTTTTTCTTTGAATACTGAGGTATACAATGGCAGGGTTGGTACTACAATAACCAAACCATGAGAAGACTACATACAAATAATTTGTGCTGCAGCAGTCATGGCAACATTTGCAGCCTGAGCATCTCCAGTAAGCCGATTGAACATTTGCAGCAGGCTGCTCCCCGTCTGTCCCCGGGGCCGGAGCCGACCTGTAAACCGCCCAGACTGTGGCGACGGCCCTTTAAATCATTTCTCCGGATGCTGCTTCTCACACTTGCTGGGTCTATTTAGTGCATGTTCCCTCTTCGTATTAGCACCGTCGCTATAAACTTCCAATTACTATCTCAGTAGAACAACAGTCAAAGGATAATTATGTTGTTCAATATGGCAAACTTATTTTGGGACCTCTATTCAGGGCCACTGGAGATAAATATAAGGTGAGTAATGTTTCAAGCTCAGCATGCAGATAAACAGAAAACAAGCACAGCAGGCTGAGTAGCTTGTTTGTTCCCAACCATTATAAATGTATTGATATATTTAAATAATTCATTATCTTTTTTTCCCCACACACACACACACACACAGACTGCCATCAGATGCAGAGAAAGTCCTGTCTTGCTGGGCTGCCTGGATTTGATTCTTGCAGTTTGCGCATTGTGGGTATTTTTCACTTTCAGTGGTGGCAGAAAACTGGCAGGAGCAGATCGGCTGCCTGTTATATACCCCGCCTGAATTTCCTGCCCATTGGGGTCCTCGTCTGAATTAACAACTTCGAGACTGTTCCAACTGGTTCAGACCATTTGCAACTACCAGGAGAGAACAGCACAGATGGTCTTTTTCATCTGGTGATGCCAATTCATGTTGCATATCAGGATAATGGTGCACCTTAGAAACAGTCATTTGTAAAAGCTATACCTTCGCAAGTGTGGGATGACCAATCAACTGCCACATATATGTTAAAAGGTGTTAACATATCATGGCCAACTAATGTCATTGTAGCCAGATGGAGCTGTGCCATCCGAGGATCTGGTTTTCCTCGCAATGCAATTTCTAGCTACACCTACAGAACATGGGTTCTAGCTCAACACAAATTTAAAGTGACCAGACACGCCTCAGGAGTGGATAATAAAAATATAGGCCCCGATTTTATTGTGAGATGGGATTGTTCCGTGTGAGGGACCTGGGCGAGCAATAATGTTGCATGTCGAGGCCCAGAGAGATTTTAACTCCTTGGCCTCAATTCCATATCCAGGCCCCGACTCCCACCTGAACCCGGCAGAAATGACTGCCTGGCTAGCAGGCGGGAGCAAAAGTTCAGGCGGCAAGAGGACTGTGAGAACGGTCCCTGGTCGTCAGTTAAGTGGTGGGAGTGGGCGAGGGTGATTGCAGTCGGTGATTCGGGGGGGGGGGGGGATGCCCGAGGTAAGGGAAGTTCAAGGTTTCCTTGTGGGGCCTGGAGGAGCACTTCTACTCCTTTTGGTCCACAAGGAAACCTAAAAGAATTTGTAAAAAGTTACCTACCTGGGCCTCTTCTGGCCCTCGATCCGGCTCTTGGCAGGTTTGGCCTGGCGAGAAGCTGTCAGTGCGCCCCTACTCAGGCCTCAGGTTAAAATAGCAGATCAGGCCCCGATGACATAATCGGAGCCAGATCTGCATATTTAAAGAGGACCACACTGGCTTGGGGCAGGTGTCCTTGCCATCTTTAATTTAAGATTGCAGTCAATTTGATGGGGTGGGAAAGGAGTGGGCAGGTCCCCCCAGTCCATTTTAATTGCCCCCCCCCCCCGATTTCCACCAGGCGGTAGGGGAGGGTGGGGGGTGGGGTGGTGGTGTTGCAATCGGGGCCATAGACTTTCTTATGCTTTGAATTCTGACAGAGCTCCTATTTGTCATTTACTTTGTGATGTACTTTTGACATATATTTTTACTTCAGTACAGGGACTTCAGTGGGCTATCTTCTCGAGTCTGTTCTAACAGACAGCTATGCTACCTATATTTATATCCAGGTTGTTTATTACAGTTATGACCTAGCTCTTTGACCCAACCATAATCACAAGGATGCCTGTGCATCATTCTATGACCACGCAGTTGTCCAACACTCACCAATTTCTAAAGGTTACGTAAAGGTAATCATCAGTACAGTGCTCTTAAAGAATACACAGCAGTACAAGATTTGTGATATATACATCCATCTATGGTCAAGTTGCTCGAGTTGGCATCAGAGCCTACAATATAGATATTGTTTATATTGGTTTACAACAACAATAACAAACCAAATGTTCAAAAATAAGAACATGATAATGTGAATTTTATAACTTGACACAACTTTATGTGTTTTTCAAAAATAATTTTATAGCTGGGGACATCATGAGTTGAATTGTTTTGATGCTGCGCCTCATTGGAATCCTAACAATGGCAAGTGCCTCTCAACTTGACTGGACTGTTCTGGTCAGTATATTCATTCACAACTGTTATCTAGACTTACTTGTGTACCTGATTAGAACTAAAACAGCAAGTTAGAAAAGCAATGACTTGTGATCACTTTACAAGGGCTCCAGTGAAAACTAGTAACCCTAAAACTAGGAAGTGCTGTCATCTGCTGTGTTATAAGCAAATTCCAGGCCATTCCTGGCAACTAAAGTTTGACTCTCAGAAAGCAACTACTGTATATCAATTTTTAGGAACAGCACATGTGTAGGTTTTGGGTTTATTCTGACATCTGTTTAAATAAAGATGAAGATTTAAAGAAACTCAGCCTTTGAACTCAAAGGGGTAATGGAAACGAACTGATATTGTGTGTTTTACACTATCGGCCAAAGTCAGAATTACCCCCAGAGAGTTGAAATTTGAGATTCCTTCACTCACTCAGTATTGAGTACTGCATGTTCGGGAATAGAGTTGTATGCCTCTTTTTAACTGGTCTATGCCGGTGTTTACACTCCACACAAGCTTCGTTCCACTGTTATTTCATCTAACCCTATCAGCATATAATCATAATGGAGGCAGCTGGTAGATTGCATATTGGCTTTTGCTTCTGTATGGGCATGGATGGGGGAACAATTAGTAGCCACTGAAAATTGAATTGCAAAGGTAAAAAGGGACATGTGGCCCATTACAATTGTATGCTATCATTAAATGCAAAGGATATAAGTGCTTCCAGATCTCATAAATGCACCCTAAAAGTCACAAAGTGGGAGGGGTTGCATTGTACCCTGGCAACAATAGCAAGATGGTGTCTATCACAGATATTCATAACTATAATTGATACAGCTGCTCCATAATCAGCAAATAGGAGGGATTTGAATTGGAGTGGGGGAGTTGGTGTTCAGATAATCTCAACTGTAACCTTTCAAAAGATAGAATACGAAAAACTGATTAAATATCCACCTGAGGCACATTGGTTTAAGTGACAGGAAACCCTAGAAATCAAGAGTTTGACCACTGCCTCGGTCACATGCCAGTAGTGCATGCACATATTTCCGTCTAGCAACTTATAATAGGATTTCTCTTCTCTAGGGGACCCTAGAATCACAAATAATGGTGTGACTTTCAGCATTTCATTGCAACTATTCAATGTAGTTGATTGCTTCAAGGTTCCAGTAGAGGGGAGTATTAACACAAGAATCCACACTTAGCTGTTTTCTGAACTGATCTTATTCCTGGTGTGTAGATTTGTGTTTCTATTATTCTGCAGGAAAAAAAAATCGTGATTGAACTTATATAGTGGAAAGAAATGATTTCACAAGGTCACACCTTGGCACTTCTCTCTGCATTAAGCACTTAACTTCAGTTGAATTTATGAGAAAGAAGTGATCCTAACTTGATAATTTTTAATATTAAGCACACATCCTCAGTCAATATCGACCTTGGGGCGTCATTAACTAATATGCAGGTTTTGTATATATTTGTACTCGACATAAGAACTAATGCATCTTCCTGATATTCATGCTTAGCATATGGTGAATGATTACTAAATGTTCTCATTGTAGCTTGAAGACATTTGCTGCACAGATGGACCTTGTTTGACCTCTACAGTGGAAAAATTGGGAACTGACATTTTTAATACTCAATGGAGGTAGAAATTCAACTTATGGTCGCCCATTCTTGTGCCTTAACATGGGCGTTAGGACTCTGAATGTCATGTTGCAGTATATCATACTAGATCTGGACTGGAAGTGCCCTGGATGACATATTGGCTCGGGAGGTGGGGTGGGGGGGACTTTAATTTGTCCAAGGCGCCCGCCTAAAACAGGTGTTTGGCTCCTTAAGTCTCCAAATCTGTATCCTACGCTGGTTGTAGGACCCCAAATGCAAAATTCAGGTACAAATGGGCGGACCATCTACAAGGTGCACTGCGCCAACTTGCCAAGGCTTCTTCGACAGCACCTTCCAAACCCGCGACCTCTACCACCTAGCTGGACAAGGGCAGCAGGCGCATGGGAACACCATCACCTCCAAGTTCCTCTCCAAGTCACGCACCATCCTGACTTGGAGATATATCGGTGTTCCTTCATCATTGCTGGGTCAAAGTCCTGGAGCTCCCTCACAGCACTGTGGGAGTACCTTCACCGCACGGACTGCAGAGGTTCAAGAAGGCAATTAGGGATGGGCAATAAATGCTGGCCTTGCCAGTGACGCCCACATTCCATAAACAAAAAAAATAAAATCCTTGCACCATGCAGGCTCTGCCTAGTTGGACCAGGTCTTTGAGTGACCTAACCAGCAGACCTTAAAGGGACCACTGGAGGCCACTCAAAATAAAAGGGCCAGGAAATGTTCAGTTTTTATCTTGGTGGGCCCAAGAGAAGAAGGAGTGCTACTCCTGTGCCTATGTTAAAACTCTGACCTGCGTTCAACTATGCCCCCATCCCCCTAGGATTGTCTCCCACACCCCCACAAGACCCAGCCTTGCATCCAGTCAAAACAAATTCCAGTATAGCAAAATTTTGTTTTAAGTGAGAAAACCTCACATCCCAATTTGTGAACTGTGTAAGTAATTAGATTAATGCTTCTATTAGAATGGAAGCTATTACCTGCATAGAGGGAAAGCTTCATGGTTCCTTAAGGATTGATGCTTTGCTTCTCTTGGATTACTGGAAGCTGAGCGCCACCCCCCGCCCCCACCCCATCATAAAATATTTAAGCTGTGTTTTTGATGATTTGATTATTTCATTACAGCTTTTTAGAAGTGCTCATCTCAGGAAACAGACTTTATGAAGTAAAAATACAGTTAGTTTCAAGTCAAGCTGTGAGATGGAAAAGCAAAGAATGTTGTCAGTGTTCATCGAGTCACAGGATTGCAACGTTTTCCACGAGATTCCCGTCACTCAGGGATCATGTCAGGTAAGTATGTCGGGTTCTGAACAACTCTCCATTTCTTTGAATAGGTGACAGCTGCAAAAGTGGTTTAAAAACCCACCATTTTACAGCTGGTCACTTTCCAATGTCAGAAGCTGGAGCATTAATGATTTGGAACCCACTTTTGAGCTTTATGCACTTCAGAAGTGTTTGGAGTAATCTCTCTATCCACTATCATCTCCTTGGACAACCTATCTCAACATTGACAGATTGCTCTGTCACCTCAACCTCACCTGCCATCTATTCCATCAGCATCAGTGCCCTTGAAAAAATCTCACCTTGGTCCTCAGAACCCCATCACAATCAGCCCCAACACCAGCATCACCAGGCACACCAGCAGCATCAACAACACCAACCTTCTCCGCAATCAACTGATGCTGCACTGGACACAGGGCATCATGACCCATGTACAGTGCTGTCTGGGACACCAGCGATGGCCTCACCATGTCCAGATTTGCTTCACTTAACAGTGTACACCCTGGCTGCCACATGATGCACCAGGTTGGCACCACCCCACACCAGCACCATAAAGCATCCATACAATGCCCAAGCCATTCCTTTCATACTCATCACCATTGGGTGGGGGGGGGGAGGGAACGTTATGTCTCATCATTTACTGACACTCACTAAGCCACTTCCAAAGGTGTCCAAGAACACAAAGGGGGAAAAATTTGGTTGCTTTGTGCCTCCCATTAGTGCCCCGAGGGAGCGCTACCGGGGCGCAAAGCAACTAGCGCCCGGGCATGGTGCCGCAAATGCCTTCTGCGAAATTCAGTGGGATGTTAGCGGCCATGGTAGCCGGTAGCGCCCCGTGGCACTGCACCTCTGGCGATGATGTCATCGCCGTGCGCAGCCCCCTCTCGTGCCCCGGCTGCAAACTTGGCTCGCGCCCCCTGACCTACCGCCAGACGCTATGTCTGACAGGGTCAGGGGGACGCTTTTGCGGCGATAATTAAAGGGCAAATGCCGGGCGGCCATTTTTTTTGGGCCGTCTGCCAGCATCTGCCCCCTCTCGCCTCCTGCTGTGGGGTGCCGGCCGCGATCCGTCAGCCCAGCACTCCTCTTGAGTGCCGGGCTCTTTTGCCGGCACCCACTCCCTGGTTGTCCAGCAGGGTCTCGGGTCACACTGCGCTAGGCTCCTCCAATCAGGGGAGGGTGGCCTGCAGTGCCGCGGTGTTACGTGCCGGCGCGCGTAGCACTGCTGCACGTAGCACCGCGATATTCAATGGGAGCACACCAAGAGGGAGGGGGAGCACTTCCAGTAGTGCCCCGCCTCCTGCTTGGGGTGCTACCATTGAATTTCAGGCACGGGGGCGCTAACTTTTTCAGGGGTGAAGTTATTGCCCCAAAGTGGGCACGAGTCAATTTCCCCCCCAATGTGTTCAAAATAAAGGTTTCAATGTTTGACAACACATTAACAGAAACTTCACATGAACATTGGCTAAAACACCCAAGTGCCTACCCTTGTGTGTTGTTAGTTGGTATGATTGCGCTAGGATGAGGGAAAGTGTGAGGGGTGGCTAGTGAGATGGGAAGTGATAATGTAGATAGATAGAGAGGGATGGGTGGAAGTGCAAGGTAAGTTGGTGTGAGTAAGGATGTGCAGGAGTAGGTTAGGGAAGTCAGAGTGATAGGGATGTGACGAGTGGCACAGCAGGATAAGGTTGAGTGTGGTTTGGCAGTAATGATTCGTGATCTACGGAGATCATTGAAAGGTTTGCGCCACTGCAGCCTGGTCCTCCTGACGACATCCCTGCTTGTGCCCTCCTGTGCAATGTGCAACCGGGCTGTGTTGATCTCCTGGGGAGGTCTCTTCCATCCCTTGGAAAGGAAGAGAACCTCCCTGCGTGCTCTGACTCTCTCCATAAGCATATGAAGGGAGTCAAGGGACAGCCTGGGTGCAGCCGTGCACCTCTGCAGTGATTATCAGTGCTTGCAGCATTTCAATGCTGTAGAACACTGACAGCCCAACTGTCAAAATGAATGTGGACATGGCACCTTTAAGGAAACCAGCTGATGACGCATCATCAGATGACGTCATCAGACCCACTTCCTTTTAATTGGCTGGGAACTTCGCAGGGCAGGCTTAACGAGCCCAATCAGGGCAAAATCACTTGGAGGAGGCGGGATGAAGATGGGTGCGGAGTTTGAGGCCGCTGTCTGCTCCGGCCATGCTGGACTCATCGCGGCCTAAGTGTGGCCTGACCAGGGTCCTATACAAATTTAACATAACTTCTCTACTTTTGAATTACATACCCCTACGTAAAAATCCCAGTGTTTTGTCAGCATTTTTAATTGCTTTGCTGACCTGTGATGAAGCTTTTAATGATTTGGTCACCTGTATCCTTAGATCTTTTTGCTCTTCTACCCCATTCAGTTTCTTATTTTCTAAGGTGTAGGTGATGTTTCTGTTTTTCCTACCAAAGTGCATCACCTCACATTTATCTATTTTTAAGTTCATTTGTCACTTAGCTGCCAGCCTGCAAGTTTTCTAATGTCTTCTTGTATTATGTTACATTCTTCCTCAGTGCAAGCTATACCCCCTAGTTTGGTATCACCTGCAAATTTTGATATTGAGTTACTTATTCCTAACTCCAAATAATTCACGTAAATTATGAATAACAGTGGTCCCATCACTGATCCTTGTGGAACACCGCTTTCTACCTTCCTCCAGTCTGAATAACTACCCTTTAGCCCTAATCTCTGCTTTCTGTTTTTTTAGCCAATTTGCTATCCATTCAGGTATTTGTCCCCTGACTCCACATGCCCTAACCTTTGTCATGAGCCTACCGTGTGGTACCTTATCGAAGGCCTTTTGAAAATCCAAGTGTATGACATTTACTGCATTACCCTTATCTACTCTTTCTGTATTGAACAGAGCGAACAGTACTACACATATTTATCTCTTTAAAAAAAAAGGTTATTTTTTTGAATCGGGCAGAATATAATTAACAGTGATGTGATAGCAATTACATATCCATCGCTATAAAAATATAAATGCATACAATATAGTTAGAGATTAACAAAATTCTTACTTTTAAATAAGCACTTTTAAATGCATAATAATAGACATGGGCCTAGAAATTCCCTATCTTAGCGCCACCCGTTTGTGCCGCTATCCTGGTGAAAAATGGCGGTCACCATTCTAACCCCCTTCTCTGGTGTGGGACTGGGCGGCCGCCATTTTAGTGAGGGCCTTAGTGCTGCTGATAGCGGCGCTAGCTCTGGAGATACAAATGGGCAGAGAGTGACATCAGTCGGGGTGCAACACCGGCTTAACGTCATGCTCTGCAAACTTCGACCTTAGCGCTGAATTCAGCGCTGGGTCCTAAGCTCGCTCTGAAAAGTGACCGTTCAGCAAACTGACAGAGACACTGTCAGCACTTGTTAAAGGGACACACACATCTGTCACGTAATTTGCATTTAAGTTTTAGACTGGATTTTTACATTTCTTTTAAAGTAGTGGCTTGGTGCAATACATGTTAGAAGTTTCTTTAAGTGTGCAGGGAGTGCTGCTGGATGCTTGCAAGGCCTTAGATGGTAACGGAAGGCCTGTGAGAAGACAGAAAATGCTGGAAATGCTCAGCAGGCCAGGCAGCATCCGTGGAGAGAGAAACAGAGTTCACGTCTCAGGTCGAGATGCTGCCTGACCGGCTGAGTATTTCCTGAATTTTCTGCTTTTATTTCAGATGTACAGCATCTGCTCACAGATAGAAGAGGAAGATGCAGAAGAGGAAGATGTAGAAGAGGACGACACAGAAGAGGATCAAGAGGTGCATATGAGAAGGAGAATAATGTATGAGGATACCAACATCTTGTATCCTTTCAGCCCCACCGCTGGCCAAGGGATCAGCCATGCCCCTGCCAAGAATGGCCAACACCGTCTCCTCCAAAGGGGTGAGGTGAAGCTAGGAATGGGAGGTGTGCCTCGTGATTGGTGCAGATTGTTGATAGGTGAGTGATTGGTGGTGGGAGGATTCGTGCATTGAGCAGTGTGAGAGGCTAGTGGTGCAGTTGGTAGAAGATGGCTTTTGAAGATGCATTCACTGACCTTGACCAGTGGTCTGAGGCCATGAAGCTTCTTTGGGCACTGGAGCCAGGTGGTGGGAGGCGACACTGCTGGCAGTGACAGCCTCATTGATCTGGTCCCACATCATTCTTTCTGGAGGGCCTCCTGGCCCCTGTGGGTAGAGGACCTTTCTTGCAGTGTTGACCACCTGCACAAAGCTGGAGTACTGCATGCGAGACCCTGGGTGCTCCTTCCCCAGTTTGCTGAGCCACTTGTGTTAGTGCTAAAGCACCTTTCTCGGTTTTTTAGGTGCGGAAGGCAATTCAGCTTTTAGAGCCGAAGACTACCATTTGGTAATTCTTTTTAATGTAATTTTTTTCTGCGAGGCAGTTGAGCTGTATGGGCTATAAACTGCCTATTTTTACATGATTTTTATTTTTATTATTTCAGAAGGCAGATCCCCTTTAAGAGACCGAACTGCTTTCTGAAATGACAGCCTCACTTTAACAGAAGGATTTTCTTGCGGCAATGGCGCTATGGCCACGCTACATTGGGGCCTTCTGCCGGGACTAACGGCAACAGAACAGCGTTGCAGGATAAGTTTAACGCTGGGCTCATGTTAATTAGCCATCAGTGCCAATTTATTGGTCCTGCCAGTGCCACCATTTTCGGTGCCCGTTAACCAGCAGGTTTTTAATGATATCCAATTTTTAGGCCATGATATTTCGTAAACACTGTTTTATCTCACCAGCCCTCCTAAAATGATTATTCACCTCCCCTCGGTTTTACCCAATTTCTCAGAACCTAACCTTGCCTCTGCAAGGTATATTTCATCTGTACAGCTGTAGGACTCAGTTTCCAAAGCGTGGATCCTGTTTCTGTACCTGGAAGTTTCAGATGCCACAACTCAACATTTACTTGATTGGTTCTCTAGTGATGGTGCAGTAAGAAAGGCTCATTCAGAGCCGCTGCTCACCCTCAGAATACTCTGTCACGCTGTCCAGCTGAAAAATAGCAGCCAGGTGAAAAAATAAAAGCAGATGTCAGTAGCAGGACAGATCATGAACGGAATTGCCTTCAGCAGTCCAAGAACTGTCATCTCCTTTACACGCTCATCAAAGCTGAGCACAAGCCAAATGGTAAGTTTGTCAAAAACCCTGTCAAATGCGATGGAGTTATCTGGAGAAGAGGGAGCAACCAGATAACCAAATGCTGCTTGCAAATGAATGGAACAATTGTTTTAAGGCATTCAGCTGTACATTGCTAATGTAGCCACAACAGAAGCTTTCTTCAAACTAATAGCCAGCAAGATCAATGGAACTGTAAGATTGTTTGTGTCAGAAATATTACATTGTACAGAACACTGGTTCTATTGCACGGTGGCATAGTGGTTAGCACTGTTGCCTCACAGCGCCAGGGACCCGGGTTCGAATCCGGCCTCGGGTGACTGTCTGTGTGGAGTTTGCACATTCTCCCCGTGTTTGCGTGGGTTTCCTCCGGGTGCTCCGGTTTCCTCCCACAGTCCAAAGACGTGCGGGTTAGGTTGATTGGCTATGATAAATTGACCCTTAGTATTAGGGGGATTAAATACGTGGGGTTATGGGGATAGGGTGGGATATGTGTTGGTGTAGGGGTTACGGGGATCGGGTGGGATATGTGTCAGTGCAGGCTCGATGGGCCGAAATGGCCTCTATCTGCACTGTGGGGTTTCTGTGATTTCTGTGATATTTATTTATTGCCATTTTTAGGTATGACAGGGGAGATTTATGATAGCAGGTTTACTGCTGTTTAACCTATGGATTCTTCTTGCGTTTATTAAAGTGAGAAGTAATGGTCCAGGGAAATCTTCCAACTGTGCATCCAACTTGCATGAGTTCTGCGTTTATCCAATATGACATCAAGAAATCAACTCATCACCCTTATGCATTCTCTTAGTGACTGTCTTGTGTGCCTTTGCCTATTCTACTGATGTCATACAGTGCTACCCCAGTGGCTGCAGCATGGCTGGTGGAAGGCTGCTGACTTTCAGTGGGGGACACTGCAAATGGCCTTGCCGGTTGACCTTGAGGAGCTGGTGGCTGGGAGTGTCAAATCAATCTTCTTCTTCCTTGTTCTTCTTCACTCTCCTCTCCCTCTTCTTGGTCACCCACTGGCTGGGCAGGCTGCATTTCTTGGGTGTGTGAAATGAGGAAGGCACAAGGGTGGAGTTGTGGTGAGGGGAAGGTGGGAATGCAAGAGGTGCATGCGAGAAGGAGGATAATGTATACCGACATCAGCATCTTGTATCCTTTCAGCCTTGTCGCTGACCAAAGGCTCAGCCATGCCCCTGCCAAGAATGGCCAGCACCATCTCCTCCAAGGGGGTGAGGTGAAGCTAGGAATGGGAGTTTGATAGAAATTGTTGGTAGGTGAGTGATTGGGGGTTGTGCATTGAGCAGTGTGTGAGGCTAGTGGTGCAGTTGGTAGGAGATGGCTTTTGAAGATGCATTCACTGACCTTGACCAGTAGTCTGAGGTCATGAAGCTTCTTTGGGCACTGGAGCCAGGTGGTGGGGGGCGACACTGCTGGCAGGGGGCGACACTGCTGGCAGTGACGGCCTCAATGATGTACTCCAACATCCTTCTTTCTGGAGGGCCTCCTGGCCCCTGTGGGTAGAGGACCTCTCTTGCAGTGTTGACCCCCTGCACAAAGCTGGAGTGCTGCATGTGAGACACTGGGTGCCCCTTCCCTGGCTTGCTGAGCCATTTGTGTTAGTGCTGAAGCACTTTTCCCATTTTTTGAGTTGTGGAAGACAATTCAGCTTTAAGAGCTGAAGACTGCCATTTGGGAATAATTTTTAATGTTTATGTTTATTTTGGAAGGCGGTAAGAGCTGAAAATGCAATTTTTTCATTTGATTTTAATTTTTATTAGTTTTGAATTCATAGCACCTTTAATTGCACACAATGCCTTGCAAACTCCACAGCCTCGCTCCCAGAGGTTGTAAGAAGCAACAACATCGCTTGTGGGTGGGAACTCCGGGTCAGAGGCCTCCATTATTGTCACCAGGTAACTTACCATTGCATGGTAAGTTAGCGCTGCGCTCCACATCGCCAACCTCCAGAGCCAATTTTTCAATGTTAGCACTGCGGCCATTTTCGGCAGCCGTTAACACGAGTTGCCTACAACACCGGCAATTCTGTCGGGCCGCACGAACCTTTCCTCCTATGAGTCTAAAATTGTACCAGATTATGAATGGACCTGTGTCGGATCTGATCCAAAGCTTCATCGGAGGTCTGTAAGGAGAGCTGGCTGGAGACATCCCTTGAGTTGCAGGGGTAACAGCAAAGGCTGAGATTAAAACCCTGCATGTTGCAGAGTAAAGTCAGCTTTTGTCCTTTGAACTCCTGCCTTCTATGAATTACTAATAAACTCATTTTGCTTTGGCCCATTGTCATAGTAGTGTGGGCTCGATTCAAACCAGGATCCTTGAGGTGAAAGAAATCTAACAATCTGTGCCAACCAACCCTTCTTGCCCGTAGACCCTAAAAGTCAATGGGATTGATTTAGACTTTGGGTGCTAGTGTAAAGCGGGCAATATCAGATCAGCCACCCATTATACATCTCTCCTGATGTGAATGGAAATGATAATGAGGAGAGATGTACAAAAATTGGCAGATTCAATATCAACAGTTTTCACTATTACCCAAAGTCAAGTTTATTCCAAATGTCTAGTATTGGAACTATCTCTTCAGGCTGTTAGTTGGTCCATGATCATCACCAGAATCCATCAAAAATATATATGTAATTGATTTTTTTAAAGCATTCCTTCTGTGACATGCAACAGTTCCTGGCTGAGAGCACTGGCAGATCATTCACCTCGCAGGTCTCTGTCTATTCTCCTCTGGAACTACTTCCACCTCTGTAACATTGCCTGCCTCTGCCTCTACCTCAGTCCATCTGCTACTGAAAGCCTCTGCCATGCCGATTGCCACCTCCGGTCTTGATTATTCCAATTCCCTCCTGTCCAGCCTCCCATTTTCCTCCTTCCACAAAATTCAGCTCATCCAAAACTCTGCTGTCTGAATCCCAAGACCCTTGTTAAACCCCATCTCTTTGATCAAGCTTTTAGTCACTTAATGCCTCCTTCTTTGGCTTGCCGTCCATTTGTTTCCGATTACACCGCTTGGACGTTTCTCTGTGTTAAAGGCGCTATATAAATGCAAGTTGCTGTTGTCGGTTGTTATCAATTACATTATAGTGACAAAAAGGTAATGTACTGACAAAACTATGTGACTATCAACTTGATGTGTGGGGGAATGTCCTGTGAGCACCCCCATGTTACAGCTCCATGGCAGAGGACACTGAGTCTGGGGCTGCTGTGTAATGAAACATGCTCAGAGCCTGCACCTATATTGAAGAAAGAACGAACTTGCATTTATATAGCGCCTTTCACAACCTCAAGACGTCCCAAAGCGATTTGCAGCCAATGATTGTGACAGTTGATATAGTAAAATTGAATGGGAAATGTTGACATAACAATTTACTGTATAACAGTAAATGTTGATAGTAAAGAATGGTCAAAGATCAAGTGAACAGGAAATAAGGCTTATGGACAGGAAGTGCGTGTCCTATGCAAGACTTTTATAGATTGATGTTGAAACTGTGTAAGTTTTAAAATAAACGCTATAATAAATTTGCTGTAACTGCTATTTGTGGTTAAAATGGATGCTATTATCAATGAAACCTTTGAGAGTCTTTTGTTTGCTTTATATTTCAGTAACCTGTGATGTGACTAGCAATTTCAGTGTCAAATATAATAATCACGACCCTTGCTGGGGTCCCATCAAGAAAATTGATGCATGCAGAATTTTCCTGGTGAGAGAATACAGTAAGTCTACAAACCTATAATTTGAACACATCTATTTTTAACGTCTTTTGAAAACGCAACTGATATTCCTGTTTTTTCTGCTTTTTTTATATATAGGCTGGATTTATAATAATAACATGGCCAGTTGTCTTCTCAGTTCAGAAGAATAAGTTCCTTCAAGTCTTTGCTATTATATTGTCCTACATAGGCAAGGATAAGTCATCATATATATAATTTAGACATGTCAGGCAGTGAGCTGTGATATGGTTTTGGGTGTCTTGAGTTTTCCTGAAATTAATGTTCAGTCGCAGCAATTTAAATTTCCTTTTAGCTGCCCCGTTTGTGAATCGACTTGCAAATTCCCATTTTTGGAAGAGGGTGTTGTTGCTTGTCTGTTATTATCTTCCCCTTCCTTTCTTTTCTTGAAGCATTATTAACGTTGTCACTTTATTCAGCACAGAGGGCCTGTGGGATGGGGCTTAGTGGAAGGCAGGGTTCCATTAAACAGTACAGGTACTTCTATCTCTGCTGCCTCTCTGGGTTAAAATAAAGACAAATCAGCCCACTGTTCCTGTAGCCAGCACCTCCTCCTCCCATGTGCAGGAATGTATTAAGTTGAAAGCGTCTCTACAAAAAGCGTTTCACATCTCAAACTTTGTGATCGGAGCACGAATTCAGCCATGCCCAATTTGTGGATTTTAAAATCTAAATCGAATACCGATGCTGGGTGAGGCTTTCTATGATATTTAAAAATTTTCACTGCTCCAACGATCCCACAAAAATGAACTGGCCTTCGGGATCCTCTTCGGCCGGGTCACCAGCTGTTACAGGTTGGAGCGTGCACGGCTCGCACTCCACCCAGTTCAGACCACAAGTGGCAATCTGGGTCCTGTGCACGTCATATGACCCCTGTTAGAATTTTAAACGGGCCTCCCGCCTGACTCGGGGCCGCTTCGGCTGCCCAACGGTGGGAGCGGGGGAAATATGGCCACGGTCACAACGACGGCGGCAACAGGGGTGGGGTAGGTCATTGCCCACCATTTTCAGGGCATGTGGGAGGCCTGAAACCCAAGCCCATGCAGGAGTACAAACACATACATCCACACATGCATGCACGCACACACACGAACATCCACACACATGCATAGACGTGCACACGAACACACAGTAATGATTTTGAGCTATTTGGAAAGACTTGACTTAGTTCATACTGGATACAGAAACTACCTGTAATTCAGGACTAATTGAATATCTGACTGAGAAGCCAGACAAATGCTCTTCCAATTGTCGGAGTAAGGAGAATTGTTGGGACAGTTTACAGGTTGTCTTGCCTGACACCTAACCAATGCTGAGGGCTCAACACCAAAATATAGAAAAGAATTCCATTCCCAACTCTGGTCTCCTTTACCTTGGTCAGCACAAAACCTACCTGTTCCTGAAAGAAATCTTGTACCTTGTACCTTTGCGGAACACCTCTGTTCAGTCCGTAAGGGTGACCCCGAGCTTCCGGTCGCCTGTCATTTTAATTCACTGCCCCATTCCCACTCAGACCTCACCGTACTCAGGCTCTTGCATGACGGAAACCCAGCATAAGCTCGAGAACAGCACCTCATCTTCTGATTAGGCACTTTACAGCCTTCCGCACTCAATATCGAGTTCAACAATTTCAGATCATAACCTCGGCCCCTATTACATTTTTACATATTTTTTTTATCTACACCTTTGTTTTGGCCCTTCCCCCTTTTTTTCTCTCCCACATGGCAGCTGTCTCTTATTCTGCCAGCGCATTTTACACCTAATCTAGAGCTGTCTTTTGTCTCTCCACTAGTCCTATCACTATCTCGTCTCGTTTTGAATACCTCTTAATATCTCTTCACTTCTCTTTTGTTCTCTCATCCCCATTTCCCAGCCCCCAAACTGGCCTTTTAATCTGTTTCATTTCCTGTGCTTTTTCAGTCTTGACGAAGGGTTTCGACCTGAAACGTTGACTCTATTTCTCTCTCCACGGATGTTGCCTGGCCTGCTGAGTTTTTCCAGCATTTTCTGTTGTTATTTCGGATTTCCAGCATCCGCAGTATTTTGCTATTGTACCTTGATGTCCTTTCTTGGTTTACATTGTATGAAGTATTGTTTAATTCTATATATTGGAGGTAATTTTGACTTTGGGCGATAATGTAAAATGGGTGATAGCGAGTTGGCAGCCCGTTTTACAGCTCTCCCCATTATTTCCATTGACTTCAATGGTAATGAAGATCAGGAGAGATGTATAACTCGCTATCGTTCGTTTTACACCAAAGTCAAAATAACCCCATTGTCTACTAGCAAGAAAGTATAAAACTAACGGCAGATAACATTTAAAAAGCTTGTCCTAACTTGGAAAATAAATACAGTGGAACCTTGTCACCATCAGAACATTCTGCTTCATACAAAAACTTTACACTTGGTGCCCCAGGACAGAAATAATATAACCATATCATTTTTGGACCACAATTTCACCATAAACTGACACATGATCTACTGTATAGACAATAAATAGGAATAGAGTAAAATATCCTCAGGAAGCCATACTCGTCTATATCAGAACTGTATGAAACAAAGCATGTCAGAAATCTCCTTATCTCTTTTAGCTTATGGTGTTCATAATAGAATTGTTGAACCAACACATGAGATGGATTATTTTCTTCTTATTTCACTGATTATCACAGAATGGATTCAATGCACAATATCTGCCTCCTAAAAACATAGGGAGGGAGATCTTGAAAATGGTTTACAATCTTGTTAAGAAAACTGATATGTTGTTAAAAGGGAACAGTCTTCATTTAAATTTCTACAATTCTAAGTGTTATAAAAGCAGTTATCTCTACACTTGCTGGTGTTTATCTCTTGTTGCAGTTCATGCTTTAGATCTGCCAGTTAGTGGTAGCTAGGGAACTGCTATTTTGTATAAACTCCCCGCTTCTGTGACACTGATGGTGCAGCGATAAGTATGTGTATTTTCACCACAAACATGTTGTGGGACATAACAACAGAAAATGCTGGGAAAACTCAGCAGGCCAGGCAACATCCGTGGAGTGAGAAACAGAGTCAACGTTTCGGGTCGAAACCCTTCTACAGAACTGAGAAAAAAAGGCAGGAAATGAAAAGATTAAAAGGCAGTTTGGGGGCTGGGAAATGGGGGAGGGGATGAAAGAAGAGACATTAAGAGATATTCAAGGTGAGACGAGATAGTAATAGGACAGGTAAAGAAACAAACAATGGCTCTAGATGAAGTGTGAAATGCGCTGGCAGAGTGAGAGACAGCTGCCATGTGGGAAAGACAGCTCTGCCCAGATCTCAAATCTTCCAAAACCAGATTCCGGTGGAACTATTTTTTTGTTATATAACTGTCCTTATTACCAAGTATGCGGTGGGGGCGGGGGGGGATTTCAGATGATTGACTGGACTTCTGGAGCGTATTCCAAAGTTAAGAGCTGATAGTTATTGATTGGTTGGATCTTTTGCTATTTGGCTGAGATTGTTGTGAACGATAGTTGTTCACAGAAAATTGGATTAATGAAATGTAAGAGCTGATTATATCAGTCCAATAAAATGTTTGGTTACACTTTTCCCCCATATTGTTTCTCTTGGGTCACCTGTGTGTAAGACAAATAAATTGGCAAATGTCCTAGTAGATCTGCTCCTAAGCCTGGTAAAATCCACTGTGCACAGGTCCAGGATGTGTAAAATCCCTCGGGAGCATCTCCAACTGAGTGCCCATACTCCGAGCTTTAGTGCACATACGGGTGACCAGCAGTACGACCACATGATGTCCAGTGGTTCACCTGAACCCTTCCAAGACCAATTGACACTGCAGTATACAAATTGCCATTTAACTTTACTGCCACATATTTTTAATTCGGACAGGCCGTCTGGATTTATCAATGGTGCCCACTTTATTAGAGGGTGTAATTGTTGTTCTAGTGGCATTGGATCTTTCGCACTGAAGAAAACAAGAGTTAGTCCATTTGTTTGATCTAATCTTTGAGATTCTTGACTTTGGACTTATCTGTTTGAGATTAGTCTAGTTTAGTCCCATCTTTAACAGCCGGGTCTGGATTTCCCTCCTCCTGCCAGAGGAGATTCGGGGCGGGACCTCTGCCCGCTGCCCCAACACTGTGTGATGGGCGGGGTTTAAGGTTGGATCTCCACCATCCAGTGGGTGCCCAGTGCTGCAAGAGAACAAAGAACTGGCAGTGCTGAAGCTGCGCCTAAAGGAGGAGGAGGCACTGTTAAAGGGGCAGGGGGCATCCCGAAGATTTTCTTCTTTACTTAGAGGGATTCCCACGGTCTCTTTACCTGCTCGCAGGGGGTCAGTGAGGACTCTCATTCTCCACGAGCTTACTGCCACGAGGTTTCTGTTTTGTCAGGGATTAGACCTAATATACATGTGGCGCAGTGCTTCCATTTTGTTTTATAGGGACCTGTCATTGCATTATCAATGAATTGCCGTAATGCCATTATCTCCCTGCAGAAGAGCTTTTTGGTCCAGGAGAGCTTTTTGAGCCAGCATGTAGAAAGTCCTACAAGAGAGGGGGCGGTACTGGGCCTAATTCTAGGGAATGTGGCCGGGCAAGTGGTAGAAGTGTTAATAGGTGAGCACTTTGGTGACAGTGACCATAATTCGGTGAGATTTAAGGTAGTCATGGAAAAGGACAGAGATGGACCGGAAATAAAGGTTCTAAATTGGGGGAAGGCCGATTTTAATATGATAAGGCAGGATCTGGCCAAAGTGGACTGGGAACAGTTACTTGTAGGAAAATCCACATCAGAGCAATGGGAGTCTTTCAGAAAGGAAATTGAGAGAGTACAATGGCAATATGTTCTTGTAAAGGTCAAGGGTGGGACCAACAAACCCAGGGAACCTTGGCTGTCAAGGGATATACGAGAATGGATTAGGAAAAAAAGGGGGGCTTTTGGCAGATACAAAGGACTAAAGACAGAGGAAGCCCTAGAGGAGTATAAAAAGTGCAGGGGGATACTTAAAAAAAAGTTAGGAGAGCAAGGAGGGGCCATGAAGTAACACTGGTGAGCAAAATAAAGGAAAATCCTAAGGTGTTTTATAAGTATATTAAGGGCAAGAGGATAACTAGGGAAAGAGTAGGGCCCATTAGGGACCAAAGTGGCAATCTGTGTGTGGAGCCAGAAGATGTAGGTGGGGTTTTAAATGAATTTTTTGCATCTGTGTTCACGATGGAGAAGGACGATGTAGACATAGTAATCGGGCAGGGGGACTGTGATATACTTGAACATTTTAGCATCGAGAGGGAGGTGGTACTGGCGGTTTTAGCAGGCTTAAAAGTGGATAAATCCCCAGGCCTGGACAAAATGTATCCCAGGCTGCTGTGTGAGGCAAAGGAGGAGATTGCAGGGGCTCTGACACAAATTTTCAAAACCTCTTTGGCCACAGGGGATGTGCCAGAGGACTGGAGAACAGCTAACGTAGTACCATTATTCAAGAAGGGTAGTAGGGATAAATCAAGGAATTACAGGCCAGTGAGCCTAACATCAGTGGTAGGGAAATTATTGGAAAAAATTCTGAGGGACAGAATTAGTCTCCACTTGGAGAGGCAAGGATTAATCAGGGATAGTCAGCATGGCTTTGTCAAGGGAAGACCATGTCTGACCAATTTGATTGAATTTTTCGAGGGGGTGGCTAGGTGTGTGGATGAGGGTAGTGCAGTGGATGTGGTATACATGGATTTTAGTAAGGCTTTCGATAAAGTCCCGCACAGGAGACTGGTCAAGAAGGTAAGAGCCCATGGGATCCAGGGTGCCTTGGCACATTGGATCCAAAACTGGCTTAGTGGCAGAAGGCAGAGGGTGATGGTCGAAGGTTGTTTTTGTGACTGGAAGCCTGTGTCCAGTGGGGTACCGCAGGGATCGGTGCTGGGTCCCTTGCTGTTTGTGGTCTACATTAATGATTTGGATGTGAATGTAAAAGGTATGATCAGTAAGTTCGCAGATGACACAAAAATTGGTGGGGTGGTAAATAGCGAAGAGGGTAGCCTCAGTCTGCAGGACGATATAGATGGGTTGGTCAGATGGGCGGAACAGTGGCAAATGGAATTTAACCCTAAAAAGTGTGAGGTGATGCATTTTGGAGGGACTAACAAGGCAAGGGAATACACAATGAATGGTAAGACCCTAGGAAAGACAGAGGATCAGAGGGACCTTGGTGTGCATGTACATAGATCCCTGAAGGCAGCAGAACAGGTGGCTAAGGTGGTTAAAAAGGCATATTGGATACTTGCCTTCATTAGCCGAGGCATAGAATATAAGAGCAGGGAGGTTATGATGGAGCTGTACAAAACGCTGGTTAGGCCACAGCTGGAATACTGTGTGCAGTTCTGGTCACCACACTGTAGGAAGGATGTGATTGCTTTGGAGAGGGTGCAGAGGAGATTCACCGGGATGTTGCCTGGGCTGGAGTGCTTCAGCTATGAAGAAAGACTGGACAGGCTGGGGTTGTTTTCCTTGGAGCAGAGAAGGCTGAGGGGGGACTTGATTGAGGTGTACAAAATTATGAGGGGCATAGATAGGATAGATAGAAAGGAACTTTTTCCCTTAGTAGAGGGGTCAATAACAAGGGGGCATAGATTCAAGGTAAGGGGCAGGAGGTTTAGAGGGGATTTGAGGAAGAACTTTTTCACCCAGAGGGTGGTTGGAATCTGGAACTCACTGCCTGAAAGGGTGGTAGAGGCAGGAACCCTCAACATTCAAGAAGCATTTGAATGAGCACTTGAAATGCCATAGCATACAAGGCTACGGACCAAGTGCTGGAAAATGGGATTAGATTAGACAGGGCTTGATGGCTGGCGCGGACGCGATGGGCCGAAGGGCCTCTTTCTGTGCTGTATAACTCTATGACTCTATGACTCTCTCTGCCACTGAAGCTCATCTCCTGCACTAGTTTTTCGAGAAGCTCGCATTTCTCACAGCAGTTTCCTACAGGCTCTCAGTTCTTGCAATGAGTCACTGTGGTACTTTGATGTCACACAGCACTCCACTGCTGTGCTCTTAATTTCTCACAAGTAGTCATCATAATGCTTTTACGTTTGGTAGCTACTTGGGGTAATAGTATGCGACTGCTCACTCTGACACACTCATATCTCCGAAGAATCGACTGCCACATACTGACTTTCCACAATGATTTTCTTATTTCTGTAAAGTGCTCTTGTTAAGGTACTTGCAACAACATTCTTGGATCCTTAAGAGCTTTGGATAAATTCTCCAGTAGAAACATAGAAACATAGAAGATAGGAGCAGGAGTAGGCCATTCGGACCCTCGAGCCTACTCCGCCATTCAATGAGATCATGGCTGATCATCCAAATTCAGTACCCCGTTCCTGCCTTCTCTCCATATCCCTTGATCCCTTTAGCCTTAAGAAATATATCCAACTCCTTCTTGAATATATTTAATGAATTGGCCTCAACTGCCTTCTGTGGTAGAGAATTCCACAGGTTCACCACTCTCTGGGTGAAGAAATTCCTCCTCATCTCTGTTCTAAATGGCTTACCCCTTATCCTTAGACTGTGACCCCTGGTTCTGGACTCCCCGACCATCAGGAACATCCTTCCTGCATCTAGTCTGTCTAGTCCTGTTAGAATTTTATAAGTTTCAATGAGATCCCCTCTCATTCTTCTAAACTCCAGCGAGTACAAGCCCAATCGACCCAATCGCTCCTCATACGTCATTCCTGCCATCCCAGGTATCAGCCTGGTGAATCTTCGCTGAACTCCCTCCATGGCAAGAACACCCTTCCTCAGATAAGGCGACCAAAACTGCACACAATGCTCAAGATGTGGTCTCACCAAGGGCCTGTACAACTGCAGCAAGACATCCTTGTTCCTGTAATCAAACCCTCTCGCTACGAAGGCCAACATACCATTGGCCTTCTTAACCGCCTGCTGCACCTGCATGCTTACCTTCAGCGACTGGTGCACAAGGAGACCCAGGTCTCATTGCACTTCCCCTTCTCCCAATCTATTGCCATTCAGATAATGATCTGCCTTCCTGTTTTTGACACCAAAGTGGATAACCTCACATTTATCCACGTTATATTGCACCTGCCATGCATCTGCCCAATCACCCAACCTGTCCAAATCATACTGGAGTTTCTCAGCATCCTCCTCACAGCACACACACCCACCCAGCTTTGTGTCGTCTGCAAACTTGGAGATATTACATCTAGTTCCCTCGTCTAGATCATTAATATATATTGTGAATAGCTGGGGTCCAAGAACCGATCCCTGCGGTACCCCACTAGTCACTGCCTGCCACTCGGAAAAAGACCCGTTTATTCCAACTCTTTGCTTTCTGTCTGCCAACCAGTTCTCTATCCAAGTCAATACCTTGCCCCCAATCCCATGTGCCTTAACTTTACATGCTAATCTCTTATGCGAGACCTTATCAAAAGCCTTCTGAAAGTCCAAATACACCACATCCACTGGTTCTCCCTTACCTTTTTTACCAGTTACATCCTCAAAAAATTCCAGTAGATTAGTCAAGCACGATTTACCTTTTGTAAATCCATGTTGACTTTGTCCAATCCTGTCACTGTTTTCCAAGTGCTCTGCTATTACATCTTTTATAATGGACTCTAGTATTTTCCCCACTACCGATTTTTCTCTCTACCACCTTTTTTGAATAGTGGGGTAACATTAGCTACCCTCCAATCCATGGGAACTCTTCCAGAGTCTATCGAATGTTGGAAGATGACCAGCAATGCATCTACTATCTCTAGGGACACTTCCTTAAGTCCCCTAGGCTGTAGATTATCAGGCCCTGGAGATTTATCGGCCTTCAATCCCGTCAATTTCCCTAACACCATTTCCCTGCAAATACTGATTTCTTTCAGTTCCTCCCTTTCATCAGACCCTATGTTTCCCGACATCTCTGGGAGGTTATTTGTGTCTTCCTTTGTGAAGACGGAACCAAAATATGTATTTAATTGGTCTGCCATGTCTTTGTTCCCCATTATAAATTCCCCTGATTCTGACTGCAAGGGACCTACGCTTGACTTCACCAATCTTTTTCGTTTCACATATGTATAAAAGCTTTTAGTCAGTTTTTATGTTCCCTGCAAGCTTACTCTCATACTCTATTTTCTCCCTCTTAATTAATCCCTTTGTCCTCCTTTGTTGAATCCTAAACTGCTCCCAATCCTCAGGTTTACTGCTTTTTCTGGCCAATTTATATGTCCTCTCCTTGGATCTTATGCTATCCCTAATTTCCCTTGTTAGCCATGGTTGAGTCACCTTTTTTGTTTTATTTTTATGCCAAACTGGGATGAACAAATCCTGTAGTTCATCCATGCAGTCTTTGAATGTTTGCCATTGCCTATCCACCGTCAACCCTTTGAGTGACATTCCCCAATCAATCCTAACCAACTCATGCCTCATACCGTCGTAGTTTCCTTTATTTAAATTCAGGACCCTAGTCTCTGAGTCAACCACTTCATTCTCCATCTTACTGAAGAATTCTATCATATTATGATCGCTCCGACCCAAGGTGCCTCATACAACAAGATTGCTAATGAATCCTTTATCATTACATAATATGTCTAAGATGGCCTGATCTCTATTTGGTTCCTTAACATATTGGTTCAGGAAACCATCCCGTATACACTCCAAGAATTCCTCCTCCACAGTATTGTTACTAATTTGGTTAGCCCAATCTATATGTAGATTAAAGTCACCCATGATAACTGCTGTGCCCTTATTGCACGCTTCTCTAATTTCCCTTTGAATGCCATCCCCAACCTCCGCATTACTGTTTGGAGGTCTATATACCACTCCCACTAATGTTTCCTGCCCCTTGCTATTTCTCAGTTCTACCTATACAGATTCCACATCATCAGAGCTAATATCCTTCCTTACAATTGTGTTAATCCCCTCTTTAACCAGCAATGCTACCCCACCTCCTTTTCCTTTTTGACTATGTTTCCTGAATATTGAATACCCCTGGATGTTGAGTTCCCAGCCTTGGCCACCCTGGAGCCATGTTTCTGTAAACGCAATCATATCACATTTGTTTACCTCTATTTGCGCAGCTAATTCATCCACCTTATTACGAATGCTCCTTGCATTAAGAGACAAAGCCTTCAGGCTTGTTTTTTTAATGCTCTTAGACCTTTTAGAATTATTATTTACTGTGGCCATGTTTAATTTAAACCATTAATTTCCCTGACTGCCACTTTTGTTTTTCTCCTCCCTGTCTTTTGCTTTTATCCTTGTTTCCCTTTCCTCTGTCTCCCTGCTGAGGTTCCCAACCCCCTGCCATTTTAGTTTAAACCCTCCCCCAGAGTACTAGCAAACACTCCCCCTAGGACATCGATCCCGGCCCTGCCCAGGTGCAAACCGTCCGGTTTGTACTGGCCCCACCTCCCCCAGAACCAGTTCCAATATCCCAGTAGTTCCTTGTACAGAATCACCTGTGCTTTCTGATAAAGCCTGTTGGCACCATCAAATACTGTTGGTGTCCACTAAAGGATGAAGCTGCCTTTATATTGTGTGAGACCTCTGCTAGTGCCACTGGTTCCCGTAAGCTGGGTTTCACATGGCTGGCAGCAAGCTGACTGTAAAACTGCCCTGACTCATTACAAGCTAGTGACGTAGGAACATAAGCACATCGTCACTGGAGGAGGCCATTCAGCCCCTCGAACCTGTTCCACCATTCAATTAGATCATGGCTGATCTGTATCTTAACTCCATCTACCCGCCTTGGTGTAAGCGGTTTTTGCGGTGGCCAATTTCCTATGGTCCCTGCCGCAATCGCCATTATTGTAAGTGGTTTTGCCCCATCTGTAGCGAGCATGCAAACTCCCTTACTACAAGTCCTGGACAATCGGGATTACTGAGGACAGATTTGAACATGGACAGTGTTTTCGTGCTCACCCGTACAGTGTTTGTTAAGGTTAACAAAAACCACTCCACTCGCATACAGTACAAGCGGTGTGAACACAACAGTACAGTTTAAAACAGTACAACCCTGACTTGTCCAACAAGCCCCTGCCGTGCTGACTTACCACAGCCAAAAAAACACCTTCCCGTGAACTAAACTTTCACAGGACCCTTCCAACGCTAAACCCCCCCTGGTTTGGTAGGAACATACAGGCACCCCCTCACACAGCTAAGTGATCTTGTGGGTGTGTAGGCTTGACAATGCTCACCTAGATTGCCCCTTTTATCTTGCTTGCAGCTTCCTCCTGTGCGTTTCGGCTACCTGGTTCCGTACCGGCCTTGCGGCATGCGAGTCCCAGCCTTAGTCGACATTCGTCTCGGTTGGAAGAGCAAGGCTCAGCTCTTCTTGATGTTACGTTGTGTGGAGGGCAGGAGAGAGAGAGAGTGAGCTATCCAAACTGCTCTTTTTAAACCCCTCCAATACACAAACCGTTGTCTGTGGTTTTAATGGGCACATGGCCTGGGGGAATGGGTTTTCGATCTCTTGAATGGTTTGAAATGGTTTTTGATCTCTTTTTGATCTTCCTGCCGATTAACTTAACGAGTTCATCTTGACTAGAACAATGAGTCGTCAGCCTTGTTAATCAAGACTTGGGAGTGGGCCTCTCGGACCATTGTTCCCAGGACAGTTCTTTTCCATACAAATGAGTCATCTCCAGCTTGAGTGGGTTTTACACTGCTCCGCCCCCCCCCCCCCAAACAGCCTGTCCAGTTTTTAATAGGTGTTAAAAATCCAAAAATCCATGAAGTCTGTGGCGACTGCTACATTGGTTCCATAACCCTTAACACCCTCGCCTAACAACTTCGGTTTTGACATTTTCAATTGACCCCTAGCCTCAGCAGCGTTTTGTGGGAGAGGGTTCCAGATTTCAAGAAGATCCAGAAGACCTGCTCGAAATGAGTCTCCTTTCCGCCAATCTTACTGAGTCACTGCAGTTTTACATTTGGTTTGCAGCTGGCTTCAGGAACTCATAGCCCTAGTGTGGTGTTCGTGCCATGAGAGTGTTTTTCTGAGATATAGTAATGTACCACATTATTATGGCGCCTGTTAATGAATTCATTAAACACACTGCAGTAATCAGTTGAGGACACCTTCCTAAGATAGAATTGATGAAGCTTCTTGGTATATTAGACTTAGTATATAGAAGATGAAAGTTAATGGAAGGTGTTATATTGCACCTGTCAAATTTTCTATCCATCAGATCCTATTGAAACCTGTAAGGATCTTGTTTACCGCTAGGTCCATCCTTGGTGCTCTGCTTTACTTTCTCACAACTACTTACCATGATGTTCCTTCTACTTCTTGCAATAATTTGTTCAGTTTGGGCCTCCGTTCATAGCAATTGATCCTTTGGACAATACTTTGGGAGTACTGCACTGTCAGAGGTGCTGTCCTTCGGATGAGACGTTAAACCGAGGCCCCATCTGCCCTCTCAGGTGGATGTAAAAGATCCCACGGCACTATTTGAGGAAGGGTAGGAGAGTTCTCCGCAATGTCCTGGCCAATATTTATCCCTCAGCCAACATCACTAAAAAACAGATTCTCTGCTCGTTATCTCATCGTTGTTTGTGGCACCTTGCTGTGTGCAAATTGGCTGCTGCGTTTCCTAAATTACAACAGTGACTACATTTCTAAAGTTCCTCATTGGTTGTAAAGCGCTTTGGGACGGCCTTAGGATGTGAAAGACGCTATAGAAATGCAAATTCTTTGGGGGGAAAAATTGGGTTGATTTGCACCTCTCGTTAGTGCCCCTGGGGGGTGCTAATGGGGCACAAATCCCCTAGCACCCAGGCACACCGCCTCCCACGAAATTCAGCGGCAGGTTAGCCGCAACAGTAGCCGATAGTGCCCCGCAGTGCTGTTGCCGGCGATTATGTCATCGCTGTGCGCCGCGCCCCACTTGCGCCCTGGCAGCAAACTTCCCTTGCGCCCCTGACCCATCACCGGACAATAGGTGTGACTGGACCAGGGGACAGTTTTCCAGCGGCGGTGGTGGTCGTTAAAGGGGCGGGTGTCAGGCGGCCATTTAAATTTTGGCCGGCTGCCAGCACCTGCCCCCTTTCCCTTTTTTTTCCGGAGTGCTGGCCGCGATCGCTCAGCCCGGCACTCCTCTTGAGTGCCGGGCTGTTTTCATGGCACCCCACTCCACGGTGGTCTAGCAGGGGAGGAGGCCTACAATGACGCGGCGCTACATGCCGCCGTGTGTGGCGCTGTTGCACGTAGTGCCGCGAACGTCTGTAGTAGCGCCCCAAGAAGGAGGTGGAGTGTTTTCCAGTAACGCTCCACCTCCTGCTTGGGGTGCTACTACTAAATTTCCGGTGGAGGGGCGCTAACTTTTTCAGGGCACTAAAATTAGGGCCCCGGCGACATTTGGCGTCCCAAACGAGGCGCCACCCAATTTTCCCCCCTTTATTTCTTACTTGCAGGATTTTCCATCAGGTCCCTACAATGCAGAAGAACTTGCTGCGACATTCTCATTTCTCACAGTGATTCTTGCTGCACTCTTGTTTTTATACAGTAAATCTTGCTTCATGGAGTTATTTGCCTCAGTGCTTTTTTACTGCAGGGCTCTAGCTCTGAGCATTGACTCATTGTGAAGTTTCCATTTCTCACTATAATTTGCCTTGATCCTTGTGGCTCTGAATTCTCAGCATGGATTTATTGCCATCGTCTAAATTCTCCAGATGACTGACAGGGCTGATCGTTTTTTGGAATAGCTCAACAATGGTCTTGTTTTCTCTTGACTGTGTTCTGGTTCTTTGTAACTTGTCATAGGTATGCATCGTAACCCTTGCATTTCTCACAGGACTTTGTCATGTTGCCCATGTTTTCCTCAGACTGCCTTTGTATCGGAGAAGGAATTTTATTATTTTAAAGTTAATGATTTCATTTATCTTTATTTTTAGTTAATTTGTACTTATTAAAATGAGGAACAACAGTCCCAAGGAGATTTTCCACTTTTTGCATGGGCTGAGAATGAAGGCATGCTGGTTGCGAGAAAGCAGGCCACATTGTTTGATCCAGTAATAAATCAGATAAGGGGAGAATGGAGAGACAGGCAATGCATTGTGTCAACCTTGGCTTAGTGGTAGCACTCGCGCCTCTGAATCAGAAGGTCGTGGGTTCATAGTCCCGCTTGAGACACTTAAGTTCATAATCTAGGCTGACACTTTAGTGCACTACTGAGGGAGTGCTGCATTGTCGGAGGTGTCGTTCTTCAGATGAGACGTTAAACCGAGGCCTTGTCTGCCCTCAGGTGGATGTAAAAGATCCTGTGGCACTATTTGAAGAAGGGCAGGGGAGTTCTCCCCAGTGTCCTGGCCAATATTTATCCCTCAACTAACATCACTAAAATAGATTATCTGGTCATTATCACATTGCTGTTTGTGGGAGCTTGCTGTGCGCAAATTGGCTGCTGCGTTTCCTACATTACAACAGTCACTACACTTCTTAAGTTCTTCATTGGCTGTAAAACATTTTGGAATGTTGTGAAAGGCACTATATAAATGCAACTTCTTTCTTTTATTATTGTGTCTTTGAAATTTCTTTTTATTGACAGTTTTGATTAATTGTTTAGTACCTCTTTTGTACTGGCTTGGACTTGCTATTAGTCTCGATTCTTCAATGTTTTATTAATTTGCTGTTCTACTGTTTGTGCTGACAACTACTGGAACTTTCCAGGAGCATTTAGTCCTCAGGAAGATTTCCCATCACAAACACATGATCCAAATTATGGGCGGGAACTGTTAAAACTTTTATTGTTTTTGAAAGATAAAGTTAGGTGAGATACGGTGATCTTTCTAAATCAGCTGTCCTGCTATAATAAATGTATTAATTAGCAGTTTTAGTCTGAGCTCACAATCTGTCAGTGTTACACCCCTTCCCCTTCGCCCGGCACCTTCCCATGCAAGCGCAGGAGATGCAACACATGACCTTTTACCTCCACCCTTCCCACAGTCCAGGGCCCCAAACACTCCTTCCAAGTGAAACAGCAATTTACTTGTACTTCTTGCAATTTAGTATACTGTATTGGCTGCTCACGATGCGGTCTCCTCTACATTGGGGAGACCAAATGCAGATTGGGTGACCGCTTTGCGGAACACCTCCGTTCAGTCCGTAAGGGTGACTCCGAGCTTCCGGTCGCCTGTCACTTTAATTCTCCGCTCCACTCCCACTCTGACCTCACCGTCCTCGGCCTCTTACACTGTTCCAATGAAGCTCAACGTAAGCTCGAGGAACAGCACCTCATCTTTCGATTAGGCACTTTACAGCCTTCTGGACTCAACATAGAGTTCAACAATTTCAGACCATAACCTCTACCCCTATTCTTTTTTCCCCATTCATTTAAAAAAAAAATTACACTTCATCTAGAGCCATTTTTTTGTTTCTTAACTTGTCCCATTACCATCTCCTTTTGCCTTACACCATCTCTTAATGTCTCTTAATCTCTCCTGCCTTCCATCCTATCACAGACCTTACCTTGTGTTCTTTCCTTCCCTCCCACCTTTCCCTTAATTATGTGGCACTTTTTTCAAACGCCTTTTGGAAATCCATGTACACTACGTCAACTGCAATACCCTCATCAACCCTCTGTTACCTCATCAAAAAACTCGATCAAGTTGGTTAAACACAATTTGCCTTTGACAAATCCCTGCTGGCTTTCCTTAATTAATCCACACCTCAATTCAATTCAATTCAATTCAAATCGCTTTATTGGCATGATAAGGTACATCTTATGTTGCCAAAGCATCAAAATATATTTATGGTTGAACACATAAACGCAGTTCTATTCATACAGTGTATAAACAGGTATATCCCTGAGTGTATAAATATACATTCGCATTATTTATATATACTCTTTTCTTAGGTTTACTGGTTGTCCCTCTGTTCATGGCAAGCTGTAACATAGTGTGCCACCAGTGCTACACAGCTTCTCTCCTCCCCCAGTAGGTATGGGAGTTTTTGGTCGTCATTCAAATTTCTGAATTCAGGGCATATTTGTGAGAATTTTTGGTAGAAATTCTCCCTGATGCCCTGATATTTTCCACAGGCTGTGAAGAAGTGCATCTCTGTCTCCACTACTCCCTGACTGCAGTGAGAGCATATCCTGTCCTCTCTTGGCAGCCTGGTCTGCCTGTGTCTGCCTTTTTCGATCGCTAGGCTATGTTTGCTAAGTCTGTACCTTGTCAAGGTTTTTCTCAGTTTGTTATCCTTTACCATGGTCAGGTACTCAGCCATGTTGTATTGTCTGTTTAGGGCCAAGTAGCAATTGAGTTTGCTTTGGGTTTTTGTTGTTTCTGCCCAATATGACAGGTATTTTTCCTTTTGTTTAGTGACAATTGTGTTGGGTCGAATTCTCTGTGCTACGATGTCACTGTCCTGGGGCTGGTTATTGTTAGTAGTGTTAGTGGTTGCTTCACTGAGTCCCAGGACTAGTTGACTGAGGGAATTATTCTTTATGGTCCTCTCTTGGCATTTCAAGGCTTCGTAATGATAGCAGTGGGGGTTGCTCATTTTTAGGTGTTTCCAAAATTTGGTGGCTCTTTTTTGGATAGTAATTATTAGTGGAAATTGGTCTAGTTCTGCCCTGCATGCATTGTTAACGGTTTTCCTTTGAGTCCGGAGGATACTTTTACAGAATTCTGCATGTAGGATCTCAATTGGGTGTTTGTCCCATTTTGCAAATTCTTGTTGTGTTAGCGGTCCCCACACTTCACTGCCATAGAGTGCAATTGGTTCAATTACTGATTTGAAAATTTTGAGCCAAATGCTAATTGGGATTTCTATTTGGATTGATCTTTTAATGGCGTAGAAAGCCCTTCTTGCTTTCTCTTTCAGTTCATTCACAGCCAGTTTGAAATTTCCCGTAGAGCTGATTTTTATGCCCAAGTATGTGTAGTTAGTGGTTTGTTCAATTTTAGTTGTTCCTAGTGTGAGATTTATTTTGGGTCCCTGATGTCTGGATCTTTGTTGGAACACGAGGACTTTGGTTTTTTGGAGGTTTATTGTCAGGGCCCAGGTCTGACAGACTGATTCCAGCAGATCCAGGTTCTGCTGTAGACCCTCCTTAGTTGGTGACAGCAGAACCAGGTCGTCTGCATAGAGGAGGAATTTAACCTTGGATTCATATAGGGTGAGGCCGGGTGTTGTAGATTGTTCAAGTAGTTTTGCCAATTCATTTATGTAAATATTAAAGAGTGTCGGTGAGATTGGCGAGCCCTGCGTCACCCCCCGCCCCTGTGGGAAGTATTTTGTTTGTTTGTCTCCAATTTTAACTGCACATTTGTTGTTTGTATACATTGATTTAATTACATCATATGTTTTTCCCCCTACCCTGCTTTCGATAAGTTTCAGGAATAGACCGTCGTGCCAGATGGAATCGAAAGCCTTCTGGAAATCTATAAAGCATGCGTAGATTTTGCTTTTGTTTTGATGGACGTGTTTGTCAATTAGGGTCTGTAGGGTAAAGATATGATCTGATGTTCTATAGTTTGGCAGGAATCCAATTTGGCTTTTACTCAAGACATTGTGCTCCTCAAGGAAGTTTATAAGTCTTTTGTTTATGATACTACAGAAAACCTTTCCCATGTTACTGTTTACACAGATGCCTCGATAGTTATTTGGGTCACCTTTATCCCCACTTTTGTATATGGGCGTTATGAGTCCTTTGTTCCAGATATCAGGGAAGTAACCGACACTCAGAACCAAGTTGAAGAGTTTCAGTATAGCCAATCTCATTTTATCGTCCGTGTGTTTAATCATCTCGCTTAGGATGCCGTCTGCCCTGCAAGCCTTTCCTGGTCGCAGGTCCTTGAGTTTTTCAATTAGCTCTTTTTCAGATATTATGGTGTTTATCGAGTTTTGGTTATCTTTTATGGCAGATTCTAGCTTTGCCAGTTTTTCGCATATTTGGTATTGCTCTGGGCTTAGTGTGTTTTTCTGGTATAATTTTTCAAAATGGTTTTCCCATGTGTCACCGTTTTGAATGGCCAATTCATCGTGTTGTTTTTTGTGTAATGTATTCCAGTTGTCCCAGAAACAATTGGAATCAATGGATTCCTCAATGGAGATGAGCGTATTCTTAATATACTGCTCTTTCTTGGTTCTGAGTGTGCGTTTGTATTGTGTTAGTGCCTGACAATAAGTAAGGCGTAATTCCTCGTTTTCTGGTTGTCTGTGTTTTTGGTTTGATATTTTTCTGAGTTTTTTCCTCATGTTCTGGCAATCGGAGTCAAACCATTTTTCGTAGTTTTTTGTTTTGGGTTTGTTCTTTCGAACTTTCAAGTTTGACATTGATGCCAGATTATCAAAAATATTATTTAGGTTATTCACTGCCCAGTTTACGCCTTCTTTATTGTGTGTGTATGTATTTTCCAGAAAGGTGTCCAAGAGAGCTTGAGTTGTTTGGTTGCTAATTGCTTTCTGGTATATTTTCGTGCTATTTTTGGCCCATCTGTAAGATTTTTTAATGTTGTACAGTTTACTGGGTTGTGTTTCTGTGTTGGTTGTTTCTGTCCTTTCAAGATATGCAGTAATTTGACTGTGGTCTGACAATGTTGTTTGCGGTTTGACGGTGAATGTTCTGAAAGAGGATGGGTTTAGATCTGTAATCATATAGTCTACGGTGCTGAAGCCAAGAGGTGAGCAATAGGTGGGTCTTCCTAGGAAGTCTCCCAATAACCTACCATTGACAATGTACAGACCCAGGCTTCAACAGAGCTGCAGTAGCTGTTTTCCGTTAGTATTTGTCTGTTTGTCGCAGTTATGCCTGTGTGGATGGGAAGGGAGGTCAAAATGGTTATTCCCAAATATGTAATTATTCCCGTGATTGTTGGTGAAGTCTGGTTCTTCTCCCGTTCTTGAGTTGAGGTCCCCACATATCAACACATTTCCCTTGGCCTGGAATTGGATAATCTCCCTCTCTATGTTGGAGAAGGTGTCCTCTTTGAAGTACGGGGAACCTGTCGGGGGGATATAGAGTGTGCAAATGAAAATATCTTTCCTGCTGGAGATGATGCCCCTCTTAATTTTTAGCCATAAGTGGTTTTCGCCCTTTTCCACAAATTCAATGCAACTCCTAAGTTCTGCTTTGATCCAAATCAGTATGCCTCCAGATTCTCTGCCCTGGGTTACTCCTGGCAATTTATTGGAGGGGACCACCAGCTCTGTGTACCCAATGGGACAGCCAGTGTGTCCTTCTCCTCTACACCAGGTTTCCTGTAGAAAGATAATGTCTAGATTTTTAATCTCATCTAGGAACTCTGGGGTCTCACTCTTCATGCCAAGCATAGAAGAGCGTAGACCTTGGATATTCCAGGTTGATATATATAAGGATTTCATGCTAAACTTGATTTTTTTTTTCTGTGATCGGTTAAAATATGATAAATAGTAAAATGTGTTTGTCGTGTCTAAATGGGGAAAAAAGAACATTTCAATTGTCTATAAATGCTGAGGATAATTGGTTACAAATTTTTCTAACAACTAGTCCTTATTTTTTCTGGTCCATAAGGCGGGAGTGGATGCTGCTGATCGCCTGCATTATGTCTCTTAGTGGATTGCCTCTGCCAGTGGTGTTGTGTGTGCTCTGAGCACATCTCCCTCCGTCTGGTTGGGGGTGGTCCTGTTCCCCTGTAGTACATGAGTGGTGCAGTTCCGACATTGTTGTTGTGCATGGGGATCCTCTCTGTTCCCGGTTGGTGTGGTGATGGTCTTTGTGGTAGTCCTGATCTGTATCCCGTTGGTCTTTGGTGATCGGGAGGGGGTCTTTTTGGGATCAGGTTAAACGCGACGTCCTTCAGGTCCTTTGCAAAGACTGACATTTGGTTCCTGTGGATATGGACTCGGTCGTAAAGACATTCCACATTGAGGGTGGGGTGTTGGGCCAGGTGCACGTTATGTTTTGATTCACAGTCTCTTGCTATTCTTGCATTTATCTCTTGGATTAATCTGTTGTTGAAGTCTCTTCTCGGCAATATTGTTGAAACCGTGATTCTAGTGTTTGGGAAGGTGTCGCTTGCCTTCTTGATCATTGATCCTAGCGATGTTGCTACCCTTTCCTGCAGAGCTCTTAGTTCATTTGTGCCGGTGTGTATTATTATGTGTTGGGGGGAGCCGAATTGTGTTTTGGTCAGCCATTCTAGGGCTCTGTCTGTTGTTGGGCACCAGAGCTTTTCTACTTTGCGTCTAGGGAAGAGCCTTTTCTCCCATAGATATTTCTCATTTGAGTCTATGAGTATTACTATGTCTGCCTTGTTGGTGTTTACTGGTTTGTGGCTTTCCTCTGGACTCCCCGGTTGTGTGTTGGACCGGTGTGGTCGTGTCTGGTGTGAGCGATCCTCTTGTGACTGGGTTTCAGTGTGCTGGTCGGTCTGTGTGGCTCCCCCTGTATTGTGGGTCTGCTGCTGTTGTTCATTGTGAGAGTGTAGCTGCCCAGTCTGGCTTTGTACTGTCTTATCTCTTGCCTCTGGCTGTTGTGCTACTGCCGCTCTCTCTCCCCTGTGTCTCTCTTTGTCTTTCTGCAGCTCTTTCACCTGATTCTGAAGTAAGTTCAGCTCCCTCCTGTGTCTCTCCCTCTCTTGGTCTTGTTCTTTTTTTATTGCTGCTTGGTCGGATTTCATTTGAAGGACCTCATTTGTAAGTTTAACCAGCTGTGTCTCCAGCTGGTTAAATTTCTCCTTTAGTTGAACCGGGCTGTGTGGTCTCTGGGTGTGTGTCTGGTCGGAGTTGGAGGGCTCACTCACTTCCTGGCTCGGCTGATTTTCTCTTGGTGAGCTGGAGGTGGTAGGGGGAGAATGTGTGCCTTTCTCTCTGATATTTCTGTTGGTCGAATCTACCATGAGGTTGTGGGGCCCCGGGGTGTGTGTCGGGTCGGAGCTGGAGCTATCCAAGTGACTGTTAATTTTGTCCCTGATTACTGTTTCTAAAAGCTTCCCCACTACCGAGGTTTCCAGTTTCCTGGCCCCAACCGCTTCCTTTTCACCATGGACGTACAATCCCTCTACACCTCCATCCCCCACCCGGATGGCCTGAGGGCACTCCGCTTCTTCCTTGAACAGAGGCCCGACCAGTCCCCATCCACCACGACCCTCCTCCGCCTGGCTGAACTTGTTCTCACATTGAACAACTTCCCCTTTAACTCCACTCATTTCCTCCAAATCAAAGGTGTTGCCATGGGTACCCGCATGGGTCCTAGCTATGCCTGCCTTTTCGTGGGCTATGTGGAACAATCTTTGTTCCAGTCCTACTCGGGTCCCCTCCCTCACCTCTTTTTCCGATACATTGATGACTGTATCGGTGCCGTTTCCTGCTCTCGCCCCGAACTTGACAATTTCATTCACTTTGCCTCCAATTTCCACCCTTCCCTCACCTTCACATGGTCCATCTCTGACTCTTCCCTTCCCTTCCTCGACTTCTCCATCTCCATCTCTGGGGATAGGTTATCGACCAATATTTACTACAAGCCCACTGACTCCCACAGCTACCTGGACTACACTTCCTCCCACCCCGCTTCCTGTAAGGACTCTATTCCATTCTCCCAGTTTCTCCGCCTCCGCCGTATCTGCTCCGACGATGCCACCTTCCACACCAGTGCTTCAGACATGTCTTCCTTTTTCCGCAACCGAGGATTCCCCTCTACCGTGGTTGACACTGCCCTCGACCGTGTCAGTTCTATCTCCCGCACCTCTGCCCTCACCCCTGCCCCTCCCTCCCGGAACCACGATAGGGTTCCCCTTGTCCTCACCTTTCACCCCACCAGCCTCCACATTCAACGGATCATCCTCCGGCATTTCCGCTACCTCCAAAGTGATCCCACCACCAAACGTATCTTCCCCTCCCCTCCCCTTTCAGCATTCCGCAGGGACCGCTCTCTCCGAGACACCCTAGTCCACTCCTCTATCACCCCAAACAGCCCTTCCCCTTCGCCTGGCACCTTCCTGTGCAAGCGGAGGAGATGTAACACCTGCCCCTATACCTCCCCCCTCCCCACTGTCCAGGGCCACAAACACCCCTTCCAGGTGAAACAGCGATTTACTTGTACTTCTCGCAATCTAGTATACTGTATTCGCTGCTCACGATGCGGTCTCCTCTACATTGGGGAGACCAAACGCAGATTGGGTGACCGCTTTGCGGAACACCTCCGTTCAGTCCGTAAGGGTGACCCCGAGCTTCCGGTCGCCTGTCATTTCAATTCACCACTCCATTCCCACTCGGACCTCACCGTCCTTGGCCTCTTGTACTGTTCCACGGAAGCTCAACGTAAACTCGAGGAACAGCACCTCATCTTCCGATTAGGCACTCTGCAGCCTTCCGGTCTCAATATCGAGTTCAACAATTTCAGATCATAACCTCGGCCCCTATTTCATTTTTACTTATATTTTTCCACTCCTTTCCTCCCCCCCCCCCCCTTTCCTTTTGTTTCTCTCTCACACCTGGCAGCTATCTTTCGCCCTGCCAGTACACTTTACACCTAATCCCAGCATATTACCATCTCGTCTAGCTTCTAATCTCTTTTACTTCTTTTGGGTCTTTTATTCTTTTGTCCGATCGCAGCCCTGCCTTCGACCTAGTTCCTTTTCTCTCCAGTTTTGAAGAAGGGTCAAACCCGAAACGTCAACTCAAATTTCTCTCCACGGATGTTGCCTGACCTGCTGAGTTTTTCCAGCATTTTCTGTTGTTATTTCGGATTTCCAACATCTGCAGTATTTTGCTATCGTGGCCTGTAGTTGCTGGGTTTATCTTTATACCCTTTTTTGAACAATGGTGTAACATTTGCAATTCTCCAGTCCTCTGGCACCACACCCATATCTAAGGAGGATTAGAATATTATGGCCAGTACCTCCACGATTTCCGCCCTCAAATCCCTCAGCATCTTAGGAATAATCCCATCCACTCCTGGTGATTTATTTACTTTAAGTACAGCCAGTCTTTCTAATACCTCTTCTTTATTGATTTTTATTATCCTATCAAGTGTCTCCACTACATCCTCCTTCACTATGTCTATGGCAGCATCCTCTTCCTTGGTGACGATAAATGCAAAGTACTCATTTAGTACCTCAGCCATACCCTCTGCCTCCAAGCATAGGTCTCCTTTTTGGTCCCTAATCGGCCCCACCCCTCCTCTTACTACCCTTTTACTATTTATATGACTGCACAGAGGCAGAGGCCTGCACCCAGATTTGCTGATGACTCCCTCCATATGCTTATGGACGGAGTCAGAGCACGTAGGGAGGTCCTCTTCCCTTCCGATGGGCGGAAGAGACCTTCCCAGGAGATCAAGACTGCCTGATTGCAGATTGCAGAGGAGGTCACAAGTAGGGATGTGGTCAGGAGGACCTGGGTGCAGTGGCTCAAACCTTACAATGATCTCATTAGATCAGGAAACATTAGTACAAAGCCACACTCACCTTCATCCTCCTGTGCCTCTTATCACATCCCCATCACTCTGCCTTCTCAACCCTTTTCATACACATCCTTACTCACACCAACTTGCACCTCCACCCATCTCTCTCTGTCTACATTATCACTTCTCCATTTCACTAGCTACCCCTCACACTCACCCTCATCCTAATGCAAGCATATGAACTAAACACACACAAGGGTAGCCACTTGGGTGTTTTACCCAATATTTATGTAAAGTTTCTGTTAATGCGATGTCAAACATTGAAACCTTTATTTTCAACACTTTCTGGTCTTGGACAGATTTGTGTGCACCTTTGAAAGTGGCTTAGTGAGTTGCAGTGAATGGTGAGACATAACAGTACCCCTCACACTAGTGATGAGTGTGAAAGGAATGGCTTGGTCATTGTGGGGATGCTTTATGGTGTTGGTGTGAGGTGGTGCCAAACTGGTGCATCATGTAGCAGCCATATCGGTGTACAGAGTAAAGTTAACTAAATCTGGCCATGATGAGGCCATCCCTGGCCTCCCAGGCAACAACGTGGTCATGTGCTGATGCCCTCTGTCCTGTGCAGCATCAGGTGATTGTGAAGAAAGTTGGTGTTGTTGTTGTTGGTGCTGCTGGTGTGCCTGGTGCTGCTGGTGTTGGAGCTCATCGTGGTGGGATCCTGAGGACCAAGGTGAGACAATATAAATGGCACCCATGTTGATGGAATAGATGGCAGGTGAAGCACAGATGACAGAAGCATTCTGTCAATGGTGAGAGAGTTCTTCCAATGAGGTGAGACTGGATAGAAACTTTGCTGGAAAGACTTGCATCCTCCAGAATCTGTGCTGGAAATGGAGCAACAGCTTCTTCCTGAGGAAATTGATCATCTGTCAGGTGGGAGCTTTTACTGTACATTTCATGCTGTCATGTAATCAGCTGGAGCAATGGCCACTGAACTCCCGCCTCAGGTTGACAGATTTGCTTCCCGAGCTGCGTGAATCCCGTGGCCATGCAGGGAAATTTAAAATGTTGGGGGGAAAAGGTTTTTAAGTGCCTGTAAGCTACCTGATAATGATTTCAATTGGGTCGCCCGCTGCTGCCGGTTGGGTCGGCTCGGCAATGACAGACGAGCCTGGGGGAAAGGCGCATGGGGGCAGGATGACAGCGGGTTCCCGACCCACCACCGATCACGCCTGCTCCCATCCTGGAAAACACTGGCGCAAGTGTTTTTGATAAAGTAGACCCTGCAAATGAGTTGTTTATATCACGTTAAAAAAGAGAACAGTGTAGGAATTAACGAATTTCTACAAATAACTGAGAACGACACCAGAGAACAATTAAACAGGTCTTTACTCAACGGAGATGCCATGAGGACTGCCTGGGCGGTCCCATGGTTTGCGACGTGGCGCCATTGTGTTTGCCTGCGTTTTCCCATGCTCTTAAAAGGGCCACGCCCGTACATGCAAACTCTATATACAAAACACAGTAATGCCTAACACAATGGTACAGGTTTAGGCTGGTGTTAGAACATCGTTAAAGAGAATTATATACAGTTAGCCAGAGTCATTCAGTGGTTCTGCCACATGCGCCCCCCCAGAATTCGCTTTAACGGACAAAGTCAAACGGTGAGGGGGAACGACTCCTGTACTCTCGAGGTGGAGGCTGCTGGTCGGCTGGCGGTCTGGCGGGCAGTCGCCCTTGGTCTGCCGTAACGACGATGGGTGGCCGAACCCGTCTCGGCGGTTGTGCTGTCTCGACGGGGTGGTCGAGGTCCAAATGTGCCGGCTTTAAGCGGTCGACCGAAATGTGGTCCGGTTTACCACCGACATCTACCGTGAAGGTTTTGACCCCTGCTTCCAACACGCGGAAGGGACCGGTATATGGGGCCTTGAGCGGATCCCTATGTGCGTCATGGCGAATAAAAATGTATTCGGCCTTGTGAAGCTCCGTGGGAATGTGTGACCTCTGCAGCCCATGGTGCGAAGTGGGCACCGGTGCGAAACATCTGGCCGCCTCTTGGTGACTAGCAAGCTGGGCAGATGCGGACCAGGGCTCCGTCGATGTTGGTAGGAAATCCCCTGGGACTCGCAGCGGCTGACCATACACGAGTTCCGCTGATGAAGAGTGAAGGTCTTCTTTGGGGGCCGTGCGAAGGCCCAACAGGACCCACGGTAGCTTGTCTGCCCATCCAGCGTCCTGGAGGCTGGCCCTCAGGGCGGCTTTCATTGAGCGGTGGAAGTGTACACAGAGGCCATTCGCCTATGGGTGGTAGGCTGTGGTGCGGTGCAATTTGACACCGAGTCCTTTGGCCACTGCATTCCAGAGTTCAGATGAAAACTGCGGTCACCTGTCCGATGAAATATCTGCGGGCACTCCAAAACAGGCGATCCAGGAGGAAATGAACGCCCTGGCCACGTCCGCTGAAGTAGTGGATGACAGGGGGACCGCCTCTGGCCATCTGGTGGTGCGGTCAACCATGGTCAGGATGTGTGAAAAACCATGGGAGGGTGGGAGTGGTCCTACCAGGTCCACGTTGACATGGTCAAAACATCGCTCCGGAACTGTGAAGGTGGCCAACGGAGCTTTGATGTGGCGCTGTACCATGGCCTTTTGGCAGACCACGCAGGTGTTGGCCCAGTCGCAGATGTCTTTATGCATGCCATGCCATACAAATTTCGCTGACATCAGTTTCTGAGAGGCCTTCATTCCAGGGTGTGACAGCACATGTATGGCGTCGAACACTTTGCGGCACCAGACGACCGGCACGACAGGGCGAGGATCCTGTACGGAGACGTCACACAACAGCGTGGTACCTGCCGAATGGAACTTGACATCGGCCAACTGCAGGCCAGTGATGGCCATTCTGTAAGCTTGGACTTCCGGGTCTGAGGCTTGGTCCGCTGCCATGAGGGCGTAGTCGATGCCCAAATGAACCGTATTGACGAACGCACGGGAGAGGCAGTCTGCCACCAGGTTGTCCTTACTGGCCACGTGCCGTATATCCGTGGTGAATTCGGATATGTAGGTCAGTTGACGCTGCTGTCGGGCTGACCACGGTTCGGCGGTCTTGGACATTGCAAAGGTCAACGGCTTATGGTCCACAAAGGCGGTGAAAGGACGTCCTTCCAGAAGGAACCGAAAATGGCGGATGGCCAGAAAAAGGGCGAGCAACTCCTGGTCGAACGTGCTGTATGCTCTCTTGTTCTGCCATAGTTGACGGCTGAAGAATGCCAATGGCTGCCACATCCCGTTCACCCACTGCTGTTGCACAGCATCGCCTGCGTAGTCCGACGCGTTGGTGGTGAGGCCGATGGTGGCTCCTGGCAGCGGGTGCACCAGCATAGTCGCGTTGGCCAAGGCGCTTTTGGTGTTGGCGAATGCTCGGGCCATGGCATCCGTCCAGTCTACCGGGTTCTTGCCAGTCTTGCCCCTGAGGGCCTCATACAGGGGCTGCATGAATAGCGCCTTAGGCACGAAACGGTGGTAAAAGTTTACCATGCCTAGGAATTCCTGCAGGGCCTTTATGTTCTGCGGGCATGGAAAGGAAGTCACCGCCTCTACCTTCAAAGGTAAAGGAACCGCCCCCTCGGAGGAGATGCGATGCCCCAGGAAGTCAATTTGGTGCAGGCCAAACTGACACTTGGCCGGGTTGATAATCAGGCCGTGTTGGCTGAGGCGTCGAAAAAGGATGCGTAGGTGACAGGTATGTTCTTCCTTAGTAGGACTGGCAATTAGAATGTCATCCAGGTATACGAAGAGGAACTTGAGGTCCCGCAGCACGAAGTCCATCAGGCGTTGGAAAGCCTGGGCGGTGTTCTTTAACCCAAACGGCATTCTTAAAAACTCGAAGAGGCCGAATGGGGTGATGGCTGCGGTCTTCTAGACATCATGTGGATGAACTGGGACCTGGTGGTAGCCCCAGCCAAGGTCGACTTTAGAGAACACGGTGTTCCCTGCCAAATGGGCAGAGAAATCCTAGATATGGGGGATCGGGTACCGATCGGGTGTGGTGGCGTCGTTTAGGCGTTGATAGTCACCACAAGGCCGCCATCCGCCGCCAGGCTTCGGGACGATATGGAGGGGTGAAGACCAGGGACTATTTGACCAGTGAATAATCCCTAACCGTTCCATGGTTGCGAACTCCGCCTTTGCGACAGCCAGGTTCCAGGCACCGGGCCTGCGCGTAGACCGGGGGGCCATTGGTGGTGATGTGGTGTTCCACGCCATGTTTCGTGGCTGTGGAGGAGAACGTGGGTCTTGTCAGGTCAGGGAATTCGCCGAGCAGGCGAGCAAACTCATCAGGAGTCGGGAACGCACAGGAGACGGTGCGTGACGTAGTGTTACTGCGGTAACACGGAAGAGAATTAAAAGTTGCTGCTTTGATCAGCCGCCGGTTCCTGACATCGACCAGCAGGCTGTTGGCGCACAGGAAATCCGCGCCGAGGAGGGGCTGGGAAACTTTGGCTGTAACAAAATCCCAGTGAAAACGTTGCCCCCCCGAGGCACACCTCCACTCGCCGTCTGCCGAAGGTCTGAATTGCTCCGCCATTGGCCGCTTCAAGGGTGGGGCCGTGATTCCCCGTCTGCACCTCGAGGGCGGACGCGGGTAAAATGCTGCACTGTGCTCCGGTGTCACACAGAAACTGATGACCAGAGAGAGTGTCGGTGATGAACAGCAATTTTCCCGCATTGCCGACCGCCATCGCTGCCACGGGTTGCCCGTTAGACCCGTTCCTCGGTGGTCGCAGTGTCAGTCGTTGGTTTTTTTGGGGAAAACTGCAGGAAGGGTGGCAACGCTTCGCCTTCGTGCCGAACTGCGCGTGGTAGAAACACAGCCCAGCAGGTTGATGAGCTGGGGCGGCGTCTGGGGGGATGGGTGCCTCGTGGCGGCGCAGTGCTGCCGAGTTACAGCAAAAATTTTGTCAGCCTCCGCAGCGAGTGTTGCGCAGCCTTCAACTTCAGATCTGGCCAGGGCAGCTTGTACCTGTTCAGGCAGTTGGCTGAGGAAAATCTTGCGGAATAGGAAACATTCCCGTTCTGAGCCCAGGAGTGTGAGCTTTTGGCTCATTAACTCTGAAGGCTTGGAGTCCCCGAGCCCGGGCATAGCGAGTAATCGACGGGCGCACTCCAATTTCATGAGCCTGAAAACCTGCAGTAACCGCGCTTTGAGGATTTCATACTTGCGCTCCGTTGGGGGGTTTTCGAGGAGGCTGATGATCCAAGAGGCGGTAGAGCTGTCGAGTGCGGAGACCACATAAAGCTACTGTAATGATCAGTAACCTGTCATTCTAGAATGGTACATTAGGTGGAGCTGTAGAGCTGTATGTATATAAGAGTAGGCTACCCACAAAGCAGTAGTCAAGCTGGATGCTGTACAAATCCACATGGCATGAATAAAGTGACTAGCTAGAAGCTAGATGTTCATAATGAAAACGACTAGTTATTAATGAACATAACATGGTACCAGGATTGGTAAAATCTGCTGAAAATTGTGAAACACGGCATGGAGACTTTGAAGCTACTGGAGGGTTTGAAACTCACAGGGAATGTCGACTGCAATTGGTGGACTTTCAAACAACAATTCGAACTCTACATTGCTGCCATTGGATTCAGTACGAAGCCAGATGCAAGGAAAATAGCGTTGCTGCTCACGGTTGCAGGCCCGCAGGTGATAGAGGTATTTAATACATTTGTATTTAATCAAGAGGAGGACAGAGAAAAACTGGACGATGCGCTAAAGAAGTTTGATACACATTGTTCTCCCAAAAAGAACAAAACCTATGAGAGATACGTGTTCCATTCACGGACACAGCAGCAAAATGAGACTTTTGATAGCTTTGTGACCGATCTGAAGCTGAAAGCACAGGCATGTAATTTCTCTGATCTGAAATCATCCATGATTCATGACCAGATTGTGTTTGGTATTCATGATGAAAAGGTCAGGGAACGTCTGTTGAGAGAAACCGAACTAACATTGGAAAATGCTGTGAAAATATGCCAAGACAGTGAGCTAGCTCAAAAGCACGCGAAGACTTTCAGTGAAATTAATAATGATGCGACTGTAATGAGTGACTGTGCTGCCATCGGTGCTGTGCCCTACAAAGGAAAGAAACGGGCAGAACAGAAATAAAAAGCAATCGGAGGAAGGAATTTTTAATTGTAAACGCTGTGGTTACAAACACCAATCACGACAATGCCCAGCATTTGGAAAAATGTGCACAAAATGTCATGGAAAGAATCACTTTGCCAAACAATGCTTTTCAAAAGTAAAAACTAAGAAAGGGCAATGAGTTAATGTGATTGAGGATGCTGATTTAAGTGAGACATTTTCTGTAGGAATGGTGTCATGTGACAATATCAAAAAGGATACAGAAAATGTGCAGCCCTCAGGAATGGACACTGCTGAACATAAAGTTAATGCAGTAAAAGAGGACAAATGGAAGATGCCACTGCGGGTAAATGGAGCATTAGTTACATTGAAACTAGACACTAGGGCAAAAGCAAACTTAATCAGTATGAGTGACATTAAAAATATGAAAGAAAAGCCCAAAATACAAAAAAAGTCAGTACTACTGAAAAGCTATAATGGACAGAAAATAGATAGCTTAGGTGTATGCAGACTTAAAGTGACAGTCAAAGACAAAGTGCATCATCTCATGTTTTCTGTTGTGGCTGAAGGACTTGATTCACTACTAGGTGACAAAGCTTGTGAGGGCTTAGAACTGGTCAAGAGAGTCTACCGTATAAACTGTGCCATAAGCAGACCAGATGACAAGATGGATTCTGTAGTGAGTAATTTCCAGGATGTGTTCAAAGGATTTGGAGTTCTACCATTCACTTACAAGATCCAGCTAAAGGAGGATGCTCAGCCAGTGGTACATGCTCCACGGAGAGTTCCAGCACCCCTGCGTGACCGGCTCAAGAAAGAACTGGACAGAATGACCACACTAGGAGTCATCAGGAAAGTCAAAGAGCCAACAGACTGGGTTAACTCCATGGTATGTGTAAAGAAAAAGAACAATGATCTAAGAATATGCATGGATCCAAAGGACTTAAATGCAAACATAAAACGTGAACACTACCAGATTCCCAAGCGAGAAGAAATCACCAGTGAAATGTCAGGTGCCAAATACTTCACAAAGCTCAATGCCTCACAAGGATTTTGGCAACTAAAACTGGATGACGAGAGTACCAAATACTGTACCTTCAACACACCATTTGGCAGGTATTGTTTTCTCAGAATGCCTTTCGGGATAATATCTGCATCCGAAATCTTTCATAGAGCGATGGAACACATAATTGAAGGTCTGGAAGGAGTTCGGGTCTATGTTGATGACATCATCATTTGGGGCTCCACACTGAAAGAACACAATGAGAGACTGACTAAAGTGCTACAGAGCATACGCCAGAATGGACTGAAGCTCAACAAAGCCAAGTGTCAGTTTGGCGTCCAGGAAGTCACTTTCCTAGGAGATAATCTATCTGGTAAAGGAATAGAGCCAGATATGGAAAAAGTAAACGCCATACTCAACATGCCCCGACCCACTGACAAAAAAGGAGTGCTACGCATCATGGGGATGATAAACTTCATTGGAAAGTTCATTCCTAACTTGTCAGCCAAGACAGCCTGTCTGCGAGACCTGCTACGTAAAACAAATGAGTTCACATGGACAGAAGACATGAACAAGAGTGGATGAACCTCAAAACAGTGCTGACAACCACACCTGTACTCACCTTCTTTGACCCAACAAAGAGAATCAAAGTGTCAATGGATGCATCAAAAGATGGCCTAGGTGCGGTCTTGCTACAAGCAGAGGGTGAAGATTGGAAGCCTGTTGCCTATGCCTCCAGGTCTATGACTGATTCTGAGTGTCGATACGCCCAGATTGAAAAGGAATGTCTAGGCTTGGTAGTTGGACTAGAAAAGTTCCATGGCTACATATATGGACTTCCCACCTTCACAGTTGAGACAGACCACTGCCCACTGGTTGCCATCATAAAAAAAAATCTGAATGAGATGTCTTCAAGGATTCAACGACTCATGATAAAGCTGCAAAGATATGACTTTGAACTGATCTACACACCAGGCAAAGACATAGTGTTAGCAGATGCACTATCCTGAGCACCCACAATGAGTCATGTGAGCTCTAATGAAGAAGACGTGGATGTTCATGTGAGTATGGTCACTGCTGCGCTGCCCATGTCAGACACAAAATCAAAGCAAATAGCAGAAGAAACAGTAAAAGATAGTGTTACAAACAGTATGGTGAACATTCATCATGGTTGGCCAAAAGGTTCCTGTCCAAAGTACTTGTACATCAGGTCAGAGTTGAGTGTCGCAAGTGGACTATTACTAAAACAGAACAGAATAGTCATTCCACAGGCTCTACGTCAAGACATGCTCAAAAGGATTCATGAGGGACACCTCGGAATTGAAAAATGCAAAAGGAGAGCAAGAGACACTGTTTATTGGCCTGGCATAAATAAGGACATTGAGAACATGATAGGCAAATGTGAGACATGTCAGAAACACCAAAACAAACAAGCAAAGGAACCAATGATAGTGGCTGACTTACCAACAGCACCATGGCAAAAGGTTGGTATGGACCTTTTTCATTTGAATGGTAAAGACTATCTAATAGTGATTGACTACTAATCTAACTATCCTGAGATGGTGCTGCTTTCAAGCACCACAGCAAGCAGTGTCATAATACATGCTAAATCCATCTTCACCAGACATGGAATTCCCAGGATTGCCGTTAGCGACAATGGTCCGTGCTTCAACTGTAAGGAGTGGCAACAGTTTGCAGCACATTATGACTTTCAACACATCACATCCTGTCCTCTGTATGCTCAGTCGAATGGTAAGGCAGAAAAAGGCATTCAAGTTCTCAAACAGCTACTGAAGAAAGCGACAGAAAGCAAGTCTGATCCTTATCTCACCCTGCTGAGCTACCGAGCCTCACCTTTAGACTCTGGTTCTTCACCTGCTGAACTCCTAATGGGTCATAAGTTGCGTACCACGCTGCCCTGCTGTGCAAAAGAAAAGCAGAGTAAGGAACTGAGACAGAGGGCTGGATTTTCCTAAGCCCCTGGAGTCGGGTTGGAGGCGTGCGGGCGATAAAAATCAGAGATCCGGGGGTCCCGACCCCATCCCGCCTCCAACCCGCCTCCATGTCAATTTCATAGGAGTCGGGTTCCCGACAAGTGCTGGAACCCGACTCCCAGAGGCGGGAAGGGATTAAAGGCAATTAAACTGCCTGTTAACAGATAGTTAACAGGTAGTTTTTTGCCTATTTGCGATTTTTATTGCAGGTTTGTGGGCTTCCCGACAGCTCCAAACCACGAAAAGTTTTCGAGGCGGGACGTGGGTCTGAGGTCTTGGAGGGGTCGAGATGCCCAGTGTTCAGGTGAGTGAGGGGTGCAGGAGTGCAAAGGTAAGTGTTTTGCAAGTGTTTAAATAAGTTTAACTTACTTTTACTTACCTTTACAGGAGTCCTGCATTCCGGTGTCGGGAGTCGGCTGCAAAAACCACAGAAGCTCCGATTTAAAAAAAAACAGCTTCTTTGTTTCTACAGCAAAATGATTTTAAAGTTATCCTGAGAAAGGACTGAGGCTGAATTAGCAGTTTTTCAGTGCTTGACAGCTACAAACAGCTGTTAAACACTGATATTTCATGTGCCAAAAGCTTTTGACAGATGAAATGTCAATCTCTGACGTCACCTGTTGCCGGGTGGCCCTTAATTGGCCTGCTGAGCCCACAGGGCGGGCTCAACAAGGTCAATCAGAGGAAAATCCAGTGGGTTGGCCACATCTCCATGGAGGCGGGACAACAAGCCCGAATGTGGGTTTCCCACCTCCAACCCGCCCCCGTAGCAAAATCCAGCCCAGAGACTTCAACTGCTAAAGCTGAAACAGAAATCATACTATGACAAGTCATCCAAAACTCTGAAACCATTGACAAGGGATGATGTTGTCAGGATTGAGGATCCAGATGCATGGAACAGGAAAGCTACAGTTCTTGAGGAAGTAGGACCAAGGTCATACACTGTTAGAACTGAGGAAGGACAGATTCTCAGGAGGAACCGCCGTTCCCTCCTGAAAACACAAGAAACCATCCAAGAACTAATCGATGACAATGCCGCAACTGAATCTTGTCACTCACCACCAGAACAATCTAACACAAACACACATACAGGCTCTCATGAAAACACATCAGACTTACCTGTGCTGAGAAGATCCACACGTGAAGTAAGAAAGCCTGATAGACTTAATCTTTGAGTATAAAGTAAAGCTTTGAAAATGTGTTGACTGTTGTGAAAATGTTTATGTTTATAGAGCACTAACAAAAGTGTTACTGATATCATCTTTATCATTTTTCGTGAAAGTTGATTGATATTGATTTTGTTTAACCTCAAAGAAAGGGGGATGTAATGATCAGTAACCTGTCATTCTAGAATGGTACACTAGGTGGAGCTGTAGAGCTGTATGTATATAAAAGTAGGCTACCCACAAGGCAGTAGTCAAAGATGGATGCTGTACAAGTCCACATGGCATGAATAAAGTGACTAGCTAGAAGCTAGCTGTTCATAATGAAAACGACTAGTTATTAATGAACATAACAGATACTTGAAATAACAACAGAAAATGCTGGAAAAACTCAGCAGGTCAGGCAACATCCGTGGAGAGAAATTTGAGTTGACGTTTTGGGTTGAACCCTTCTTCAAAACGGGAAAGAAAAGAAACTAAATCAAAGGCAGGGCTGCGATCGGACAAAAGAATAAAAGAAACAAAAGAAGTAAAAGAGATTAGAAGCTAGACGAGATGGTAATAGGCTGGGATTAGGTGTAAAGTGTACTGGCAGGGCAAAAGATAGCTGCCAGGTGTGAGAGAGAAACAAAAGGAAAGGGGGGGGGAAGGAGTGGAACAATTACAAGAGAAAATGAAATGGGGGCCGAGCTTATGATCTGAAATTGTTGAACTCGATATTGAGTCCGGAAGGCTGCAGAGTGCCTAATCGGAAGATGAGGTGCTGTTCCTCGAGTTTACGTTGAGCTTCCGTGGAACAATACAAGAGGCCAAGGACGGTGAGGTCCGAGTGGGAATGGAGTGGTGAATTAAAATGACAGGCGACCGGAAGCTCGGGGTCACCCTTACGGACTGAACGGAGGTGTTCCGCAAAGCGGTCACCCAATCTGCGTTTGGTCTCCCCAATGTAGAGGAGACCGCATCGTGAGCAGCGAATACAGTATACTAGATTGCGAGAAGTACAAGTAAATCGCTGTTTCACCTGGAAGGGGTGTTTGGGGCCCTGGACAGTGGGAAGGGGGGAGGTATAGGGGCAGGTGTTACATCTCCTCCGCTTGCACGGGAAGGTGCCAGGCGAAGGGGAAGGGCTGTTTGGGGTGATAGAGGAGTGGACTAGGGTGTCTCGGAGGGAGCGGTCCCTGCGGAATGCTGAAAGGGGAGGGGAGGGGAAGATACGTTTGGTGGTGGGATCACTTTGGAGGTAACGGAAATGCCGGAGGATGATCCGTTGAATGTGGAGGCTGGTGGGGTGAATGGTGAGGACAAGGGGAACCCTATCGTGGTTCCGGGAGGGAGGGGCAGGGGTGAGGGCAGAAGTGCGGGAGATAGAACTGACACGGTCGAGGGCAGTGTCAACCACGATAGAGGGGAATCCTCGGTTGCGGAAAAAGGAAGACATGCCTGAAGCACTGGTGTGGAAGGTGGCATCGTCGGAGCAGATACGGCGGAGACGGAGAAACTGGGAGAATGGAATAGAGTCCTTACAGGAAGCGGGGTGGGAGGAAGTGTAGTCCAGGTAGCTGTGGGAGTCAGTGGGCTTGTAGTGAATATTGGTCGATAACCTATCCCCAGAGATAGAGATGGAGAAGTCGAGGAAGGGAAGGGAAGAGTCAGAGATGGACCATGTGAAGGTGAGGGAAGGGTGGAAATTGGAGGCAAAGTGAATGAAATTGTCAAGTTTGGGTCGAGAGCAGGAAACGGCACCGATACAGTCATCAATGTATCGGAAAAAGAGGTGAGGGAGGGGACCCGAGTAGGACTGGAACAAAGATTGTTCCACATAGCCCACGAAAAGGCAGGCATAGCTAGGACCCATGCGGGTACCCATGGCAACACCTTTGATTTGGAGGAAATGAGTGGAGTTAAAGGAGAAGTTGTTCAATGTGAGAACAAGTTCAGCCAGGCGGAGGAGGGTCGTGGTGGATGGGGACTGGTCGGGCCTCTGTTCAAGGAAGAAGCGGAGCGCCCTCAGGCCATCCGGGTGGGGGATGGAGGTGTAGAGGGATTGTACGTCCATGGTGAAAAGGAAGCGGTTGGGGCCAGGAAACTGGAGACTTAAAGTGGCGGAGGGCGTCCGAAGAGTCACGGATGTAGGTGGGAAGAGACTGGACAAGGGGAGAAAAGATAGAGTTAAGATAGGAAGAGATAAGTTCCGTAGGGCAAGAACAGGCTGAAACGATGGGTCTACCAGGGCAGTCCTGTTTGTGGATCTTGGGAAGGAGGTAGAAGCAGGCTGTGCGGGGTTGGGGAACTATGAGGTTGGTGGCAGCAGGGGGAAGATCTCCAGAGGAGATGAGGTCAGTGACAGTCTTGGAAACGGTGGTTTGATGTTCGGTAGTGGGGTCATGGTCCAGGTGGAGGTAGGAGGAGGTGTTGGAGAGTTGGCGTTCAGCTTCCGCTAGGTAGAGGTCAGTATGCCAAACAACAACAGCACCACCCTTGTCAGTGGGTTTAATGACAATGTCAGGGTTGGATCTAAGAGAATGGAGTGCTGCAAGTTCAGAGGGAGGTAGGTTGGAGTGAGTGAGGGGAGCAGAGAAATGGAGACGGCCGATGTCACGGCGGCAGCTAGCGATGAAAAGATCTAGAGAGGGTAAGAGAGTAACAGATACTTGGCTGATATTTGGTCTGATCCGCATCGATGTTCCTCAGGGCGAACTGGGCCTTGACCTGAATAAACCACGAGGGCGCTTGCTGCTCCCAGAACTGCGGTAGCTTCAGCGAAACGATGTTTGCTTCCATGCTGTGCTCTTCTTTTGTGAAAACGTTCACAAAAACGGGGTCACCAATGTAGGAATTAACGAATTCCTACGAATAACTGAGAACGACACCAGAGAACAATTAAACAGGTCTTTACTCAACGGAGATGCCACGAGGACTGCCTGGGCGGCCCGTGGTTTGCGACGTGACGTCATCGCGTTTGCCCGCATTTTCCCGCACTCTTAAAGGGGTCACGCCCCGTACATGCAAACTCTATATACAAAACACAGTAATGCCTAACACAATGGTACAGGTTTAGGCTGGTGTTAGAACATCGTTAAAGAGAATTATATACAGTTAGCCAGAGTCATTCAGTGGTTCTGCCACAATAGCTAGGTTGGGTTACAGAACAATGTACAATAACAATAAAAACAAATGTCAGGAAAATGAAGGCTCAATGGAATAAATGCTGCCAATGTGACTTTCTAGATGAGATTTGCAGTATATAATAGTTACAAGGTAATCTGTGCCTTTGTGAAATGCTGTGAATTAAATTCTAGTGTTGCTTCACTTCTCAAGCACAACGGTACTTCAGTTTGTCAAGTGGTCCGATTCTGAGACTCTGCCATGATAGCTGGCACCAGCAATCAAACCTCACTCAAAACAAAGTAGGAACGACTTTCAAATTCCAACTCTACATGTCAGGCGGAGAGGCCGAAAGTGGTGGAAGAACCGGGCAAGGCTGGGGACGCGGAGGTCCTGCTCATTATTTTGAATCTGTTTCCCGCCCGGCAGCCAGACAAATGGACAGCCTGGCCAGCAGCTGGGAGGAATCACCAGTGGCAGGAGACCGCAGCCGGGGACCCTTTTGGGACGGTCCCTGGCAATTGGGAGCCATGTGTTTCTTGGATGTAAAGGGGCAGATTTTCAACTTGCCGCCCAGGTGTAAGGCAGGTGTTGCGGTTCAGTCGCTTGTTCTAGAAATGGGAATGAAAGCTGGGGTGAGTTTACGGCTGGGCAGCTCAACTCATCTAGTTAATGAAATCTGTGAATCCATGGCCTCAATATTAACACCCCCTGATGATGGGCAGGAGTGGGTCGGGTGGGTGGGGGGATTAAGCCATCAAATGCGCGAAACGTGACCCTAACATGCTGCTCATGCGCTTGTTGCCATTTTTACGGTGCAGGTTTCATGGCGTCCGAGTGCCTGCCGTGGAGAGGCGGCACACTTCATTAACATATTTAAATCAGTCTCCCACGGTCCAATTGGGAGTCCGATTTAAAATTCACTTCTGCTGCGTGGGTTTTCCAGAGGTCGGGAAACCCGTCAGCGAATGGGAGGCACAAGGTAAGTGCCTTTTCCAGCACTCCTTGTGGACAAGGAGGAGCGGTAGTGCTCCCCCACCCAGCACCTCAAGGAAGCCTTCGGCCTCCCCTCTGCCGATCACGGCTTCTCTTCCCCTGCTAGCAATCTTCCTCCCCTCCAGCCCCAATGTCCTCTCTTTCTCCCTCCCCTGCGTCGATGGGTGCCCTTCCGCGACCCCCCCCCCCACCCCCGGGACCCTTAGGGACCGTCCCCAAGGGTGTAGCCTCCTGGTGCTGGCGTTCCCTCCGGCTGCTGGCCAGGCTGTCCATTTGTTTGGCTGCCGGGTGGGGAACGGATCCGAAAAATGAGAGAGGTCCTTCCATTAAGTTGGGCGGGACCTCCGCATCTCCAGCCTTGCCGAGTTCTTTGGCTGTTTTCGGCCTCCCCCCACACCCTCCCTGCCTCCCCTTAAATATCGTGGCCCATAAGTCTGTTCCTACTTTGCAACCACCTCCAGCCTACATATACAGTGCACCATCGTTTTACAGTAGCCACATTGCTCCTGGTGAAATGTTCCTAGAAGTTCTATTCTATTGATTTTAACGCTGTAGATTAAACTGACCCACTTCCATATTTAACATCTCTGGGCAACGGATGAGAATATTTTATTGACACATTCAATACCGAGTTCATTTTCACCATCATAAATACTGCATCTACATAATAAATAAAAGTACTTCCATCTTAAATGCTGCAAATCGACTGAGGGAGGTGAGGCCAAAAAAAATTGCATAATGTAAATAACTGATTATAATATTTTTTGGGGAGGGAAGAACAAAGCATCTTGAACAGGCTTTCTAAATAGTTTACAAACAGTCTATGTATCTTTCAGTATCAGATACCTTTCTCTCATCAGTCATGTGGTATTTCAGTGAATTTGCTGTGTCGCAGCAAAGGGTGAACCAGCCTCCTGTTAAGGTTAAGCGGAGATTTAATAGAGGCGTTCAAAATCATGAAGGGTTTTGATAGAGCAAATAAGGAGGAACTGTTACCAGTGACAGAAGGGTCAGTAACCAGAGGACACAGATATAAGGTCATTAAAACAATGGTGCGCTGTAAAAGAGCCAGAGGCGAGATGAGGATAATTTTTTCTATGCAGCGAGTTGTTATGATCTGGAATGCACCGCCTGAAAGCAGATTCAATAATAACTTTCAAAAGGGGACTGGATAAATAAATAAAGGAGAAAATGTGCAGGGCTATGGGGAAAGGGCAGGGGAGTGGGACTAATTGGATGGCTCTTTCAAAGAGCCAGAACAGGCACGATGGGCCAAATGGGCTCCTTATGTGCTGCATGATTCTATGTTTTAGGCTGCAGCAGAACTGCATCAAATATTAGAAACCGCTCCCCAGGTCCTGAATTACCTGTGAGCAGCAGCATAGGAGATCTACACGTGTATATATTAATAAAAGACAAAATGATTTATAGAGCAGTTGGGCTGTTCATCACTAAAAGCCTACTTTTCATCAGGCAGTTATATGGAGCCCTCCTAAGTTCAATTTCAATTTCCAAAGGGAAACATGGACTTGAGGGAGATTTTAGTGTCGATTTGAAGTAATGCTAAAATACTTATTTCGTTTGTAGACACTGACTCATTGAAACGTGGATATCAGTTTTAGAAATATAATAAATTATTGATCGGACATGCAAGTGACAGCGAGTGATAATGTAGTGAAAGGCACCTTGTGAATTTTCATCACCCTTCTAACGAGGCAATGTTAATAATGAACTTAATAATACAAAGCTACTTAAGAGCCATTTGTGGAGTAGGAAAAGGACAGGCGGGCAGCCATCTTTATTTACAGGCCAAAAGGGAATGCTGAAACATGAGTGTTTGTCACCTGACCTCGACTGCCAGCAAGCTTCACCCACACTGGTTCACTGAACTGAAAGCCGTGGCCAATTAGCTGAGGTCAGGCTCCCAGAGGCAGCCTTGGGAAATGGGTTGAAGCTGACTGCACAGATCAGAAATCCAACCACTGCCAAAGATTTCTAGCAGGTCATTTAACAAGGCATCTAGATGACTGGCATTGATTAATTGATATATTTCTCCCACCTTGGATACAATTTTGATTATTAACTTAACAGTTCAGTGAGCCCTCCAGTAAAAGCTCCCTGCAATGTTTTCTCCCTTAATTTATTTGATTTTACCCCTGTTAACTTCTGGATGATTGATGAACACTTGTGAAAAATGACACAGCAAAAGAAATAATGATTGATAAATGATGCTTAATGTGATATTTCTGCATATGACATAAAAATGACAGCTAGCTTCACATGTTGGACCCTCAATAATGATTTGGAATTATAGATCTGTTTTTAATGGGCCAGAAATTGGTGAACGGGGCTTGCCGCGCGTGCAAGCCCCGTATATGCACTTACCCCGCGCTACTGCCGATCAGCTCCAGGGACGCCTGGAATTGGTGTTTCCAGAAGAAGAATCCCGGGCAGCGTATGACGTCACGCCGCCCAGGAGTGCAGCCAGCGCGAAGTCAGGAGCGTGCAGTGCAAGTGAGACACGCCCCTTGAGGTCTCAGTTTCACTGGACACGCCCCCAATGTTTCTGTCAAGCTGCTAAGCATTTTTACATGCAAAGCAGCAGTTTAAATAGGTTTTTGGAAGTTTTTTGAAGATTTTGGTAACTTTTATAAACTTTTTAAAATGTTTACATTATTTTGAGTAATCTAAAGTAGTTTTAAAGAGAATTAAAGCAATTTAAAGACTTTTAAAAGCCCTAAAAGAATTTTTTAAATTCCATTTATTTATTTAGCAATGTCGTCGTCATACGTGTCTTCACACTGTTCCCTTTGGGGAACTGTATGAAGTGGTGGAAGGATTTATGGCCATGATTAACGCTCATTCCGTGACCGTAACCATCTTTGAACCAGCCATTAGGGCGGTTAGTCCTATGGCGGGAGGGTTTTACGGGCTCCCACAAGCTATACAAGGAGGGGGGGCCACCCACACCCACGGACGCAAATATCCCACTGGATGTCAACCCAGAATTTAGAGCCGGAGCTCCGACTCCACTTGCCGGGACTGTCTGGAGCGGGGTTCGAAACCCTACGCTGATCTGGCCCAGCGGCGGGGATCCTACCGCTATGACAAAGGCCCAATCCGATTAGCAACGTGAAATGGCAGCATAGGGCTCCAGTCACGGGGAGGGAAAAGGCACAGGAAACGTATGGGTGTCACCTTTTGTGCGGAGTGGGCCTTTTGCGTAGCAGTAAGCATCCCCGCCGCTGGGCCAGAAGGAGTAGGGTTTTGAACCCCACTCCAGACAGTCCCGGCAAGTGGAGTCGGAGCTCCAACTTTAAATTCTGGGTGGACATCCAGCGGGATACTTGCGTCCGTGGGTGTTGGTGGCCCCCCCCCCTCAGATGGGTTGTGGGAGCCCGTAAAACCCTCCCGCCATAGGACTAACCACCCTAATGGCTGGTTCAAAGATGGTTACGGTCACGGAATGAGCGTTAATCACGGCCATAAATCCTTCCACCACTTCATACAGTTCCCCAAAGGGAACAGTGTGAGGATACGTACGATGATGACCTCTTGCGCAATGCACCTCCTTGGACCCTCAGTCGCAGATGCGAGGGGGCAAGTCGTGCAATTGTTAAATTTTTCATTTTATTGACATGTAAAATGTTGGCCCAGTAATTCCCTTCCAAATGCGCGAGTACGGTCGGGGTACTTACGCATCTGGCCGGATGAAATGCCGGTTTTCAGCATGCACAGTGCATGTGGGGAAAACCGGCATTTCCTGTCCTCTGAACGAAGGGGTTCAGAGGCAGAACGCGTGCGACTGCACAGGCAGCGCGTGCGCAGTATAATTCGCCGCTTTCATTAATGCTTTCAGTGAGGTCAAGTCATTACAACTTACACATGAAAAAAGCATGGGTACAGTTGCTCCAGAGGCTGCAGAGGAAGATATTTATTATCGTGGAGCTTCTGAAAGTATGTATGTCTGTATATATTCCTTTGCGTGTTATGTATATATTCTTTTACTTATGTGTATGAATGTATTATTTAATTATGACTTTCAGAGAAAGTAACTTATTGGAAAATCATAATTAAAAACATACATTCATACACATTAGTAAAGGAATATAAAACATACATACATATACGTAAAGGAATATATGTGGACATACATACATAACTCATTCTCACATTCCATTCACACAGCCACAATTGCTCCTTCTACCAACCATTCTGAAAACCCTTAAAAAAAATTTTTTTTTAACTTTAAAACTTACTTAAAATTTCTTAAAATAACTTCCCTCCCTTTCCCAAACAAAAATATTGCATTTCAGAAGCTCCACGATAAAATATATCTTCCTCCGCAGCCAATGAACAACTTTACACTTGCTTTTTTCAAGTGTAACTTCTAAGGACTTACCCTCACTGAATCCATCATTGAAATCCACAAAATTCACTGCGCAAGCGCTGCCTGTGCAGTCGCACGCGCTGTGAATAGACCTCGGGTCTGGAAATGCCGGCGTTCCCCGCATGCGCTGTCCCTGCTGAACGCCGGCATTTCCAACGGCCAAATGCGTGAGTACCCCGACCGTACTCATGCTTCTGGCCGCGAATTTCTGGCCCCTAATTTGGTCTCATTTCAACAGGACTTCATTTTTTTCTGAATTTAATTTCTGTTAGGCTATGCTTGCTGTAAGATTCGCAAAATTTGTGCATTTCCCTGAAGGTTATTATCGATAAACGGGACCCTGCCTGAACATTTCTTTTGAAATTAAAAAGGGTACCCAAGATGGCGTCCGTGCCTCGTGGCAGAAAGCCTGCGGGTCTCCAAAATGGATTATGCAGCCCAGGCAGTTTGAGGGAAATCGAAACTAAGGCTGCAGGTTTCCTGTGAAAAGAACTTTGTGGTTTGGGACCCAGACAAACTGTGAATTATGTATTAGGCCGAATTAGAGGCAGATCTGAATTCAATGAGGCCTACAGTTAAAGCCATCAAACGGTCTGCATACATAATCGGAAACAGATTAAACACATCCATCAAGGCCGGACAAGCCCATCAAGGACTTTCAGGACAATACAAGTCAATTATTGGGCCGGTAGATGCAATTACCGGCCATCTAAAAACCCGTCAGTATAGATTGCTACCATTATTTTAACTAGCCCGCCAAAAATAAAACAAAGAACTAACCTGATTTGGCGGGCAGATAAGGTTTTTCAATGAAGGTATAATTGAAGGCCCCCAGGTAGCAATTGGGGGTAGTCGTTGGAAGAAGAGGAAGAAGACTGCTGCTCGGCTGCTGTCGGTATTGCTGCTCCCCGGGTCCTTCGGCCCCTCGCCCTCGTGGCTGCTGCTCTTTCCCCCGTCCTGCGCTTACCCCCTGGCCTTTGCCCGTGCCCTCTCCAACTCCATCTGGACTCGCCCCGACACCGGGTCGGGCGAACACGGGCAATTCAGGCCAGGCGAAGCGGGACGCGACGAGGGGAGGAGGAAGACCACCCGGGGAAGGCCAACTGAGGGTAGGATTCGAATTGTCGGGCCTTCAGCCTCAGCCGACCTGCGAGTATCTTCATGCAAACTCAAGCTGTCGGCGAAGAATCATCCCTGCAAGGTAAAGTACCCAAGCAGAGACTGTAACTTTGGGGTACTCGAACCTGGACAATGCCCTTGCAGCACCCGGAGCCCACGTGATGACGGTAGGCTCCAGAGAGCACCAAGAGCGAACCCCGAACCCAACCATTGTTTTGAGTCTAACAAACCCTTTTGATTGGTGAGCTTGAATTCTGACCCCTCATAGATTAACCTAGTTAGGTATAGGGGGTGGGTTAAGGATAAGGGGATTGTTAAGATAATTGTTTCCCCTCGATGTGCCATGTATTCCCCATTCCCTGTTAAAGTATAGTATTATTATGATTCTCTTGTAATTTTTGCCTGTATAAGTGTACATCAATGATTTTCCATAAGATTGTATCAAGTTTTTCCTCTTCAATAAAATCTTGGTTTTGTTTGCATCGAACCACCTGTCTACTCGAGTCTTTTCTGTATCGTTGCCTGTATCTATGTCCGGTGTCCAGAACCCAGGGGGCGAGCGATTCGAACCGCTCAAGGAACATAGTCAGAGGCAAAGCTGACTGACCCAAACACGCCTGTGCAAAAATCCCCCACAGAAATGGCGACCGCAGCAGGACACCGGCAACAAGGTTGTGATACGGTAGACAGTGGTTCAGATGAGTGAACCGTGATGGAGGAAAGGATTTCTGATTATGTTTTTAGCAAGGTGAATATCACTAAGAAGTGGATCACCACTCTGTTAAAGGCTGGGCTTCCGGTAGATGCAGCAGCCAAGTGGACAGAGGGAAAGGAACACAAGAAGTCCTTAGAGAAAGCAGTTTGGCTGATGTGCTTTAAAAAGCAGATCCAGCTTCTGAATGGGCTCGTTGCCGCACAGGCAATCGAGTTAAGGGAGTCAGCCCTGGAGATCCAGGATAAGGCTCTCGCGGGGGAAAAGTTGTTAGTAGCTCTGCAGGCTTTGAACCAAGAAAGAGTACATCTAGTAAGGGAACACAAGGCCCAGTTGGAATACCTACGGTGTCAAGTCACCGAGGCCAAGGGAAATGAGTCAAGGTTGCAGGAGAAAAACGCCCGCATGGCAAGGCAGGTTAGGGAACAGGAAGAGAAAGTGCAGGAGGTAAAAGCCGCTTACAAGCTAGCTAATGAACAGGGGTTTGAGGAGGCAGACCACGGCCCCTGCCAAGACAAAATAGAAAATCTGAACCAGGCCCTCCGGAAGGCAAAAGGCATGGTATGCCTCATAAGCCCAAAGGCAGGTCAGGCAGATTTTATGGGGAACGAGGGGAGAACAGTTCCAGTGTCACTGGTAGTGTCTAGGGACGACCCGGTTGAGAGAGAGGAGACCTCACGACCACCACCCATAGTGCCAAGTTTCAGTGAGGTTTGGCAGCAAGGGGGGGTGGAGCCCAGAGTGGAGCCAGAGGTGGAGGCGGAGGTAGAGCAACCCCTGCCTGAAAAGTCGGAACCGGAGCCGATGTGCTCAGCACGGCATCGGAGGTTCGGCCTACCCGCAAATGGCGAAGATGAGGGACCCCTCCAAAACCAGTTCGTATTACCCTTTAACACCCAACAGCTCAGGGTTATGGTCAACCATATCACAAAGCTTTCCGCCAAGGGAGACCCCTCGATCCACTTCAGGGAAATAGAGCAGGCCGCCAGCATCAATGACTGCGATGACGCTGAAAAGGCCAAGATGCTGCTATTCTCCCTGGAGAGTAATCTCTTCCAATCCCTCTCTGAAGAGTGTAAGAGGGGACAGAGCGGGTACGAGGAGCTTAGAGACGCGGTTCTGGAGGCCATGGGGATGGATGAGGGAAGTCCTTTCTCCCACGTGGAGAAGACGGTACAGCTCTCAGGGGAGACCCTGCAGGCTTTTGCGGACCGGTTGTGGCCGGTATACCGGAAAGCCTGCCCGGGGATGCGAGACCGGGGATTCCTGAACGGGGATTCTCTGACGCATTGGCTCCATTGTCTAGTGGCGAACAACTTGCCACAGATCCGGGCCAAGGCAGAAGCCTGGTTCGACCCCAAAGATCCCCAGACCACAGAGAACACGGTAATTAGACAGCTCACTCTGGCCTATAAAAACGGTAGGGGAGCCGATGCACACCCACCCAAGGGTAAGCTGCATGAGGTAAAACCCGGACCGGGTAGGGAAGAGTGGCACCAGGAAGGGATTAACCTCCCCAACACAAAGACCAATTGTTACGGGTGTGGGAAGGATGGTCACTGGCGGAAGGCGTGTAAGAACCCTTGGAAGGATAACAAGGGAAAGCATCCCACAGCCCCGGCCCAAAAGGCCGGGGTAGGGGCCCCTTCCGCAGAGGTTCAGTCGCTTTTGGACGCCATGAGGTTCTTACTGACTGGCCAGGGGAGAGTAGCAACCACCACCGGTGCTCTCACCCCGTCAGCCACATCCCACCCACAACAGTGACTAGAGCCGGCGCAGCCTGTGTATCTGTGCTCGCTCTGATATGATGAGTGGAGGAGACCCATGATGGAGATGGAGGTGGAAAAGGTGGCGGTGTTGGACACGGGGGCATCTCACACCGTGATCTACTCAACTAGCCCCACCACCTCACCTCTCTCTAGTGGGGTCCCATACAGTCTATCGGGGTTTACGGGCAAAGAACAGGCTGGCTCGGTTTCCATCCCACTCGCCATTTGGATAGGACCGCTCCGCTCCATGTGGACGTGCGTCCTGATGAATTGGGAAGTGGAGGGTGGAAGGGGGGTCCTGGGGGCCGATTTTATCGTAGGTCACGGGATCCTGGTGGATTTAAAGAATCACTGCCTCTGGAGGGCAGGAAAGGTAAAGAACGGTGAGATCGCAGTTATCCCGGGTAAGGAAGGGAAGGGGACCCTCTGCACCATGAAGCCCAAAGAGGATTATAACCTCGGGCTCATGGTCAGCAACACCCCACCAGAGTTCCAGGCATTTGTGCAGGCCCACCTGGCTGCATTTGCCACTCACAAACACGACTGCGGGAGGGTCACAGGGTTCGAGGTCAGAGTAGACGGGGACCCCATGGCCCGACCACAGAAACAGTATAACTTCCCCAGGGAAGCAGAGCCGGACATGGAAGCAGCCATGTCCTCGTTAGTACGGCAGGGAGTTCTGAGGCCGATAGCCACTCATGTGAACTCTCCGTTGTGGCCGCTTAGAAAACCGGACAATTCCTGGAGGGCCACGGTGGACTATCGGGTGCTCAATAGTAACATCCCAGCCTGTGCACCCACAGTGGCAGCAGTTGCCGACCTGATCGGGAGTATCCCAGTATCCGCGACCACTTTCACGGTGCTGGATATTTCCAATGGGTTTTGGTCCATCCCCATAAGGAGGGAAGATCAGTACAAGTTTGCCTTTACGTTTAAAGGGCAACAGCACACATGTGGAACTGCTTGCCTCAGGGCTTCCATAATAGCCCCAGCATCTTCCATCAGTGTATGGCAGACAGTTTGAAGGACTTTAGCCAGCCCGGACAGTTGGTACAATATGTGGATGACCTGCTCCTGTTCGCTGATTCGAAAGAGGAGCATGGCCCACTATTGACCGAACTGCTGGAGCTGTTAGAACAGAAGGGTGTCAAAGTGAACCCCAAGAAGGCGCAGATCGGCCAGCAGGAGGTGAAATTCCTCGGTCTGACCGTACGCGCTGGAGAAAGGGCCATAGAAAAGGCTAGGAGGGAGGCGGTGCAAGAACTACTGGTCCCCAACACAGTAACAGGTGTGAGGTCTTTCCTGGGGCTCACCGGGTACTGTAGAGACTTCATTGAGGACTATGCAGCTACCGCAGCCCCTCTGCTCCGACTCCTACACAAGGGAGTGGAGTGGTTGTGGGATGAGGGTTGCCAGGCAGCATTTGTCAGGCTCAAGGAAGACTTGCAAACCGCGCCAGCTTTAGGAGCCATAGATGGGGGGAAAGAGTTTTTCCTGGAGGTAGCGGCCAGCAGGGACAGCCTGAGTGCTGTGCTGCTCCAAGAGCGGCACGGCCGGCTGCGGCCGGTGGTCTACTCCTCCAGGATACTCACAGATGTGGAAAGGAGCTATTCCAATTGTGAATGGCATCTTTTGGCCACACATTGGGCTGTGAAAAGATCTTTGATCTTCACAGGCACCTCTGCCATCACCCTCCTCACCCATCACACACCCACCCAGATGCTTCTGGACAGAAGGATCAAGGATGGAACAGTGAGCAGTGCCCGCATTGCTCACTGGACCCTGCTCCTCTCACAAATGGACCTGAAGGTGAAGGGTCTCTGTGAGCCAAAGCTCGCAGCCAACATGGTATATGTTAAGTCCGTGAATGATTGAGACACGGACTAGCAGGAGAGAAACAAACAGAACTTTACTGGTGGAAGGCATAAACGAATCTAACAAAACAGAGGCTCTCTAGCGCCTTTTATACAGGGGTGGTCACTGCCGGTATTGCAGTCTGAGACCAGTTATTCTCTTAAAGGTACATACACAACAATTCCTCCCCTTTTAGATAAACAGTACATAACATTCATTTAACACCAATGATAACGAATTACAATCACAATTACTGTTGCTAGATACATTGGTTAAGTTTAAGCAATTATAAGTTCAGTCTTTGAGGAGGCTTCCTGATTCTGTCTGGATAATGCCTCTTTGGAGTATCAGGTTCTTCTGGCAATGTTGAGTCGAAATCAATGTCGTTGTTTGGTTCATCTGCTTCCAATATTACCGGTTCTGCGGTAGCTGCAATTGGAACGTCGATTTCATTACCAGGTGTATCAGATCGTGGTGTGGAGTTGACGTTTTCCAGTGACTCTAGAATCTGGTCAGCATGGCGTCTTACAATGCTCTCCCCAATGTCCACGGTTTACATGAGAGGTCCTTGTCGTGTACAAATCGTTCCTGGCTGCCATTTCTCAGTGCGGTAGTCCCGGGCCAAAACTGGTTGACCTATCTTAAAACTCCTGGTCGGCCTTTCATTCATATTCTGAAACTGCCTGTTCTCCACATCTCTTCGGACGTTTGGCTTAACCAAATCCAAGCGGCATCGGAGTCTTCGATTGAAGAACATCATGGCTGGAGTTTGGTTGGTAACCGCATGTGTCGCATTCCGGTAGGCAAACAAGAAGTTGTCCACCTTGTGTTGTAGGGGTATATCTTCATTACACATTGCCTTGATAGCCTTCTTGAATGTTTGGGCAAACCTCTCGGCCAATCCATTAGTGGCTGGATGATATGGGGCAGATGTGTAATGCTTAACACCATTGTTCTTTAAGAACCTCCGGAACTCTTCAGACACAAACTGTGGTCCATTGTCAGAGTAAATCTGTTCAGGCAGCCCATTCCTGGCGAATATGGTTCGTAAAACTGCGATAGTTTTTTCCGTGGTGGTTGAGGACATTTTTATTACCTCTGGCCACTTTGAATGTGCATCCACCGCAATTAAAAACATCGAGTCCATGAAGGGACCAGCAAAATCAATGTGCACCCTTTGCCATGGGGATGAGGGCCACTCCCAGGGATGCAGAGGAGCTTGTGGTGGGGCGTTTTGGACCTTCTGGCATCCTGCACAGCTCTTGGTCATCTCTTCGATTTCTCTATCGATTCCCGGCCACCACACAAACGCCCTGGCTAAGCTCTTCATTTTTACCCCACCCAGATGACCCTCATGAAGCTCATTGAGCACTCTATCCGTCAACTTAGGTGGAATTACTACTCTGGATCCACACATCAAGGTTCCTCTGCACACTGACAGCTGTTCTCTTCTTGACGAAAATGCTGGCAGCAGTGGTTCGCCATGTGCTGGCCATCCCTTCACCGTTAAATCATAGACCCGTGATAGTGTCGGGTCATTCCGTGTTTCCTTTTCTATGTTTGCATTTGTCACAGGGAGACATTCGACTATGGTCGAGTGGAATAACTCCATTGGATCCACTGCAAGGTCTTCTTCTTCCATCGTCGGCAACGGTAGACGTGACAATCCATCAGCATTTCCATGCTGTCTAGTTCCCCTGTACTCGATGTCATATTGGTGTGCCCCTAGGAAAAGGAACCATCTCTGCAGCCGTTGTGCTGTCATTATCGGTACGCCCTTCTGAGGGTTGAAAATGGAGACAAGAGGTTGATGATCGGTTAGTAGAGTAAATTTTTGACCGTGCAGATAGTGATTGAACTTCTTCACCCCCCACACTAGGCTGAGGGCCTCTCTGTCAATCTGGGCGTAGTTACGCTCGGCAGAAGTTAACGAGCGTGACGCAAAAGCTATCGGCCTCTCCAAACCATTAAGGAATTTATGTGACAGTACCGCCCCAATGCCGTAGGGAGATGCATCACACGCCAGCCTGATTGGCAGTGCTGGGTTGTAGTCAGCCAGTACTTCCTTCGAAGTGATTAAGTCCTTACTCTTCTGAAAAGCACGTTTACAATCATCGCTCCATTTCCATGCTACCCCCGTTCGTAGCAGGGCGTTCAGTGGATGCAGAATTGTCGACAAATTCGGCAAAAACTTATGATAGTAATTCACCAACCCGAGGAATGACCTCAGTTGCGACACATTTTCAGGCGCTGGGGCCTTAACAACCGCTTCAATTTTGTCAGGGGACTTATGTAACCCCTCTTCATCAATCACGTGGCCACAATACGATATCTGTTTCTTAAAAAATTCGCACTTGGGGCGGTTGGCTCGCAGCCCATGTTCCCGTAGTCTAGTGAGCACCTGTTCTAGGTTGTTAAGGTGTTCACTGTCATCTTCACCTGTTACAAGGATGTCGTCCAAGTAACACTGAGTCCCCGGAATCCCTTGCAGGACTTGTTCCATCGCTCTTTGCCATATCGTCGGAGCCGATGCTACTCCGAATACCAATCGGTGATATTGGTAAAGACCTTTGTGAGTGCTTATCGTGAGATACTTCCTAGAGGACTCTTCAACCTCCATCTGCAAATATGCTTGTGCTAGGTCAATTTTTGTAAAACGCTTCCCTCCAGACAGTGAGGCGAAGATGTCTTCTATCCTTGGAAGAGGATATTGTACTGTGTGAAGGACAGGGTTCACCGTCACCTTGAAATCCCCACAGATGCAAATCTTCCTTGGCTCTCCGGACTTATTGCTTAACGTTTTTTTCATGACAGGAACGATGGGTGTCGCCCACTCGCTCCAGTCGACCTTAGACAACACGCCCGCCTTCTCCAGATTCTCCAGCTCTGCCTCGACGGCTGGACGAATTGCATATGGTACCGGTCTCGCTTTGAAAAACTTGGGAACTGCATTCTCTTCTATTTTTAACGAGGCGGTTAAGCCTTTAAGCGTGCCCAGTTCTTGTTGAAATACCTCTTTGGCATTAACTGAGATTGTTGACAATCGTCCAGGATTGACGTCTTCATCTTTTTTAGCGTCCACCGTCATTGCATGAATGGAATGCCAATCTAAGTTTATCTTCCTGATCCATTCCCGTCCCAATAACGGTGGTCCACCATTTGGCAGTATGTAGAGATACAATTTCCGTATTTTCTTGCCATTGTATTCGACAGGCACCCTTATTTTTCCTCTGGAGTATACTTTTTGCCCCGTATACATCATCAAGACGATGGATGTCTCTCTCAAGGGTATGTGTGAAAAAAGCCGCTCATAGTCTCGTCGATTCATGACAGTTAGCGCTGATCCTGTATCCAATTCCATTTTAACTTGGGACCCTGCTATCGTGAGGGTGACCCAAATGGTTCGGTGATCCTCTTTTGCGATTACATTGTGAAGTTTGAGACAGCTTAATCTCCTGTTCTCGGATTCACTATCGCTCATCTGGTCTTCGGAACTACTGTCCGTCACCTTTTGTACTTTCTTGTACGGTTCCTTAGTAGCCTTTTTGTTGTCGCTGGTCTTCTTCCCAGACCTACAAACTTGTGCAATGTGTCCAATCTTCCCGCATTGTATGCATGTTTTGTCTTTGGACCAGCAGTCCTTCTGGTCATGGTTAGTTCTGCCGCAGCGATAACATTTTGCAAATCCCCGTGTCATTTCGTGGGTGCTGTATTCCTGTGGTTTTTGTTGAATTTCTGCAGCTCCCCTGGCTGCTGCTTCATACGATACTGCCACGCTGAAAGCCTTATCTAGCGTCAGCTCTTTTTCTGCGAGTAACTTCTTCTGTGTTCCTTCACTCAGGAGTCACAGACAAATTTGTCCCGTAGGGTATCTGCCAATCCTGCTCCGAACTGGCACTGCTTTGATAGCTTGCGTAGTTCCGTAAGATACTCAGCATTACTCTCATCTTTGTGCTGAGTTCTCCTGTGGAATTTAAATCTTTCTGCTATCAACAGCGGTGCAGGGTTTAAGTGCTCCTGTAGAACAGCAACAATTTCGTTAAAACTCTTCGCCTTCGGTTTGGCTGGAGTAATCAGGTCCCGCAATAGGCCGTACGTTCTAGCGCCCATTAAGTTTAACAATAACGATGCCTTTTTCCCCTCCGCTATATCGTTTGCCTCGAAATATACCTCTACTCTTTCCACATACGTGGTCCAGTCCTCTAATGTATTATCAAAAGCAGTGATACAGCCAGTCTTCGGCATCTTGCAAATCTAAAATGGTGCCTCCCGCGCTTTGCCTTCTTCTCCGATTTAACAAAATGGCACCTCCCGTGCTTTTCCTTCTTCCCTGCTGTTGTTAACGCTGCTTTCCACGGTTTCCTGCGCGTTAAATATTAATTCGTTTTCTTTTATTATCTTCCCGTCGTGGAGCGGACCCTCTGGAACACTTCCCTCCCTCTTCTGAGGTCCGAACGCTGCCCAGCTTCGAAACACCGGCTGCGCCCTGTATGCTCCACCCTCTCTCTCTCTCCTTGCTTCCCGACTCGCTGCCCGGCCCCGTTGCAGCCCAGGAAGGACCAGAGCACTACCTGCCACCAGCCAGATTAGCTGGGAAACCACGGACCGAGGAACCCAGCCTGGCTCTGGAAAGTCACTCCTGCAAAGCCTTGAACCCGATGATTGACGGTCGACGCTCGTTCCTCGAGTTTCAATGGACTCTATTTTTGTTTTTTGTTTTCTTCCGACCTTCAACGTCGTCGGAGCTGCTGCTGAGTTGCAGGTAAGTTCTTTCTACCTCGTCGCCAGTGTTAATTCCGTGAATGATTGAGACACGGACTAGCAGGAGAGAAACAAACAGAACTTTACTGGTGGAAGGCATAAATGAATCTAACAAAACAGTGGCTCTCTAGCGCCTTTTATACAGGGGTGGTCACTGCCGGTATTGCAGTCTGAGACCAGTTATTCTCTTAAAGGTACATACACAACAGTATATCCTGGAACAGCCCATCGGTGTTCCATAGAAAGGGTTTGGGTAGTGAACATAGGTTTACGGGCCGGGATACATCCCACAGGCCGCGAGATCTATGTAGACGGTTCTAGCACGGTATCGGCTGGCAAGCGTCTCACAGGGTGTGGAGTTTACGACCCAGCGGCAAACATTGCCCTGGCAATCAAGCTCCCCAGCACCATGAGCGCCCAGCAGGCTGAACTGCCGCGGTGGTGTACATTGTTACATACCCCGAGATCTTCTCCACCCCCTACACAATTTGCTCGGACAGTATGTTTACGTGCAATTCGTGTACGGAGTACCTGGCCATCTGGTCCCGCCGCGGTATACCTCCGCGGACGGGAGGCCCCTTACAGTAAAGCCCCTGCTGGAAAATATCCTGGCAGCCGTGGGGGAGAAAGGAGAGTCCTCCCCTTTTAGCTAACCAGTACATCATATTTTAAGTAATTATTAATTACAATATATAAGAAAAATAATATACACATTGCTGTAGTTAATTAATTATAAGTCAGTCTCTCAGGAGGCTTCCTGACTCAGTCCGGATAACGCCTCGGGGGTGTAGTAGTTTCTGGTGGTGTAGTAGGTTCTTTTGGCAAGGCTGATTCGGCTTGAAGGCCAGTGTCGGGTTCATCGGGTTCCAGTATCACCGGATCGGAGGTAGATATGGGTATCTCTACTTCATCGTTAGACATATAGAGTTGTGGTGTAGGTTGTCCCTTTTCGGATGACGTTATGATTTGGTCAGTATGGCGCCTTATTATGCTTTTTCCGATGTCCACGGTATACATCAGTGGTCCTAGTCGTGTGCAGATAGTTCCAGGCTGCCATTTCTCGGTACGGTAGTCCCGGGCCAAAACTTGTTGACCTATCTGGAAGGTTCTAGTTGGCCTTTCATTCATGCCTTGAAACTGCCGGTTCTCCACGTCCCTTCTGATGTTGGGCTTGACCAAATCCAGCCGGCATCTTAGGTTTCTATTGAAGAACATCATGGCGGGAGTTTGGTTGGTAACCATATGTGTTGCATTCCTGTATGCGAATAAGAAGTTATCCACCTTGTGCTGAAGTTTTATGTCTTCATTACCCATGGCCTTTATGGCCTTCTTGAAGGTCTGGACAAACCTTTCAGCCAATCCATTGGTGGCGGGATGGTATGGGGCGGATGTGTAGTGCTTAACCCCATTGTTTTTTAAGAACTTTCTGAATTCTTCGGACACAAATTGTCAGAACATATCTGTTCCGGCAGCCCATTCCTGGCAAATATGGTCCTTAATACTGTGATGGTTTTTTCTGTGGTGGTGGAGGACATCTTTATTACTTCCGGCCACTTGGAGTGTGCATCAACCGCGATTAAGAACATTGAGTCCATAAATGGACCAGCAAAGTCGATGTGCACCCTTTGCCAGAGAGATGAGGGCCACTCCCATGGATGTAGAGGGGCTTGTGGTGGAGCGTTTTGGACCTTCTGGCATCCTAGGCAGCTCTTGGTCATTTCTTCGCTGTCTCCATCGATACCTGGCCACCATACAAACGCCCTAGCTAGGTTCTTCATTTTCACTCCACCCAGATGCCCCTCGTGAAGCTCCTTTAGCACTTTATCCTGGAGTTTGGGTGGAATCACCACTCTGGATCCACACATCAAGGTTCCTCAGCACACTGACAGCTGTTCTCTTCTTTGCGAGAATGCTGGCAACAGTGGTTCGCCATGTGCTGGCCATCCCTTCACTGTTAAATCGTAGACCCGTGAGAGAGTCGGGTCATTTCTTGTCTCCCTTTCAATGGCAGAATTTGTTACTGGTAGACATTCCACTATGGTAGAGTGGACCATCTCTACTGGGTCTATTGTAGGTGCCTCTTCTACTGTTGGCAACGGTAGGCGCGATAAACCGTCAGCATTCCCATGCTGTTTTGATCCTTTGTATTCTATGTTGTATTGATGTGCCCCTAGAAAAAGGGACCACCTCTGTAGCCTTTGCGCTGTCATAATGGGAACACCCTTTTTAGGGTTAAATATGGAGATGAGGGGTTGATGGTCAGTCAACAAGGTAAATTTTTGTCCGTGTAGGTAATGGTTGCATTTCTTCACTCCCCATACCAGGCTGAGTGCTTCCCTGTCGATTTGGGCATAGTTACGCTCAGCTGAGTTTAATGAGCGTGACGCAAAAGCTATCGGCCGTTCTGAGCCATCAGGGAATTTATGGGATAATACTGCTCCTATGCCGTAAGGGGATGCATCGCATGCCAGTCTGATTGGCAGTGATGGGTTGTAATGAGCCAAAACTTCTTCGGATGTGATTAAGTCTTTGCATTTATGGAAGGCACGTTTACAGTCTTCGTTCCATTTCCAAATCACTCCTGTTTGTAGAAGTTCATTAAGAGGGTGTAGAAGAGTTGATAAGTTTGGTAAAAATTTATGATAGTAATTTATTAATCCCAGGAACGACCTTAATTGTGAAACATTTTCAGCTGTTGGGGCTTTTATGACCGCTTCAATTTTTTTCAGGTGACTTATGCAACCCTTCCTTATTAATTATGTGGCCACAATATGATATCTGATTTTGGAAAAATTCGCACTTGGGGCGATTTGCTCGTAGGCCCCGTTCTTTCAGCCTAGTGAGCACCTGCTCCAAATTGGCAAGGTGCTCGTTGTTGTTTTCTCCTGTTACAAGGATGTTGTCTAGGTAGCATTGAGTCCCCGGAATCCCTTGCAGGACTTGCTCCATAGCTCTTTGCCAGATAGCTGGAGCTGATGCTACTCCAAAAACCAGTCGATTGTACTGGTACAGGCCTTTGTGTGTGTTTATCGTGAGGTACTTTTTAGAGGCCTCCTCAACCTCCATCTGTAGATATGCCTGTGCCAAGTCAATTTTGGTGAAACGTTTCCCTCCGGATAGTGAGGCGAAAATATCTTCTATCCTCGGAAGAGGATACTGTACTGTGTGAAGGACCGGGTTTACAGTCACCTTGAAGTCTCCACAGATGCGAATTTTTCTCTGTTCTTCAGATTTATCATTATTCAATGCTTTTTTCATGACTGGAACGATAGGTGTTGCCCACTCGCTCCAATCTATTTTGGATAATACGCCTGCCTTTTCCTAATTCTCCAGCTCTGCCTCGACTGCTGGACGAATTGCGTATGGCACCGGTCTTGCCTTAAAAAATGTGGGAATTGCTGCATCTTCCACTTTTATTGAGGCGGTGATGCCTTTCAAGGTTCCAAACACTTCTTTGGCGTTGGCCAAGATGTCTTTTAATCGTTCAGGTATGATGTCATCATTGTTTATTTTCTTACTGGTCACCGTCAGTGCCTGAGTGGAGTGCCAGTCTAAACGTTTCTTTCTGATCCATTCACGTCCCAACCATGGTGGACCACCATCTTGTAGAATGTATAAATACAACTTTTGTATTTCTTTGCCGTTGTATACAACAGGCACCCTTATTTTTCCTTTGGGGTATACTTTCTGCCCCGTATATGTTTTTAAGATAATGGATGTGTCTTTTAGAGGTATATGCGAAAATAGCCTCTCGTAATCCCGTCGATTTATTACGGTTAGAGCTGATCCTGTATCTAGCTCCATTTTAACAGGGGACCCTGCTATCGTGAGGGTAATCCAAATGGTTTGGTAATCATCTTTGGCAAGTACATTATATAATTTGAGACAGCTTAGTCTCTTGTTTTCGGAGTCGCTATCGCTCTTCTGGTCTTCGGAGCTACTGTCCGTCATCATTTGTACCTTCCTGTACTTTCCTTTATTCATTTTTTTTTTCTGTCTGTGGATTTATTTTGTCCAGATCAGCATACCCGTGCAATGTGTCCAATCTTTCCGCATTGCCTGCATGCTTTGTCCTTGAACCAGCAGTCCTTCTGGTTATGGGTGGATCTGCTGCAGCGATAACATCTTTCGAAACCCTGTGTCATTTCATGGGTGCCGAAGTCCTGTGTCTTTTGTTGTATCTCTGCAGCTCCTCTTGCTGCTGCTTTGTATGACACAGCCATACTGAAAGCTTTGTCCAATGTTAAATCTTTTTCAGAAAGCAGCCTTTTTTGTGTTCCTTCACTTAAGAGACCGCAAACAAATTTGTCTCGAAGATAATCTGCTAGTCCTGCCCCGAATTGGCAGTACTTTGATAGCTTTCTTAATTCGGTTAGGTGATCAGCGTTACTTTCATTCTTGTGTTGATTTCTCTTGAAGAATTTGAATCATTCCGCTATCAGCAGCGGTGTTGGGTTTAAGTGCTCCTGCAGGGTATCAACAATTTCTTTAAAATTCTTGTCCTTTGGTTTGGCTGGAGTGATTAAATTTTGTAACAGCCCGTATGCCTTTGCGCCCATTAGGTGCAGCAGCACTGAAGCTTTTTTTTCATCTTCTATTCCATTTGCAGTGCAATATACCTCTACTCTTTCCACGTATGTGGTCCAATCCTCTATTTCGCTATCAAAAGCATCAATATTGCCAGACTTAGACATTTCAGAAAAGATAAGGCGTTTCCCGCGCTTTTCCCGCTGCTGCTGCCGATGACAACGCTGTTTCCCGCGGTTTCCGTTCTTTGTTTTTTTTAAATTTTTTATTTGTTTACAGTTGGAGACTCGTTCCCGCCGAACTTTCTCTGCAGGTCTGAATGCTGACCTGCTTGCTGCGCCGGCCATCTCCCGAGTGCTCCCTCCCAGTCCGTTATTGCTTGCCTCCGATTTCGCTGCCTGTCTCAGCTGTAGAGCCAGCCGCTGGAGCCCCAGCCTGACGCCCAGGAATGATTAGCGCAGTACCTGCCACCAGCTTGGCCAGCTGGTGAAACCACAGCTTCTCTCACTTCTTGAGTCTTCTGGACGCCCGAGGAATCGATGTCCTTGAATTGCAGGTAAGTCCTTTTCCACTTCGTCACCACTGTAGTATCCATGTGTTGATAAAGACACTGAAGACAGGAATTGGTTCATAGGTGTTTACTAAGCAAAGTCTGGGGGGGGTTCTAACGGATATACACAATATACAGGCTTATATAGCCTGAGTGGCCATTACCGGCATTACAGCACACCTGGGGCTTTTAAAGGCACATACACTACAGAGAGGTTTTTATCCACAAGGTAAAGGCCCATTCCTCCACAGAACCTCGTGGTCAGGGCAACCAGCAGGCTGACATGCTCGCCAAGGAGGGTGCCCGCACAGGCATTTTCTGGGACCCATTCGGATCCAGACCCATGGCGGCGGTCAGAGGTAGGGACGGGACCCAAGGGAATGTAGGAGTAGCGTTTGCCCCGGACCTCAAGACGTTCCTCAGCGTCATAACTGAGGGAAAGGAGGTAGATGGTCCGTACGGCACAGCGACTCTCTCCATTAAAGATGGTATGCTGTTCCGGGGGAACAGTGGGTTGTGCCGCAGCAGCACCGGAGGGAATTCCTTCAACTGGCCCATGGGGGTCCAGGAGCGGGGCACCCCGGGCCTGAAACTACCTGGCAACGGGTGGAACAGGCGGGATGGTGGCCGGGACTCAGGGATGATGTCCGCGAGTTCTGTGCAGGCTGTCTTGTGTGCGCTGCAAACAACCCTGACCCCCCACAGAAAGAAGGTCCCTATGGGACACGTCAGGAGGGTAGAGGGACCATGGCAGTCGATACAAGTCGACTACATCGGGCCCCTGCCCACCGCCCAGGGAGGCTATAAGTACTGCCTAGTCCTGGTGGACGTGTTTACCAAGTGGGTAGAGGCTTTTCCCTGCAGAACTGCCACAGCTCTGGGTACTGCCAGGATCCTAGTCCCGAGGTGGGGACTGCCACAATTCGTGGAGTCCAACCAAGGGATTCACTTCACCGGGCAGGTGATGCAGAACACCCTGATGCTGCTTGGCATCAAGGGGAAATGGCACATAGCCCACAACCCCCAGTCATCGGGGATCATAGAGCGCATGAACCGGACCCTTAAGGAAAGGTTAAGAAAGGAAACGGTGGACTCACCTCGTAAATGGGCCGAAGTCCTACCGTTGGTTTTGATGGGGATCCGAACCAGCCAGTCTAAAAGCACTGGGTACTCCCCGTACGAGCTGATGACTGGCAGGGTTATGCGGACCCCCACCCATGTACTAGCCCCGGTGCTCACGGAGGGTCAGCTCAGGGAGGTAAACCGGGACAAGTTCGCCGGAACCTTTTTGAGCACCTCAAGCAGGCCCATGAGCAGGTGGCCGGGAACATGGGAAGGCAGCATCGGAGCAACCGATTGCTGCTCGAGCCAAGGAAGCACCACGAGTGGGAGATAGGAAATCAGGTCATGGTAAGAAACTATGCCCGAGTAGGTAGTTTGGAGCCATTGTACATGGGGCCCTACAGTATTGTAGACAAAGCCAGCCCCATGGTGTACGCCGTGAAGATGCCCCGGCGTATGAAATGGTTTCACATCAACCAGTGCAAACTGTTTCAGCCTGAAAGGGGAAAACAGCCAGTCGGGGTAAGGTCTGAGGATAAAGATCCTCAGCCTGCAGCACGAGCGAGTTCACAGACCACACAGGCAGGCGCTGTGGCTTGCTTGAAGGGAGGGGCCATCCAGCCCATCGATTGGGACACGCCCTCACTCTTCTGGGATCCAGACGAGAGGGAGGGACTTGAGGGCAATAACCCCGCCCCTAACTCAGGTGTAGAGAGGGAGGGACCTGAGGTTGAAAACCCCACCCCGGACCCAGCCATGGGACCTGGGGGCGGAGACTCTCAGCTCGCAGCAGCAGGATGCGAGGAGATACCTGCCCCCAGCCCAGGTTCGGGAGAGGTCAAGCCTGAGGGAGCAGCGGTTCGGGTGAAACGCCCAGCGGCCAAGAAAGCCCCACCCGCCATAGTCCCTAGAAGGTCCCCACGGACGCCCCAGCCGAGAAAGCCATGGTCACCAGCCCTCCAGTTACCAAGGGCCGCCCCTCGAGCCAGGGAGAGGTCCAAGGACAGAGGTCCTCGGCCAGCAGCTTCGGGCTGCGAGGGACCAACCGTGAAGGACGGTGCAGTCACGCCGGGGGTAGCGGCGAGCCGCAGTCTGACCAGGGATTAGCCTGGCCGCCCGGTGACGGGCGGCGGATGTATATATAGTACAGTTTAAGTTTAAGTAGGTGCAATTATTAAACTTAAGTTTGGGTGTTTAGCTTAGGTTAAATAAGGTGATGGGTAGTTTGAATAAGAAATCTGCCGAGAGTGTATATATTTGGGTCGAAATCGCGGGACCCGACCATGCCTCACCAAGCCAGAGAATCTCTTTGGGACCTGGCTGCATGTTTTTACATCCTTTTGCAGAAAGATGTTCGGGATGGACTGGATCGTGGTCCTATTCGCCCTGATCGGGATGAGCGAGGAGAGGAGGGGAGATGTCCAAGACTCCCACATCTATGGGTGCTCGGGAGACAAGGCTCCCACTGCAATCGATGGGAGCGGTGAGCAGGATGCGGAGGAGACCGCCGTTTACTTCCATGAGGGAAGGTGGCCAGGATGGTTGGGGTCCAATTCATGTCAGTACTCCAGCCAAACCGGATTCACATACGGGGAAGCCTCCCTCCTGTGCCGCCGAGTGCGAGTCGTTTCCACGAAGGTCAGCATCACCGTTGGAAAGCGAATATGTTTAACATGCAAAGGATACATTCCACTGGACCGATGGTGGTGGCTCCGAAAGTTGAGCAAGGACATGAGGAACCCTGAAGTCGAATGGGAACGCCTGGGGAATAACACCCATCGGACAATTACCGGGACTCATGGAGGGCTGAGTGTGTGTTGGGACAAGTGGTGGGAACCAGACCAAGGGATTTACATCTGTATGTGGGGGTCAGAAACGGTCTGCCCCGCAGGCATATCCATTATGTTCCACCGGCAGTGGCACGACACCGGGAAGGGGATAAGGTGGGATGCCAGCCTGAAGGCGTGTGCGGTCCCATACACCCAGATCCCAGTCAGCGCCATTGAACTTGTGCCCCGCCCTCGGCGCAGGCGGCGAGGTTATCCAGGGAAGATTGCCCCACCACCACCAAGGGACCAGGGAATGGATTGGTACTAGTCTCCACCGATCAGATGCTGTACCAGGGGGTTCACTATGCGGTAGCCCCCGTGATTTTAAATCTCACCGAGGTACATTTGCCGGAGTGGTGCCCCAAAGAAACAGAGCAGTTATACCAGGCCCTATTAAAAGACATGTTCTGAAAGTTTTACGAGTTCGATTTTGCCCACGTGGACAAGACCGAACTCTACACCACACGCTGGGAATTTTTGGGTAACCCAGGGAGACAAAGAAGGGGTGTATGGAATTATGTTTTTACTGCGTTTAACACTGGGTCCTCTGTCATCAACAGCTTGGATGACATAGAGCTGCAGACTCAGATAAACGGTTTAAAAACACAGTTAAAAGGTATATTGCTGGATGAGAACAAGGTAGTGAACTCGGAGTTGCATGAGGACCTGGCCATGACGGTCCATTTAAAAGAGATTATAGTCGAGTTGGAAAAACACACAAAGATGGTAAATGCTCTCATAAGGGAGGATAGAAATGCTTCTGACCAAGCTGTGCAGAATGAGGTGTGCGTGTTATACGGGACGTGGTTACTGGGCAAGGGCTGCAGTAACCTGGAGGATTTAAAACAAGGTTTGGTCTCCTCCTGGATTAGCAACAAGCACCTCGCAGCCCTCCACCCTTTTGAGAACACATTGAGCCCGTGCCAACTCCGGCTAGCCTCCGAAGCCTATCCAGTCCCCGTGGATTGTGGGCGTTCCAACCACACAATCATGGGAGTAGTAGTTAGGATGCCGGTCATGGGTAGGACAGCCCGACCCGCCCCGGTATACAGGGTAGAGAACATTGGAGTCATTCAGGGGGGGTGCACACATTCGGTTCACAGCGGTCCCGCCTTACGTCATTAAGTGGGAGCACGCTATGACAGGTACTGACCTCTCAGGGTGCCGGAGCCGGGGAGCACACATAATCCTGTGCCCCCAGCACTTGAATGCCTTCTCAAGACCACAGTGTGGGTTCAGAGCTGCTGACGCGAAGCCTATAAATTGCACCATGGAGGCAATGGCACGAGGCCATGTTCCCCCGCAGGTAGCATATATAGGGAGTGGGACATATTGTGTCACCACCGGCGCGTCCCGCTACCAGCACGGACAGCACAGTTGGTGCCCGGTTAGTGACAGCAGTTTCTGTTTTAAACCCAAGGCAGAAATTCGAGTGGCCCAGGAGTGAATTGTCCCCATCCCTGAACCCTCCACTGTTCACCTCACTGTGAAGGAGAATTTTACGAACTTGCAGAAGTACGTAGCGCACTTTGGCTACGAAATTCCCCCTCTCCCTGAACATTTGACCAAAATTCTAAAAGCCATTATAGTTTCACAGAAACATTTCTACACTCTCGAGCAGAAAACAGTAGAGATATGGACTAAGATATTGGATATTGTGACTCCACCCTGGTGGAACCTTTTCAATAATATAGAGGTCCCTTCGTGGGTCAGACTGGCTTCTCACATCCTCGTGGTTTGCCAGTTAGGAATAGTGCTGTATTTAGTTTGTATTTAGTGTAAGGGAAAAGGTCGGTGGTCAGAATTCCGAAACCAGAGCTTTTGGAAAGAACATTATGTAAAGGTGGAGGAATATACGCCGGTTTAAGTTTTCCTGTATTTCGATTGAAGAAGTGTTGTTTCTTTGTGTTTTTTTTTAATTAAAGGTTTTTTCTTTTGTTGTTTTCTTTTGCGACGCAGTTTAATAAAGATATGTGTACCAAGTAGGGCCCCCTCCATGCTTGGATGTGTGTGTAAAGCCTGTAATTTTACTCTTTGTATGCTGATGTACACTACATTTTCACGGAATGGGAAGTGCATGTGTCATGGGTATATTAGATAGATAATTACGGGGGAAGGCTGACTATGGAGGGTCAGAAAAATTTTGCTCACCTTGGAAAAGTATGATACTTCAAGCAAGTTTTAGTATCACAGGGAGGAATGTAAGATTCGCAAAATTTGTGTATTTCCCCGAAGGTTATTATCGATAAAAGGGACCCTGCGTGGACATTTCTTTTGAAATTAAAAAGGGTACCCAAGATGGCGTCTGTGCCTTGTGGCAGAAAGCCTGCGGGTCTCCAAAATGGATTCTGCAGCCCAGGCAGTTTGAGGGAAATCGAAACTAAGGCTGCAGGTTTCCTGTGAAAAGAACTTTGTGGTTTGGGACCCAGACAAACTGAATTATGTACTAGGCCGAATTAGAGGCAGATCTGAATTCAATGAGGCCTACAGTTAAAGCCATCAAACAGTCTGCATACATAATCGGAAACAGATTAAACACATCCATCGAGGCCGGATAAACCCATCAAGGACTTTCAGGACAATACGAGTCAATCATCGGGCCGGTGGATACAATTACGTGCCATCTAAACACCCATCAGTTTAGATTGCTACCATTATTTTAACTAGCCCGCCAAAAATAAAACAAAGAACTAACATGATTTGGCGGGCCGATAAGGTTTTTCGACGAAGTTATAATTGAAGGCCCCCAGGTAGCAATTGGGGGTAGTCGTTGGAAGAAGAAGAAGAAGGCTGCTGTCGGTATTGCCGCTCCCCTGGTCCTTCGGCCCCTCGCCCTCATGGCTGCCGCTCTTTCCCCCGTCCCGCGCTTACCCCCTGGCCTTTGCCCGTGCCCTCTCCAACTTCATCTGGACTCGCCCCGACACCGGGTCGGGCGAACATGGGCAATTCAGGCCAGGCGAAGCGGGACGCGATGAGGGGAGGAGGAAGACCACCCGGGGAAGGCCAACTGAGGGTAGGCTTCGAATTATCGGGCCTTCAGCCTCAGCTGACCTGCGAATATCTTCATGCAAACTCAAGCTGTCGGCGAAGAATCATCCCTGCAAGGTAAAGTACTCAAGCAGAGACTGTAACTTTCGGGTACTCGAACCTGGACAACGCCCTTGCAGCACCCGGAGCCCACGTGACGACAGTAGGCTCAGGGAGCACCAAGAGCGAACCCCGAACCCAACCGTTGTTTTGAGTCTAACAAACCCCTTTGATTGGTGAGCATGAATTCTGAGCCCGCATAGATTAACCTAGTTAGGTATAGGGGGTGGGTTAAAGATAAGGGGATTGTTAAGATAGTTGTTTTCCCTCGATGTGCCGTGTGTTCCCCATTCCCTGTGTAAGTATAGTATTATTATGACTCTTGTAATTTTTGCCTGTATAAGTGTACATCAATGATTTTCCATAAGATTGTGTCAAGTTTTTCCTCTTCAATAAAATCTTGGTTTTGTTTGCATCCAACCACCTGTCTACTCGAGTCTTCTCTGTATCGTTGCCTGTATCTAAGTCCGGTGTCCAGAACCCAGGGGGCAAGTGATTCGAACCGCTCAAGGAAGGTAGTCAGAGGCAAAGCTGACTGAGCCGAACACGCCTGTGCAAAACCCCCCCACATTGCTTGGTTTCAGATAAGTTTGATCTCTGGGCTGAGTAGCTTTACCTTCTTATTATCTTTTCAGCACTGCCTTACGTTCAACCCTATAATTACTACCCTGCATATCTGCAATTCATTTTATCATTCAGTTTTGATCTAGTCTAATATTACTAAATCCTATTTTCTTTCTCGCCAGTAATTCTGCATTTTAAACGCTCTGTTGATCCTCTGTTAAGCATTTTCTCAATATGGGCAGCATTAAAGGAGGTCTATTTTAAAATACAATGGCCCAGAAATTCAGGTCGGGGGCTTCCCACGGGTGCAAGCCCCCGACCTGCACTTAGCTTGCGCGCCGGCAGTTGAGCTCTGGGCTCCTGTGGAATTCCACTCCGGGGCCTAGCCCAGCTGCCAGCGCGCTGTGCTTGCGTGTCCCAGGGGTGTAGTTAGTGCGATGCATCCCCTGGGATCACGTGAGCCATGGGCAGCCAATCAGCGGCGGGAAAAACCCATTCATAAGATTGACAGGACGACCTGTCTAAACTTATGAATATACGGGCCCCAAAAGAACAGTAAACCTTCAAATAAATTTTAAAAAAAATCACACTTTTTAAATAAACTATAAATTACATTAAATAACAATTTTAAACAATAATTTAAATTTTTGAAAAAAATAATTTTATAGAAAAAGGGGCTAAAAATAAACTTACCTTGCTTTAAAGTATTTAAAAATAATAAAACTGTTAAAAAAATGTTTTAATTTTAATTAATTGACCACTTACCTTTTAAAATGCAGTCCTTACGCCTGGTTTTTACATTTCTAAAATCTAAAGACTTACCCTCACGGAAAAACCTGTAAAAAAAACGTAAGTTCAAAGCGCACGTGCAGACTCCCGCGCACACGCGTTCGACCTCTGAACCCCTTTGTTCAGAGGAACGGAAGTGTCAGTTTCCCGCGCATGCGCAGTGTATGCAAGAAACCGGCACATCCATCGGGTCCACGCGTGAGTACCCCGTGCGTACTCACGCGTTGGGACCCGAATTTCTGGGCCAGTAATTTTACCAGAAGGCATTGATAACATTGCTTCTCTTTTCTACAGTTAATTCCTGCTAGAATCATAACACCATGCCTAGCCTGCGGTAAAAAAGTTCCACAGTATTAACCAAGATCCAAAATTCTGTCGCGTAACGTTATGAGACACAGTTCTAGGCCATGGGGCAACCATATAGCTGTTACCCCCGCCAGAATGCACTGCATGTTGGAGAAACCGTAACACTACTGCCCCCTAGTCATGAAAGCAATACAAGTTATGCTGTAACTTCATTTCAAGAGAAATATTTTCATGTTGCTTGTTCCCTATGAATCTAATTCTCTATACAAGTTCATTTTTATAAACTACTTTTGAATATAATGCGAGGAAATGGAATTATCAAGATGTTAAAAAAGATGTTGGCTGTGCTGATTCCTACACCAATAACATGAACATTCTATCTTGCATTAATTCAAGCCACCGAGGGGATTGTTTTCTGTGTATGAATTATTGAAATGCATTCTTTTTATAGGTAGAGTAGCTGTTCAGTAAATACAGAGATCATCAAACAAGCTGACTGTTTCTCTTGTGTATTGTACTTGTTAATTTTAATGTCTCTACTTTTTGGGATATTTTTATTCTCTGTTCACCTCTGACTCCCCTTGAGACTTCCTAACTCATGTCTAATTGAAACTAGTTGTCCAATCAATCAGTTCCATTGCAGCCTTTTTCCAACCTCTGCTTTTCTGTGTGGAATTTGTCTTAAGGCAGGAGTGCATATTTTTTAAGTTGTATTGCAACTACAATTAGATGATTCATTTTAACTTATCTTCATATTGTCAACTTTATTCCTTTAGAGAAATTACAAACCTTTTACTCTCACTGGTGCAATTAAGGTCCATGGAAGTCCATTGAAGTCAGTGGAAATGAAAGTGGGGAGAGATGTAAAATGGGCGCCGACTCTTTATCACCCATTTTTCACCCATTTCTCTTTCCTCCTCCAGTTTTTCCTCCTCCTTTGAATTCATTTTCTCCCTCTTTCGGAGAATTATTTCAGGCTGGTTTGTAAATGGCTCATAGAGATACTAACGCCACAATGTATCTCCAGCAATCTATAATGAAATGAGGGGACTGGGCGCTATAATGGGTTATCATGTTATTCCTTTGTATCTGGGGCCTGAGCTACAATCCATTGTAGAGTGTTGGCTTCTCTGTCAAGCTTCTGTGTAAGCCCTCAGCCCGAAGAAGCCCACAGTCTGGCAATATTTGCACAGAATTAAAAAAACCGATTATCATTTCACTACAGCCCCATTTTTCAGTGGGAACGGGGCAGCCGTGAGATGAAAATATGCAACAAAAACAAATTCCAGCCGAATTCCCACTGGGGGTAATTTTAACTTTTATCTCCGGGCACAAAAAGGATGACAGCGAATCTGTTGCCCGTTTTACACCTCACCCGATTTTCTTGTCCAAATGAGCGAATGCTCTTCCTGCTGCCACAAGACATTGCTTGACCTTCTGAAGCCCCTGTCCCTTGTCCTGGCCCTCTCCCTCGAGGCCGAACTGTTCCCCTTCACATTCTATTAAAATGAGGCCCGACCACGAAAATGGTTCAGGCCTTCTGGTGAGTTTCATCGGGCAGGGGCTGGGCTTGATGAATGAGGCCACATGAAAATCACCTCCTAGATGGGCAACTGGTGTGAGAAACAGAAAAATTCACAATGCTGCATTAGGAAAGCTGTTTTGTGGCTGGGGATTAAGGTATAGAGCAGAAGGAACTTTACTCTGGTCCTGTCTACAGTGTACTTGAAGTACTTGATATAGTCACTGGCTCCCAACAGTAGAAAGTGTTCCATTACTAAACACTATCATCCCTCATTTTGAGGAGTACAACTAACCAAAAGCGTAACTAATTAAAAAAAGATTACCTAAAGCAGAATCTAGTCGAGTAGTACTCCTGTAACCCTTGCCAGAGATGTCACTTTCAGTTTCGGGGAGTTTGAACAGATTGCAGCTACCTGACCCACCCCACCTATGGCACAAGTGACAAACTTAAAGCTTGACAGATGTCAAGTGTGTCACACCAGTAATGAGGACCAAGTGGGTTGCAGTTACACTGCAGAAACACCCTTTCAAAAGAAAAGAATAGGTACATTTAAGAAGAAATATCCTATCTCCTCAACAGTTAATATTTGTGCTTTTGTTCAAAAGTTTGTCAGTTTTTACTAAGGCCCGAAATGATTGACATTCATGTGGATCACCACCTGCCCATATGTCTATGTTTCAATTTTGTGGTGCAAGTGTCACTAGGGCTCTAGCTAGTCTACAACATGTAAGATTCTCAGTAGTGAATGATTGTGAGGAAATTGTGGGGGAATAACCTTAAAAGTGGAGCTAGTTAGTTCAAAGGTGATGTCAGGAAGCACTTCTTCACAAGAAATATAGTGGAAATCTAGAACTCTCCCCCGAAAAAGCTGTTGAGGTTGGGGGTCAAATGAAAATTTAAAAAACTGAGATTGATAGGTTTTTGTTAGGCAAGGGTGTTAAGGGTTATGGAACCGAGGTGGGTATATGGAGTTAAGATACAATCAGCCAGGATCTAATTGAAGGGCTGAATCATCTACTCCTGTTCCTATGTTCTTATATATAACATAATAATAAGATTCTGAGGGAGCTTGACAGGGTAGATGCTGAGAGAATGTTTCCCCTCGTGGAGGAATCTAGAACTAGGGGCGAAAGTTTCAGAATAAGGGGTCGCCCATTTAAGATGGAGATAAGGAGGGATTTCTTCTCCAAGTGGGTTGTGAATCTTTGGAATTCTCTACCCCAGAGAGCTGTGGAGGCTGAGTCATTGAATATATTCAAGGCTGATCTAGACAGATATTTGAGCTACAGGGGAGTCAAGGGTTATGGGGAGCGGGCAGAAAAGTGGAGTTGAGGCCAAGATCAGATCAGCCATGATCTTATTGAATGGCGGAGCAGGCTCGAGGGGCCGAATGGCCTACTCCTGCTCCTATTTCTTATGTTCTTATGTTCCTAGGAGAGGTCTTACCTCTTGTGCCTGGATTGCCGATCGCGCCCAAAATGGAAACTCATTGGGGTCGATTTTCATTGACCCATGGAGTCGGGATTGGAGGCGTGCGGGGGGGTTAAAGTCCCGAATTCGGGGGTCCCGACACTATCCCGCCCCCAACCCGCTGCCATGTAAGTTTCAAAGGAGGTGGGTACCCGCCCCGCAATGGGACCCGCCTACCCGAGGCGAGAAGGGATTAATGCCAATTAACTGCCTGTTAACAGGTAGTTAACAGGCAGTTTTTAGCATAATCCCTATTTTAAAGCTTGAAGTGTGGAATTCCCGACGGCTCCAAACCACGCCAAGTTAGAGGAGTCGGGCCGTCGGGTTGAAGGACTTGGAGGGGTCGAGGTGTCGGTGTTCAGGTGAGTGATGGGTGCATGAGTGCAAAGGTAAGTGTATTTGGTGTGTCTAAAGTGTGTAAAGAGGTTTAAATTACCTGTACTTACCTTTTCAGCCTTCCTTCCTCTAGGTTTTGGGAGTCCATCATCTAACCGGCACAGAAAGCAGAATGGCTGCGACCTGTCAAAAGTGACAGCCTGCAGCTTTCTGTGCCGGTGAGACTTCTAACTGAGTCTGTGTAGAAGGACTCAGGTTAGAAGTAAGACTGTCAGGGGGAGAAATTTGGTATCACCCCATTTGGGGCGCAATTCTCATCCGGTCTGTTTCGTCCCTGGAGCTGATTGCAGCGCTAAATCAGCTGCTGCACGACTCTCTTAAGGCGCTAAGCCGGAGGAGCGAGGCGCTAACTCAGAGGGCGGGCGCAGCGCAGGTGCTGTCAGTTAGCGATTGCACACAGACACGCTGGCGCCGGTCAGCTCTTAAAGGGGAGGGTCGATCTGATTTGCAGCCGCACCCTGCGCATCGGAGCCCTGTATCTCGGCCTGGACAGACCTGTTGCCAAATCCTGCAGCCAAGGACCATGGAGAGGGCCAGGGAGCAAGCGCAGCATTTCAGCGAGGGGGCCTTGGAGGCTCTGGTTGATGCGGTGGAGCGCAGGCGATCTCTCCTGTACCCGGAGAGTGGAAGGAGGCCTCTGCCCAGCGAGTACCGAAAAGCTTGGAGGGAGGTGGCTCACAGAGTGACCTCCAGCAGCATGGTGCCTAGGACCCCTGTGCAATGCAGGAAGAAGTTCAACGACCTCACTCGGGTCGTCAGGGTGAGTGCCTTTTTCAGAAATCTCTTCATCCCTCCATCTCGACCTCGCTTTATGGCCAAAGGGTCTTGAAAGCCCCATTGCCCAGCACTCCTCCAACACCTATGGCCCTTTCAGGAAACTCACACGCACATTCAGCACTTTGCCTACAGTAAGGGCTATTCGACCATGGGAGGCATTTCAGCCAAGATCATGGCTGCACACAGTAAGAGCTATTCGACCATGGGAGGCATTTCAGCCAAGATCATGGCTGCACACAGTAAGGGCTATTCGACCATGGGAGGCATTTCAGCTAAGATCATGGCTGCACACAGTAAGGGCTATTCAACCATGGGAGGCATTTCAGCCAAGATCATGGCTGCACACAGTAAGGACTATTCAACCATGGGAGGCATTTCAGCTAAGATCATGGCTGCACACAGTAAGGGCTATTCAACCATGGGAGGCATTTCAGCCAAGATCATGGCTGCATCTTTACTCAGACCCCGTCCTTTTTCTTGCAGGGCAAGCTGGCGCATATTAGGAGACAGCAGCAATGGACCGGAGGAGGCCGGCCTCACCTTCAAGCCCTGACCGGTCTGGAGCAGTGAGTCCACCGGATTGTGGCAAGCTGGATGCTTGGCCCCGTCGCCACTGGAGACACCGACCCTGTTCTGGCCAGCAATGGTAAGGTCATCACCTTCTTGACCTCTCTGCTTCCACTTGTTCCTCACAACAGCATCCTTTGACACTCTCAATCCAAATCAGTACATCGCTGCACTCATGCCTCCCTTGCTGTCACCCTGTCCTCACGCTAAAGCCACTCTTGTACCTCCCTGCTTTCAGGTGCTGATTCACCAGGTGAGGAGGCGGGCCCTCAAGCTGCCACTGGGAGTGAATCTGAAGGCGAGGAGGAAGAGGAAGCCGGACCATCAGTGCAACCCTCTGCCGAAGCAGCCCATGGCCATACTGGGGACACGCCTTCCCTGGAGGGGAGCGGGGGGGAATGGTCTGATGAGGGTGAAGCTCCAGGACCCAGCAGGCTGCAGCAATGCGAGGGGGGTAGGGAAGCTCGGGGGCCTTCTCCCCGGAGGGAGAGTATGGCCTCAAGTCCTGATACAGTGAGCACAGAAGAGGTGCGGCTCCTCGCTGAAATGAACGCCCAGGCGGAGCAAAGGCACACTGAGCTCATGGCTGCAGTGGCAAGGATGCCCAAATCCATTGAGTCACTGGCAAGGAGTGTCCAGGACTTCGGTGCAGCACAGGCGTCTGCCACGCAAATGCTAAGTGCTGCAATGCAGTCAGTGGCTGGTCTCATGCAGACGCAGATTGAGGCCACGCGAGCACTAACTGATGTCACCCTCGCTGGATCGGGCAGGTTTCCCCGGGGCCCTCCCCACGCCGCAGCAGGCCAGCAATCTGTGCTCCCGCAGATTGCTCCGCATGCTGAAGTGCTGCCCCGTGGGAGTGCCAGTGTGTCGGTCGAGCGGGGAGTTGCTGTCCTCTCTCAGGATGACAGCATTCCTGCTGCCAGCACTGTCACTTCTCCACTGCAGTTGCCACCACCTGTAGGACAGACTGCTGCCGCCCATGCAGAGTTGGAGCAGTCAGCAGCCGGGCCCTCCAGGCTCAGAGCTGGTCCAGGCCGTCCCTGAAAGGCATCTGCAGTCTCAGTTTCTGATACTCAGCAGCCTTCCACCAGCCTTGCTGCAGCCACTGGGATCCCAGTGCGGCGGAGCTGCAGGGTGGGAAGGGGGCAATTTTGCAAGGGAAGCAGATCACCCTCGAAGGGCAAAAAGTAGAAGGTGTGGCAAAATGTTGTTCATTGTTTTATTGAAGGCTGAGGATCGTGGTCATATTTTTGTTACTGTTTTGGACATTGTCTCCAGGTTGTGAGAGCCAGTTATGTGATTGACTGTTTCTTTGTGTGTTTCTTTCTATTACTTTGTCATGTGGGAAGGATACACAGTTTTGTAAATAAAGAAGTGTCTTTATTCAAAATGTGCATGTTTGTTCTTTGCACTCATTGTTGCCTTGACCGGCTTAGGGGTTGCGGCATGGTTCCATTCAGGTTCTTTGAATGGCAGAAGCCATTCCCTCAGAGGGGGCCTAGAAGCGAATTGCTATAAGTCTTTGACGGATGGCCCTTGCACTTTGTGCCTTCCTCCCATCTTGGTGCTGCTGCTCCTCCTCCTCCTCCTCTGCTGGTGCTCTAAGGCCCAGTGGCATTGGCTGGGTCCTGAGGATTGCCAGGTTATGCAGCATGCAGCACACAACAACGAAGTGGGAGACTGCAGGGCTCCTCCAGAGTGGTCTAGACAGCGGAACCGTTACTTGAGCACGCCGATTGTGTGCTCAACGATGTTCCTGGTAGCTTGATGGCTCTCATTGTATCGTTCTTCTGCAGGGGTACTGGGCGAACGGAGTGGGGTCATCAGCCAGGTGCACAGAGGATAGTCCTTGTCCCCGAGAAGCCAGCCTCCTGGATGAAGCGGGGCCTCAAAAAGGTCTGCCACAGAAGTCTGGCGCAGGATGACGGCATCTTGGCTGCTGCCTGGAAAGTGGGCATTGACAGCGAGTATCAGCTGTCTGTGGTCACAGACCAACTGGACGTTCAAGGAATGGAAGCCCTTTCGGCTGCGGAAATCCTCGGCATTCTCTTGCGGTGTCCGCAAAGCCACATGGGTGCAGTCAATGGCACCCTGCACCATGGGGAAGCCCGCTATTCTTGCAAAGCCCACTGCGCACTCTTGCTGCTTGTCCGGGGTCATGGGGAAAGAGATGTACTCTCGTCTCCTTTTAAAGAGGGCATTTGTGACTTGACGGATGCAGAAATGCACTGCGAACTGGGAGATATTGGCAATGTCCCCAGTAGCAGATTGAAAGGAGCCGGTGGCATAAAAGTTGAGAGCCACTGTTACCTTCACTGCCACCGACAGAGACGTCCTGCTCCTCAGTTGAGGTTGCAGATCTGGCTGGAGGAAGTGGCAGAGCTCAGTGACCACCTCCTTGCTGAATCGCAGCCTTCGCAAACACTGCTCCTCAGACATATTGATGTATGAGAACTGTTGTCGAAAAACCCTGGGACGGTAAGGTCTCCTGTACCGACGCCTGTTGGCCCTCCTCCGTCTGGCCATGATTGCCACTCTATCTCTGCGTCTCTGTGCTCTTTCAATGTGATGGAGAAGCATGACGTTCCCATCCATTGCAGCCCCCATAATATGTGGGCAATCAAAGTTATGCCGGTGAAAAAGCAAAGCAACTACAAAGTTACGGTAAGAAGCCAAAACTACCTCAGACAGCGTTGACTCAATGCAGAAGTCTCTCTTTCTCCCTTTGTCTCTCTGCAAATCTCTCTCTCTCTCTCAGAACGAGTGGTCCAAAAATGGCTACCACACAGAAGACAGGAAGAGCCCCCTTTAAATAGTGCCCCCCAGCCCCACAGCGACTGGGAAGCATTCCAGTCAACCTGTCGTTGGTAGCGACAGGCAGAAAGGAGGGGGGCGCCACTGAATTTCCGGTCCGGGGCGCCCCAAGGGCGTTGCACTCTGGAATGACGTCAAGATCTGCGTGCGCAGCAGAGTGGGCGGTATGGTTTAGCGCCGCCACTAAATGTCCGCTCAATTTCGCAAGAGGCGCAGGTATCGCCGCGCCCGGGCGCTACTTGGTTAGTGCCCCACTTATCGCCCTCTTAAGGCGCTAACGGGTGGTGCTCACAACTGAATTTCTCCCCCTCAGTGATTGACAGCTTCAAACAGCTGTAAAACACTGATATTTCATCTGTTAAAACGTCTTGACAGATGAAATTTCAGTTTGTGACGTCACCTGTTGCCGGGTGGCCCTTAATTGATCTGCTGAGCCCGCTGGGCGGGCTCAACAAGGTCAATCAAGTTAAAATTGCATGGATTGGCCGCATCTCGATGGAGACGGGACTACAACCTCTAAAGTTGTAGTCCCACCTCCTTCCCGACTTCTGAATGAAAATCACCCCCATTATCTCAGTGGCCCAGACATTCGGGTCCCAACGTGTGAGTACGCACGGGGTACTCATGCATAGGCCCAACGAAAGTGTCGGTTTCGTGCATGCACTGTGCATGCGCGGGAAACCGGCACTTCCATTCCCCTGAAAGAAGGGGTTCAGTAGTCGAACGCGTGCGCCGGAGAGGCAGCGCGTGCGCATTGAACTTACGTTTTTTTTCCAGCTTTCTCCGGGAGGGTAAGTCTCCAGCAGTTACACTTTTAAAAAGCAGTCACAAGGCCTGCTTTTAACAAGGTCAATTGTGAATTAATTAAAATTAAAACATTTTTTCCACAGGTTTATTATTTTAAAATACTTTAAAGAAAGGTAAGTTTATTTTTAGCCCCGTTAAAAAATCTAATTAATTAAAAAAAAAAATTAATTATTGTTTAAAATAGTTATTTCATGTAATTTATAGTTATTTTAAAAATGTGATTAAAAAAAATGTATTTGAAGATTTAGTGATGTTTTGGGGCTTATAGTATTTATAGGTTTGACAGCTCTTCCTGTCAAACTTATGAATGAAGCATTCCCTGCTACCATTGGCTCTCCATGGCCCACGTGATCCCAGGGGACGCATTGAACTAACTGCGCCCCTGGGATACGCAAGCACTGTGCGCCGGCTGTTGGAGGAGGCCCAGGATCGGAATCCCACGCGGGCCCACAGCTCAACGGCCGGCGCGCTAGGTAAGTACAGTTTGGGGGCTTACACCCGCGGGAAGCCCCCGACCTGAATTTCTGGGCCAGTAACTTTTTTCCATGTGGTGGCATGTTGCTTAAGAGCAATGCAGAATTTGCCCTCAAAAAATGAGATGAGGTTTCACAATGTTTATACTTGAGGTGCTATTCCCTTTCGCTAGTGATGGATTTTATATGTTTCTGTCACATTTGGTGATCAGTTTTTGTTTGCAGTCGAGGAAACTCTTCTGTACACCCGGGATGATTATGGATCCAGGACAGAGGTTTACCTGATCTGAACAGGTTTTATTGTGGCGATCAAGGCCAACGCTCGACTGTCCCCTCATCCTTTATCCAGGTTTTTTATTTTAACTGCTGTTGAGATCATTTTCAAATTATTATTACAGTTGTGTAAATAGCAAAGTGGATGCTATTGGTATTCAATGGGATATAAACAAAATAGCAAACTTTATTTCCCCCTACTTCTCCAACTATGAAGGGGATTGGTGTCAGGCAAATTCCTAGTAATGCCTTATGGCAACAACAAGAATTTGCATTTATACAGCGCCTTTAATGGAATTATAAATGTCTCAAGGCACTTCACAGAAGTGCCAAGAACAGACAATGAAGTCAAATGTTTGTGCGTGACCTTGACCCAGTAATGCCAATAATATCAACTTAACATCATCGATCTCATTTCTTACATTAAAAAAAATGAATGAGGGTCCCTTTAAATGAGCCCAGGAAAGTAGATGGTCTTGTAGGGGGTGGCGGGTGTGGCGCATGCGCCCAGTCAGTTATGCCCCTGACTGTTTCGTGAGCGGTTCGAATCGCTCCCATGCCCCTGCGTTCTAGACACCAGACTTAGGTACAGAAAAACTTGAGTAGACAAGTGGTTTGGATGTAAGAAAACCAAGATTTTATTAAAACAGAAAATAAAACAGTCTTATGAGAAGTTACTAGTATAAAAATACAGGCAAATACAAAAAAACTATACTTATACAGGGAATGGGGAACACACGGCATATCGAGGGAAAACAAACTACATTAACAATCCCCTTATCCTTATCCCACCCCATATACCTAACTAGATTAAGCTATGAGGGGACAGAATTCATGCTCACCAATCCAAAGCAAAGCCAACTGTTCAACGGATGCACATTTTTGAGGTTTGGTCTTCTGTCCTCTTAGGTACCCCGTCGCCACGTAGTCTTCAGGGGCGCGGTGCTGGAGCTGCTGCTGCGACACACCTTCTTCTCCTCTGCTACCGTCGTCGTCTCTTCACGATGGGTTCTCCTCTTCTTCTCCCTCGGGTGGTCGTCGGCGGTAACGTTGTGCCTATAGGGCAGTTGGCAGTTTTTACTGCTTAGATTTTAATGTTCGTCGCGCCAAGCGCCAGCTTATAACTAGACGCTTGGCCTCATCAATACGTTTTTCGCTGCCCTGCTCTGCTCTTATCGAGTTGTTACCTTTTTCTTCATCTCGATTCGTCTCGTCTCATTCGGTTACTATACAAGTCCTGGACTGCCTACTCACTTTCGTCTCGCCCCTTTTTGCGGCCTGGGCATCCTGGATGGCTATGGACTCGGGTCTCGTTCCCCTCCCCTGCAATTGGTATGGTGTCCTTAGTTGTTGAAAACTCTGCTACGGGGAGCGAGGAGAGAACCCGCCACGAGGCCAGGGCACAAGTACGAGCGGCGGCAGCCCAAGACCAGACGAGAGGTCAGAGTCAAGAGCGCAAGATTCAAGAGGGCGATTGCTACTGAGGGCCTACAGTTATACTCCTTTCGAATGGCTTATCTGCGCGCCAAATCATGTTAGTTCATTGTTTCAATTTTGTCGGGCTGTTTTAAATGATTATAACAATCTAAACTAAGGCCTAGAAATTCAGTAAGGCGCTGCCAGCTTTGCGGCCAGTTACCGCCCAAAGAGGGCTTCTGCGCCAATAGAGGAGTTTGCGCTGATATTCAGCGCAGCGGTAATGGCGGCGGTAGCCGTTAGTGCTGCGCCGGCACCGATGACGTCATCAGTGTGCGCAGTGCCCCGGTTCTGCCCCGATACCGGCCCGACCCCCATATTTAGTTGCGGCCGCCTCTTCCGCAGCGGCCGCAAACAGCGATCAGAAAACGGGGCCGTACTGTAGCCTTAGTGGGGCGCTTTAAGGTGGAGGTGCGGCCGGCCGCTTTTTCGGCGGCCGCCTGCCCGCACCTCCTTCCCCGGCCTCCTCCACCCACCCCCCCCGCGGCATTGCCGGCTGCTTTCCGTGAACCCGGCACTTCTCCGTGGTGCCGGGCTCATTTGCTGGCACTAGCCAGCGACGATCTCCCCGTTGCAGGCACCTCCCCCTTAAGAGAAGGAGGAGGCCTGCAGTACCGCAGCCTGCTGCTCCGCAGCGGGTGGCGCAGCGGCGCCTAGAGCGCTGAAATTCAGTTTCAGCGCCCCAAGCGGGGGCGGGCACACCCTGGAATAGCGCCCGGTTCCGACTTGGGGCGCAAAAACTGAATACCTGACGCGCGCAACTGGCTCCGCGCTCAGCGCTAACTTTTGGGCGCACGCCAGCTGGTGGGCCCAAAGTGAATTTCTAGGCCTAACTGTTTTTAGATGGCCGTTTACCACACCTAATGACTTGATATTAATGCATTCTAATCAGCCTGTACAACCTTGACGGTTCCCATAAGCTGTTCCCGATTATTTATGCAAACAACTCAATGGCCTCAAGTATAGGCCTAACTGGTTTTGATCTGTCTACGATCTGACTTAATGCATATTCAATGTTTGCTGTCTGGTTTTCAAAACACAAAGTCCTTTTTTCACCAAAACTGCATTTTAAGTTTTGATTTTCCAAAAGCTGCTTGTGCTGCCACAGAGTCCAAGCTTTAACCATCTTGCAGGCTTTTGGTCACGAGGTACAGACGCCATCTTTTGGGCACCCTTTTTAAAATGTCCATGCAGGGTCCCTTTTATTAATAACCTTGGGGAAAATGTGGGAATTTTGCGAATTTTACAGTCTTTACAGCTTTATATAAAAAAATAGCAGAGTTGAATGTTGGGGATATTTCCATTTTAACTCACCCTGATATTGCATGTACACATTCCTCCTCTGACACTCCTGGAAATAACAATAAATGAATCACGTTTTATTGTGATAAGTGCTAAATAAATGTAACATTCATTATCGGTCTGCAATGTCCTCAACCTTTTTATTTAATGTGGACCTTTGCTTTAATCCAAGTCACTGTTTCCCTACCTTCATGCCTTTTTTTACCCATGAGGCTGATGGGCGCCAAAACCTCTGTGGGAACTGTTGCTTGAAAAAGAAAAGAAAGACTTGCATTTATATAGCGCCTTTCATGACCACCGGATGTCTCAAAGTGCTTTACAGCCAATGAAGTACTTTTGAAGTGGAGCCACTTTTGCAATGTGGGGTTGCTGTGTATTGGCCAACGAGAGGTGTATTTTTTGGGGTGGGTTAGGTCTGCTAGCCATTTTTTTTCTTACCCAGAGATGAAATGACCTATCACGGGGTGGTTCTGCTATCTAATACCTTAGCTAAACGTTGCCATAACTCAACTTGAGGTTAATGTCAAATGTCACCCAACCCATCTGCGATTCGTGCTATCACAACCACTTTGATTTGAAAGAGTATTTCTGGGATTAATAGATTTTACTATTAATTGGTTGGACTAATAACAATGGTATAAATATTGAAGTGGAAGTATTGCAGGATAGTGTTTTCTGATTTGCTTATGCAGTAAATCTGATAGATAATATTGAGCAGGGCTGGGAAACTGCAATTCATTTGTTTCATATCATTCACAGTGGGAATTGTTGTTTTTCTGTAAAGCAGTTGTCTAATATTTCAAAGAACAGGAAGTGAATCATCACATCATTGAAGATGCAACAAGCAGCGATGAACACTTGGACTTTTTATTTTAATTTGACCTCGGAGATATCAAATCAGCCTGAAAATCCCTGGGCTACCACAGAAATTGGATGCATCATTCAGAAAGGCTGTGTAACAGCAGAAAACTCGAGGGACGGGACCCATATAAACCAGCGGCTGGCTCAAGAATGATCGAAGCAGAATTAGGGGCTAGTATGTAAACTGAGTGAATTTTAACATGATACCTGCTATGTAATCCACTGTAATTTTCACAATAATGTTTTTGAACAATTTTAAGATCTATGAAACACTCTTAGGAATAATTACAGCAGATTGAATAGTTGCTGACATGTTGATTACCCCTCAACTGACTATATGTTTATAGCTGTCAATGTTGCAAGATTGCTTTTGTAAGATAATATATAGCTACTTCAAATACAGTGGCAAAGTATGCCTCACCATCTTAACCCTGACTGGACCCAAACTGCATTGCTGAGCTTGATTTGATTGAGTGAGCCCAGAGTCTGGACAGGATCTGAGGCTTCAGCATAAGATAGCTCCATGATTGGGAACTAAATCTCAAATCAGAGGTAGACACCAACTTCTAGGTAGACCGTTAACTCTGAATGCCTTTTTTAAACTTTCACGATGCCAATTTCCTTTCATGCAATACCTAGAAAAATGACATTTTTGTAAATGTTGTATGTGTAGTGTATGTACCCGTTTACCTTTAAGGGAACTATAGAATGTAACCGTTCGCCTTTAAGAGCACTACTTTAGGTGTGGCACTATTTGTTGGCTCATGTATACTGTAATACCGATAGTGACCACACCAGTATATAAGGGTTGTGATACGTAACTAGGGCAGATTCGCCCGAACCTCTGAATAGTAAAGACCTGTTTTATTTGTTAATCTTGGAGTCTGTGTATTATTTGCAATACAACCCACAGACTTTACAATGGCGACGAGGCCGATCGTACCCTGCGGCAACAGTAGTTCCTAAGCAACTAAGGAGCGTCGAAGTGAGGCACCCGCCCTCGTCGTTCTGCTGGGTGAAAACTCGAGGCTGCAGCGATAGCAAAGAGGAAGATTTTGGCATTGAAAACTTCCATCTGCAACAGGCACTGACGGTCCCTTCTGCCACAGTGAGGAGCGAGCCGATCGACAAGAGAGGCAAGGCTGCCACGGACTGTGAGTAAGGGAACAGTAAAAGAAAATAAGGAAGGAGTAAAACCAGAGGATAAGGGCGGTACACTCGACCACGGTCGAGGGGGAAAGGAGCCAGACAAAGTCAGGTCCAGAGGCGCTGAGACTGGGAGCAGGCCGGGTGAGACAGAGCCGAGAAATCGGGAATTGGCCGAGAGCCAGTTCAGAGGCTGTAACTGTCCGCCGTCATCGGGGGTACCCGGAGCCGGTTGCCTGCCGCGGGAAGGAGAGCGCTGAAGCCGACGCGCGGGCTGGGGATCTGATAGCCAGCGGAGAGCGCTGAAGCCGACGCGCGGGCTGGGGATCTGAAAACCAGCAGAGAGCGCTGAAGCCGACGCGTGGGCTGAGGGTCTGAAAGCCAGCGGAGAGCGCTGAAGCCGACGCACAGGCTGGGGACCGGTAGCCAGCGGCCGTCACCCGTGGGGGAAAGTGTACCCCTCCCGCCAGGGGAAGAAGCGGGAAACCGCCATTGCCGTGGGCGGGGAGAACAGAAGAGCGCGGGGAAAACCGCCATTAAAGAGGGCGGGGAGAGCCGAGAAGCGCGGGAAAGCCGCCGTTTCTCGCGGGAAAACCGCCGGGGAAGAAGACAGAAGCGGGAAACCGCCATCTTAGAAAAATAATAAGAATTTACAGAAATACTGGTGTTGTTCTCAAGAAGAGAGGAAAAATAATAATAAGTAAAGAAATACTTGTGTTTTGTTCTCGAGAAGAGAAGAAGATGCCTAAGCGAGGAAATATTAATGATTTTGATGTTGAGATAGAGGACTGGGCCACGTATGTGGAACGCATAGAAATATATTGCAAAGCCAACGAAATTGAGGATGACGACAAGGCAATAACTTTGTTAAATTCGATGGGAGCAAAAACATACGGGCTCTTGAAACATCTAATAGCACCAGTTAAACCAGTGGACCAGACCTTCGAAGAGATCGTAGCAGTGCTGAAGGATCACTTGAACCCCACACCGTTGATGCTGGCTGAACGATTTAAATTTTACGCAAGAACCCAGAGGAAAGATGAAAGCAATGCGGAATACTTAGTCGAACTGCGTAAGCTAGCGAAATACTGCCAGTTTGGAAGGAATTTGACAGAGGCGCTGCGGGACAAGTTCGTATGCGGCTTGGCCAAAGAAGGAACGCAGAAGCGACTTCTGGAAGAAAACGACCTCACACTGGACAGGGCTGTCCTCATAGCTTCATCGCACGAAGCTGCAGCGAAAGGAACGGCGGAAATGCAGCTAAAGGCGGCAGCACTCGGGGTGGACCAAATTACTGCAAGCACTTCCAAATGCTACCGTTGTGGAAAGACAACGCACGACCAGAATCAGTGCTGGTTTAAGAACCAAGAGTGCAGGAAATGTGGCAAACTGGGTCACATCGCGAAGGTATGCAGGTCCGGAAAGAAGACCAACAAGCAAAGGAAGCCACCACCACAAGAAAAGTACAACAAGGTGCATCAGGTGGCTGAAAAGAGTTCAGACGAACAAAATTCAGACTCAGACCCAAACAGCCAGGAGCTGGATAGTCTGAGAATCCACAATGTGGGTAAAGTAACTGATCTACAGACGATCTGGGTCACACTAAAAATAGCTGGAGTCCAAGTACGAATGGAGCTGGACACGGGATCAGCTGTATCAGTCATCAACCAAAAGGACTACCACCGGCTATTCTCTCACATACCCTTAAGAAATACTAAATTCGTATTACAGACATACACGGGGCATAATGTATACCCCATGGGAAAAATACGGGTCAAAGTGAGAGATAGGGGCAAAGAACACCCACGAATGAATCTGTACGTATTACCTGAGGGAGGACCACCACTCCTAGGGTGGGAGTGGATGCAGAAAATAAACATAGAATGGCACTACCTAAAAGCCATAGGGAAGGAGGACTCGGTGCAAGCTATCAGCTCAGATTCTGAAATGGATGACGTGACGACCAATGTAAACATGGAAGACAAGGCAAAAAGGGAATTGCTGATGAGGGGAAAGGAAATGAAGACAGGCAGGCAGGCCCATGTTACCAAGCAAAATCAAGCTGTAGAGCAGAACCCCAGGTTGACAGAGAATTCTGAGCCTGCTCAAGCTAAGGATTCATCCACGACAGAAGAACACCGAGCTCGGTCCCAAACTTATGTCAAAGTACAACGACAATTAGAACAGTTGAGTGCCCGTCTCGTACAAGAGATGGAAAAGATGAAAAAGTTCTGGGACACCGAATGGGAGACCCTGGAAAGACAACAGAGACAGCTAGCTCAAGCAGAGAGCGACCATAGAGCCATCGTGGCCAAGTACCAATCACATCTCCCTGAGGCTGTTCAGGAACTAGAATATGCACAGAACGATCCAAAGGAAGAGGAATCTTCAGGAAGTCAGGATGGTATTCCAGTTCATCTCTACGACTTGTTGCAAGCAGAGTGTAACGAGTTGAAAGAACAGTATGAACAGGCTCAGACTACAATCCTGGAAGGGGTTAACTTGGCAACCTCTGAAAAGCTAGTTTTACTGGAAGCATATGAACAACAAAAGTCTGAACAGGAGCAAGAATTACAAAGACTGCAGGAGATGTTTGATGAGCTCCAGGCCAAGGCTGACTCATCGTTAGGGATTCAATCCATAGAGGAAAAATTAGTGGTGGAAGACATAACAGAACAGGGAATACAGGATGTCCAAGAACTCGTTAAATTATTAAAGGAAACACAAAATAAATATGAAGCGGCAATGGCCGAGGTCCAACGACTTGAAGAACAGACTCAACTGGGAATCTTTTCAGTGGAAGAAAAGGGAACTGTAAGAAACACAGAGATCGTAAGAATGGGCCCTGAACATGAGCTTAAATCGTCAAAGGAGAGGGGTTTGGAGCAGAAAAAGCTGGAGGAAGCTGAACACATGAAGAAGTCTCTTCAGGAGAGATGTCTGGATGTGGAAACAGCTGCTGCGATAGAAGGATTAAATCACCTGATAACTCAATCCTCGATGGAAGGGGAGGTATTGAGGTCAGTAGTGAAGGAATGGCAGACAACCCTGGAGGAGTGGAATGAATATGAACGCATGAGGAAGTCTTTTAAAGAAAGAGAGATAGAGAAGGAACAGCAGTCGGCTAGCGTCCAGTTGGGTAAGGAAGAAGTAGAAGGGCCTCTCGATGGACTAACTCAGGATGACCCCGAATGTGACCATGACCTGTTGAGTGACACTGAATATTACGAGGAGGTGGTCTGCCCAAAGTGTGATGAAAACTCCCAAAGTGCTAAAATGCGGATGAAGCACTTAAGGTCTAAGGAACATAGAGAGTTGGTGGCGCTACAGCTGGCCGCCGAGAAAGGAGCTTCGAGAGTTTCAAAAAGGCAGAAAAGAAAAAGAAGAAGCCGGAGATAATAACTGTTTAAAATATTATTACTTCTACTACCTCAGTCCGAACACTACGAAAGGTGCTAAATTTGTAAAAAAAATCCGGGGACATTATCAAGACAGCCAGTGGGTTGTATAAGTCCGCACTGCTGGTTCAACAGGACGAAAGTACAAGCTGTTAAAAAGGCTATGGAGGAGTCACGTTTACCATGTGAACCGGCTACACCAAAAAGATGCTGTCTGGGACGAATTAATGCCAGAGACTGAATTTATGAACTGTTCCCACAGAGACTGAACCTGTAAACTGTTTCCACTGAGAGTATGTTTGTAAACTGTTATATGACGTTGACTCCATCGAGAGTATATCTGTAAATTGTTATATGATGTTGACTCCATCGAGAGTATATCTGCAAACTGTTTATATAAAGTTGAAGATTGTATGTTTAACGGGATTCTGTAAGTAAAAAGCTAAAAAGGGAGGATTGTAGTGTATGTACCCGTTTACCTTTAAGGGAACTATAGAATGTAACCGTTCGCCTTTAAGAGCACTACTTTAGGTGTGGCACTATTTGTTGGCTCATGTATACTGTAATACCGATAGTGACCACACCAGTATATAAGGGTTGTGATACGTAACTAGGGCAGATTCGCCCGAACCTCTGAATAGTAAAGACCTGTTTTATTTGTTAATCTTGGAGTCTGTGTATTATTTGCAATACAACCCACAGACTTTACAGTATGAACTTGAATTAGATGAATGATTAGGCCCATTGAATATTTGAAGGAAAGGCACAGAACACTGCTTCTTCATCATTCAATCCAGAAAGCAAAAAGACGTTCAAAATGGATATTTTCAATTTACTGAGAGCAGCCAGTAATGGTTGTGGGGATATTGTTAACCATTTCATCCCCTCCCCCCCCCACCGCCCCTCCCTCCCACCAACAAATCCTGATATCACATTGCTTGCTACTGACTGGATTTAAGTTACTGCCACGGAGTAATCTTGGTAACATCGCCCATCTCTGCCCGTGCCTCAGCCTCATCTGCTGCTGAAACCCTCATCCATGCCTTGGTTACCTCTAGACTTGACTATTCCAACACTCTCCTGGCCGGCTTCTCATCTTCCACCCTACATAAACTTGAGCTCATCCAAAACTCTGCTGCCCGTATCCTAACTCGCACCAAGTCCCGTTCACCCATCACCCCTGTGCTCGCTGACCTACATTGGCTCCCGATCCAGCAACACCTCAATTTTAAAATTCTCATCCTTGTTTTCAAACCCCTCCGTAGCCTCGCCCTGCCTATCTTTGTAACCTCCACCAGCCCTACAACCCGCCGAGATCTCTGCGCTTGTCCAATTCTGGCCTCTTGCGCATCCCCGATTTTAATCACTCCACCATTGGTGACCGTGCCTTCAGCTACCTAAGCCTCAAGCTCTGGATTTCCATCCCTAAACCTCTCTACCTCTCTCTCCTCCTTTAAGACGCTCAATAAAACCTACCTCTTTGACCAAGCTTTTGGCCACCTGTCCTAATGTTTCCTTGTGTGGTTCGGTGAAAAATTTTGTTTCATAATCGCTCCTGTGAAACGCCTTGGGACAAGTTAAAGATGCTATATAAATGTAAGTTGTTGTTGTCTCAAATTTGTTTAGTTACCAGAGCACTGGATAGTTATTAATATAGAGAAATCACGATTGTTTAATCATTGGACAGAAACCTCCTATATTAAAAAGGTCACCTTTGTCAATTTTTATTGTTTTATAAACAGTGTGACATATTCTAGAAATTGAATCTTGTTCTTAATTTATCATTAAAATGAGAAATATGAATTTGTATTGTATATAAGACATGGGAGGAGTGCTTTGTATACTAAATAGGGATTACTACTTGCTCTGCTCTATTGTTGGCTCGTTACTCTTTCAGTGCTTCCTATGCAGACACCATTTTCAGGTCAAGGTGGTGAGCACCTGTTGCAAGGCCTCGGTGATGGCAGCTCTGGGTGTAGTTACTCTAAGGTGCGTGAGGGTGACCAGCCGTGACTCATCCTTAGATTTCTGTTTGCCTCCTTCCCTGTAGAGAAGTTTCTAACCTTCACTGAACACCTACTCCAATGGCCCTGTTAAACCCAGGAACTTACTGTGTGGTTACTTGTAGCGGCAGTGCAAGGCCCCAATGCTCCATGAATGTCAGAGTCCCACTGTGTCACGGGCCAACTGCCCAGAGACCACTTCATAGTGTTTTCCAAATAAACTGGAATTTTTAAAAAAATCTGTTCAGAAAAACACTGTTATATTCTCCTCAAGACTTGACATGTGGTAAGTGTTGCTTTCTTGGTAGGGAAAAGGAGACTCTGGTTTTAGTGTTCCCAAAGCTCTCCACCTCTGTCGTTTTCCTCGTGTCATGTCTGGGTCTGTTGTAGACTAATTGATAGTGATTGATTGCTGTAATTAGTCATTATCATTGTATCATGTGACTACCGGAATGGTATATAAGGCAAAATAGCTGGACCGTGACTGTTAAATCCGTGAATCTTAAGGTATGGTGTTCTTCAATAAATAGACGGAGACTGCAGATTAACAATCAACAGGTGTTTACTGGATGAGGGTAGTCTAAAAACTAACAGTACAGATCCCTGCTCAGGGCTTATATACAGGTGTATATACAGGTAATGATATCAGCAAATAGTGATGGTATTTGCCTGTTTGATTATGATGCCTTACCAGCATGTTTGCCTGATTGATTACTTATGCCTGACCAGCAGAGGGCATGTGACAGAGGCAGAGTTTAGTTTAGTTTCACTTTTGTTTTAGATGGATCACTAGCATGGTGTCTCCTGTAATGCTGTTAAAAAGAATTGAACAGACTTTAGATTAAAAGACATTCTCTTTCATAAATGTCTCGTCATTGAACCCACATACAAATCGATACATGGTGTCAGAAGTGATTGAAAGAGATGAAGAGGAAAAATCTGAAGTTAAATCAGCTCTCCACATATTAGCAAGCCAAAAGAGAACATCGTTACTTACCATTGGAGAATAGCTAACGAAGTGAAAAAATGGAAGGTTTACACCCACCGGCGAAGCTTCAGTTGACAGGTAATGTGGCTGAAAATTGGAGGAGGTTCAAACAACGTGTGGGGTTGTATTTAGCGGCATTCGGAGCTGACGAGAAAAGTGATAAAAAGAAATTGTCAGTGTTCTTACATGTCGTGGGTGATGAAGCGCTGGAGGTGTATAATAACTTCACATTCGCTGCTGATGGAGACAAAATGAAGCTAGATAAAATAATGGAACAGTTTGAGGCCTACTGCATACCTAAACGTAATGTGACGTTTGAGAGGCACAGATTTTTCACATGTGTACAGAAAACGGGTGAGACTATTGATCAGTATGTGACTGAACTGAGAAACCAAAGCAAAACATGTGAATTTGGGGGACTGACAGACTCGCTGATAAAAGACAGACTGGTGTGTGGTATTCCAGATAATGGTCTAAGGGAAAGACTGCTAAGAGAGCAAGATCTAGACCTGGGAAAAGCCATAGCACTGTGTAGGGCTACAGAGACTGTGAAGTCTCAGGCAAAGGAGCTGTTCAGTGATAATAGCTGCAATGTGGATTCAGTGAGAAAGAACGGATACAAACCGTTTAACAAAAAGAGCGCCAATGTGAAAAAAGAGGTGTGGCCAGCGAACGAAAATGAAAGGGACAATCGAAAGTCATGTAGTAGATGCGGTACACAGCATCCACCAAAAAAGTGTCCAGCATATGGTAAAAAATGCAATAGTTGCAACAAAAACAACCATTATACCCGTTGCTGTAAGAACCAAGCGCTACGAAGCAAGGTCCATACAGTAGATGAAAGCGAGATAGAGGAGTTCAATGTAGATGTTGTGTCTGAAAACAAAGAAGAAAAAAGAGACTGGATGTTGACACTAAAAGTGAATGACATACACATTCCATTTAAATTGGATACTGGAGCACAAGTTAATATGATATCAGAGACTGATTTTAAGAAAATTAGACCCAGACCAAAGATACATGGAATAAAAGTGAAAGTGACAGGATACTCAGGTACTGATATACCAGTGAAAGGAAGATGCATTGTCAAAGTAACACACAAGGACAGAGAGCACACGCTAGCATTAATCGTGGTGCCAAAGGATGTGCAAGCCATACTAGGTTTAAAAGCCTGTGAGAGACTGAACCTGGTAAAGAGAGTCCTCATTGTGGAAAGCGAAGGAGAGACAGTCTATGATGAACTCATGAAAGAGTACAATGACCTATTTAAGGGTCTAGGCTGCCTTCCAGGAGAACACATGATCAGAGTAAATAAAAGTATACCAACGGTCATATATCCATGCAGAAAAGTTCCGTTTGCTCTTCAAAAGCAACTGAAGGCAGAGTTGGACAGGATGGAAAGCCTGAACGTGATTCAGAAGATAGATGAGCCAACTGAGTGGGTGAGTTCCCCCGTCGTTGTGGACAAAAAGAATGGAAAGCTCAGAATTTGCCTGGATCCAAGAGATCTAAACAGAGCAATAAAGAGAGAGCACTTCAAGCTTCCTACACGTGAGGAAATCATGTCACAGTTTGCAAATGCAAAGTATTTCAGCAAGTTAGATGCATCATCAGGATTTTGGCAGATGAAGCTGGACGAGGCCAGTTCAAAACTGTGCACGTTCAACAGTCCATTTGGCAGATACAGATTCCTAAGGTTACCATATGGCATTGCCTCAGCTCCTGAAGTGTATCACAAAACTATCCATATGATCTATGAACATCCGGAGGGAGTTGATACATCAATGGATGACATCATAGTATGGGGAACCACGAGAACTGAGCATGACGAGAGACTGAAAAAAGTGCTGGAAGCAACAAGGAAAACAAACCTGAAGCTGAATAGAGAGAAATGCCAGCTCGGGGTGACAGAACTGACATTCGTGGGAGATATCCTTAGCAGTGAGGGCATCAGACCAGATCCCAGAAAGGTGTCCGCCATTGAGAATATGCCAAAGCCACAATGCAAAAAGAACATGCAGAGGTTTAATGGAATGATCAACTACATGGGGAAATTCATATCCAACCTCTCAGAAAAGATGGTGCCACTGAGAAGACTAACTGAAAAGAACATAGAATGGGAATGGAATCATGAGCATGAGAAGTCATGGATCTAAAGAAACTGCTCACGGAGGAACCAGTTCTGAGGTTTTATGACCCAGCGAGACCCATCAAGATATCATCAGATGCATCACAGAGTGGGCTCGGTGCCGTTCTTCTGCAAAAATATGACTACTGGCAACCTATTGCATATGCATCGCGCTCAATGACAGACGCGGAGACGCGATATGCTCAAATAGAAAAGGAGCTGCTCAGCATCACATACGCCTGTGAAAGATTTCACCAGTTTGTGGCAGGACAAGCAATCAGTGTAGAGACTGACCATAAGCCCTTGATTGCATTGTTCCAAAAGCCACTAAATAGCTGTCCGCTTAGAATACAAAGAATGATGATCAGGCTGCAACGCTATACACTGAATGTTGCGTACACACCGGGTAAACTGATGTATACAGCAGACACGTTGTCCAGAGCTGTTGACCCAAGTGAGCCCGCAAACACCAAAATGGATGAAAAAGTGAACGCCTATGTGGACATGATCACAAGTGCACTGCCCATAGCAGATGCAAAAATGGAGCTCATAAAGACTGAGACAAACAAAGATGAAACAATGAGACGACTGAGGAAAAGCATCTTGGATGGATGGCCCAACATGAAGCAAGACTGCTCACCTGACATGGCAGAATTCTGGAACTGCAGGGCGGAACTATCACTGGTCGAAGACATCATCTACAAAGGAAGTAAAATACTTATCCCAAAGAGTCTGAGAAAAGAGATGCTAAAAAGGATCCATGGAGGACATCTGGGAATCGAAAAGTGTAAGAAAAGAGCACGAGAGGTGATGTACTGGCCACGAATCAACCAAGATGTGACAAATGAGGTGTCAAACTGCAGAATATGCCTGAAATATCGAGCAAGCAATCCGGTAGAACCACTAAAGCCACACCCAGCACCAGACAGACCTTACCAGAAGGTAGGCGCTGACCTATTCGTATGTCAAGGGAAGGACTATCTTGTAGTCACAGACTATTACTCCCTGTATCTAGAGGTTTGTAGACTGTACACCACCACTGCAGATGCTGTGATAACATGTATGATGCGCTATCAATTACTCATAAAAGACTGAGAGTTAGAAGAGTAACTAAAGGCTTTTATTAACAACAGAATGGAGGTCTGCTTCGAGTGGTCGACCGGTCCAGGATACAAGGGCTGGGGAGCAGTCACCTTTATACTAGGACCTGTGGGAGGAGTCAGCCGAGGCATGTCCAGGCATGTACACAGTGGAATACAAACAGGCCAAACAGGAATACAAACAGTGGTTTACCACAATGTATGAAAGCCATATTCTCCAGACATGGCGTGGCAAGCGAGGTCTTCACAGACAACGGACCTCAGTTTTACAATGCAAATTTCCGACACTTTGCCAAAGAGTGGGACTTTGTCCATACAACGTCAAGTCCTCACTATCCACAGTCCAATGGACTAGTGGAAAAATCGGTCCAGACAGTGAAAAGACTGATGTACAAGGCAAAAGACAGTGGAACTGACTTCTACCAGAGCATGCTTGTATACTGCACAACGCCGCTCGAGTGTGGTATGTCACCAGCCCAACTCCTTATGGGACGTCAGCTAAGGTCAAACCTACCCACCCCGGAGAACCTCCTGAAAACAAAAGAGGGGGAGAAAGTGAGGAAGTTCAAAGAACAACAGAAAGAAAAGCAAAAGTACTACTATGACAGAGGAACACAAAACCTACCTGAACTCCACACTGGTGACCAAGTAAGGTTCAAAGACAAAACAAACATATGGACTCAGAAGGGAACTGTCCTGAGTGAAGTTCAACCAAGATCATACACCATTCAGACAGATGAGGGTGCTGTTCTGCGAAGAAATTGTCGGGATCTTCTCATGGGACCAGCCACAGCAAGTCAAAAGACTGATACTGTTGAACAACCTGATCACACAGCAGGTCAAAAGACTGATACTGTTGAACAACCTGATCACACAGCTGAGAAATCATCATCTGAGGCAACAACTCAGATTCAAGGACAATCCATCAGAAAACCCTCAAGACACGTGAAGCCTCCTGAGAGACTCATTGAGCAAATTTAAGGACTATTGTTATAGAAGGAAGTAATGTTATCTTATTCTTTCTTCAAGTTCGAGTGTATTTACATATTTCATGTGAACACACAAAGCAAGGTTAAAAAACCTTGATCATGATAATGATAATGTAAGTTCATTCAGTGTTACAGTTAAAATGCAGATTAATACGAAGAAAACATGTTGTTAGTTAAAAGTAAAATACTTTTGTTTTAAGAAAGGGAGATGTAATGATATCAGCAAATAGTGATGGTATTTGCCTGTTTGATTATGATGCCTTACCAGCATGTTTGCCTGATTGATTACTTATGCCTGACCAGCAGAGGGCATGTGACAGAGGCAGAGTTTAGTTTAGTTTCACTTTCGTTTTAGATGGATCACTAGCATGGTGTCTCCTGTAATGCTGTTAAAAAGAGTTGAACAGACTTTAGATTAAAAGACATTCTCTTTCATAAATGTCTCGTCATTGAACCCACAAAGAAATCAAAACAGTCACTGCCGGTACTACAGTATACAGGAGCTGTAAAAGTAGTTCTCTCTTAAAGGTACATATATTACAATTCCTCCCCTTTTAGATTAACAGTACCATAACATTCAATTAACAGTTAACACTTTTAACATGCAACATTAACTGAAATAGTCCATTTATAGATTCAGTCTTTGGGGCGGCTTCCTGATTCTTTCTGGCTAGCGCCTTTCCTGAGTGTCTTGCTCTTGGTGCGAAGGCGATTCTGGCCCCCTGTCGTCGGTTAGTTCATCAGCTTCCGATGCTACTGTTTCTGGGGTAGTTGCTACCGGTATGTCGGGTTCATCACCAGGTACGCGAGACATGGGGTTGACTCGTTCTTGTGACGCTAGGATCTGGTCGACATGGCGTCTCACAATGTTCTCCCCAACATCCACTGTGTACATTAGTGGCTCCTGCCGTGTGCATATCGTTCCTGGTTGCCATTTCTCTGTTCGGTAGTCGCGGGCCAAGACTGGCTGTCCTACATTGAAGCTTCTTGTCGGCTTCTCATTGATGTGCTGGAATTGCTTATTCTCAACATTTCTTTGTACATTTGGTCTGAGCAAATCCAGACGAGATCTCAACCTTCGGTTAAAGAACATCATGGCTGGGGTCTGGTTGGTAACTGCATGTGTCGCATTTCTATAGGCTAACAGGAAATTGTCCACCTTATGCTGCGGTGGAATGTCGTCATCGCACATGGCCCTTACTGCCTTTTTAAAGGTTTGTACGAACCTCTCAGCCAATCCATTTGTGGCTGGATGATACGGGGCGGATGTGTAATGCCTTACCCCATTCATTCTCATAAATTTCCGAACCTCTTCGGACACAAACTGTGGTCCGTTATCAGAGCAAATCTGTTCTGGCAAGCCGTTCCTGGCAAAAATGGTCCTTAAGACTGCAATAGCATTCTCTGTAGTGGTGGAGGACATTTTGATCACCTCAGGCCATTTCGAGTGTGCATCCACTGCTTTTAAGAACATTGACTCCATGAATGGACCAGCAAAATCAATATGCAACCATTGCCATGGAGAGGAGGGCCATTCCCATGGGTGTAGAGGGGCATGTGGTGGTGCATTTTGGACCTTCTGGCATCCTGAGCAGTTCTTTGTTAGGTCCTCGATTTGTTGATCGATCCCCGGCCACCACACATAAGCCCTAGCAAGGCTTTTCATTTTCACCCCTCCCAGATGGCCTTCGTGAAGCTCATTGAGCACTCTCTCCCTTAACTAGGGTGGAATTACCACTCGGGATCCACACATCAATGTCCCCTGGCATACTGACAGCTGTTCTCTTCTGGATGAGAATGCTGGCAACAGTGAGCCGCCATGTGTTGGCCATCCCTTCACCATCAAATCATATACCCGAGACAGTGTCGGATCATTTCGGGTCTTCTTCTCTATATCCGCGTTAGTTACTGGCAAGCGTTCAATTATAGTTGAATAAAATATTTCGACAGGGTCCACTGCTGGTACTTCCTCCTCAGTAGGCAGTGGCAGGCGTGATAGCCCATCAGCGTTTCCATGCTGTTTCGTGCCCTTATACTCTATTTCATATTGGTTCGCCCCTAGAAAAAGGGACCATCTTTGTAGCCGTTGCGCAGTCATCACCGGAACACCCTTCTTTGGATTAAAGATGGAGGCAAGTGGTTGGTGGTCAGTCAGCAAGGTGAACTTCTGCCCGTGCAGATAGCGGTTGAACTTTTTCACTCCCCATACTAGGCTGAGGGCCTCCCTGTCAATCTGGGCGTAGTTGCGCTCGGCTCAGGTTAGTGACCGAGACGCAAAGGCTACTGGCCTCTCCAACCCGTCTGGGAATTTGTGCGACAGCTCCGCTCCAATACCATAGGGTGATGCATCACACGCCAACCGAATTGGTAGTGCTGGGTTGAAATGAGCCAACACCTCTTTTGATGTGATCAATTCTTTGCACTTCTGGAAAGCTCGTTTACATTCGTCATTCCACTTCCATGGTACCCCCGTTTGCAGTAGAGTGCTCAGTGGGTGTAATACTGTAGACAAATTTGGTAAGAACTTATGGTAGTAGTTCACCAGCCCGAGGAACGACCTCAGTTCTGACACATTTTCTGGTGCTGGAGCCTTGACTACTGCCTCAATCTTTTCAGGGGACTTATGTAACCCCTCTTCATCAATAACGTGGCCACAATACGAGATCTGCTTCTGGAAAAACTCGCATTTGTGGCGATTAGCTCGTAGCCCATATTCCTTCAATCTAGTGAGCACCTGCTCCAGGTTGGCGAGGTGATCACTGTCATTTTCGCCCGTGACCAGGATGTCATCCAAATAACACTGGGTCCCCGGAATCCCTTGCAGGACTTGATCCATTGCCCTTTGCCAAATAGCCAGAGCTGATGCTACCCCGAACACCAGCCGGTTGTATTGGTAGAGACCTTTGTGAGTGTTGATCGTGAGGTATTGTTTCGAGGCTTCCTCTACCTCCATTTGCAGGTACGCCTGGGCCAGATGAATCTTATAGTGAAGCGTTTTCCTCCAGATAGCGAGGCCAAAATTTCTTCAATCCGCGGAAGCGGATATTGTACCGTGTGAAGGACTGGGTTCACTGTCACCTTAAAGTCCCCACAGATGCGAACCTTCTTTGGTTCCCCAGGCGTATTACTCAACAACCTCTTCATTACAGGAACGATGGGTGTAGCCCACTCGCTCCAGTCCACTTTGGACAGTACTCCTGAACGTTCCAAACCTTCCAGCTCTGCTTCGACGGCTGGGCGGATCGCATAAGGCACCGATCTGGCCTTAAAAAACTTTGGGCTTGCAATTTCCTCTATTTTGATCATCGCTGTTATGCCTTTTAGTGTTCCGAGTCCCTCCTGGAACACTTCTTGTGCATCAGTTAGCATTTTTGACAGTCATCCAGGTGTGACGTCGTCATCCTTTTTGGCCTCTACCGTCAGTGCCTGTATGGAATGCCAATCTAACTGTATCTTCCGGATCCATTCACGTCCTAGTAGTGGTGGTCCTCCATCTGGCAATACATATAAATCCATTTTTGGTGTTTCCTTGCTGTTGTATATTACGTTCACCCTTATTTTTCCTTTGGGGTAGACTTTTTGCCCCGTGTACGTCTTCAAGACAATCTCTGTATCTCTCAAGGGTATATGTGAGAATAGCCGCTTGTAGTCCCTTCGGTTTATGACTGTTAGGGCTGATCCTGTGTCCAATTCCATTTTCACTTGGACTCCGTCTATCTTGAGCGTGACCCAGATAGTTTGGTGATCCTCCATTTTGATTACATTATGTAGTTTCAGACAACGCAGCTCCTTGCTTCCGGAGTCTGTATCACTTTTCTGTTCGTCTGAACTACTCTCCGTCACCTTATGTACCTTTTTGTACTTCTCCTGTGGAGATTTCATGCTGCTGGTTTTCTTTCCCGACCTGCAGACTCTTGCTATGTGTCCTGCTTTTCCACACTGTCTGCACACTTGGTCCTTGAACCAACAATCCTTCTGGTCGTGTGTTGTTCTGCTGCAGCGATAACACTTCACTGCTCCATATGACATTTCATTGGTGCCATGTTCTTGCGGTCTCTGTTGTATCTCTGCAGCGCCCCGTGCGGCTGCTTCGTGTGATACTGCCATGCTGTCCAGCATAAGATCCTTTTCTGATAGAAGCCGTTTCTGGGTTCCTTCGCTTTGAAGCCCACACACAAACTTGTCCCTTAACGTATCTGCTAGTCCCATTCCAAACCGGCAGTGTTTCAATAGCTTGCGCAGTTCCGTTAAATACTCAGCATTACTTTCGTCTTTATGCTGGTTCCTTTTGTGAAACTCTTTCTGCTATCAGCAGCGGTATGGGGTTTAAGTGGTCCTGTAGGATTGCCACTATGCTTTCGAAATCCTTATCCACTGGCTTCTCTGGGGCTACTAGGTTTCGCAGTAAGCCATATGTTTTGGCACCCATGGAATTCAACAAAACCAGTGCTTTCCTGGCACCTGGCACTTCATTCGCCTTGCAGTACACTTCAATGCGTTCCACATATGTCGCCCAATCTTCGACTTCATTGTCGAACGCTGTGACACTGCCACTCTTCGGCATCCCTGGGCGTGGTTAGACTGGCTAAAATGGCATCTCCCGCGCTCTCCCTTCTTCTCCGCTGGCTCAAAATGTCGTCTCCCGCGCTTCCCTTTCTTCCCGCGCTCGCCCTTCTTCTCCGCTGCGGCTTCAAAAATGGCGTCTCCCACGCTCTCCCTTCTTCTCCGCGGCTCAAATGGCGTCTCCCGCGCTTCCTTTCTTCCCCCGTGGACGCTGCTCAGCCCTTGAGCCCTGGCTGCGCTCTGCGCGTTTTCCTGTGCACCTCTCTCGTTGCCGCCGCTCGGTCCTGAACCCTGGCTGTGCTTTACCCTCTCTCTCTTTTTGTTTTCCGTCGACGCCGCTCGGTCTTCAACCCCCGGCTGCACCCTGTGCGCTTTACCCTCTCTCTTACCCCGTCAACGCTGCTCGGCTTTTTCTGTGCCGTCGGTCGGCTGCAGCCGCCGCTGTCCGGGAAAGGTCTGCGCCGTACCTGTTGCCAGCCTGTTGCTGGATCGTCGTGGCTGGAGAACCAAGCCCAGCTCTCAACAGCCTCCCCTGCGATGCTCACTCTCTGCCCGATGACTGGGCGGTTGCTCGTGGTCGACGCCTGTACTTCTGGCCTCGACTTTCTTCCACTGTCCTCCAGGAGCGAATCCTTGGGAGGAAATGCAGAGTTGCAGGCAGGTTCGAATCGACCTCGTCGCCACTGTTAAATCCGTGAATCTTAAGGTATGGTGTTCTTCAATAAATAGACGGAGACTGCAGATTAACAATCAACAGGTCTTTACTGGATGAGGGTAGTCTAAAAACTAACAGTACAGATCCCTGCTCAGGGCTTATATACAGGTGTGGTCACTGCCGGTACTACAGTATACAGGAGCTGTAAAAGTAGTTCTCTCTTAAAGGTACATACACTACAGTGACATTTTATCGTATGGCAATGCCTAAGATCCAAGAGGGGCGGGGGGTGGGGGAGGGGGGTGCAGATAAAGGTGGAAACTCATGTCCAACCTAGTCTGTGGTGCCATGCAATGTTCCCTCTGCTTTTTTTTTGGGTGTGTGGCTCCTTTAAGGGGCTGCGCGGTGCATTCAAATTTCCGCGCATGTGCGTTTTTTTCCATTGAGAAACCGGCGAGCGGCCTGTGTGGGAGCTTCAGACGGGAACATTGGTGCCGTGTGCTTGGGCAGCATTAATAGCAGTCACAGTAGGAACACTTGGCATCAAGATATCACTAGTAACAAAATCACAGTTACTGAGAGACAATTTAATTACTCTTTCGGTTCAAGGTTATTAGCCTTCTAAATTGTGCTGCTGTTTCCAGGTAAAATTTGGCATTGAACTGTAGTTAGTGTCCGAATGTTGATTAGGGAAGATGAGACTGAATGGGAGGTAAATTGATAAACTGGGCTTTTAGCCAAGATATTGAGGTTCTGATGAGGTACCGCAAGAAGTTTGGTAGGGGGAAGGGGGAATTTCCACCCACCTGTTTGCCCTTGTCTTGCCCTGTCCCAAATTCCAGGGGTCATTTGAACATTAGTGATGGGCGCCTGCACCTTTAACGCTCTATTTAGATGCCTGCCCCGAAGACACAGCTGGATTTCAACAGAGTAGGTCGGAAAGTGAAAGTAAGTACTTGAAAGGTGTTCTCTCACTGGCCTGCCGGTCTCCGAACAGCAATCAATCTGCCGCTGATCGATTGCTGCTTGGTAACGGCATTGTGGGCCCCGCTTATGGGCTTGCACGGCAAGTGCGCTTGCTTCATGCAGGCATATCTTCCACTGGTCGTAAAGGAGGTGGCAGGATTTCCAGGGCAAGCCTGGCATCCCACCAGTCTCACTGTAGGAATTACTAGGGGGTATATTATATATACTGGGGTTGAGTGCAAAACAGACCAGTATTTATTGAAATAAAAAGAAATAAATTGAAAATAATAAATACAGCACTCCTATGCTTAATACAGCACCTTTTCTTAACACAGTACACTTATTGTCTACTACAGCACTCTTTTGCTTAGTGCAACACTCTTTTACTTAAATACAGCACTTTTAACTAGTGCAGCACACTGTTAATACAGTACACTTTGCTTACTACATCACCTTTGCTTAGTACAACACTCTTACTTAAATACAGCACTTTTAACTAGTGCAGCACTCTTTTACTTAATAGGGGAGGAGAAAATGGACACAATGAGGGAAAATTGACTAAAATTACAATTTAGCAAAAATTCCCCTTAATTCCCACCCCTAATACCTATCTAGGTTGCCTTGTGATGGGCCAGAAAATCTATGCTCACCAGAGAACGCCTGCTCCGTGCCCTTGCGGTCTTAGATTCTTCACCACCCCGAAATGGAGATACCCCAGTGTTTAAAAGTAACTGCTGGTATTCCACTCCTTTGGGCGGGCTTGCTGAGCTGTTCTTCTGTAGGCAGAGCACGGAGGCGAGGCGGCAGAGAGAGAGAGAGATGGCTTCCTGAGAAGTTATCTTTATACCCCATTTGGAGCCGAAATCTTCACGCCCAAATCTGGATGTATCTGGGCTATACAAAAGGGAATCAATCTGTCGCCATTAATTGTCATGGGTTTTTGAATGTATCCCCATTCATTGACTGGTTTGAATAAAGCTGTCTCAGTTTGAAAAAAACATGTCTGTTTCCTTAAGTGCTGAGTACACAGCTCTTGGAGGTTAGTGTAAACAAAGTCCAATTGTCCTGTGGTCACGCCCAACTGCAATTGATTGACAGTCTCAAGTACTTAATCTCTTAAATCAACATTGTAGAGCGTTTGTGTAAACAAGGTTCTTTGTTCATGTTGACAGTCTCAAGTACTTAATCTCTTGAGTCAACATTGTAGCTTTGTTCGTGTAAACAGAGTTCTTTGATTGACAGTTTGAATACCTCATTACTTCAGAGGCTGGGTTTAAAAAAAAAATCCTTTGTCAGCCATCTTTGATTTTCCTTTCCACATGCACACAGGCTGTGTTGTGTCTTATTGCCACGAGGCCGGACAGCCATCTTTGATTTTCCTTTTCACATACACACACAGGCTGCCCTTTTCTTCTGCCACGAGGTCTGACGGCCATTTTGATGCCCTGGATTTTTAAAGGTATATGCTACCCATGTTTTCTTTAATCAAAATATAATCTTCGGGGCTGTAGAGATTTTTGAAATTCTTGCGAAACCCTACACTCACCCCCAAAAATGATGTCACGGCAAAGGGTGGTGGGCCTGTGCCCCATCATCAGAATCTGCCTGAAAGGATGGCAACCTGGCTGCAACAGGTTCTGGCAAAAATTCCTGTCCCTCCTTCCCACCGCATCAAATTCCCGCTCCCCAAAACCCCAGAATAGCTAGGCTTTTTATTCTTAGGTTAGAGAGGACTTTACTTGAAGTTGATTATAACTGGATTCCATGGTATAGGCAAATGGAAAAATTCTGTAGCCATTTGTATATTAAACGCCCCCTCAAAAAAGGGTTGGTTTGGTGCATTGCCTAAAAATTGTCTTTCTGCTACAAAATTTGCATGACACAAATTTCTGCTTCTTTTACAATGCATATAATAATGCTCATCTCATCACTGAAAGTCTTAATCGCAGGCAGAGGCAACGGAAAACCAATCCAGGCTGAAATAACTGCCATTCCTAACTTGATTTGGTGTTTGCATCCCAGTTTATACATGTCACCCAGCTCTGCCCAGTGTCGTCCCCCCGATAAGAAACAAGAAACACCTGGCTCTTGGCATAATCTACAGTCTTACCTTTGCTACCACTCTGTACTTGGCGATTTCTCTACTAGTCATGTTCACCTTTGGGAACAGTTTGATTGAAGATATTGGCCGCTATTTCGCCTACTTCAGCGGGTCCGGTGCGGCTGTGGTCGGTGGCCAGGTGCGACCCCGCTGCTGGCTCCAGCCCGCCCTGTGAAATAATTTTACATTGATTCGGCTTGTTAAGCATTGAGGTGCTGCAAACACTGAGGTGCACGGCTGCACCCAGGCTCTCCCATGACTCACAGCATGTAGGGAGGTTCCCTTCCCTTCCAATGGGTGGAAGAGACCTCCCCAGGAGATCAACACAGCCTGGTTGCACATTGCACAGGATACAAGCAGGGATGTTGTCAGGAGGACCAGGCTGCAGTGGCACAAACCTTTCAATGATCTCAGCAGATCACAAAATGTTACTGTAAAGCCACACTCAACCTCATCACATCCCCATCACTCTGCCTTCCCTACCCTACTCCTGCACATCCTTACTCATGCAATCTTACCTTATACCTCCACCCATCCCTCTCTATCTACATTATCACTTCCCCATCTTACTAGCTACCCCTCACATTTACCCTCATCCTAGTCCAATCATACCAACTAACAACACATTTGTGTTTTAGCCAATGTTCATGTGAAGTTTCTGTTAATGTGCTGTCAAACATTGAAATCTTTATTTTCAACACTGTGTTCTTGGACAAATTTGTGTGAACCTTTGGAAGTGGCTTAGTGAGGTGCAGTGAATGCTGAGACATAATGGTACCCCCCTGCAATGGCAATGAGTGTGAAAGGAATAGCTTGGGCATTGTAGGTGTTAGTGTGGGGTGGTGCCACCCTGGCGCTTCATGTGGCAGCCAGGGTGTACAGCATCAAGTGAAGCAAATCTGGCTATGGTGAGGCTATCTCTGGCATCCCGGGCAGCAATGTGGTCAGGTTGTAAGATTTGCAAAATTCTCACATTTCCCCCAAGGTTATTAATAAAAGGGACCCTGCATGGACATTTTAAAAAGGGTACCCAAAAGAGGGCGTCCGCACCTCGTGACCAAAAGCCTGCAAGATTTTGAAAAGCTTGGACTCTGTAGCAGCACAAGCAACTTTGGGGAAATCGAAACTTAAAATGCAGTTTCTGTGAAAAAGGACTTTGTGTTTTGGAAGCCAGACAGCAAACATTGAAGATGCATTACGCCAGATTGTAGACAGATCAAAACCGGTTAGGCCTAAACATGAGGCCATTGGGTTGTCTGCATAAATAATTGGAAACAGCTTATGGGAGCCATCAAGGCTGGTCAGGCCGATTAGAATGCATTAATGACAATATAGCCCGGACATCAGGCCATTAGGTGCTATAAACGGCCATCTAAATCCAGTTAACTTAGATTGCTATAATCATTTAAAACAGCCTGCCAAAATTGAAACAATGAACTAACCTGATTTGGCACGCAGATAAGGGCCATTCGAAAGGAGTATAACTGTAGGCCCCCAGTAGCAATCGCTCTTGCTCTCTTGCTCTTGCCCTTGCTCCTGGCTCTTGACTCTTGCCCTGCCTTGGGCTGCCGCCGCCCGTACTCATGCCCTGGCCTTGTGGCGGGTTCTCTCCTCGCTCCCCGCAGTAAATTTTCAGCAGTCAAGGACATCCATACCAACTGCAGGGGAGGGGAACAAGACCCGAGTCCATAGTCATCCAAGACACCCAGGCCGCAATAGGGAGCGAGACGAAACTGAGCAGGCAGCCCAGGACTTGTATAGTAGCCGCACGAGACGAGACGAATAGAGACGAAGAAGAAGGTAACAACTCGATAAGAGCAGAGCAGGGCAGCGAAAAACGTATCGATAAAGGCCAAGCGCCTAGTTATAAGCTGGCGCTTGGGGAGGCAAACATCTTGTTGAACACTGCGAAAACGCAGGTGTCCACGCCACAACGAATATACTGGCGTTTGACGCTTGGGTAGGAAAATCTAAGCAGTTAAGACTGCCAAATGCCCTATAGGCACAACGTTACCGCCGATGACTGCCCGAGGGAGAAGAAGAGGAGAACCCATCGCGACGAGACGACGACGGTAGCGGAGGAGAAGAAAGGTGTGTCTCAGCAGCAGCTCCAGCACCGCGCCCCTGAGACCACATGGCGACGGGGTACCTAAAAGGACAGAAGACCAAACCTCAAAATCCACATCCGTTAAAACAGCTGGCTTTGCTTTGGATTGGTAAGCATGAATTCTGGCCCCTCATAGCTTAATCTAGTTAGGTATAGGGGGTGGGATAAGGATAAGGGGATTGTTAATGTAGTTTGTTTTCCCTCGATGTGCCATGTGTTCCCCATTCCCTGTATAAGTATATAGTTATTTTGTATTTGCCTGTATTTTTATACTAGTGACTTCTCATAAAACTGTTTTATTTTCTGTTTTAATAAAATCTTGGTTTTCTTACATCCAAACCACTTGTCTACTCGAGTTTTTCTGTATCGTCGCCTGTACCTAAGCCCGGTGTCTAGAACCGAGGGGCGTGGGGGCGATTCAAACCGCTCACGAAACAGTCAGGGGCATAACTGACTGGGCGCACGCGCCACACCCGCCACCCCCTACACCACTACCTCGTTTTCCATCCCACTCGCCATTCGGTTAGGACCGCTCCGCTCCAAGTGGACCTGTGTCCTGATGAAATGGGAGGTGGAGGGTGGGGGAGGGGTCCTCGGAGCCAACTTTATTGTAGGCCAAGGGATCCTAGTAGATTTGAGAAATCATTGCCTATGGGGGGGCAGGTAAAGTAAAGAATGGTGAGATCGTAGTAATCCCAGGAAAGGAAGGGAAGGGGACCCTGTGCACCATGAAGCCCAAAGAGGGTTATAACCTCGAGCTTATGGTCAGTAACACCCCACAGGACTTCCAGCATTTGTGCAGGCCCACCTGGCCACACTTGCCACACACAAACACGACTGCGGGAGGGTCAAAGGGTTTAAGGTCAGCGTAGACGGGGACCCCATGGCCCAACCACAGAAACAGTATAACGTCCCCAGTGAAGCAGAGCCAGACATGGAAGCAGCCATGTCCTCGTTAGTACAGCAGGGAGTGCTGAGACCGATAGCTACCCACGTGAATACTCCATTGTGGCCGGTTAGAAAGCCGGACAATTCCTGGAGGGCCACGGTGGACTATCGAGTGCTCAATAGTAACATCCCAGCCTGTGCACGCACAGTAGCAGCAGTTGCCGACCTGATAGGAAGTATTCCAGCATCCGCAACCACTTTCACGGTGCTGGATATTTCCAACGGGTTTTGGTCCATACCTGTAAGGAGGGAGGATCAGTACAAGTTTGCCTTTACGTTTAAAGGGCAACAGTACATGTGGAACTGCTTGCCTCAGGGCTTCCATAACAGCCTCAGCATTTTCCATCAGTGCATGGCAAACAGTTTAAAGGAGTTCAGTCAGCCCAGACAGTTGGTACAATATGTGGATGCCCTGCTTCTCTTCACCGATTCGAGAGAGGAGCATGGCCCGCTATTGGCCGAACTGCTGGAGCTGCTCGGGCAAAAGGGTTTTAAGGTAAACCCCAAGAAAGCGCAGATCGGCCAGCAGGAGGTGAAATTCCTAGGCCTGACCGTGCGCGCTGGAGAAAGGGCCATAGCTAAGGCTAGGAGAGAAGCGGTACAAGAGTTACCGGTCCCCAACACAGTCACGGGTGTGAGGTCATTTCCAGGTCTAACCAGGTACTGTAGAGACTTTATTGAGGACTATGCAGCCACCGCAGCCCCTCTGCTCCGACTCCTACACAAGGGAGTGGAGTGGCTTTGGGATGAGGGTTGCCAGGCAGCATTTGTCAGGCTCAAGATAGACTTGCAGACCGCACCAGCTCTAGGGGCTATAGATGGGGGAGAAAGAGTTTTTCCTGGAGGTAGCAGCCAGCGGGGACAGCCTGAGTGATGTGCTGCTCCAAGAGCGGCACGGCAGGCTGAGGCCGGTGGTCTACTCCTCCAGGATACTCACGGATGCGGAGAGGAGCTACTCCAACTGTGAGAGGCACCTCTTGGCCACACATTGGGCTGTGAAAAGATCGTTGATGTTCACAGGCCCCTCTCCCACCACCCTCCTCACCCATCACACACCCACCCAGATGCTCCTGGATGGGAGGATCAAGGATGGAACATTGAGCAGTGCCCACATTGCCCGCTGGACCTTGCTCCTCTCACAGATGGATCTTAAGGTGAAGGGTCTCTGTGAGCCAAAGCTCGCAGCCAACCTGGTAAATCCTGGAACAGCCCACCGGTGTTCCATAGAAGGGGTATGGGAAGTGAACATAGGTTTATGGGCCAGGATACATCCCACAGGCCGTGAGATCTATGTAGACGGTTCCAGCACGGTATCTGTTGGCGAGCGTCTCACGGGGTGTGGAGTTTACGACCCAGCGGCAAACATTGCCTTGGCGATTAAGCTCCCCAGCACCAGGAGCACCCAGCAGGCTGAACTGTCCGAGGTAGTGTACGTCGTTACACACCCCAAAATCTTCCCCACCCCCTACACGATTTGCTCGGGCAGCATGTTCACGTGCAATTCGTGTACAGAGTACCTGGCCATCTGGTCCCGCCGCGGATACACCTCCGCCGACGGGAGACCCCTCATAGTAAAACCCCTGCTGGAAAAGATCCTGGCAGCAGTGGGGGAGGAAGGGGAGGTTTTCATCCACAAGGTGAAAGCCCATTCCTCCACAGAACCCCACGGCCAAGGCAACCAGCAGGCTGACTTGCTCGCCAAGGAGGGTGCCCGCACAGGCACTTTCTGGGACCCATTTGGGTCCAGACCCATGGCGGCAGTCAGAGGTAGGGACGGGACCCAAGGGAGTGTAGGGGTAGCTTTAGCCTCGGGCCTTAAGACGGTCCAAGCCCAAGACCCCATCCTCAAAGCAGTCCTCAGTGCAGTCGCTGAGGGAAAGGGAATAGAGGGTCAATACGGCACAGCAACCCTCTCCGTGAAAGAGGGCATGCTGTTCCGGGGGGAACAGTGGGTTGTGCCGCAGCAGCACTGGAGGGAATTCCTTCAACTGGCCCATGAGGGTCCAGGAGCGGGACACCCTGGGCCTGAAGACCACCTGGCAGTGGGTGGAACAGGCGGGATGGTGGCCGGGACTCAGGGAAGTTGTCCGCGAGTTCTGTGCAGGCTGTGTTGTGTGCACTGCTAACAACCCTGACCCCCACAAAAGGAAGGTACCTATGGGACATGTCAAGAGGGTAGAGGGACCATGGCAGTCGATACAAGTCGACTACATCGGGCTCCTGCCCACTGCCCAGGAGGCTATAAGTACTGCCTAGTCCTGGTGGACATGTTCACCAAATGGGTAGAGGCCTTCCCCTGCAGAACAGCCACAGCTCTGGGTACTGCCAGGATCCTGGTCCGGGAAGTGTTCTCGCGGTGGGGACTACCACAGTATGTGGAGTCCGACCAAGGGAGTCACATCACCGGACAGGTGAGGCAGAATACCCTTATGATGTTAGGCATCGAGGGGAAATGGCACGTGACCCACAACCCCCAGTCACCAGGGATTGTGGAACGGATGAATAGGACCCTAAAGGAAAGGTTGAGGAAGGAAACGGTGGACTCACCCCGTAAATGGGCCGAGGTCCTACCGTTGGTTTTGATGGGGATCCGGGCCAGCCAGTCTAAAAGCAAGGGGTACTCCCCGTACGAGCTAATGACTGGCAGGGTTATGCGGACCCCCACCCATGTACTAGCCCCGGTGCTCACGCAGGGTCAGCTCAGAGGGGTAAACTGGGACAGGTTCGCCCGAAACCTCTTTGAGCACCTGAAACAGGTCCACGAGCAGGTGGCTGGGAACATGGGAAGGCAGCATCGGAGTAACCGATTGCTGCTCGAACCGAGAAAGCACCACGAGTGGGAGGTAGGAGATCAGGTCATGGTAAGAATCTATGCCCGAGTAGGAAGTTTGGAACCATTATACATGGGGTCCTACAGCATTGTAGATAAAGCCAGCCCCATGGTATACGCCGTGAAGGTGCCCCGGCACACAAAATGGTTTCATATCAACCAGTGCAAGCTGTTTAAACCTGAAAGGGGAAACAGCCAGTTAGGGTAAGGTCTGAGGATAAAGATCCTCAGCCTGCAGCAGGAGCGAGTTCACAGACTGCACAGGCAGGCGCTGTGGCTTGCTTAAAGGGAGGGGCCATCCCGCCCATCGATTGGGACACTCCCCCACTCTTCTGGGATCCAGACGAGGGGGAGGGACCTGAGGGCGAAAACCCCGCCCCAACCCAGGTGTAGAGGGGGAGGGACCTGAGGTCGAAAACCCCACCCCGGACCCAGCCATGGGACCTGGGGGCCGAGATTCTCAGCTCACAGCAGCAGGCTGCGAAGAGTTACCTGCCCCTAGCCCAGGTTCGGGAGAGGTCAAGCCTGAGGGAGCAGCGGTTTGGGTTAAAGGCCCATCGGCCAAGAAAGCCCCACCCGCCAAGGCCCCTAGAAGGTCCTCACGGACGCCCCAGCCGAGAAAGCCATGGTCACCAGCTCTCCAGTTACCAAGGGCCGCCCCTCGAGTCAGGGGGAGGTCAAAGGACAGAGGTCCTCAGCCAGCAGCCACCGGCTGCGAGGGACCAACAGTGCAGGACGATGCGGTCATGCTGGAGGTAGCGGTGTGCCGCAGTCCAACCAGGAATTAGCCTGGCCGCCCTGAGACGGGCGGCAGATGTACATAGTTTAGATAATTTAAGTTGTGGTTATTGTTAAGTTTAAGTATTTTGCTTAGGTTTGGGTGTTTATAGCTTAAGTTAAGTAAGGTGATGGGTAGTTTCAATTAAGTAGTGATCTGCTAAGAGTGTGTGTATTTGAGTCGAGGTCGCGGGACCCAACTATGCATCACCAAGCCAGAGAATCTCTTGGGGACCTGGCTGCATGTTTTTGTATCTGTTGCAGAAAGACTTTCAGGATGAAGGGGATCATAATCCTACTCGCCCTGATGGGATTGAGCGTTGGGAGGCGAGGCAATGTGGAAGACTCTCACATCTCTGGGTGCTCGGGAGAAAAGGCTCCAGTGGTGACTGCTGGGAGCAGTGAACAAGGCACGGAGGGACCTGCCGTCTACGCCCACGAGGGAAGATGGCCCGGGTGGTTGGGATCCAACTCCACCCGGTACTCCAGCCAGACCGGATTCACCTACGGGGAAGCCTCCCTCCCCTGCCCCAGCGTACAGGTTGTGGCCTCACAGATCAGGGTCACCGAGGGGAAACGCGTGTGCCTGACTTGCACAGGACAGATTCCCCTGGGAAGATGGTGGTGGCTTAGGAAGCTGAGCACGGACATGGGGGATCGCACCGCTGACTGGGAATGGATGGGAAATGACACCCACCGAAAGGTCACCGGGACCCAAGAAGGGACTAGTGTAGGTTGGGACAAGTGATCAGAATCGGAACAGGGGATCTATGTCTGTATGTGGGGGTCGAAAAGAGCCTGCCCTACGGGCATATCTATCATCTGCTCTGCAGCCTGGCAGGATAAGGGGAAGGGGGTAGAATGGGATTCCCACCTACACACATGCATAGTCCCACGGTACCCAGCCCAGTTAAAGCCACTGAGCTAGTGGCGCGCGCCCGAAAGCCCTTGCCCACGACGCAGGCAGCAAGGACACGCCGGGAGGGGTGCCCCACCACCACCAAGGGACCAGGGAATGGGCTGGTGTTGGTGCCTACGGATCAGGTACTGTACCAGGGGGTGCACTACGTGGTAGCCTCCGTGATTTTAAATCTCACCGAGGTACATTTACCGGAGTGGTGTCCCAAAGAAACAGAGCAGCTATACCAGGCCCTATTAAAGGACATGTTCAAGAAGTTTTATGAGTTCGATTTCGCCCATGTTGACTATAGTAACATGGGAGGTTATGAGTAACCTGATCCACCAGGTGGTGCTGTGGCAATTGGTCTCCTGAGTTAAGTCTGATCTGTACTGGTTGTACTCTTTGTTTTTGCTGCCTCATGGCAGAAGCTTTTATGTGCAAGTGTTGATTAAACCATGTTACGGAGTTAACCTGTGTCCGTTTCCATCTATGGCCACCTCAAGATACCACATATGGCGACGAGAATAAAGGACGGAAAAGTTTTGGTGGATCAGTCATAGTTATGGAGTATTTGGAAGAGGTGCTCGGGTTGGTTAGCAAACTAGTCGGAAAAGCACAAGGCTAGGCCGCGGGAGTCGAAACGGAGTTTGATTTTTTGGCTGAAGTGACCAGACTCCAAGGATGGCAGGAACGGTAGGCTCCATGGCACCTTTTGACAGCAAGTCGCAGTCTTGGGAGGAGTATTGTGAAATACTGAGCCATTTCTTTATGGCAAACGAGGTGGACAGTGCTGAAAAGAAAAGGGCCATTTTACTGAGTTGTGTGGGAGCGCAAACCTATACACGGATGAGGAATCTGCTGAGCCCGGAGCAGCCAGGAGAAAAATCTTTTGATGAGTTGGTGAGTCTACTAAAGAATCATTTCAATCCGAAACCTAGTGAAATAGTACAGAGATGGAAATTCAATTCGAGGATTAGGAGGCCGGAAGAAAGCGTTACTGAGTATGTGGAGGAGCTTCAGAAGCTCGCACAGGACTGTAATTTTGGAAATGCGCTCACAGTCATGTTAAGGGACAGACTAGTATGCGGAGTTAACGACGACAGTATACAGCAAAGGTTGCTGTCAGAAGAAGGATTAACATTTGAGACGGCACTTAAAAAAGCACAAGCCATGGAGACGGCTAACAAGGACATTAAGGAATTAAATAGTATGAGCAAGGAGAAATGGAGTAAACCAGTCGGAGGAGCTGTTTTCAAGATGGAAGTGTAATGATATCAGCAAATAGTGATGGTATTTGCCTGTTTGATTATTTATGCCTTACCAGCATATTTGCCTGATTGATTACTTGTGCCTGACCAGCAGAGGGCATGTGACAGAGACAAGCAGTTTAGTTTTAGTTTCGCTTTTAGATGGATCACTAGCATGGTGTCTCCTGTAATGCTGTTAAAAAGAGTTGAACAGACTTTAGATAAAAAGACATCTCTTTCATAAACGTCTCGTCATTGAACCCACATACAAATCGATACAGGAAGCTGGTGCGAAAAGTCCACCAGTCGGGGTTGGGGATTGCTACCGATGTGGCGGGACGAGCCATTATGCAAAGGACTGCAGGGTTGCAAAGGCAAAGTGCCACAATTGTGGAAAAATAGGGCACTTAAAGAAAGTCTGTAAAAGGGCAGTGAGTGAGAGAAGCAGTGCTAAAGGGGCAAAGCATGCTAAAGGGGGGAGGGAGAAGTACACAAAGCGGGCAAATTACATACAAGAGGAGGAAGAGTCTAGTGAGTCAGTTTTCACTATATACAGTAAAGACACTTCAAGGCCCAACGTACTCCCTCTCACTCAGTATTTGATAGTGAACAGAGGTCAAGTAAAGTTTGAGATTGACACCGGATGTAGTGTAACCATAATGTCGCAGACTGAGTACGCCAAGCTATGGGGGGAAGCAAAAGTACCAGAACTAGGTACATGCCCCATTAGTCTCAAAACCTACACAGGACAGAAGGTGGACATTTTGGGGGCGGCCGAAGTACAAGTGGAACACAAAGGAGTCACCAAAGAGGTTACGGTGGTAGTGGTAGCAGGGACAGGGCCAAACCTGTTAGGGCGAGGGTGGATCAGTGGGCCAGAAATTCGCGGCCAAAGGCATGAGTGCGCTCGGGGTACTCACGCATCTGGCCATTGGAAATGCCGGCGTTCAGCATGAACAGCGCATGCGGGGAACGCCGGCATTTCCAGACCTCGAGCGTGTGCGACTGCACAGGCAATGCTTGCGCAGTGAACTTCGTAGATTTCATTCATGAAATCCGTGAGTGTAAGTCTTCAGAAGTTACACTTGAAAAAAGCAAGTGTAAAGTGGTTCATTGGCTGCGGAGGAAGAAACATTTTATCGTGGAGCTTCTGAAATGCAATATTTCTGTTTGGGAAAGGGAGGGAAGTTATTTTAAGAAATTTTAAGTAAGTTTTAAAGTTAAAATTTTTTTTTTTTTAAAGGGTTTTCAGAACGGCAGGTAGAAGGAGCAATTGTGGCTGTGTGAATGGAATGTGAGAATGAGTTATGTATGTATGTCCACATATATTCCTTTACGTATATGTATGTATGTTTTATATTCCTTTACTAATGTGTATGAATGTATGTTTTTAATTATGATTTTCAAATAAGTTACTTTCTCTGAAAGTCATAATTAAATAATACATTCATACACATAAGTAAAGGAATATATACATAACACGCAAAGGAATATATACAGACATACATACTTTCAGAAGCTCCACGATAAGAAATATCTTCCTCCGCAGCCTCTGGAGCAACTGTACCCATGCTTTTTTCATGTGTAAGTTGTAAGGACTTGACCTCACTGAAAGCAGTAATGAAAGCGGCGAATTATACTGCGCACGCGCTGCCTGTGCAGTCGCACGCGTTCTGCCTCTGAACCCCTTCGTTCAGAGGACAGGAAATGCCGGTTTTCCCCAAAAGCACTGTGCATGCTGAAAACCGGCATTTCACCCGGCCAGATGCGTAAGTGCCCCGACCGTACTCGCCCAGTTGGAAGGGAATTACTGGGCCAACATTTTACATGTCAATAAAATGAAAAATTTAACAATTGCACGACTTGCCCCCTCGCATCTGCGACTGAGGGTCCAAGGAGGTGCATTGCGCAAGAGGTCATCATCGTACGTATCCTCACACTGTTCCCTTTGGGGAACTGTATGAAGTGGTGGAAGGATTTATGGCCGTGATTAACGCTCATTCCGTGACCGTAACCATCTTTGAACCAGCCATTAGGGTGGTTAGTCCTATGGCGGGAGGGTTTTACGGGCTCCTACAACCCATCTGAGTGGGGGGGGGGCCACCAACACCCACGGACGCAAGTATCCCGCTGGATGTCCACCCAGAATTTAAAGTTGGAACTCCGACTCCACTTGCCGGGACTGTCTGGAGTGGGGTTCAAAACCCTACTCCTTCTGGCCCAGCGGCGGGGATGCTTACTGCTACGCAAAAGGCCCACTCCGCACAAAAGGTGACACCCATACATTTCCTGCGCCTTTTCCCTCCCCGTGACTGGAGCCCTATGCTGCCATTTCACGTTGCTAATCGGATTGGGCCTTTGTCATAGCGGTAGGATCCCCGCCGCTGGGCCAGATCAGGGTAGGGTTTCGAACCCCGCTCCAGACAGTCCCGGCAAGTGGAGTCGGAGCTCCGGCTCTAAATTCTGGGTTGACATCCAGTGGGATATTTGCGTCCGCGGGTGTGGGTGGCCCCCCCTCCTTGTATAGCTTGTGGGAGCCCATAAAATCCTCCCGCCATAGGACTAACCGCCCTAATGGCTGGTTCAAAGATGGTTACGGTCACGGAATGAGCGTTAATCATGGCCATAAATCCTTCCACCACTTCATACAGTTCCCCAAAGGGAACAGTGTGAAGACACGTATGACGACGACATTGCTAAATAAATAAATGGAATTAAAAAAATTCTTTTAGGGCTTTTAAAAGTCTTTAAATTGCTTTAATTCTCTTTAAAACTACTTCAGATTACTCAAAATAATGTAAACATTTTAAAAAGTATGTAAAAGTTACCAAAATCTTCAAAAAACTTCCAAAAACCTATTTAAACTGCTGCTTTGCATGTAAAAATCCTTAGCAGCTTGACAGAAACATTGGGGGCGTGTCCAGTGAAACTGAGACTTCAAGGGGCGTGTCTCACTTACACTGCACGCTCCTGGCTTCGCGCTGGCTGCACTCCTGGGCGGCGTGACGTCATACGCTGCCCGGGAATGTGCTTTCTATTTCTGCAAGTTCAGGCGTCCCAGAAGCTGATCGGCACGAGCGCGGGGTAAGTGCAAATACGGGGCTTGCACACGCTGCAAGCCCCGTTCTGGAATTTCTGGGCCAATGAGTTGAGTGTGGACTGACAGGCAATGAATAAAATGGAGGACAGTACAGAGGCACTGCAAGAAGTGCTGATGAAGCATGAGTTAGTGTTCAAGGATGAACTGGGCACCTTAAGGGGAGCCACAGCCAAGATTCATGTAGCCAGTGATGCCACGCCTCGTTTCTTTAAATCAAGGTCGGTACCTTTTGCAATGAAAACCAAGGTTGAGGCGGAACTAGATCGCCTGCTAAAGGACAAAGTAATTGAACCAGTGAAATTTTCAGACTGGGTGGCACCAATAGTCCCGGTATTGAAGCCCGACTGTAACGTAAGGGTGTGTGGTGACAATAAGTTAACAGTGAACAGAGTATCATCACTGGAACAGTACCCCATTCCGAGAATGGAGGACATGTTAACATCGCTCGCTGGGGGACAAAGATTCAGCAAACTGGACATGAGTCATGCGTATCAGCAGATATTGCTAGATGAAGAATCAAAAAAGTTTGTCACGGTGAACACGCACAAGGAGCTGTTCACGTATGTCAGGTTACCATTTGGTGTCAGTTCTAGCCCAGCAATATTCCAACGGACTATGGAGGGCATTCTGCAGGACATTCCAAAGGTGGCCGTGTACTTAGATGATATTCTGCTAACAGGAAGTGACGATCAGGATCACTTAAAAACACTGGACAAAGTGCTACAGCGGCTGGAAGAGGCAGGGCTACGCCTGAAACGGAGTAAGTGTAGTTTCATGGAGAAGGAAGTTACATTCCTGGGACATCAGGTGGATGCCACAGGCCTCCATCCATTACCAGGGAAAGTGCGGGCAGTGCAGGATGCACCTGCACCCACCTCAGTGACTGAACTGAAAGCCTATCTAGGGCTCCTGAATTATTATAACTGGTTTCTTCCAAACTTAGCGATGCTGCTAGCACCCCTGCACAAACTGCTGAGAAAGGAGGAGCCATGGCGTTGGGGGCCAGAGCAAGCGAAAGCGTTTCAGCAGTCAAAGGAGCTACTTCAGTCCAGCAGGGTGTTAGTGCATTACGACGAGAAGAAGGAGCTGATAATGTCCTGCGACGCATCACCCTATGGAGTGGGGGCAGTGTTGGCCCACCGCATGCCAGATGGAACAGAAAGGCCCATCGGGTTTGTTTCACGCACGCTCACAGCTGCGGAAAAGAACTATTCACAGCTTGATAAAGAGGGGTTAGCCATTATATTTGGAGTAAAGAAATTCCATAAGTACATATATGGGAGGAAGTTTGTAATCAGTACTGACCACAAGCCTCTTATTAGCTTACTGAATGAGATGAAAGCGGTGCCTCAAATGGCATCACAGAGAATAATGCAATGGGCAGTAATACTAAGAGCCTATGAATATGTGATCACGTACAGAGCCGGCAAGGAAAACGGGAACGCTGATGCTCTCAGCCGCCTGCCCCTCTCAAAATTTCCTCGCAGTACTTCCCCTGAGGAGCACATCCTGATGCTGGATCAGGAGATCAGTCCCCTGATGACTTCAGCACAAATGCAGGGCTGGACAGCCAAGGACCCCGTTCTGTCAAGGGTCCGTGAGTATGTGTTGAAAGGCTGGCCAGATCACCGTGAGGGACCGGAGTTCATGCCGTACAGACAGAGACAGCACGAGCTCAGTGTCCAAGATGGATGTGTGCTATGGAGAGCACGCATCATAGTCCCGGAGCGGGGACGCTCTACTTTGATGGAACAGTTGCATCAATCGCACCCAGGAATGACTAGAATGAAAGGACTGGCTAGGAGCTACCTGTGGTGGCCTAACTTGGATGCTGAAATTGAGTCAAAGGTAAAGTCATGCACTGTATGTCAGGAACAGAGGAAAGCACCTGCCGGGGCACCACTCCATCCCTGGGAGTGGCCCAGCAAACCCTGGAGGAGAATTTACATAGACTATGCGGGACCTTTTAGGGGCAAAATGTTTTTGGTGCTGGTAGACGCTCACTCAAAGTGGATTGACATTTATCCAGTGAGCTCTGCAACGACTGATGCCACACTGAATTGTCTCAGGAACAGCTTCAGCACGCATGGTATTCCAGAAATGACTGTATCCGACAATGCACAGTGTTTTGTTAGTGAAGGGAGCAAAGAATTCATGGTAAGGAATGGAATCACACATGTCACCTCGGCTCCATATCACCCAGCCTCAAAATGGGTTAGCCGAGCGAGCCGTGCAGACTTTTAAGGAGTTCATGAGGAAGAGCTCAGGTGACACCCTGGAGACCAAGCTCAATAGAGCCTTGTTTAGTTATCGTATAACACCCCAAGCTACCACGGGGCTTTCTCCAGCTGAGTTGATGATGGGGAGAAAGTTGCGGTGCACGTTAGACCTGATACACCCAGATCTCAAAAGCAAGGTTGAGACAAAACAAACAAACCAAAAAGAGTACCATGACAAACATACTAAAGCTCGCCATTTCGCCATAGGGGACTCTGTGTACACCCGGAACTTCGGCTATGGACCTAAATGGATACCAGGACTAATCCAGGACATTATAGGACCTGTGTCATACTTCGTGTTACTAGGGGATGGTCGAGGGGTTTGTCGGCATGTGGATCAGCTTTTCAGCCGGCAGCAGGGGGAACTGCCTCAGATGGAACAAAGGGCAGTAGAGGAGGCTGTTCCAGGACCCAGCATGGCTTATAAGGTGCCAGTGGACACTGGTACTGCCAGGCCACAGCGGGACAGAGTAAAACCAACATCAGAGACTACTCCAATCTCAAGTGCGAGTGAATCTGAGAATCCACCACAAGCGGAATTAAGATGTTCACAAAGGATTTGCAAGCAACCAGAAAGACTTATACAAACCTGTTAAATTAGTCAGAGGTTAACCATGGTTAGAGCATACTGGTTAATTAAAACGTAGTACCTAGTAAGGGTTATTGTTTAAGAATTGCATACAGCAATCTTAAGGGGGGAGGAGTGTAGTAACCTGGGAGGTTATGAGTAATCTGATCCACCAGGTGGTGCTGTGGCAATTGGTCTCCTGAGTTAAGTCTGATCTGTACTGGTTGTACTCTTTGTTTTTGCTGCCTCATGGCAGAAGCTTTTATGTGCAAGTGTTGATTAAACCATGTTACGGAGTTAACCTGTGTCCGTCTCCATCTATGGCCACCTCAAGATACCACATTGACAAAACCGAACTGTACACCACACACCGAGAGATTTTGGGTAATACAGGGAGACAAAGAAGGGGAGTATGGAATGCTGTTTTTACTACGTTTAATACTGGGTCCTCTGTCATCAACAGTTTGGATGACATAGAGCTACAGACCCAGATAAACAGTTTAAAAACTCAGTTAAGGAAGATATTAATGGATGAGAACAAGGTAGTGGGCTCGGAGTTACACGAGGACCAGGCCATGACAGTCCATTTAAAAGAGATTATAGCGGAGTTGGAGAAGCACGCAAAGACGGTAAATGCCCTCATACGGGAGGACAGAAATGCTTCTGACCAGGCTGCGCAGAATGAGGTGTGCGTGCTATATGGGGCAAGGTTGCTGGGCGAGGGCTGCAGCAATCTGGAGGATTTAAAACAGGGTTTAGTCCCCTCCTGGATCAGCAACAAGCACCTCGCAGCCCTCCATCCGTCTGAGAATGCATTAAGCCCGTGCCAACTCCGGCTAGCTTCTAAAGCCTACCCAGTCACAGTGGACTGTGGACGGTCCAGCCACACAATCATGGGAGTAGTAGTTAGGATGCCGGTTATGCGTAGGACAGCCCAACTTGCGCCGGTATACAGTGTTGAGAACATTGGAGTCATTCAAGGGGGTGTGCACATTCGTTTCACCGCGGTCCCGCCTTACGTCATAAAGTGGGAGCATGCTATGACAGGTACTGACCTCTCAGGGTGCCGGAGCCGGGGAGCACACATAATCCTGTGTCCCCAGCACTTGAATGCCTATTCAATACCGCAGTACGGGTTCAGAGCTGCTGGCGTGAAACCTATAAATTGTACCATGGAGGCAATGGCACAAGGCCATGTTCCCCTGCGGTAACATATATAGGGGGTGGGACATATTGTGTCACCACCGGTGCATCCCACTACCAGCATGGACAGCATAGCTGGTGTCTGGTCAGTGACAGCAGTTTCTGTTTTAAACCCGAGGCAGATGTTCAAGTGGCCCAGGAGCGAATTGTCCCCATTCCTGAACCCTCCACTGTTCACCTCACTGTGAAGGAGAATTTTACGAATTTGCAAAAGTACATAGCGCACTTCGGCTACAAAATTACCCCTCTCCCTGAACACCTTACCAGAATACTCAAAGCCATTATAGTTTAACAGAAACATTTTTACACTCTAGGGCAGAAAACAGTAGAGATAGGGGCTAAGATATTGGATATTGTGATTCCACCCTGGTGGGACATTTTCAATAACATAGAGGTCCCTTCGTGGATCAGACTGGCTTCCCACATTCTCGTGGTTTGCCAGTTAGGGATCGTGTTGTATCTAGTTTGCATTCAATGCAAAGGAAAAGGTCAGATATTACAATTCCAAAACCAGAAGATCTGGAAGGAACATTATGTGAAGGTGGAGAGAGATACGCCTGTCTGAGTCTTTTCCTTGTATTTTTGATTAAAGATTGTTGGTTTTTTGTGTGTTTTTCTTTAGTAAAGTTTTTTTTTGCGGCGCGTTTAATACAGGTGTATGTGTACCAAGTGGTGCAGGGGTGTTGGACCCCCTCCATGCTTGGATGTGTGTAAAAGACAGTAATTATTCTGGATATGCTTATGTACACTACATTTTCGCGGAATGGGAAGTGCATGTGTCGTGGGTATATTAGATAGGTAATTACAGAGGAAGGTTGAATATGGAGGGTCAGAAAATTTTGCTCACCTTGTAAGGATGATACTTCAAGCAAGTTTTAGTATCACAGGGGGGAGTGTAAGATTCGCAAAATTCTCACATTTCCCCCAAGGTTATTAATAAAAGGGACCCTGCATGGACATTTTAAAAAGGGTACCCAAAAGATGGCGTCTGCACCTCGTGACCAAAAGCCTGCAACATTTTAAAAAGCTTGGACTCTGTAGCAGCACAAGCAGCTTTGAGGAAATCAAAACTTAAAATGCAGTTTCTGTGAAAAAGGACTTTGTGTTTTGGAAGCCAGACAGCAAACGTTGAATGCACATTACGCCAGATCGTAGGCAGATCAAAACCAGTTAGGCCTAAACATGAGGCCATTGGGTTGTCTGCATAAATAATCGGAAACAGCTTATGGGAGCCATCAAGGCTGGTCAGGCCGATTAGAATGCATTAATGACAATACAGCCCGGACATCAGGCCATTAGGCGCGATAAACGGGCATCTAAATCCAGTTAACTTAGATTGCTATAATCATTTAAAACAGCCCGCCAAAATTGAAACAATGAACTAACCTGATTTGGCACGCAGATAAGGGCCATTCAAAAGGAGTATAACTGTAGGCCCCCAGTAGCAATCGCTCTTGCTCTCTTGCTCTTGCCCTTGGCCTGGCTCTTGACTCTTGCCCTGCCTTGGGCTGCCGCCGCCCGTACTCATGCCCTGGCCTCGTGGCGGGTTCTCTCCTCGCTCCCCGCAGTAAATTTTCAGCAGTCAAGGACATCCATACCAACTGCAGGGGAGGGGAACGAGATCTGAGTCCATAGTCATCCAAGACACCCAGGCTGCAATAGGGAGTGAGACGAAACTGAGCAGGCAGCCCAGGACTTGTATAGTAGCCGAAAGAGGTGAGACGAATAGAGACGAAGAAGAAGGTAACAACTCGATAAGAGCAGAGCAGGGCAGTGAAAAACGTATCGATAAAGGCCAAGCGCCTAGTTATAAGCTGGCGCTTGGGGAGGCAAACATCTTGTTGAACACTGCGAAAGCGCAGGTGTCCACGCCACAACGAATATACTGGCGTTTGACGGTTGGGTAGGAAAATCTAAGCAGTTAAGACTGCCAAATGCCCTATAGGCACAACGTTACCGCCGACGACTGCCCGAGGGAGAAGAAGAGGAGAACCCATCGCGACGAGACGACGACGGTAGCGGAGGAGAAGAAAGGTGTGTCGCAGCAGCAGCTCCAGCACTGCGCCCCTGAGACCACGTGGCGACGGGGTACCTAAAAGGACAGAAGACCAAACTTCAAAACCCGCATCCGTTAAAACAGCTGGCTTTGCTTTGGATTGGTGAGCATGAATTCTGGCCCCTCATAGCTTAATCTAGTTAGGTATAGGGGGTGGGATAAGGATAAGGGGATGGTTAATGTAGTTGCTTTTCCCTCGCTGTGCCGTGTGTTCCCCATTCCCTCTATAAGTATCGTTATTTTGTATTTGCCTGTACTTTTTTATACTAGTGACTTCTCATAAGGCTGTTTTATTTTCTGTTTTAATAAAATCTTGGTTTTCTTACACCAAACCACTTGTCTACTCGAGTTTTCTGTATCGCCGCCTGTACCTAAGTCCGGTGTCTAGAACCCAGGGGTGTGGGAGCGATTCGAACCACTCACGAAACAGTCAGGGGCATAACTGACTGGGCGCACGCGCCAACCCGCCACTCCCTACAGGTGCTGATTTCCTGAGTCCTATGCAGCATCAGCTGATTGTGGAGAAGGTTGGTGTTGTTGTTGGTGCTGCTGGTGTGCCTGGTGCTGCTAATGTTGGGGCTGATCGTGGTGGGATTCTGAGGACCAAGGTGAGATTTTTTCAGGGGCAACGATGCTGATGGAATAAATGGCAGGTGAGTTTGAGATGACAGAAACGATCTGCCAATGGTGAGAGTGATTGTTCCAATGAGGTGACATTGGATAGAGAGTTTGCTCCAAACATTTGCAACCTACATAAAGCTCAATCTGTTTCCCAAATGCAGTAAGCAACAGCTTCTAACCTTGGAAATTGAACAGTTATGAGATGGGGGCTTTCATAGAACATTTGCAGCTGTCAAGTTAAGAAATCATCCCATGCTGACACAACTCCTGACCACCTTAACTGATGTGATCCCCGAGCAGTGGGGAAGCTGTGAGAGAAGTCTTAAAGTCTAAAAGTGAGCTTTAAGTAGTTTTCAAGTGCCCATTAACAAGCTCTTAATAATCTAAATTGCCTCCCCCGCCGCTTGGTGTCGGGTCTGTTCAACGATGATAGACCCGACATCAGGGAGACTAGTGTGGAGGTGGGTTGATAGTGGGGTCCCTACGTGCTGTCAAAATATTTTTTCCCACCCGACCTGCCACCAAACACGCCCGCTGACCCCCTGAAAAATTCCCCCATTGTCCTTTTGAACTTTATGGACTGCGGAATAATTCCTACAGAATTTTTCATCTAAATTTTAGGTTTGTACGCAACATTTATGGTAAGCACCATCTTTCCATTGTATGCTATTACTTTATGAGGTCCAGGTCGAGAAATATTCATGCTCACACATCTGGGCTGCGGACAGACTTGTCTTTCCATTGGTGATGATAATACCACCATGAGCCACTGCATTTGGCATGCACAACATTGGAACCATCATAAGTGCCTTATATGCCATTACTGTAATACAATATATTATCCCACCATTATTGCTTTAACTGAGCATACAAGATGTGCTTGAATTGTTTGGGTCAGATGTACAAATGAGGCATGTGTTTCCTTTTCAGCACACCATCTGGATAAATCTGAAACCGGCTTTTGCTGTACTCTCTTTCATTATTGTGACAGCATTGTACATTACAAGTGTTTTCTGTGAGAATTCTCATGGGTCTCAAGTTTCCAATGAAACCCATGAGTACCAGCAACATTCTTTAATAAAATAGTCCCAATCCAAGAGGTTTCTGTCCCAGTGCCATCAAGAAACTGATCCAAAGTTAGATGCCAATTAAATTTTCTGTTTAGTATAGGGCAGAGCGGAGAGGTAGGGGACAGTATAACAACTCAATCTAAGAGAACTTTGAGTGACAGTGATAGAATGAGTGTAAGGGATGGATGGGCTACATCTGTAGAGGGTGACTATGAGGGAGTGGCATAACATTGCCAAATGGCCTCCTTCTGTGGCGTTACTTTCTATGATTTCATTAGGCTGAGGGTGAGTGTCAGTGGTGGTTAGTCAGATGGGGATGTGAGTAGGTGCATAGACAGTGAGGGATGGGTGGACCTGCAAGGTAGGTTGGTGTGAGGAGTGACATGCAGGAGTAGGCTTGGGAAGGCAGAGTGATGGGGTAGGGGTGACACGCACATGAGGATGTAGCTGAATGTTGCATTGTACTCACCTTTCCTGATCTGATGAGATCATTAAATCTCTTCCGACACTGTATCCAGGAGCAGCTCACTACGCCCCTGCTGCTGACCTCTTGGGCGATCTCCAGCCATGCCCTTGTGGTATCATTGGCTGGTCTCTTCCTGCCGTTTCCATGGAATAGGACCTACCAAGGGGCAGAACACGTTAGTGGGAGTGGTATATAGACCTGCAATCAGTAATGCAGAGGTTGGGGATGGCATTAAAAGGGAAATTAGAGAAGCATGCAATAAGGGCACAGCAGTTATCATGGGTGACTTTAATTTACATATAGATTGGGCTAACCAAATCAGTAACAATACTGTGGAGGAGGAATTCCTGGAGTGTATACGGGATGGTTTCCTGGACCAATATGTCGAGGAACCAACTAGAGATCAGGCCATCTTAGACTGGGTATTATGTAATGAGAAAGGATTAATTAGCAATCTTGTTGTGCAAGGCCCCTTTGGTCGGAGCGATCATAATATGATAGAATTCTTCATTAAGATGGAGAGTGAAGTAGTTAACTCAGAGACTAGGGTCCTGAATTTAAATAAAGGAAACTACACTAGTCTGAGGCGCGAGTTGGGTAAGATTGATTGGGGAATGTCACTCAAAGGCTTGACGGTAGATGGGCAATGGCAAACATTCAAAGACCACATGGATGAACTACAGAATTTGTTCATCCCAGTTTGGCATAAAAATAAAACAAAAAAGGTGACACAACCGTGGCTAACAAGGGAAATTAGGGATAGCATAAGATCCAAGGAGAGGACATATAAATTGGCCAGAAAAAGCAGTAAACTGAGGATTGGGAGCAGTTTAGGATTCAACAAAGGAGGACAAAGGGATTAATTAAGAAGGGGAAAATAGAGTATGAGAGTAAGCTTGCAAGGAACATAAAAACTGACTGTAAAAGCTTTTATAGATATGTGAAGAGAAAAAGATTGGTGAAGTCTAGCGTAGGTCCCTTGCAGTCAGAATCAAGGGAATTTATAATGGGGAACAAAGAAATGGAAGACCAATGAAATACATATTTTGGTTCTGTCTTCACAAAGGAGGACACAAATAATCTCCCAGAGATGTCAGGGAACATAGGGTCTGATGAAAGGGAGGAACTGAAAGAAATCAGTATTTGTAGGGAAATGGTGTTAGGGAAATTGACGGGATTGAAGGCCGATAAATCCCCAGGGCCTGATAATCTATATCCTAGGGTACTTAAGGAAGTGGCACTAGAAATAGTAGATGCATTGCTGATCATCTTCCAACATTCAATAGAATCTGGAACAGTACCCATGGATTGGAGGGTAGCTAATGTTACCCCACTATTCAAAAAAGGTTGTAGAGAGAAAACGGGGAATTACAGACCGGTAAGCCTGACATCGGTAGTGGGGAAAATGTTAGAGTCCATTATAAAAGCTGTAATAGCAGAGCACTTGGAAAACAGTGACAGGGTTGGACAAAGTCAACATGGATTTACAAAAGGTAAATCGTGCTTGACTAATCTACTGGAATTTTTGAGGATGTAACTGGTAAAATAGATAAGGGAGAACCAGTGGATGTGGTGTATTTGGGCTTACAAAAGACTTTCGATAAGGTCCAGCATAAGAGATTAGCGTGTAAAGTTAAGGCACATGGGATTGGGGGCAAGGTATTGACTTGGATAGAGAACTGGTTGGCAGACAGAAAGCAAAGAGTTGGAATAAACGGGTCTGTTTCCCAGTGGCAGGCAGTGACTATGGGGTACCGCAGGGATCGGTCTTTGGACCCCAGCTATTCACAATATATATTAATGATCTAGATGAGGGAAGTAAATGTAATATCTCCAAGTTTGCTGACGACACAAAGCTGGGTGGGTGTGTGTGCAGTGAGGAGGATGCCGAGAAACTCCAGTATGATTTGGACAGGTTGGGTGATTGGGCAGAAGCATGGCAAATGCAATATGACGTGGATAAATGCGAGATTATCCACTTTGGTGTCAAAAACAGAAAGGCAGATTATTATCTGAATGGCAATAGATTGGGAGAAGGGGAAGTACAACGAGACCTGGGTGTCCTTGTGCACCAGTCGCTGAAGGTAAGCATGCAGGTGCAGCAGGCGGTTAAGAAGGCAAATGGTATGTTGGCCTTCGTAGCGAGAGGGTTTGAGTACAGGAACAAGGATGTCTTGCTGCAGTTGTACAGGGCCTTGGTGAGACCACGTCTTGAGTATTGTGTGCAGTTTTGGTCGCCTTATCTGAGGAAGGATGTTCTTGCCATGGAGGGAGTGCAGCGAAGAATCACCAGGCTGACACCTGGGATGGCAGGAATGACTTATGAGGAGAGATTGGGTTGATTGGACTTATACTTGCTGGAGTTTAGAAGAAGGAGAGGGGATCTCATTGAAACTTATAAAATTCTGACAGGACTGGACAGACTAGATGCAGGAAGGATGTTCCCGATGGTCGGGGAGTCCAGAACCAGGGTTCACAGTCTAAGTATAAGGGGTAAGCCATTTAGGACAGAGATGAGGAGGAATTTCTTCACCCAGAGAGTGGCGAACCTGTGGAATTCTCTACCACAGAAGGCAGTGGATGCCAATTCATTAAATATATTCAAGTAGGAGTTGGATATATTTCTTAAGGCTAAAGGGATCAAGGGATATGGGGAGAAAGCAGGGACAGGGTACTGAATTTGGATGATCAGCCATGATCTCATTAAATGGCGGAGCAGGCTCATGGGGCCGAATGGCCTACTCCTGCTCCTATCTTCTATGTTTCTATATTTCCCTCGGTGCTCTGACTCCCTGGAGCAGGACTTCCAGCGAGGAGTCCGAAAACCTGGGCACAGCCTTCTGGCGCGGAGACTGCATCATTCCTTGCACCCTCACAGTCAAAGTCTTAGATGGATAAGCATAGGACCTCTCGCAACCACATCCGAGCCTCCTACAACAACCTTGAACTGTGATGTGTGCACGGCTCCTTTAAATACCTGAGCTGAAGGCGAGTCATCGGTGACGTCATCAGACCCGCTCCAGTTAATTGGGCGGGAAACCCGCATGACTCATTCAATTGATCTAATTCAATTAAACACACAGTGGAGAGTGTGCTGATGGACCGTTCATGATGGCGACCCGTGACGTGGCCTGCTCGCACCCCAACCCACTCAAAGGTCAAAATTCCAGCCCCTGTCTCTCATTGATCCCAGCACTAAATTGAATAGAATTCTCAGCATTCAGACTGCTTGATCTGCCACATTTCTGTGATCTTGTCCAATGTTCTAACACTTCTATTTATCAGTGACATCCTGCCTCCCTTGTTTAGCATAGTTATGCTGCTGCCTTTATCCCTCTGCAACCCTTAATGGAACAATGGCCCAGAACTTGGTGTCGGGGGCTTGCCGCGCGTGCAAGCCCCCGATCTGCACTCACCCTGCGCGCTGACATCTGAAGCCCGGGCCTGCTTGCATTTCCTGTGACAGGCCCGGTTCAGATGTCAGCACGCAGTGCTTACCTGATCCAGCGGCGTAGTTAGTGCGATGTGCCGGCTGACATCAGGTGAGCACTGTACAACCAATCAGGGGAGGGGAAGGTTCATTCATGAGTTTGAGAGTAAGAACTGTCAAACTCATGAAAACTACGGGGGCCCAAAACACTATTTAAACTTTAAATAAAAATTTTAAAAACATCCCAATCATTAAATTAAGTATAAATAAGTTAAAAAAAATAATTTAAACAATAATTTTTTTTGTTGAAAAAAATAAATTTTTAATAAAAAGGGTCTAAAACTAAACTTACCTTATTGTAGATTCTTTAAAATAATAAACCTGTGGAAAAAAAATTCTAAATTACACTAAAACACCACTTACCTGTAAAAATAAATACTTACGTGTGCTTTTTACAAGCGTAAAGACCGGAGGCCTTTAGACATGCGCAAATCCCCCAAAACAAAGGAAATCCAAGACGCACGCGCTTGCCCCCTACAGCACATGTGCTAGCCTCTTCACCTCTTGGGTTAGAGGAGAGGAAATGCCGGTTTTCAGCGCATGCGCTGTGCATGCTGAAAACCGGCATTTCCTCCGGCCAGACGCGTGAGTACCCCTTCCGTACTCATGCGTTTGGGGAGGAATTACTGCCCCAATGTGCCTCACTTTCCCCAGCATGAGTCCTTCACAGATTCCCAAGTTATTACCCATGACTTTATAGACTTGCCCTTATCACTTATTCTCTTTTCATCTCATTTGTATTCCATATTGGATGATTTCTCTTCTTTTGATACTGATTTAATCACCTCCACATGTCTTTAGTCCCCTCCAGGCTAGACTTCACTATATTTTTGTCATTCGACTTGACGTGTTTTTTTTCATTGGTTGTGCTCGGTTGTCTTTGAACAATCCTATATCATAATTTAGATGGTCCTAAATCCTCACGAATAATGCACTTTGGTCTCTGTACCAAAAAAGCATGTTCCTCATCATAATACAGGGCATTTGTTTTATTGAATACTTGTCAAGGTACCAAACTTACATCTTGCAAATTAAATCAGGATGTTTTGCACCAGCCGACTTCTTTATATAACAAGCTGTTGTCTGTTCTGGGAGTAACATGGACACCAGAGTTGGTGCCTTATTAGGTGAGAACATTATCAATGCTGAGTATGTTAGGTATAGAATTATTCATTAAAGATAGATAATGTATAACGGACATGAAATTTCCAAACTGCATTGACTTCTCAATAAACTTAGTGATGTCACAATTATTAACCGTGCGACGTTGTCATCACACATCAGTGAAAGGAGATGCACTGGCCGACCTGACAGATGACAGAAGTGGGAGCAGTGGCGAGAGGAGCAGGAGAAGCGGCGCTGCAAAGACCGCGAGAACAGCGGCAAGAGCAGTGACGAGAGGAGCAGCAAGAGGAGTGGTGAGAGGAGTGGCGAGAGGAGTGGCGAGAGGAGTGGCGAGAGGAGTGATGAGAGGAGTGATGAGAGGAGTGATGAGAGGAGCGATGAGAGGAGCGATGAGAGGAGCGATGAGAGGAGCGATGAGAGGAGTGATGAGAGGAATGATGAGAGGAGCAGGGAGAGGAGTGATGAGAGGAGTGATGAGAGGAGCGGGGACAGCAGCGATGAGAGGAGTGATGAGAGGAGTGATGAGAGGAGCGGCGAGAGAAGTGATGAGAGGAGTGATGAGAGGAATGATGAGAGGAGTGATGAGAGGAGTGATGAGAGGAGTGATGAGAGGAATGATGAGGGGAGCGATGAGAGGAATGATGAGAGGAGTGACGAGAGGAGTGATGAGTGGGGTGATGAGAGGAAGTGGAGGCAGCGGACCTGGGCGAGACCAGAGCCGGAGCAAAGCGAAAGAGGCGGCAACTGAAATAAAGAGTAGATTGCCTTTCAAAAGCTAGGCTTTATTAACCTTAAAAAACGAGCAAGTACATGTTGAGCACCCAGTCTCAACCAAACTGTAGAAAACTGAATTTAAGATGGCCACCACAGGTCACATGGAATCAACTAACCAATAAGTTTACAGCATATATCTCAAGGCAGGAAAACAGGCAACCAATTACAATGCTTCTTATAAAACAAGAATAATCACCACAGCAACTCAACAGAGGCAGAATTCAAAAGAGTGATGTCAGAGTAGAAAAAGTGACGTTGGTAAATGGAAGGAGCTGATTGGTGAGTAGCTGGTGAGTGATTTTTTTAAGTTTTAAGTTTATTTCTGGTAAGTTAGTTCTTAGTCTATTAATTAGAGGCATGGCAGGGCAGCTCACTCTTGTGGAGGGCACATCCTGTGCCATGTGGGAGGTCCCGGACGCTTTGCCTAGCCAGGATGACCACCTGTTCAGAAAGTGTCACCAGCTACGGCAGCTCGAAATCCGTGTTTCAGAGCTTGAGCAGCAGCTGGAGTCATTGCGATGCATCTGCAAGGCTGAGAGTTACATGGATAGCACGTTTCTGGAGGTGGTAACCCCGCAGCTTAAGAGTATGCAGGCAGAGAGGGAATGGGTGACCGCCAGACAGAAGAGGAGGACCAGGCAGATAGTGCAGGAGTCCCTGGAGTGCATCTCGCTCTCCAACCAGTATTCTGTGCTGAGTACTGGCGAGGACGATGGTTCCACTGGGGAGTGCAGCCAGAGACAAGTCCAAGGCACCACTGGCGGCTCAGCTGCACAGGGGGAGAGGAAAAAGAGTGGAAGAGCAATAGTGGTAGGGGATTCGATAGTTAGGGAGCAGACAGGCGTTTCTGCGGCCACAGACGTGACTCCAGGATGGTATGTTGCCTCCCTGGTGCCAGGGTCACGGATGTCACTGAGCGGCTGCAGGACACTCTGAGAGGGTAGGGTAAACAGCCAGAGGTCATTGTCCATATCGATACCAACGACCACCGGCAGAAAGAGGGTTGAGGTCCTGCAAGCAAAGTTTAGGGAGCTAGGAGAGAGATTAAAAAGCAGGACCTCAAAGGTAGTAATCTCCGGATTGCTCCCAGTGCCACGTGCGATTGAGTACAGGAATAGAAGGATAGAACAGATGAATGCGTGGCTGGAGAGATGGTGCAGGAGGGAGGGCTTTAGATTCCTGAGGCATTGGGACTGCTTCTAGGGAAGGTGGGACCTGTACAAGCCAGACGGGTTGCACCTCAACAGAGCTGGGACCAATATTCTCATGGGGAGGTTTGCTAGTGCTGTTGGGGAGGTTTTAAACTAGCTTGGCAGGGGGATGGGCACCAGCAGATAGGAGTAGAAAAGAGGAATAAGCTGCATAAAAGAGTGAGTGTGTTGGATATTACTAGGGAAAAAAGTAGTATTAGAGGCGGAAGTAGTACTATGTTAGATAGGAGCAGACTAAGAAAGACTACGAAAACGTCAAAAATGGGTTTAGAATGCATGTATGTAAACACACAAAGTGTGGTGAATAAGGTTGGTGAGCTACAAGCAAAATTAGCCGTGTGGCAATATGATGTTGTGGCAATAACGGAAACGTGGCTTAAAAATGGTGAGGACTGGGCACTTAATATTCAAGGGTACAAGGTGTTCAGAAAAGATAGGGAAGGAAAAAAGGGAGGTGAAGGAAGACATTGTAGTGTTGGAAAGGGAGCATGTTCTTGAGGGGACAAGTACAGAATCCATTTGGTTAGAGTTGAGGAGCAAAAAAGGAATGATCACACTATTGGGGGTATTCTATAGGCCTCCAAATAGTGAGAGGGAGGTAGAGGAGCAAATCTGCAGGGAAGTCGCAGAGATATGTAAGAGCTATAGAGTGGTGATATTGGGGGACTTTAATTACCCAAATATCGATTGGGATAATGCTAGGGTAAAGAGAAAGGAGGGGGGAGGAATTTCTGAAATGTGTTCAAGAGAATTTCCTTGACCAGTATGGCCCAACTAGAAAGGAGGGAATGCTGGATCTGGTGCTGGGGAATGAGGTAGGCCAGGTCGGCCAAGTGTCTGTGGGAGAACACTTGGGTACGAGTGATCATTGTATCATATGATTTAGATTAGCAATGGAGAGGAGCAGGGAACAATCTAGAGTGAAACTTCTAAAATGGAATAGGGCTAACTTCAATGGGATGTGAAAGGATCAAGCCAGGGTAAAATGGAACCAAAGACTGACAGGAAAAATTGTAATGGAACAATGGGTGATCTTTAAAGAGGAGATGTTCCAAGTACAGGCTAGGTGCATTCCAACAAGAGGGAAGGGTAAGGGAACCAAAGTAAGGGCTCCTTGGATGACGAGGGAGATAGAGAAGATGATGAAACAAAAAAGAGGATGTATGATGCATGTCAGGTGCATTTTTCAAAGGAGTACTAGACCAAACACAATAAGTTGAAAGGGGAAGTGAAGATGAAAATAAGATTGGCAAAGAGAGAATATGAGAGTAGAATGGCGGTTAACATAAAAGGGAACCCAAAAATCTTCTACCGGCATGTAAACAGTAAGCGGGTCGTAAGAGGCGGGGTGGAGCCTATTAGAGACACAGAAGGTGATATATGCTTAGAGGCGCAGGGCAAGGCTAGAATACTCAATGAGTACTTTGTATCGGAGTTTACCAAGGAGGTGGATGCTGACAAAATATCGGTAGAAGTGGAAAAGGTAGAAGCAATGGAAGGGGTGAAAATTGATAGACCGGATGTACTAGAAAGGCTGGGTATGCTTAGAGTGGATAAGTCGCCTGATCCAGATGGCTTGCATCTCAGATTGCTAAGGGAATTGGGGGAGGAGATAGCGGAAGGACGAGCTGTAATGCGGGGGAGGTACCTAAGGATTGGAAAGTGGTAAATGTGACATTGTGGCGGAGCCACTAAAGGACTCAGATCGTTTGTATATAATTCCCTTTAACAACATGTTAGCTACAGCCTGAGTCTGTATCTTTATTTATACTGTTTACTTGTACAGAGCGTGATTAATTTAACAGCGCGGGTAAACGCGATGACGTCACGCCGTACATCACGTGATCCCCCACTGGCGGGAAGAACGTGATGACGTCATGACATCAACCACGGGACCAGCCAGCAGTCCTCGTGGAGCCTCCGAACTGAACAGACCTACACTCGATGTTCTCCTGCAGTTACTTGTTTAAACCTGTTAGTTTCCATTAAACTTCGTTTTGTTTGAGCGCCTGAGTGGACCTCAGTCGTTGGATAGGAACTAGACATTCCTACATTGGTGACCCCGACTTTTGTGAACGGTTTTCGCAGAAGATAATCAACATGGAAACGAACGCCATTACCTTTAAGCTACCGCAGTTCTGGGAGCAACAACCAACCGCATGGTTCATCCAGGCTGAAGCCCAGTTGCCATCAGGGACATCGTTGCGGATCAGACCCATTATTATTACGTGGTCTCCGCCCTCGACAGCACCACAGCCTCACGGATCGTCAGCCTACTCGGTAGTCCGCCTACTGATCGCAAGTATGACACGTTAAAGGCACGGTTGCTGCAGGACTTCGGGCTCACGAAGTCGGAGCGCGCCCACCAGCTGCTCGCTATGCCCGGCCTCGGGGACTCCAAGTTGTCCGAGCTCATGAGCCAGATGTTCACGCTCCTCGGTTCCGAGCCGGAATGCTTCCTCTTCAGGGAGCTATGCCTCAGCCTACTCCCGGAGCAAGTTCAGGCTGCCCTAGCTAGGTCCTAAGTCACAGACTGCGCGGAGCTTGCTACCGAAGCGGACAAGATTTTCGTGGTGACACAGCAGCACTGCGCGGCCACGAGGTGCCCATCCCCCACAGACGCTGCTCCAGCTCCTCAATCAGCGGGGTTGTGCTTCTACCATGCCCGTTTTGGCGCGAAAGCAAGATGCTGCCACCCTCCCTGCAGTTTTTCGCACACATAAAAACATCTACAGTAGTGTATGTACCTTTAAGAGCCCCTGTGTACTGTAATACCGGTAGTGACCACTCGGGCTATATAAGCCTGTATAGTGTCTTGTATCTTTTAGTTCACCTCCAGACTTTGTTCAGTAAACACCTGTTAAACCAACTCCTGCATTCCGTGTCTCCATTAACACACGGATACAACAGTGGCGACGAATTGGAAACGGACTTACCTGCAATTTGGCAGCACCTCAAGGAGATCGATTCCTCAGACGAAGGTCAAAGAAAAAAAAAAAAACTGTGGTATCACCAGCTAGCCGGGCTGGTGGCAGGTACTGCACTAATCCTTCCTGGGCGGCGGGCTGGGGCTCGATCGGGTGGCTCTGCAGCGGGGCCGAGCAGCGAGTCGGAAGGCGGAGGCAAACAGAGACGGAGGGTGGAGCACTCGGGAGACGGCCGGCGCTGCAAAGCAGGTCGGCATTCGGACCAAGCAGAGGGAGGGAAAAGTCCCAGAGAGTCCGGCGGGAACGAGTCTCCAACTATTAAAAATATCTGTGTAAATAAAAACCGCGGAGAACAACGTTGTCAGCAGTGGCAGCGGCGGGAAAGCGCGGGAGGCGCCATTTTTTCTCGGCAGGGAAGAAAGGAAAGCGCGGGGGGCGCCATTTTTGATTTTCAGCATGCCTAAGACTGGCAATATTACTGCTTTCGATAGTGATATAGAGGATTGGACCACATATGTGGAAAGAGTGGAGGAATATTGCACAGCGAATGAAGTCGAGGATGATAAAGAGGCATCGGTGCTTCTAAATCTGATGGGCGCAAGGACATACGGGCTGTTACGAAACTTAATCACTCCAGCCAAACCGATGGACAAGAATTTTAAGGAGATTGTTGATACCCTACAGGAGCACTTAAACCCAACACCGCTGCTGATAGCGGAACGATTCAAATTCTTCCGGAGGAATCAGCACAAGAATGAAAGTAACGCTGATTACCTCACCGAATTAAGAAAGCTGTCAAAGCACTGCCAATTCGGGGCAGGACTGGCAGATTCTCTACGAAACAAATTCGTCTGCGGTCTCCTAAGTGAAGGAACACAGAAAAGGTTACTTTCTGAGAAAGATTTGACACTGGACAAGGCTTTCAGTGTGGCTGTATCATACGAAGCAGCAGCAAGAGGAGCTGCAGAGATACAGCAAAATCCACAGGACTTCGGCACCCATGAAATGACACGGGGTTTCGAGAGATGTTATCGCTGCGGCAGATCCACCCATGACCAGAGGGACTGCTGGTTCAAGGACAAAGCATGCAGGCAATGCGGAAAGATGGGACACATTGCACGTGTATGCCGATCGGGAAACAAAAAATCCACTGACAGAAAAAAAATCAATAAGGAAAAGTACAGAAAGGTACAAATGATGACGGACAGTAGCTCCGAAGACCAGAAGAGCGATAGCGACTCCGGAAACAAGAGACTAAGCTGTCTCAAATTACATAATGTAATTGCCAAAGAAGATTACCAGACCATTTGGGTTACCCTCACGATAGCGGGGTCCCCAGTTAAAGTGGAGCTAGATACAGGATCAGCTCTGACCATCATAAGTCGACGGGATTACGAGCGGCTATTTCCGCATATACCTTTGAAAGACACATCCATTATCTTGAAGACATATACGGGGCAGAAAGTATACCCCAGAGGGAAAATAAGGGTGCCTGTTGTATACAACAGCAAGGAAATACAGAAGTTGTATTTATACGTTCTGCAAGATGGTGGTCCACCGCTGTTGGGACGTGAATGGATCAGGAAGATACGTTTAGACTGGCACTCTATTCAGGCACTGACGGTGACCAGTAAGAAAAAAAATGAGGATGACGTCACACCTGAACGATTAAAAGACATCTTGGCCAACGCCAAAGAAGTGTTTCAACAGGAACTAGGAACCTTGAAAGGCGTCACCGCCGCAATAAAAGTGGAAGATGCGGCAATTCCCAAGTTTGTTTAGGCAAGGCCGGTGCCATACGCAATTCATCCAGCAGTCGAGGCAGAGCTGGAGAATTTGGAAAAGGCAGGCGTGTTAACCAAGGTAGATTGGAGCGAGTGGGCAACACCCATCGTCCCGGTCATGAAGAAAACATTGAATAATGATAAATCTGAAGAACAGAGAAAAATTTGCACCTGTGGGGACTTCAAGGTGACTGTAAACCCGGTCCTTCACACGGTACAGTATCCTCTTCCGAGGATAGAAGATATTTTCGCCTCACTATCCGGAGGGAAACGTTTCACCAAAATTGACTTGGCACAGGCATATCTACAGATGAAAGTTGAGGAGGCCTCTAAAAAGTATCTCACGATAAACACACACAAAGGCCTGTACCAGTACAATCGACTGGTTTTCGGAGTAGCATCAGCTCCAGCTATCTGGCAAAGAGCTATGGAGCAAGTCCTGCAAGGGATTCCGGGGACTCAATGCTACCTAGACGACATCCTTGTAACAGGAGAAAACGACAACGAGCACCTTGCCAATTTGGAGCAGGTGCTCACTAGGCTGAGAGAACGGGGCCTACGAGCAAATCGCCCCAAGTGCGAATTTTTCCAGAAACAAATATCATATTGTGGCCATATAATTAACGAAGAAGGGTTGCATAAGTCACCTGAAGAAATTGAAGCGGTCATAAAAGCCCCAGCACCTGAAAATGTCTCACAATTAAGGTCGTTCCTGGGATTGATAAATTACTATCATAAATTTTTACCGAACTTGTCAACTGTTCTGCACCCTCTTAACGCACTGCTACAAACGGGAGTAATTTGGAAATGGAGCGAAGACTGTAAACGTGCCTTCCATAAATGAAAAGGCTTGATTATGTCCAAGGAAGTGTTGGCTCATTACAACCCATCACTGCCAATCAGACTGGCGTGCGATGCATCCCCTTACGGCGTAGGAGCGGTATTATCGCATAGATTCCCTGATGGCTCGGAGCGGCCGATAGCTTTTGGGTCACGCTCATTGAACTCAGCTGAGCGTAACTATGCCCAGATCGACAGGGAAGCACTCAGCCTGGTATGGGGAGTGAAGAAATTCAACCATTACCTACACGGACAAAAATTTACCTTGTTGACTGACCATCAACCACTCGTCTCCATATTCAACCCTAAAAAGGGCGTTCCCATTATGACAGCACAAAGACTACAGAGGTGGTCCCTTTTCCTAGGGGCACACCAATATGACATAGAATACAAAGGATCAAAACAGCATGGGAATGCTGAGAGTTTATCGCGCCTACCGTTGCCAATGGTAGAAGAGGCACCTACAGTGGACCCAGTGGAGATGTTCCACTCATACATAGTGGAATGTCTATCAGTAACAAATTCTACCATTGAAAAGGAAACGAGAAATGACCTGACTCTCTCACGAGTCTACGATTTAACGGTGAAGGGATGGCCAGCACATGGCGAACCACTGTTGCCAGCATTCTCGCAAAGAAGAGAACAGCTGTCAGTGTGCCGAGGAACCTTGATGTGTGGATCTAGAGTGGTGATTCCACCCAAACTCCAGGATAAAATGCTAAAGGAGCTTCACGAGGGGCATCTGGGTGGAGTGAAAATGAAGAACCTAGCCAGAGCGTTTGTATGGTGGCCAGGTATCGATGGAGACATCGAAGAAATGACCAAGAGCTGTCTAGGATGCCAGAAGGTCCAAAACGCCCCACCACAAGCCCCTCTACATCCATGGGAGTGGCCCTCATCTCCATGGCAAAGGGTACACATCGACTTTGCTGGTCCATTTATGGACTCAATGTCCTTAATCGCGGTTGATGCACACTCCAAGTGGCCGGAGGTAATAAAGATGTCCTCCACCACCACGGAAAAAACCATCACAGTATTAAGGACCATATTTGCCAGGAATGGGCTGCCTGAACAGATCTGTTCTGATAATGGACCGCAATTTGTGTCTGAAGAATTCAGGAAGTTCTTAAAAAACAATGGGGTTAAGCACTACACGTCCGCCCCATACCATCCCGCCACCAATGGATTGGCTGAAAGGTTTGTCCAGACCTTCAAGAAGGCCATAAAGGCCATGGGTAATGAAGACATAAATCTACAACATAAGGTAGATAACTTCTTGTTCGCGTACAGGAATGCAACACATGTGGTTCCAAACCAAACTCCCGCCATGATGTTTTTCAATAGAAGACTAAGATGCCAGCTGGATTTGATCAAGCCAAACATCAGAAGGGACGTAGAGAACCGGCAATTTCAAGGCATGAATGAAAGGCCAACTAGAACCTTCCAGATAGGTCAACAAGTTTTGGCCCGGGACTACCGTACCGAGAAATGGCAGCCTGGAACTATTTACACACGACTAGGACCGCTGATGTATACCGTGGACATTGGAGAAAGCATAATAAGGCACCAGATGACCAGATCATAGAGTCATCCAAAAAGGGACAACCTACACCAGAACTCTATACGCCTAATGATGAAGCAGAGATACCCATAGTATCTACCTCCGATCCGGTGATACTGGAACCAGATGAACCCGACACTGGCATTCAAGCCGAATCGACCTTGACAAAAGAACCTACTACACCACCGAAAACTACTACACCACCGAGGCGTTATCCGGACCGAGTCAGGAAGCCTCCAGAGAGACTGACTTATAATTGATTAACTGCAGCAAATGTGTAGATTATTGTTCTTGTAAACATGTTAATTAATGATTACTTAAAATGTTATGTACTAATTATCTAAAAGGGGAGGAATTGTAGTGTATGTACCTTTAAGAGCCCCTGTGTACTGTAACACCGGTAGTGACCACTCGGGCTATATAAGCCTGTATAGTGTCTTGTATCTTTTAGTTCACCTCCAGACTTTGTTCAGTAAACACCTGTTAAACCAACTCCTGCATTCCGTGTCTCCATTAACACACGGATACAACATCTACAGCCACCCTGGCGAAAGAGGACCGGGTCTAACGAGCGCCCCGCAGCTGCGATGGCCATCGGAGATTCAGGGAAGCTTCTCTTCATCACCGACTCCCTATCTGGTCGACGTTTCCTTTGCGACACAAGGGCGCAGTGTAGCATCCTACCTGCGTCAAATCTCGATATAGTAGCTGGGGGCCACGGCCCCGCCCTCGTGGCGGTTAATGGCGCGGCCGTTCGGACCTTCGGAAGGCGGCGGGTCCAGGTGTGTTTCGGCGGCCAGCGCTTCCACTGGGAATTCATCACGGCCAAAGTCACGCAGGCCATCCTTGGGGCGGATTTTTTGTGCACCAACGGCCTCCTGGTCGATGTCAGACACTGCCGATTGATCAATGCGGCCACGTTCCACTCCATCCTGTGCCACCGCGGTAACGCCGTGCCTCGCACTGTCTTTTGTGCGTTCCCACCTCCAGACGACTTCACTCGGCTCCTCAGAGAGTTCCCAGATCTGACCAAGCCCACTTTCTCCTCCTCGGCCACTAAACATGGTGTAGAACATCACATCACCACCACCGGCGCCCTGGTTTACGCACGGGCCCGACGACTCGAACCCGGCAAGCTCGCGGCTGCGAAAGCGGAGTTCGACACGATGGAGCGGCTGGGGATTATTCGCCGGTTGAATAGTCCCTGGTCTTCGCCTCTCCACATTGTTCCGAAACCCGGCGGCAGATGGCGGCCATGCGGCGACTACCGATGCCTGAATGACGCCACTACTCCTGATCAGTACCCGATCCCGCATATCCAAGATTTCTCGGCCCATTTGGTGGGAAATACCTTTTTTTCAAAAGTCGACCTCGTCCGTGGTTACCACCAGGTCCCCGTGCACCTGCAAGACGTCCTGAAAACCGCAGTCATCACCCCATTCGGCCTGTTCGAATTTCTGCGGATGCCGTTTGGCTTGAAGAACGCTGCACAGGCTTTCCAGCGCTTGATGGACTCCGTGCTTCGGGACCTAAAATTGCTCTTCATCTACCTCGACGACATTCCCATTGTCAGCCCTAGCAAAGGGGAGCACTTCTGCCATTTGCGCACCCTCTTCACACGCCTCAGTCAACACGGTTTGATTATCAACCCGGCCAAGTGCCAGTTCGGCCTGCAGCGGATTGATTTCTTGGGCCACGGCATCACATCAGACAGCGCAATTCCCTTACAGACGAAGGTCGAGGCGGTTACATCTTTCTCGCGCCCGCAGACCATCAAGGCCCTACAAGAGTTCCTCGGGATGGTCAATTTTTATCACCAGTTCGTCCCTAAGGCGGCTCTGCTTATGCAGCCCTTGTACGAGGCCCTCAAGGCCAAGTCCGGTAAGGATCCAATCAGCTGGACTGCCGAGATGGACCGGGCGTTCGTTGACACCAAAGGCGCCTTGGCCAACGCAACCATGCTGGCGCACCCGCTTCCAGGTGCCACCATTGCCTTTACCACCGACGCGTCGGACTACGCAATTGGCGCAGTGCAGGAGCAGTGGGTGAATGGGACGTGGCAACCACTGGCGTTTTTCAGCCGTCAACTACGGCGAAACGAAAGAAAGTACAGCACTTTCGACCCGGAGTTGCTGGCCCTTTTTCTAGCCATCCGCCATTTCCGGTTCTTACTAGAGGGACGTCCATTCACGGCTTATGTGGACCACAAGCCACTAACGTACGCTATGGCCAAGACTGCCGAACTGTGGTCAGCTTGGCAACAACGTCACCTAACGTTCATTTCAGAATTCACCACGGACATTCAGCATTTGTCCGGCAAAGACAACCTGGTGGCGGATTGCCTCTCCCGCGCGACTGTGCACACAGTCCAACTCGGAATCGACTATGCCCTCATGGCTGTGGATCAAACCTCGGACCCAGAGGTCCAAGCATACAGGACCAGCCCCTCTAGCTTCCAAGCGGCCGACGTCAAATTCCATGCCGCAGGCACCACGCTACTTTGCGACGTCTCCATGGGAGCTCCCCGCCCTATCGTTCCAGTCGCCATGTTGTCATACCCTGGCATGAAGGCCTCGCAAAGGCTGATGTCGTCAAAATTCGTCTGGAGGGGTATGCACATGGATGTCCGCGACTGGGCCAACACCTGCGTGGTCTGCCAAAAGGCCAAGGTACAGCGTCATGTAAAATCTCCATTGGCCACTTTTGCTGTTCCGGAGTGTCGATTCGACCACGTGAATGTGGACCTCGTGGGGCCGCTTCCACCTTCTCAAGGTTTTACACACATCCTCACAATGGTAGACCGCACCACTAGATGGCCAGAGGCAGTTCCTTTGGTTTCCACCACTTCGGCAGACGTGGCCAGAGCTTTCATCTCCTCTTGGGTTGCTCGTTTCGGGGTACCGGCGGACATCTCTTCTGATCGTGGACCACAGCTTTCCTCTGAGCTCTGGAATGCTGTGGCTCAGGGGCTCGGCACCAAACTACATCGCACCACCGCCTATCATCCACAGGCGAACGGCCTGTGCGAGCGATTCCACAGGTCACTTAAAGCCGCTCTGCGGGCCAGTCTTCAAGGCGCGGGATGGGTGGACAGACTTCCCTGGGTCGTTTTGGGTCTTCGTACGGCGCCCAAAGAAGATTTACCATCGTCCTCGGCGGAACTCGTATATGGCCAGCCACTACGAGTACCAGGGGTTTTCCTCCCGTCTCCAACAGAGCCATGGTCCGCATCCCAGCAACTCGTCAGCCACCAGGAAGCAGCCAGATGTTTTGCTCCAGTGCCTACGTCGCATCACGGCTTACAGAGCTCCCACGTCCCAACTGAGCTGAAAAGCACCGAGTACGTGTTTATCCGCCACGACGCTCACCGGGACCCGTTCAATCCTTCTTACACTGGTCCCTTCTGCGTCATAGAGCCGGGAGACAAAACCTTTTCGGTTGATGTTGGAGGTAAACAGGACCACATATCGGTTGACCGGCTGAAGCCGGCACACTTAGATCTGACTGCCCAGTCGAAATCGCTCAACTGCCAAAACGGGGCTAACCGCCCACAGTCACCGTGCCAGATCCACCACAACCGCCTGCCAGCTTGACCACCGTCCATCAGCTTCCACTTCAGGGTTACAGAAGTCGCTCGGATAGGCTTGTCAGGTCTCCTCGCCGTCTCACTTTTGCTGTCAAAGACAATTCTGGAGGGGCGCATGTGGCGGAGCGTTTGTATATAATTCCCTTTAACAACATGTTAGCTATAGCCTGAGGCTGTATCTTTATTTATACTGTTTACTTGTACAGAGCGTAATTACTTTAACAGCACGGGTAAACGCGATGATGTCATGCCGTACATCACGTGATCCCCCACTGGCGGGAAGAACGTCATGACATCATGACGTCAACCACGGGACAAGCCAGCAGTCCTCGTGGAGCCTCCGAACTGAACAGACCTACACTCGATGTTCTCCTGTAGTTACTTGTTTAAACCTGTTAGTTTCCATTAAACTTCGTTTTGTTTGAGCGCCTGAGTGGAACTCAGTCTTTGGATAGGAACTAGACATTCCTACAACACCATTGTTCAAGAAAGGGTGCAAGGACAATCCTAGTAACTACAGGCCGGTCAGTTTAACATCAGTGGTGGATAAAGTTTTAGAAACAATAATCATGGAAAAAATTAATGGGCACTTGGAGAGGTTTAAGCTAATTAAGGAGAGCCAACACGGATTTTTAAAAGGCAGATCATGTTTGACTAACCTAATTGAATTTTTTGATGAAGTAACAGAGAGGATTGATGATGTAAATGCAATGGATGTTGTCTACATAGATTTTCGGAAGGCGTTTGACAAAGTACCACATCGAAGGCTGGTTAACAAAATTGAGTCTCATGGAATAGGTGGGTCAGTGGCAGCTTGGATAAGTAATTGGCTTAAGGACAGGAAACAGCGAGTTGTGGTAAATGGCTGTTTTTCAGACTGGAGGATGGTAGACAGTAGTGTTCCCCAAGGGTCAGTGCTGGGGCCACTGCTTTTTTTGATATATATAAATGACCTGAATATTGGAATACAAAGTAGAATTTCTAAATTTGCCGAAGACACCAAACTTGGGGGTGTGGCAAACAGTGAGGATGATACCAATCAACTGCAACAGGACATAGAAAGGCTAGCAGAATGGGCAGACAAGTGGCAGATGGAATTTAATACAGAGAAGTGTGAGGTGATGCATTTTGGCAGAAGGAACAGGGAGAGGCAATATACACTTAATGGCACAGTTTGAAAGAGTGTGCAGGGACAGAGGGACCTGGGAGTTAATGTGCATAGGTCCCTGAAGGTGGCAGGACATGTCGATAGAGTGGTTAGCAAATCATATGGGATCTTGGGTTTCATAAATAGAGGTATTGGGCTGGATTTTATCAATGGAGGCGAGTAGGAGGCGGGACACCCACTTTAGGGATTGTAGCCCCGCCTGTATCGAGTTGTGGCCAACCCACTCGATTTTCCCTTGATCGAGTGGGTTGGCCACAACTCGATACAGGCGGGGCTACAACCCAATCAGCAGGCCAATTAAGGACCACCCGACAACAGGTGGCATCACAGATTGACATTTCATCTGTCAAGAGCTTATGACAGATGAAATATCAGCGTTTGCCAGCTCTTTGAAGCTGTCAAACCCTGACAATCTGTACTCTAAGTTAATTCCTTCCTCTCAGGCTGATTTATAGATCTCTCCAGAACAGAAAGCAGAGGCTGTAACTTTTGACAGCTCGTAGCCATTCTGCTTTCTGTGCCGATGAGATGAGGGACTCCTGAGACCTGAAGGAAGGGGGCCTGCATTAGTAAGTAAAGGTAAGTAAAACTTATTTAAGCACTTTACACACACCAAACACACTTACCTCTGCACTCATGCACTCATCACTCACCTGAACACCGGACATCTCGAACCCTCCAAGTCCTTCAGCCCGACGGTCCGCCTCGCTAACTTGGCGTGGTTTGGAGCCGTCGGGCAGCCCACACTTCAGGGATAAAAATAGGGATTAGGCTAAAAACTGCCTGTTAACTACCTGTTAACAGGCAGTTAATTGGCACTAATCCCCTTCCTGCCTCGGGGAGGCGGCTCCCAGCACAGGTCGGGTACCTGCCTCCTGGGAAACGGGCATGGAGGCGGGTTGGGGGCGAGATGGGTTCGTGCCCCCCAATTTCGCGATTTTAACACCCCTTATGCCTCCATTCCCGCCGCCACGGCCCTGGGAAATTCTAGCCCATTGAGTACAAAATTAGAGAAGTTATGCTGAATCTTTATAAAGTGCTGGTTAGGCCACAACTGCAGTATTGCATCCAGTTCTGGTCACCACACTTTAGGAAGGATGTGAAGGCTCTTGAGAGGGTGCAGAGGAGATTTACCAGAATGGTTCCAGGGATGGGGGATCTTAGCTACAAGGACAGGTTGGAGAAGCTGGATGTGTTTTCATTGGAGGAAAGGAGGTTGAGGGGTGATTTGATAGAGATGTACAAGATTATGATGGGTTTGGATAGGCTAGACGGGAAAAGGCTGTTCCCACCAGTTGATACTACAAGGACTAGGGGACACAGATTTAAGGTTTTGGGCAAGAGATACAGGGGGGGGATGTGAGGAAAAACTTTTTTATGCAGCGAGTGGTGAGGATCTGGAACTCGCTGCTGACAGAAGTGGTGGAAGCGGACACACTCAATGTTTTCAAGGGGAGACTGGATAGGCACTTGAGGGAAATAAATTTGCTGGGCTACGGGGATAGAGTGGGGCAATGGGACTGACTGGATTGCTCTGCTGAGAGCCGGCACGGACTCGATGGGCCGTATGGCCTCCTTCTGTGCAATTATGACTCTATGAATCTATGATGTTGGCAAAAACAAAAACTCCCAAACTATATAGAACCATCTCATGAAATTAATATTATGTATTATAAAACAGAACAAATACCCTGGAATTATTATGAGGCAGTGAGCTAATCTATGGGTTCAGGTGATAAAGCTTTATTTTTGTTGGTTTACGATGTTGTGAACGTCTTGATCAAATTACTTCCCGATTTTTTTCCTGACATGCTTTAATCTAAGTAAACGATAATTATGTTTCGTCTAAGCGATTGTTGACATGCACATTATAATGAGTGATTAACCTTTTAATGATCGAAATCTATTGTCCACTTTGGACAAGCTGTACTCCAGGTGGCATTGACGTGATTTCTTTTTTGCACTGCTGCCTTCTGTGAAACATTGTTTAAACAGTCACAGGGCATTTTGTAAATCAACTCAATAAGAATCTTAGCAAAATTAAATAACTTATAATCCGTAATTAACAGGCAGAAAGTTAGGGGTCATAACTATAAGATTGTCACTAATAAATCCAATAAGGAATTCAAGAAAAACTTATTTATCCAGAGAGTGGTGAGACTGTGGAATTTGCGACCACATGGAGTAGTTGAAGCGAAGCATAGATGCATTTAAGGGGAAGCTAGATAAGTACATGGGGGAGAAAGGAATAGAAGGTTATGCAGAGAGGGTTAGATGAAATAAGGTGGGAGGAGGCTCATGTGGAGCATAAACACCAGCATAGTCCTATTGGGCCAAATGGCCTGTTTCTGTGTAAAATTCTATGTAAACAACACCCAAAGATCATTTTGCAACAGTCAATCCCTGACCTTTCTCCATTCCCCTTTTACAGAATCGTAGGGCTAGAAATCCGTTATAGCCATGGAATGGGCAGTGATTAAGTAGCACCATTTGAAAATTGCCTAGACTGGACACAAAATTCACCCTCAATCCTCATTAAAATGTTTGCAGTCATGATTCTATTCTAAAAACCTAAGCTCATTGGCGTTACACTGAAAAGATGGACTAATATCGGGTGTAGTCTAAACACAAGAAATGATTGCCACAGGCTTTTTTCACTACTTAAAGGGGAGGTTTATTGATGCTGCAGCACATTATTCTCAGCATTCTGGGTGTGCAGCTGCCTTAACAACCATAAGAAGAAGGACAAGGAGATGAAGCACTTATTTACAAATCTTGATGGTAGGTTGCCACTCCAGGGCGAGAGCCTGGAGGTTTTCTGATGAAGCTTTGGAGGCATTGGTTTTAGTGGTGGAGAGAAGGCGGGCAGTCCTGTACCCGCCAACTGGCAGGAGACCCTTGCCACAAGTCTGCCGGACTATGTGGAGGGAGGTAGCACACCATGTCATTGGCAGTACTGTGGTCCCCAGGACCCACACACCCAGTGTAGGAAGAAGTTTAACGAGCTCAGACAGGTGGTCAGGGTGAGTGAAAGCTTCAACAAATGTTACATACCACCATCTGTACCACAAGCTTCGCACACTGCTCAATGTACCACCCCCAGCACTCATCCACCAACAATCTCTACCTAGCAACACTCAGACCCACATCTCACACCTTGCACACAACAACAGCTATTCAACTATGGCAGGCACAAGGGCCATTAGTTATTATAATTCATGTCATATGTGTGATATGTTTATAGATACATTTATTAAAAGTGTTTGGATTATTTTGTGGTTTCTCTCATTTCACCTTTGTGCCCAGGAGGATGTTGTGATATGGCGTGAGACAGAGATTGTATGATGGGGATGTGCTGAGCTATGGAGATCTGGGTTTCATTCATGCGAATCAGAGTCTGATGAGCCAGTCACGGACAGCCCATCCGGAAGGCCAATTGTCTTGCTGCCTCCACCTTCCTTCTTGTTCCTCCTTGTCCCCTTCCTCCTCATCCCCTTCCTTCTTGTCCTCCTCCTCCTTGTCCTCTTCCTCCTCATTCTCCTCTGCCTCGTCATCCTCCTGAGATAATCACACAATCCCGCAGCCCCCATGACTGTGAGGAAGCCTTGTGAGCAGAAGCCTTTAACAAATAATGAGTGACTTCTGCACTTGAATCAATACTCCCTGTCACCAAAAAAACTTGAAATAACTAAAGAAACATGTTTCAGTAGCAGGAAGTAGCAAACAGGCACTGAAACTGCAGAATCATGTTAGTTGCAGCTGATTGGGGATGACACCTTTAATAATGCTGCTGCAGCCTGCTTCCTGCTGGTAGATGCCAGCTCTCCCTGTCGTTGTTCTGCGTTGCTGTTAAGTTAAGTGGCTATAACAAAGTTTGGAGATCGGACGTCCAATGAGCGTTGCACACTCACTGACGTCACGGTCTCCATGATGGCGAGGTCCCCGGCGATCCACTTTAGCGACAGCGCTACCGGCAACATCGATATAGCGTGTGGCACTGGAACCGGCATCAGCTGTCGTTACAGCTGTCAACGGTGTTTTAGCGCCATCTTGTGGTGCTAACGTGTGGCGCCAACCACGTGAATTTCTCCCCCAGAGAATTTACAGCACAGAAAGAATTTGTGTGACACACAAGTAGCCTACGAAAGGGTTAAGTACCACGGCTGCAAGCTTGCAGTGCTATTGGTCTACAATTACATTGTCAATTATAATTAACATTAGCTTAAGGCTTGCAGTGACCTTTTTCCAACCACTGCCAGCTCTATAATTTGTGCACAAGGACAACAGACATTGAATACAACAGTGGCTTTAATTTAGTTAAAGGGTAACAGGAATATATGAGCCTGCAATATGGTTGCATAAATTACAGTCACTTCATTATTATAAAGATCAGAACTGGTATGAGCACACTTCAAGATGAACTACCAGAGCAAATTAGTTTATGAAACAAATTAAACATTATGAAAATGCAAAGCAAATTGTCTGGTGTGCAAGAGATTATTCTCTCCAGTGTGTGGCGTCAATAATTTAGATGATACTTGTGAGAGAAAATAAAATAAGAATAAATGAGTGTCCAGTTCCAAAATTGAGTTGTGACGGATGAACCTGGGACTACACTGAACAAGAAAAGGAAATTGATTGAATTGTAATTAAGTTGTCATCATGACAACTACTCATGTGGAAGAATTCTTTATTTTAATTAGCTAATGGTGTTTTGGCCACTGAATTGTTAATGTTTAGTAGCCACTTTACATTACATGGCTCTATCTATCTCTCTGTTGTGATATGATGATTAAACTGTAATGTAAAGTTTGTTGTACAAATAACACTATTGGAGTGTTTTTTTTTTATCCCTAACTGCAAGTTCAAGCTGCAAGGTTAAAATTACCTGAGCCAACTGTCAATCCCCCGACCATGCCTGTTCTTTGTTCTCCGTGAGCACTGGCTCTTCACTTAAACTTAGCTCCCAAAGCGAGAATATCAATGCTAATTTGATCCTGTGAGAGACAACAACATTCATGTCCAAGGCCGGGACCCAGGAGTGAGGACGAGCCCAGCAGCAAGGTCAAGACCCAAGAGTGGCGCAGCGTGGACCAACAGTGGGGTCGGGTCCCAGGGAAGGTGCGGCACGGGCCAACAGCGAGGTCGGGAGGACCACAATGCATCCTACGAAACTCAGGCAGAGAGAACCTGCGGGAAGGAGGGAGGAGGACGGTAGCATTATGTTTGTGTGTGTGTGCTAGGCTGTTGTAGCAGAGCCTGGTCTCCATTAGTCTTGGATCCCCTTGCCATTGGACCAAGACCTTGCTCTGTCAAGCCCGTGTGGTAGCTGGTGTGCAACGGCCACCCCACGTTAAAAGAATTCACGCACAGGCATCTTCCACCCTTTAAAATGAAGTTTGGGACCTGGAATGTGAGGACCCTCATGGACAACCCCAACAGTGACAGACCGGAACGCCGTACTGCTATCGTTGCCCGGGAGCTCAGACGCTTCGACATTGACATCGCCGCCCTAAGTGAAGAAACTGTTCAACCTCTGTCGCCTCCAGTCCCGATCCAAGGTTGTCCCATCCTCTGTCATCGAATTACAGTATGCAGACGACGCTTGCGTCTGCGCTCACTCTGAGGTCGAACTCCAAACCATTGTAAACACCTTCACCGAAGCATACGAGAGCATGGGCCTTACACTAAACATCCGTAAGACAAAGGTCCTCTACCAACCTGCCCCCGCCACACTGTGCTGCCCCCCGATTATCAAAATCCACAACAAGGCCTTGGACAACATGGACCACTTTCCATACCTCGGGAGCCTACTATCAACAAGGGCAGACTTCGACGACGAAGTCCAACACCGCCATCAGTGTGCCAGTGCAGCTTTCGGTCGCCTGAGGAAGAGAGTGTTTGAAGACCAGGACCTCAAACCCGGCACTAAGCTCATGGTCTACAGGGCAGCAGTGATACCTGCCCTGCTGTATGCCTCAGAGACATGGACCATGTACAGCAGGCACCTCAAAGCACTGGAGAGGTACCACCAACGCTGCCTCCGCAAGATCCTGCAAATCCATTGGCAGGATAGGCGCACTAACGTCAGTGTTCTTGCTCAGGCCAACATCCCCAGCATCGAAGCTCTGACCACGCTCAATCAGCTCTGATGGACGGGTCACATTGTCCGCATGCCCGATACGAGACTCCCAAAACAAGCGCTCTACTCGGAGCTCCGGCACAGCAAGAGAGCCCCAGGTGGGCAGAGGATACACTTCAAGGACACCCTCAAAGCCTCCTTGAAAAAGTGTAACATCCCCACCGACACCTGGGAATCCCTGGCCCAAGACTGCACAAAGTGGAGGAGAAGCATCCGGGAAGGCGCCGAACACCTCGAGTCTCTTCGCTGGGAGCAAACGGAAGCCAAGCGCAAGCAGCGCAAGGAGCGCACGTCAACTCAAGCACCCCACCCACCCGCCCCTTCAAGCACCATCTGCCCCACCTGTGACAGAGACTGTCGGTCCCGCATTGGACTAATCAGCCACCTGCTAGCTTATTTTTAATGCGGAAGCAAGTCATTCTCAGTTCCGAGGAACTGCCTAAGAAGAAGAAGATTGGAATAAAATACTTAGAGGGCTTGACAGGGCGGATGCTTTTTTTTCCCTGGCTGGACAGTCTAGGACCAGGGGTCATAGTCTCAGAATAAGGGGTTGTATCGACTTGTATGTGGGTTCAATGACGACACATTCATGAAAGAGAATGACTTTTGATCTAAAGTATGTTCAACTCAGTTAACAGCATTACAGGAGACACCATGTTAGAGATCCATCTAAAGCGAAACTAAAATGAAACTGCTTGTCTCTCACATGCCCTCTGCTGGTCAGGCATAAGTAATCAAACAGGCAAATATGCTGGTAAGGCATCATAATCAAACAGGCAAGTACCATCACTATTTGCTGATATCATTACATCTCCCTTTCTTAAAACAGAAGTATTTTACTTTTAACTAACAACATGTTTTCTTTGTATTACTCTGCATTTTAACTGTAACACTTAATGAACTTACATTATCATTATCATTATCAAGGTTTTTTAACCTTGCTTTGTGTGTTCACATGAAATATGTAAATACACTAGAACTTGAAGAAAGAATAAGATAACATTACTTCCTTCTATAACAAGAGTCCTTAAATTTGCTCAATGAGTCTCTCAGGAAGCTTCACGTGTCTTGAGGATTTTCTGATTGATTGTCCTTGAATCTGAGTTGTTGCCTCCGATGATGGTTTCTCAGCTGTGTGATCAGGTTGTTCAACAGTATCAGTCTTTTGACCTGCTGTGTGATCAGGTTGTTCAACAGTATCAGTCTTTTGACTTGCTGTGGCTGGTCCCATAAGAAGATCTCGACGATTTCTTCGCAGAACAGCACTCTCATCTGTCTGAATGGTGTATGATCTTGGTTGAACTTCACTCAGGACAGTTCCCTTCTGAGTCCATATGTTTGTTTTGTCTTTGAACCTTACTTGATCACCAGTGTGGAGTTCAGGTAGGTTTTGTGTTCCTCTGTCATAGTAGTACTTTTGCTTTTCTTTCTGTTGTTCTTTGAACTTCCTCACTTTCTCCCCCTCTTTTGTTTTCAGGAGGTTCTCTGGGATGGGTAGGTTTGACCTTAGCCAACGTCCCATAAGGAGTTGGGCTGGTGACATACCACACTTGAGCGGCGTTTTGCGGTATACAAGCATGCTCTGGTAGAAGTCAGTTCCACTGTCTTTTGCCTTGTACATCAGTCTTTTCACTGTCTGGACCGATTTTTTCACTAGTCCATTGGACTGTGGAAAGTGAGGACTTGACGTTGTGTGGACAAAGTCCCACTCTTTGGCAAAGTGTCGGAAACTTGCATTGTAAAACTGGGGTCCGTTGTCTGTGAAGACCTCGCTTGCCACGCCATGTCTGGATAATATGGCTTTCATACATGTTATCACAGCATCTGCAGTGGTGGTGTACAGTCTACAAACCTCTGGATACAGGGAGTAATAGTCTGTGACTACAAGATAGTCCTTCCCTTGACATACGAATAGGTCAGCGCCTACCTTCTGGTAAGGTCTGTCTGGCGCTGGGTGTGGCTTTAGTGGTTCTACCAGATTGCTTGCTCGATATTTCAGGCATATTGTGCAGTTTGACACCTCATTTGTCACATCTTGGTTGATTCGTAGCCAGTACATCACCTCTCGTGCTCTTTTCTTACACTTTTCGATTCCCAGATGTCCTCCATGGATCCTTTTTAGCATCTCTCTTCTCAGACTCTTTGGGATAAGTATTTTACTTCCTTTGTAGATGATGTCTTCGACCACTGATAGTTCCGCCCTGCAGTTCCAGTACTCTGCCATGTCAGGTGAGCAGTCTTGCTTCATGTTGGGCCATCCATCCAAGATGCTTTTCCTCAGTCGTCTCAGTGTTTCATATTTGTTTGTCTCAGTCTTTATGAGCTCCATTTTTGCATCTGCTATGGGCAGTGCACTTGTGATCATGTCCACGTAGGCGTTCACTTTTTCATCCATTTTGGTGTTTGCGGGCTCACTTGGGTCAACAGCTCTGGACAACGTGTCTGCTGTATACATCAGCTTACCTGGTGTGTACGCAACATTCAGTGTATAGCATTGCAGCCTGATCATCATTCTTTGTATTCTAAGCGGACAGCTATTTAGTGGCTTTTGGAACAATGCAATCAAGGGCTTATGGTCAGTCTCTACACTGATTGCTTGTCCTGCCACAAGCTGGTGAAATCTTTCACCGGCGTATGTGATGCTGAGCAGCTCCTTTTCTATTTGAGCATATCGCGTCTCTGCGTCTGTCATTGAGCGCAATGCATATGCAATAGGTTGCCAGTAGTCATATTTTTGCAGAAGAACGGCACCGAGCCCACTCTGTGATGCATCTGATGATATCTTGATGGGTCTCGCTGGGTCATAAAACCTCAGAACTGGTTCCTCTGTGAGCAGTTTCTTTAGATCGCTCCATGACTTCTCATGCTCATGATTCCATTCCCATTCTATGTTCTTTTCAGTTAGTCGTCTCAGTGGCGCCATCTTTTCTGAGAGGTTGGATATGAATTTACCCATGTAGTTGATCATTCCATTAAACCTCTGCATGTCCTTTTTGCATTGTGGCTTTGGCATATTCTCAATGGCGGACACCTTTCTGGGATCTGGTCTGATGCCCTCACCGCTAAGGATATCTCCCACGAATGTCAGTTCTGTCACCCCGAGCTGGCATTTCTCTCTATTCAGCTTCAGGTTTGTTTTCCTTGTTGCTTCCAGCACTTTTTTCAGTCTCTCGTCATGCTCAGTTCTCGTGGTTCCCCATATTATGATGTTATCCATTGATGTATCAACTCCCTCCAGGTGCTCATAGATCATATGGATAGTTTTGTGATACACTTCAGGAGCTGAGGCAATGCCAAGTGGTAACCTTAGGAATCTGTATCTGCCAAATGGACTGTTGAACGTGCACAGTCTTGAACTTGCCTCGTCCAGTTTCATCTGCCAAAATCCTGATGATGCATCTAACTTGCTGAAATACTTTGCATTTGCAAACTGTGACATGATTTCCTCACGTGTAGGAAGCTTGAAGTGCTCTCTCTTTATTGCTCTGTTTAGATCTCTTGGATCCAGGCAAATTCTGAGCTTTCCATTCTTTTTGTCCACAACGACGAGGGAACTCACCCACTCAGTTGGCTCATCTATCTTCTGAATCACGTTCAGGCTTTCCATCCTGTCCAACTCTGCCTTCAGTTGCTTTTGAAGAGCAAATGGAACTTTTCTGCATGGATGTATGACCGTTGGCATACTTTTATCTACTCTGGTTGTGTGTTCTCCTGGAATGCAGCCTAGACCCTTAAATAGGTCGTTGTACTCTTTCATGAGTTCATCATAGACTGTCTCTCCTTCGCTTTCCACAACGAGGACTCTCTTTACCAGGTTCAGTCTCTCACAGGCTATTAAACCTAGTATGGCTTGCACATCCTTTGGCACCACGATTAATGCTAGCGTGTGCTTTCTGTCCTTGTGTGTCACTTTGACAATGCATCTTCCTTTCACTGGTATATCAGTACCTGAGTATCCTGTCACTTTCACTTTTGTTCCATGTATCTTTGGTCTGGGTCTAATTTTCTTAAAATCAGACTCTGATATCACATTAACTTGTGCTCCAGTACCCAATTTAAATGGAATGTGTATGTCATTCACTTTTAGTGTCAACATCCAGTCTCTTTTTTCTTTTTTGTTTTCAGACACAACATCCACATAGAACTCCTTTATCTCGCTTTCATCTACTGTATGGACCTTACTTCGTTGCGCTTGGTTCTGACAGCAACGGGCATAATGGTTGTTTTTGTTGCAACTATTGCATTTTTTACCATATGCTGGACACTTTTTTGGTTTATGCTGTGTACCGCATCAACTACATGACTTTTGATTGCCCCTTTCATTTTTGTTCGCTGGCCACGCCTCTTTTTTCACATTGGCGCTCTTTTTGTTAAACGGTTTGTATCCGTTCTTTCTCACTGCATCCACGTTGCAGCTACTGTCACTGAACAGCTCCTTTGCCTGCGACTTCACAGTCTCTGTAGCCCTACACAGTGCTATGGCTTTTCCCAGGTCTAGATTTTGCTCTCTTAGCAGTCTTTCCCTTAGACCATTATCTGGAATACCACACACCAGTCTGTCTTTTATCAGCGAGTCTGTCAGTCCCCCAAATTCACATGTTTTGCTTCGGTTTCTCAGTTCAGTCACATACTGATCAATAGTCTCTCCCATTTTCTGTACACATGTGAAAAATCTGTGCCTCTCAAATGTCATGTTATGTTTAGGTATGCAATAGGCCTCAAACTGTTCCATTATTTTATCCAACTTCATTTTGTCTCCCTCAGCAGCGAATGTGAAGTTATTATACACCTCCAGCGCTTCATCACCCACAACATGTAAGAACACTGACGCTTTCATTTTATCACTTTTCTCGTCAGCTCCGATTGCTGATAAATACAACTCCAAACGTTGTTTGAACCTCCTCCAATTTTCAGCCGCATTACCTGTCAACTGAAGCTTCGCCGGTGGGTGTAATCCTACCATTTTTCACTTCGTTAGCTATTCTCCAATGGTAAGTAACGATGTTCTCTTTTGGCTTGCTAATATGTGGAGAGCTGATTTAACTTCAGATTTTTCCTCTTCATCTCTTTCAATCACTTCTGACACCATGTATCGACTTGTATGTGGGCTCAATGATGACACATTCATGAAAGAGAATGACTTTTGATCTAAAGTATGTTCAACCCAGTTAACAGCATTACAGGAGACACCATGTTAGAGATCCATCTAAAGCGAAACTAAAACTAAACTGCTTGTCTCTCACATGCCCTCTGCTGGTCAGGCATAAGTAATCAAACAGGCAAATATGCTGGTAAGGCATCATAATCAAACAGGCAAATACCATCACTATTTGCTGATATCATTACAGGGGTCAGCCATTTCGGACTGAGATGAGGAGAAATTTCTTCATTCAGAGGGTTGTGAATCTTTGGATGTGGATGCTCAGTCATTGAGTATATTCAAGACTGAGATCAATAGATTTTTGGACGTTAATGGAATCGAGGGATATGGGGATAGGGTGGGAAAATGGAGTTGAGGTAGAAAATCAGCCATGATCTTGTATGGCCTTCTCCTGCTCCAATTTTCTTATGTTCCTGTAGATACTTTTACTGAAAAGGTCAGTGTAAGTTTTGCGCCTCTGGCAGCCTTTTTACTAAAATTATTAACAGGAAGAATTTCAACTCTGTGGGCTAGAATTCCATCTTCCTTGCCTGAACTGTAATTTCACTGGAAAGTAAATCAGGTCAGTTCTATAAAGGGCGGGTGATATGCCCCATCAGATTGCCACCCTGGTAGTGAGGGTAAAAACCTACCCCTACATTTTTATATCTACCTCAGAGAGCTGTGAATGCTCAGACGTTGAGTATATTCAAGATAGGGGTCGATAAATTTTTGGGAACAAAGGGAATTAAGGGATATAGGGATAGTGTGGAAAGGTGGAGTTGAGGTAGAAGATCAGCCATGATCTTGATGAATGGTGGAACAGGCTCGAAGGGCTAATTGGCCAATCCAGCTCCTATTTCTTATGTTCTTATGAAATTCACTTTAGTGATAACTGGTGTCAGCCTTGGCTCAGTGGTAGCTCACTTACCTCTGAGCCATAAGGTTGTGGGTTCCAGGGCTGCTCCAGGGACTTGAACACATAGGGCTCGCTTTTGTCAGCCCTGGGGAGGCAAGTTTGGAGGCGGGACTGCCGGGAAAATGGAAGAATTTGGGAGCGGGTGCCCAACCCACCTCCATGCCATGTTGCCAGGAGGCGGGTAGCCGACCCACGCCGGGTCCCGCCTCCTCAAGGTGGGAAGGGGATTAATGCCAATTAACTGCCTGTTAACTGGATTTATTCAAAGTACAATTCATAAGGTCCATCTGACAAGTTCAAAAAACTCAATGCCATAGTGCACTGTTCTCAACACAATCTTCCATTTATTAGACATATATTACTGTTTACATGTATAAAAATAATGCTAGAAATTAATTTTTTGTTTTAAAAATGTATAACTTTATTGAATTATTTTGTATTTGTGGAATTACACCAACATTGGTAGCTTCCATTGAGATGAACAAGCTTCCATTTTGTTTGTGCTATTGTAACAGGCCCATTGTTAATGTAAAAAGCTGATTCTTGCTTCACCAATAATTCATTCACATCAGATAAGAAGACTTGCATTTATATAACGCTTTTTACAACCTCATGACGGCCCAAAGTGCTTTACAGCCAATGATGTGCTTTTGAAGTGTTAGTGACTGTTGCAATGTAGGAAACGTGGCAGCCAACTTGCACATAGCAAGCTCCCACAAACAGCAATGAAATAAATTACCAAATCATCTGTTTCTTTAAGTAATGTTGACTGAGGGATAAATATTGGTCAGGATGTCGGGAAAACTCGCTTGCTCTTTTTTGAATACTGCCATGGGATCTTTTACATCAACCTGAGCAGGCAGACAGGGCCTTAGTTGAGCATTTTATCCAAAACAGGGCACCTCCGCCAGTGCAGCACTCCCTCAGTGCTGCAGTGAAGAGTCAGGTTAGATCATGGGCTGGATTTTGTCAATGGGGAGTTTTTGGAGGCGGGATTCCTGCTTGTTGGGCTCGATTTTGCCAGCCCTGGGGAAACATAGAAACATAGATTCATAGAAGATAGGAGCAGGAGTAGGCCATTTGGCCCCTCGAGCCTGCTCCACCATTCAATGAGATCATGGCTGATCATCCAAATTCAGTACCTTGTCCCTGCCTTCTCCCCATATCCCTTGATCCCTTTAGTCTTATGAAATATATCTAACTCCTTCTTGAATATATTTAATGAATTGACCTCAACTGCCTTCTGTGGTAGAGAATTCCACAGGTTCACCACTCTCTGAGTGAAGAAATTCCTCCTCATCTCTGTCCTAAATGGCTTACCCCTTATCTTTAGACTGTGACCCCTGGTTCTGGACTCCCCGGCCATTGGGAACATCCTTCCTGCATCTAGTCTGTCTAGTCCTGTTAGAATTTTATAAGTTTCAATGAGATCCCCTCTCATTCTTCTAAACTCCAGCGAGTATAAGGCCAATCGACCCAATCTCTCCTCATACGTCATTCCTGCCATCCCAGGTATCAGTCTGGTGAATCTTCGCTGCACTCCCTCCATGGCAAGAACATCCTTCCTCAAATAAGGCGACCAAAACTGCACACAATACTCAAGGTGTGGTCTCACCAAGGCCCTGTACAACTGCAGCAAGACATCCTTGTTCCTGTACTTGAAAACTCTCGCTATGAAGGCCAACATACCATTTGCCATCTTAACCACCTGCTGCACCTGCATGCTTACCTTCAGCGACTGATGCACAAGGACACCCAGGTCTCGTTGCTCTTCCCCTTCTCCCAATCTATTGCCATTCAGATAATAATCTGCCTTCCTGTTTTTGCCACCAAAGTGGATAACCTCGCATCTGCCAAGCATCTGCCCACTCACCCAACCTGTCCAAATCATACTGGAGTTTCCCAGCATCCTCCTCACAGCACACACGCCCACCCACCTTTGGAGGCAGGTTTGGAGGCGGGACTGCCGGGAAAATGGAAGAATTTGGGGACGGGTGCCCAACCCGCCTCCATGCCATCTTGCCAGGAGGCGGGTAGCCGTCCCGCGCCGGGTCCCGCCTCCTCGAGGCTGGAAGGGGATTAGTGCCAATTAACTGCCTGTTAACAGGTAGTTAACAGGCAGTTTTTTGGCTAATCCCTATTTTGAGCCTTGAAGTGTGGGCTTCCCGACGGCTCCAAACCTCGCCAGGGTCAACGAGGTGGGCTGTCGGTCTGTGGGGGTCGTAGGGTCAATCAAGGGAAAATAGCGTAGGTTGGCCACAAGTCGATGGAGGTGGGACTAAAACCCAACAAGTGGGAGTCCCGCCTCCAAAAGCACCCCATTGACAAAATCCAGCCCGTTGGGTTTTAGTCCCGCCTCCATCGACTTGTGGCCAACCCACGCTATTTTCCCTTGATTGACCTTGTTAAGCCCGCCCAGCGGGCTTAGCAGGCCAATTAAGGGAAAGCCAGTTACAGGTGATGTCAGCGAATGACATTTCATCTGTCAAAAGCTCTTGACAGATGAAACGGCATTCGCTGACATCACCTGTAACTGGCTTTCCCTTAATTGGCCTGCTAAGCCCGCTGGGCGGGCTTAACAAGGTCAATCAAGGGAAAATAGCGTGGGTTGGCCACAAGTCGATGGAGGCGGGACTAAAACCCAACGGGCTGGATTTTGTCAATGGGGTGCTTTTGGAGGCGGGACTCCCACTTGTTGGGTTTTAGTCCCACCTCCATCGACTTGTGGCCAACCTACGCTATTTTCCCTTGATTGACCCTACGACCCCCACAGACCGACAGCCCACCTCGTTGACCCTGGCGAGGTTTGGAGCCGTCGGGAAGCCCACACTTCAAGGCTCAAAATAGGGATTAGCCAAAAAACTGCCTGTTAACTACCTGTTAACAGGCAGTTAATTGGCACTAATCCCCTTCCAGCCTCGAGGAGGTGGGACCCGGCGCGGGACGGCTACCCGCCTCCTGGCAAGATGGCATGGAGGCGGGCTGGGCACCCGTCCCCAAATTCTTCCATTTTCCCGGCAGTCCCGCCTCCAAACCTGCCTCCAAAGGTGGGTGGGCGTGTGTGCTGTGAGGAGGATGCTGGGAAACTCCAGTATGATTTGGACAGGTTGGGTGAGTGGGCAGATGCTTGGCAGATGCGAGGTTATCCACTTTGGTGGCAAAAACAGGAAGGCAGATTATTATCTGAATGGCAATAGATTGGGAGAAGGGGAAGAGCAACGAGACCTGGGTGTCCTTGTGCATCAGTCGCTGAAGGTAAGCATGCAGGTGCAGCAGGTGGTTAAGATGGCAAATGGTATGTTGGCCTTCATAGCGAGAGTTTTCAAGTACAGGAACAAGGATGTCTTGCTGCAGTTGTACAGGGCCTTGGTGAGACCACACCTTGAGTATTGTGTGCAGTTTTGGTCGCCTTATTTGAGGAAGGATGTTCTTGCCATGGAGGGAGTGCAGCGAAGATTCACCAGACTGATACCTGGGATGGCAGGAATGACGTATGAGGAGAGATTGGGTCGATTGGCCTTATACTCGCTGGAGTTTAGAAGAATGAGAGGGGATCTCATTGAAACTTATAAAATTCTAACAGGACTAGACAGACTAGATGCAGGAAGGATGTTCCCAATGGCCGGGGAGTCCAGAACCAGGGGTCACAGTCTAAAGATAAGGGGTAAGCCATTTAGGACAGAGATGAGGAGGAATTTCTTCACTCAGAGAGTGGTGAACCTGTGGAATTCTCTACCACAGAAGGCAGTTGAGGTCAATTCATTAAATATATTCAAGAAGGAGTTAGATATATTTCATAAGACTAAAGGGATCAAGGGATATGGGGAGAAGGCAGGGACAAGGTACTGAATTTGGATGATCAGCCATGATCTCATTGAATGGTGGAGCAGGCTCGAGGGGCCAAATGGCCTACTCCTGCTCCTATCTTCTATGAATCTATGTTTCTATGTTTCCCCAGGGCTGGCAAAATCGAGCCCAACAAGCAGGAATCCCGCCTCCAAAAACTCCCCATTGACAAAATCCAGCCCATGATCTAACCTGACTCTTCACTGCAGCACTGAGGGAGTGCTGCACTGGCGGAGGTGCCCTGTTTTGGATAAAATGCTCAACTAAGGCCCTGTCTGCCTGCTCAGGTTGATGTAAAAGATCCCATGGCAGTATTCAAAAAAGAGCAAGCGAGTTTTCCCGACATCCTGACCAATATTTATCCCTCAGTCAACATTACTTAAAGAAACAGATGATTTGGTAATTTATTTCATTGCTGTTTGTGGGAGCTTGCTATGTGCAAGTTGGCTGCCACGTTTCCTACATTGCAACAGTCACTAACACTTCAAAAGCACATCATTGGCTGTAAAGCACTTTGGGCCGTCATGAGGTTGTAAAAAGCGTTATATAAATGCAAGTCTTCTTATCTGATGTGAATGAATTATTGGTGAAGCAAGAATCAGCTTTTTACATTAACAATGGGCCTGTTACAATAGCACAAACAAAATGGAAGCTTGTTCATCTCAATGGAAGCTACCAATGTTGGTGTAATTCCACAAATACAAAATAATTCAATAAAGTTATACATTTTTAAAACAAAAAATTAATTTCTAGCATTATTTTTATACATGTAAACAGTAATATATGTCTAATAAATGGAAGATTGTGTTGAGAACAGTGCACTATGGCATTGAGTTTTTTGAACTTGTCAGATGGACCTTATGAATTGTACTTTGAATAAATCCAGTAATGTATTGATCCCCCGTGTGATATTCTCAATGGGATTTAGCGATATTCTCACTGAGCAGGACAACAGTGACCAGTTTCAGTAAAAATACAAAATGGTGCCTAACTGTAATCAGCTTTCAATTACTGACTACAACAGCTCCCAGACTGTAGCATGTATTATAAGTCTAACTCCTCTAAGAAACAAATTATGGTTTCAGATATTGGAGATTTTTCTTTTAATCCCATAAAAGACAAAACCCACTCTTGCCGGGGTACTCACAACTTCTGGGATTTTCACATTCAGAATCAATTCCTTCAATATACACTCACCTGGTGCTTAAATCCTGTGCTAATTGTAATTTAAAAAAAAAACTTGTTGAGTTTCAATGGCAAGAATGACTGATAAAAATAAATTTGTAAAAAAAGCCTCTCTCTTCCAGTAACTGTTTAAGAATACTGTACTGAGATTGGTACTCTGACACCAATATTCATCAAAGGCAGCAGGCAAATTGCTAACCCATCACCTTAAACTCTTTGGCCGGCACTTTGCTCACCTCGGCGGGTCCGGGGCGGGCGATGTCGGTGGCAGGTCACGGCCCCGCTGTTGGCTCCATCCCGCTGTCGAAAATGAATTTACGTTGATAGGGCTTGTTAAGCCCGCCCAACGGGTTTCCCGGCCCAATTAGAGGAAGCGGGTCTGATGATGTCATTCATGACGCGTCATCAGCCCGTTTCCTTAAAGGGACCATGGCCAACGACTTTTGTGCTGTCAGTGTTCTACAGCATTGGAGTGCTGCAAACACTGACAATGATGGCACAAGGCTGCACCCAGGTTCTCCTATGATTCCCTCCATATGCTCGTCGTAGCATGCAGGAAGGTCCTCTTCCCTTCCGATGGGCGGAAGGCACCTCCCCAGGAGACCAAAACAGCCTGGTTGCACATTGCACAGGAGGGCACAAGCAGGGATGTGGTCAGGAGGACCTGGCTGCAGTGGCGCAAACCTTTCAATGATCTCAGTAGATAACGAAACATTAGTACAAAGCCACACTCAAGCTCATCCTGCTGTGCCTCTCATCACATCCCCATTCTCTGCCTTCCCTATCCTACTCCTGCACATCCTTACTTACACCAACTTACCTTGCACTTCCACCAATCCCTCTCTCTCTATCTACACTATTACATCCCCATCTCACTAGCCACCCCTCACACTCAATTCAATTCAATTCAATTCAAATCACTTTATTGGCATGACAAGGTACATCTTATGTTGCCAAAGCATCGAAAAACATTTATGGTTGAACACATAAACGCAGGTCTATCCATACAGTGTATAAACAGATATATCCCTGAGTGTATAAATATACATTCATATAATTTGTATATACTCTTTTCTTAGATTTAATGGTTGTCCCTCTGTTTATGGCAAGCTGTAACATAGTGTGCCGCTAAGGTTACACAATTTCTCTGTTCCCCTAGTAGGTATGGGAGTTTTTGGTCGTCATTCAAATTTCTGAATTCAGGGCATATTTTTGTGAATTTTGGGTAGAAATTCTCCCTGATGCCCTGATATTTTCTACAAGCTGTGAGGAAGTGCATCTCTGTCTCCACCACTCCCTGACTGCAGTCAGAGCATATCCTGTCCTCTCTTGGTAGCCGGGTCTGCCTGTGTCTGCCTTTTTCGATGGCCAGGCTATGTTCTCACCCTCATCCTAGTGCAATCATACCAACTAACAACACACAAGCGTAGCCACTTGGGTGTTTTATCCAATGTTTATGTAAAGTTTCTATTAATGTGCTGTCGAACATTGAAATCTTTATTTTCAACACTTTGGGGGAATTTTATCAATGGGGGTACGTTGGAGGCGGGACTGCTGCTTGTCGGGTTTCAGTCCCGCCCTCAACGACGTCCGGCCAACCCATGCTATTTTCCCTTGATTGACCTTGTTAAGCCCACCCAGAGGACTTAGCAGGCCAGTTAAGGGAAAGCCGGTGACAGAGGACATCAGCGTATGACGTTTCATTTGTCAAAAATTTTTGACAGATGAATTGTCATCATTTGTCAGCTTTCAGAAGCTGTCAAACACTGACAATCTCTGTTCTTTGGGGAGTCTTCAGTACAAGGACTCACCAAACCTCTTTCCTGAGCAGAAATCAGATGGTTGTTGCATCGGAGAATGCAGCAGCCATTCTGTCATCTCTGCCGTGGATCCCCAACGATTGAAGCCTGCAGGAAGAAACAAAGGTAAGGAAACTTTTTCTAACACTTTTCACTCACCTCCCATACTTACCTCTCCACACTTGCACCCATCACTCACCTCCACAGCGCACTTTTCGACCCCTCTCACCCGCGCAGACCCACTGCTCGCCTCGCTGACCCTGGCGGGGTTTCTCGACGTTGGGAAGCCCGCACCTATGTGGGTAAAATGGGGATAATCCTATTAACTGCCTGTTAACTACCTGTTAACAGGCAGTTAATTGGCTGTAATCCCCTTCCTGCCATGAGGAGACGGGTCCCAGTGCGAGTCGGGTACCCGCCTCCCGGGAAGATGGCATGGAGGCGGGTTGGGAGCAGGGTTGGTACCCGCTCCCAGTTTCTGCATTTTCCCGGCAGTCCCGCCTCCAAACCCACCTCCCCAGGGCTGGCAAAATCGCTCCCTGTGTGTTCTTGGACAGATTTGTGTGCACCTTTGGAAGTGACTTAGTGAGTTGCAGTGAATGGTGAGACATAACGGTACCCCCCGCAATGGTGATGAGAGTGAAAGGACTGGCACGGGCATTGTAGGGATGCTTTATGGTGTTGGTGTGGGGTGGTGCCAACCTGACACATCATGTGGCAGCCAGGGTGTGCAGCATCAAGTGAAGTAAATCTGGCCATGGTGAGGCCGTCCCTGGCCTCCCGGGCAGCAATGTGCTCAGATGCTGATGCCCTCTGTCCTGTGCAGCATCAGCTGATTGCAGAGAAGGTCAGTGGTGTTGGTGCTGCTGGTGTTGGGCTGATCGTGGTTTGATTCTGAGAACCAAGGTGAGACAGTATAAATGGCACCGATGCTGATGGAATAGATGGCAGGTGAAGTACAGATGACGGAAGTGATCTGTCAATAGTGAGAGAGGTAATGAGGTGAGACTGGATGGAGACTTGTGGAAAGACTTGCAGCCTGCTGAATCTGTTGTGGAAATACAGTGAGGAGCAGCTTGTGGCTGAGGAAAGTGATCTCTGTCAGGTGGGAGCTTTTACTGTACATTTGAAGCTGTCAAGTAATCAGCTGGAGCAATGGCCACTGAACTCCTGCCTCAGGTTGACAGACATGGTTACCAAACGGTGTGGTTCCCGTGGCCATGAAGTTAAAGTTAAATACAGTAGTAAGGTAAAAAAGCCTGTTAAGGGTCTGGTAAGTACATTATAATTAGTTTAATTGGGTTGACCGCCGCTGCCTGTCGGGTTTGTTCAGCGCTGACAGACCTGACATTGGGAAAGATGTGTTGCAATGTGTTGACAGGGGGTTCTCGACCCGCTGTAAAAAAAAACACTTTCCCACCCAACCCGCCACTGATCCCCCCAGTTGACACCCTGGAAAATTCCGGCCTTTTTCGGGGAACTGTCTGGGGTTTAACCACCCAGTTTATACCTGGCAAATTACATGCCAGCTTCCCATCAGGTTCCGCACAATCTATTGACTGAATGAATTAACCCTTTCTTGCCCTTTCATACTATCTACAAGATGCACTGCAGCAACTCGCCAAGGCTTCTTCTATAGCACCTCCCAAACCCGCAACATCTACCACCTAGAAGGACAAGGGCAGCAGGTGCATGGGAACACCACCACCTCCAAGTTCCCCTCCAAGTCACACACCATCTTGACTTGGAAATATATCACTGTTCCTTCATCGTCGCTGGTTCAAAATCCTGGAACTCCCTCCCTAACAGCACTGTGGGAGTACCTTCACCACATGGACTGCAGTGGTTCAAGAAGGCAGCTCACCACCACTTTCTCAAGGGCAGTTAGGGATGGGCAATAAATGCTGGTCTTACCAGCGATGCCCACATCCCATAAACGAATAAAAAAAAATTACCAAAGAAAAAAATCAGACAACGGAGTCATGAACTAACAGTCGTTTATTAACCTTTGAATCATAGTTAAAGGCTCTTAAACTTAAACCTTCAGTATGTAGATAACCTATAGATGGGGTTAACTGATTGTATGAAAGGGGTAAATCTTCATTTCTGAGTCTCCCTATTAACTAACGCCCAAGTTGAGAAAGCAATAAGTAAATTAGGGGACTACGAGTGGTGGAAAGTAGCTTATAATGCCAGCCAGCATCCCTGGGCATGAATAGTATCAGCGGGCCAATAACTTACAACTAGCTAGATTAGTCAAGAGCCGGTTGTGAGAAGTCAATAAGGATATTTTCTTCTCAAAGTAGGGAATTGTAAGAAATATTCAATCCTAAAGAAAGTTGCAAGTTATAAGGTGTTTAATGATTCCGTAGGAAATAGATCTGCTAACCCACTGACTGATCACCCAGACAGAATTCCAATCACATCAGATAAGAACAGAGAGAGGCCTTAGGTCAACACATGTACAAGCAGGTCTCCCAAACAGGCATAGCAATACTGATAAGGGAGAAAGCAGGGAACCAGCCAGCCGAATAAGCAAAACATTCTTAACCATAATCTTCTGAGACATCAGAATGATGGATCGCCATCTGTAGATCTGCTATCCATTCCTCCTGGATCCTCTGCCACTGGGTCAATTCCTCTTTCATGCTGGTAGCTGCATCTGGATCATTACAAAGTACTTACAGACCAGAAACAGGCCACTTGGTCCAACAGGTCGATGTCAGTGTTTATGCTCCACACGAGCCTCCTCCCATCCCATTTCATCTAACCTCATCAACATAGCCTTCTAAAAAGCGGCACCTGAGCAGATACTAGCTGGCTTAAATCTCACTTCTGTTGGTCTTAAGAAAACATTCATATCTAAATGACACGCTTATATCTGCATGTATCTGGCTGGTATAGCCGTACAATTTTAACTTCTGTAACCTTTCTCTTATTCTTGTCGGTGAGGCACTTAGCAATTTTATAGAAACACCCTGTTACTTATACTACACACAGAACTACTACGTCTTTTACTACAAAGACTACTAAATGAACTAAAATTAAACTAAGGACTGAAGACTGCGACTTTAGTGTCAGAACAACATCTTATATATCGTTAATTTCCAAAGAAACATCCTCAGTTTTATTGACCAATTTGAGTGACACATGTGTTAGAGGAGCTCAGCCCTTCTGATGTCAATCACCTCAAACAGCCCCATGGGCACCTTTGATGATCTGCAAATCAATGAAGCACCAGCACCTAGACATGCCAGGTCACTTCTCAGTCTTGGTTATCAAAGGAGTTGCACACAGATAAGGTAGAACATATTTTTGTTTCCCTCAGTAAACTGTCTGTGGGCCTGTTTTTTTATATCCCTGGTAAGGAATGTTTTATTTCATTATACTTCATTGGCTGTAAAGCACTTTGGGATGCCCTGAGGTTGTGAAAGGCGCTATATAAATGCTAGTCTTTCTTTTTCTTTTATTAATATATAAGCGTTCATAGTTAAATTAGCATTAGTCCTTTCCATTCCTAGCAGTTAGTCTGATTCCTGACTCCAGTTTGAAAACACATTTAGGGCAATTCTTTACAGCATTTCTCCTACAACTGTCTCTGCTTATCTCCCACTGACACCCTCTCTCTGCCTTTCTGTTTATCGTTCTCTATTTCTCTTGTTGTGTTCTTTTCGCACTTTTCTCTTATTATCTCTCTTTATCTCTGACTCTTTTACTCCCCCTATTTCGGTAGTCCCTCCTTTCCTCTGTCTTCTTTCTTCTCTCACTCTTCATGCATTTTACACACCTCTCTCATTAATGAGAAAATTGGAGACAAATTGTGACATTAGCTTCTGGATACTAATAGCTGCTAACAGTCTCCACAAAGCACTTAGTGGTTGCTTGCAGGGAAGTTGGAACTATCTGATTTGAAGCATGTTTTTACTACGGAAATTGAATAATAAAAATAAAATGTTTTTGGAACTAGATATTGTAGGACTATTGCAAGTTTTAGATAGTAATAACCAAAAGTTTTGAACAAATACTTATAAAAGCCCCACCTTACTTTTTGCTTCAATGTCTTCTACCCCTCCCTCCTAGTTGTGCCCATACCATTAGTGGACAGCACACCTCACAACACTGTGCTCCAGAGCCTCCCCCAGATCAGGCCTGGCATCCTAAAGCCCAACAGGAAGAACTCACCCACATGCACAACAGAACAAGTACCTACAGATGCTAATGACTGTCCCTTCCCACCGTCCAGCAATAGCTATGGTGGCTGCATATTTAATCGTTCTGACCCTCCCTCCCCATTCAGTGCCAGCACCAGCCAGTCCTCACCTTGGCTGCACCCACCACCCCGCCCCTCCCCTGGCTCTGGTCCAGAAGAGAGTAACAAAGAGATAACAAAGGGAAATAGAGGCAAAGTCAGAAGGGACACAGGAAGATAGTAATCAAGAGAAAGCCTGAGAGTAACAGAGAGAGAGATGATAGAAGCACATCGGGATCATGGAACAGGCTTTCCAGGCTTCTCCCAAATATCGAGCTGCGCCCTGCATATTGTGTTTCTTCTCGAGTCACACACAAGCTATTGTGGTGATGAAGTCTCGCACAGTCTCCTAGTATTTGCTGTTCAGAAGGCAAAAGTGCTTCATAAGAACACCAGCAGAACCAGTTTTGAAGGCCCAAAGCCTACCCCTGAGAGCTCCCAGTCTCCACATCCACCTAATGAATAAATTGAGCCTCTAACAGACAACTTCAAGACTTCAGTGAGAAACAAAGGGCCAACATTAGTTCAGTACAGGTAATGCCTATGGAAGACTGCATTCTGCATCCCAAACTACAGGACATCTATTAGTAATTTTACAAGACTGCCAGGAAAGTAATTGAAAATTACAAGAATGTTCCCAAGTGTAAAGCAGATGAAGTATGACGAAAGCTTAGAGAGGCTTAACTCTACAACCTAGAGAAATACATTCTCATTGAACTGTATAAACTATTAAATGGCACAAGTTGGGTGAACCCAGAATATTCATTTGTCAGTCAGGTCAGTAGAAATGGGGTAATTTTAAATTAGTGAAAGATAATTTTAAAATTAGGGAAAATTCTTTTGTCAAAGTGTGATACCATTTGAAATGATCTGCCAGGTGAAGCAGTGGAATGAAAGACATTAGGAGAGATCAAGTTTGACGGTAGGCTGGTTGAGTTCAAATATCGGAGGGCTCGATTTTGCCAGGCCCGAGGAGGTGGGATTGGAGGCGTGTGAGGTGTTAAAATCGCAAAAACTGGCGGGCGGGCCCGATCCTGCCTCCATCCCACCTCTGAGCAATTTTCCCACATGCGAGTTTTCTGACCCCGTCTCCATCCCACCTCCAAGAGGCGGGATAGGCCCTTAAGGCCCTTAAGGCCCTTAATAACAAGTTAAGTGCCTCTATAATCCCATTTTGAGAGGCCTTTCTGATTTTAACAGTTTTCCCACGTGCTGCACCCCTCCTCTGAAACACGCCAGTGAAACCTGGTGGCAGCACAAGTGGACTGCTTACTAACAGCTGCAGCTCCACCATTAAAAAGGAGTTTTCACCAATCATCATTTGCAGGTGGCAGAACTTTGTTGTCTCAGGTCTGGGGGAACTTTTAGCAGGCCTACTCATTGTTGTGGAGGTTTGGAGCCTGACACCCATCTCCAGTGTGACCTCCTGGGAAACCTCTCTCCCCACCTTGAATAAGTGCTTCCTCAACTGAGGTATATACCAGAAGAATGGGAACCATTTATTTCCTTTCCTCCTGGACATCAGATTCGGATGAAGGCCAGCCGCGGCAGCAGCAGAACCATGAACAACAGCAGGAGCAACAGCAGGAGCTCCAAGCTGCTGCTCACCCCTCTGAAGCTGCACAGGCCAGAAGGCACCAGCGCATGGAAGCCCGTCGGCACAGGAGATACCCCCCAAACAGGGTCTACATACAAAGGATCAGCTACCTCAACATGACGGAGCAGCAGTGCCAAAGGAGGCTCAGATTTTCACGAGAGGTAGTGGGTGACATCTGCGCAATGCTGCAGCAAGACCTGGAGCCCAGAGGAGCAGGTGGACACCCCTTATCAGTGGCCGTCAAAGTCACCACCGCACTCAACTTTTTTGCTTCAGGCTCATTCTAGGGATCAACAGCAGACATCAGCGGTCTCTCCCAGGCAGCCGCACACACTTGCATCACGTAGGGAACCAATGCCCTCTTTGCCATCGCGCACAATCACATGCATTTCTCCAAGGATCAAGCCAGATTAACTGCACATTCGGTTGGTGTTAGGTCTGATAATTTCAGTGGACCACACTAATCTGAGGTCAACACACTAAAATAAAAGATTTTGAGTCCGGTGGTAGGTTTTAAATAGTCGATTTATTACAGCACTGATTTACACTGTTTGACTTCCTTTATTCAACTGAATAGCATGTTCAAAATGGCTGGTTCTTATACAGCAGCAGATCACATCAAGTGTACCCGCCCCCTTTATTACCATTGGCTCAGCAGCATGCATGCAGAGCCATGGTTGGTTCAACTACATCGGCTGATCTGACATTATCACACTGATTGGATCTCTGGTACATCATTCATTCCTTTGTTCTCTAGTTAAGCTAAATCAGCCGATGTGACGTTACCAGCTGTGATTGGATCTGATACATCATACCACCTTTTGTTCTCTAGCAAGCAGTCTTACACGTGGTCTTGTTCTCAGTTTAAGCATAATCAGCACTTTCATTGTTCTCAGTTTAAGCATAATCAGCACTTTCAGTCATTAGTTTAATCATATTAAAATCTATGTTATTAAAATATATATATATATCTATTCCCTACCACTCCCCCTTTGATTCTCTCAAAAATTGAATCGTAAAAATAAAGACTCAGATAAAAATATAATCAATCATTGCTGTGTTTTGCCACTGTTCGGATCAGTGGCTCTGCACAAATTTACATCAACCAGGATTTTACCGTGGCCACAGTAAAAGCCCAGTTTTAATAGGTTAGTTGATTTCATGATCTTAAATTAATTAGTGCATAAAAATTAAAAGTAAAAAGGTAGAAAAATTATAAAAAGTAGAAAAATACATTAAAGTAAAAATTAAATAGTAAAAAGGTACAAACTGATCTAGCAGCTAAATATAACATGCCCCTTTAAGATGTAAAAGCAGTCTGCGGTGACCTGCAAGGCGTCTTGCCCGCGGGGCAGCAGCCGCCTTGGGACAAGCACATTTAATCAACAGAAACACAGAATTTGATCCCCATCCTATTGTACAAGGCCTCCCTCTTATCTTTCTGAGGAATGTTTTGTCAAATTTCTTCAAGGGCATTTTATGGCTTTGTGGCTCCTTGTTATCTAGCAGGTGCTATCCTCCCTGTTTCCTTGCATTTTACCATTCCCTTATCACTTCTATTTGTCTTTTGATGCTTGATATTCAACCTTGCCGGCATTTATGCTATTTTTTTTCCGCTTGCCTGTTGTCAGTCCCTGGTCTAAGAATTAAAACCCATCTTTGAATCTAACAGCTATTTCTTACAATTCCCTTCTTTGAGAAGGAAATATCCTTATTGACTTCTCACAATCGGCTCTTGACTAATCTAGCTAGCTCTTATTGCTCTCTCAACTTGGGCGTTAGTTAGTAGGGAGTCTTGAAGATTTCTCCCTTCCTTACAGTCCATTCCTTTGAGGGGGAGGAGCAACCTCTGACCCCTTACTCAAATTCAATTCACTGTTCCGGTGTGCCAATTCTGCCCCGCATGGAGTATCCCCTGTTTCTTCTATCCTTCCTAATGTTACCCCACCTGGGGTCTCCTCTACATTGCTTTGGATCTTCTCTTTCGGTGTGCTCAATTAATTTGTTAGTGCTTGTCAGTCATGGGCATGAGTACCCAATTGGCTTATGTATCAAAGTCTTACTACACACGTTACATATATCAAATACACTATCATTACAAGTTGGATAACTACCAGAGCATGTGAAATAATATGAACCTAAGGGTGTGCTGATGTATTAAGCCCAATATCCCACCAATGTGAGTTGTCCCCTATGCTGTCAATTTCAATATCTATTCTCGAGTTGTCTTGCTCCAAATCATAAAAATGCTTTAGGGAGGAGTTCAGTCGCACCATGAGCTCACTGAAACCCACAAACAACAGGGGAATGTCATATCCGAGTATCCGAATAGTGCCACATAATTGTGTAGCTCATACTTAAAAACGTGTTGGTTGATGGGATAGGTCCTGTTAGACCTGTAAAGCATGGTAATTGCAGTAGTAGTGACACAGGAGGCACCACCAAAATCACCTCATATTGGATTCGCACTGGTTTTTCCCATGCTCTGTTACCTACAAAACACAATTATTACAGTCACAGTTAAATTCAGTCTTACAATCATATCAAATACATTACAGTTTAACATCTGATCAACAAATCATGGATTTAAAAGATTCTCCAGATCTCTTTTACTCATATCCATCTTGTGGATAATTCTTAATAAACATGATTTCTCCTTGGCCCTCAATTGTCCCAATCCAGATTCCATGTAACTCTTCACTTCAACTTCAATTTCAATCCCTCTAACAGGTACCAGTGTGTTTAACTCTATTCTGATTGTTTCATAAATTAGATAGTTTCTCGATGGAGTATGTGTCAATGCTTTAAAAGTTGTCTCGCTCTCCTGAGCCACATTAACCATTTCATGTTTTGCTGTTGTCAAGTAACTGAGCATGTCTGAGACCCGTTCTTCAGTGCAAATTCACCATACATTCCTGGATGATAATTGCCTCATATGTACCGAATCACATTTGCAAACTCATACCGGTATCTCAATATCATGCCACACATGCCATCCGATACAAGCCTTTCTCGGGCTTTCAGGTATCTTATTGAAAGATTGTAGTCATCTGGAGATCTTTGCTCATCTTCCTCTGCATGGTCCCGATGTCTTGGGTAGTGGCCAGACTATCAAATTCAGTTTTCTTAAAAAGTTCATTAAAGGCAGGGACACAAATGTCTCCAAGAGAAAGCTATCAATTTACTATTCTTAACTACACTTTCCTGACTTTCACTAGAAAATTTTGAAAATTCCCATTCAGTAGTGTAATTCTCCTGTTTCAATTTCAATCACTTTCCTTTAATTACCATTCATATCTCATTCATGCGTCCTGGAGAAACTTTACTGTCCAGTACAATATTTAAGGTAGAAAACATAGATCAAACGTTCTCACTTGATCCAAGTTATTAACACTTTTTTATTTATCATTATTTTAGAGGATCTTTTATTTTCCCAAAAGTAACCAAATATATAGTGCCTGAGTCCATTTTGTCATTTCAAAATGATCCCAAAATCCAAACAGCAGTATTATGAGCTATCTCTTACTTTTGTTATCGGTGTGGGAAAGTATTTTCCAGCAGAGACATGGCTAGCTGGACAAAGCCACATTGAATTGTGCAGCTGGCTGAATACTTCTTCAAGGTCTTACTTGCTATTTCTTAATTGTGCCTTTGTATCCTTATCTCTTCCAAGAACAAGCTCTTTCTAAATAGTTACCAGGTTGTAATTACAAGCAACATTTCAGAATGTCAGCTAATTCTACTTATGTTAGTCTAAAAGGGTTAATATAGCCAAGTATCCCATGGTGCTTTGCATTTGTTTTCCAGCTAACAAGACTAAATGGTACCTTTCAGATAGTTTTATACCAGTCAAATATTGAGGACCCCTTTATATTTCCCCTTTTATATGCACCTTACCCCGGTATATACTACTCCCGGTACCACTCAGACGTGTCCTTTGTTGCGGTCAAAGAGGCACTGGGGACATTCTCACCCAGTCCCTGCTTTACTGCCTTGGCCAACCTTTTCATCCTCTGCTTACGACATTTATTACAGACCATGAAAATCAAAAAGCACATTACAACAAACTGCACTACTACTAATACATGTGAAATTAATCTAATCCAAGGATGGATCTGTATATTCAATCCCCAACTCCAAAGATCATCCCACCAAGTGGTGACTTTAATTTGATCAATGTCATGCTTAATGTTTTTATTGTTCTGTTGTAGGTTATAATAAACCTTCTGGGAGAGGTGTATCTCCATTCGCAATTTCAGAAACAAGTGATTCTCAGGCTAGGTGGCTTACACAGTGTTTTAACAGAAGTGCTGCAATTAGTTTACAAGGTAACTTCCATATAACAAAAGAAAGCAGAGAATCCATTGTGACTCTGCTTAGAGCCCAAGGGGTTAATTTATCTAATCATAATTTTCCTTCTGTCACTGTGGTGAAATATTAACTTAAAATTAAGAAACTTAAATTTAATAATGTCCAATATCTTTAAATTTCATACTAAAGTTGTTGCTTGGTGAACTTAAACAGGTGTCAGTGGGAAGGGTTAACTCCTTTGCAGGTTTTTAAGAAGGTGGAGCGAAACATTATCAGGCGCAATTGCGTCACTTCACGTAAATTAAAAAAAACTTCCCTGATCGAAAAAGACAGTTGTGTTTTCACACTTTAACTAAACACGAACAGAACAGATAAAACAAAACAAAATAGCACATTATTGCAGAAAACAGTAAATTACTGTAGTGTATGTACCTTTAAGAGGAACTATGTTTTTGAAGCCCCTGTATACTGTAGTACCAGTAGTGACCACTCGGGTATATAAGCCTGTGTAGCGTCTTGTGTTGTTAGTTCACCTCCAGACTTTGTTCAGTAAACACTTGTTAAATCAACTCCTGCATTCCATGTCTCCATTAACACACGGATCTAACAGTGGCGACGAGTTAGAAACAAACTTACCTGCAATTCGGCAGCACCTCAAGGAGACCGATTCCTCAGACAAAGGTCGAAGCCAGAAGCAAGAAAAAAAAAATAACTTGAAGAAACTCGAAAACGAGAGCCAGGCTTGGTCTCCAGTCTGTGGTTTCCCTAGCTAAATGGGCTGGTGGCAGGTAGTGCACTGATCCTTCCTGGGCTGCGGCGGGCTGGAGCTCGATCGGGTGGCTCTGCAACGGGGCCGGGCAGCGAGTCGGGAAGCAGAAGCAAAGAGAGAGAGAGGGTGGAGCACTCAGGACGCGGCCGGTGCTGCAAAGCAGGTCGGCGTTCGGACCGAGCAGAGGGAGGGGAAAGTCCCAGAGGGTCCGCTCCACGACGGGAACGGTTCTCCAAGTAACGGAGAAACTATTGAAGCGATATATAAAAAAAATAGAAGTACCGCGAAAAGCTGCAGGTCGCAACGGGAACCGTGGAGAACAGCATTGGCAGCAGCGATTGGGGAGGCGCAAAGACCATAGTGCGTCGCCATTAAAAAAATTAATAATAAATTAATTAATTAATCACCAGCAACAGTGTTGGCAGCAACGGCAGCGGCGGGAAAGCACGGGAGGCGCCATCTTAACTCGGCAGGGAAGAAAGAAAAGCACGGGAAGCGCCATTTTTGATTTTCAAGATGCCGAAGACTCGCAATATTACTGCTTTCGATAGTGATAAAGAAGATTGGACCACATATGTGGAAAGAGTGGAGGTATATTGCAAGGTGAATGAAGTAGCAGATGATAAAAAGGCATCGGTACTTCTAAATCTGATGGGCGCAAGGACATACGGGCTGTTACGAAACTTGATCACTCCAGCCAAACCGATGGACAAGAATTTTAAGGAGATTGTTGATACCTCACAGGAGCACTTAAACCCAACACCGCTGCTGATAGCGGAATGATTCAAATTCTTCAGGAGGAATCAGCATAAGAATGAAAGTAACGCTGATTACCTCACCGAATTATGAAAGCTGTCAAAGCACTGCCAATTCGGGGCAGGACTGGCAGATTCTCTACGAGACAAATTCGTCTGCGGTCTCCTAAGCGAAGGAACACAGAAAAGACTACTTTCTGAGAAAGATTTGACACTGGACAAGGCTTTCAGTGTGGCTGTATCATACGTAGCAGCAGCAACAGGAGCTGCAGAGATACTGCAAAAGCCACAGGACTTCAGCACCCATGAAATGACACGGGGTTTCGAGAGATGTTATCGCTGTGGCAGATCCACCCATGACCAGAAGGACTGCTGGTTCAAGGACAAAGCATGCAGGCAATGCGGAAAGATGGGACACATTGCACGTGTATGCAGATCTGGAAAGAAACCCGCTGACAGTAAAAAGGTCAATAAGGAAAAGTACAGAAAGGTACAAATGATGACGGACAGTAGCTCCGAAGACCAGAAGAGCGATAGCGACTCCGGAAACAAGAGACTAAGCTGTCTCAAATTACATAATGTAATTGCCAAAGAAGATTACCAGACCATTTGGGTTACCCTCACGATAGCGGGGTCCCCAGTCAAAATGGAGCTAGATGCAGGATCAGCTCTGACCATCATGATTCGACGGGATTACGAGCGGCTATTTCCGCATATACCTTTGAAAGACACATCCATTGTCTTGAAGACATATACGGGGCAGAAAGTATACCCCAGAGGGAAAATAAGGGTGCCTGTTGTATAGAACGGCAAGGAAATACAGAAGTTGTATTTATACATTCTGCAAGATGGTGGTCCACCGTTGTTGGGACGTGAATGGATCAGGAAGATACGTTTAGACTGGCACTCCATTCAGGCACTGACGGTGACCAGTAAGAAAAAAAACGATGATGACATCATACCTGGACGATAAAAAGAAATCTTGGCTAACGCCAAAGAAGTGTTTCAACAGGAACTAGGAACCCTGAAAGGCGCCACCGCCTCAATAAAAGTGGAAGATGCGGCAATTCCCAAGTTTTTTAAGGCAAGGCCGGTGCCATACGCAATTTGTCCAGCCGTCGAGGCAGAGCTGGAGAATTTGGAAAAAGCAGGCGTGTTATCCAAGGTAGATTGGAGCGAGTGGGCAACACCCATCGTCCCAGTCATGAAGAAAACGTTGAATAATGATAAATCTGAAGAACAGAAAAAGTTCGCATCTGTGGGGACTTCAAGGTGACTGTAAACCCGGTTCTTCACACGGTACAGTATCCTCTTCCGAGAATAGAAGATATTTTCGCCTCACTATCCGGAGGGAAACGTTTCACCAAAATTGACTTAGCACAGGCATATCTACAGATGGAGGTTGAGGAGGCCTCTATAAAGTATCTCACGATAAACACACACAAAGGCCTGTACCAGTACAATCGACTGGTTTTCGGAGTGGCATCAGCTCCGGCTATCTGGCAAAGAGCTATGGAGCAAGTCCTGCAAGGGAGTCCGGGGACTCCAATGCTACCTAGACGACATCCTTGTAAAAGGAGAAAACGACAACGAGCACCTTGCCAACTTGGAGCAGGTGCTCATGAGGCTGAGAGAACGGGGCCTACGAGCAAATCGCCCCAAATGCGAATTTTTCCAGAAACAAATATCATATTGTAGCCATGTCATTAACGAAGAAGGGTTGCATAAGTCACCTGAAAAAATTGAAGCGGTCGTAAAGGCCCCAGCGCCTGAAAATGTCTCACAATTAAGGTCGTTCCTGGGATTAGTAAATTACTATCATAAATTTTTACCAAACTTGTCGACGGTTCTGCACCCGCTTAATGCACTGCTACAAACGGGAGTAGTTTGGAAATGGAGCGAAGACTGTAAACGTGCCTTCCATAAATGCAAAGGCTTGATCACGTCCAGGGAAGTGTTGGCTCATTACAACCCATCACTGCCAATCAGACTGGCGTGCGATGCATCCCCTTACGGCGTGGGAGCGGTATTATCGCATAGATTCCCTGATGGCTCGGAGCGGCCGATAGCTTTTGCGTCACGCTCATTGAACTCAGCTGAGCGTAACTATGCCCAGATCGACAGGGAGGCACTCAGCCTGGTGTGGGGGGTGAAGAAATTCAACCATTACCTACACGGACAAAAGTTTACCTTGTTGACTGACCATCAACCCCTTGTCTCCATATTCAACCCTAAAAAGGGCATTCCCATTATGACAGCGCAAAGGCTACAGAGGTGGTCACTTTTCCTAGGGGCACACCAATATGACATAGAGTACAAAGGAACAAAACAGCATGGGAATGCTGACGGGTTATCGCGCCTACCGTTGCCAACGGTGGAAGAGGCGCCTACAGTGGACCCAGTGGAGATAGTCCACTCGACCATAGTGGAATGTCTACCGGTGACAAATTCTACCATTGAAAAGGAAACGCGAAATGACCCGACTCTCTCATGAGTCTACGATTTAACAGTGAAGGGATGGCCAGCACATGGCGAACCACTGTTGCCAGCATTCTCACAAAGAAGAGAACAGCTGTCAGTGTGCCGAGGAACCTTGATGTGTGGATCCAGAGTGGTGATTCCACCCAAACTCAAGGATAGAGTGCTAAAGGAGCTTCACGAGGGGCATCTGGGTGGAGTGAAAATGAAGAACTTAGCCAGAGCGTTTGTGTGGTGGCCAGGTATCGATGGAGACATCGAGGAAATGACCAAGAGCTGTCTAGGATGCCAGAAGGTCCAAAACGCCCCACCACAAGCCCCTCTACATCTATGGGAGTGGCCCTCATCTCCCTGGCAAAGGGTACATATTGACTTTGCTGGTCCATTTATGGACTCAATGTTCTTAATCGCGGTTGATGCACACTCCAAGTGGCCGGAGGTAATAAAGATGTCCTCCACCACCACGGAAAAAACCATCACAGTATTAAGGACCATATTCGCCAGGAATGGGCTGCCTGAACAGATCTGTTCTGATAATGGACCGCAATTTGTACCCGAAGAATTCAGGAAGTTCTTAAAAAACAATGGGGTTAAGCACTACACGTCCGCCCCATACCATCCCGCCACCAATGGATTGGCTGAAAGGTTTGTCCAGACCTTCAAGAAGGCCATAAAGGCCATGGGTAATGAAGACATAAATCTACAACATAAGGTAGATAACTTCTTGTTTGCGTACAGGAATGCAACACATGTGGTTACAAACCAAACCCCCGCCATGATGTTTTTCAATAGAAGACTAAGATGCCGGCTGGATTTGGTCAAGCCAAACGTCAGAAGGGACATCGAGAACCGGCAATTTCAAAGCATGAATGAAAGGCCAACTAGAACCTTCCAGATAGGTCAACCAGTTTTGGCCCGGGACTACCGTACCAAGTAATGGCAGCCTGGAACTATTTGCACACGACTAGGACCGCTGATGTATACCGTGGACATTGGAGAAAGCATAATAAGGCGCCATGCTGACCAGATCATAGAGTCATCCGAAAAAGGACAACCTACACCACAACTCTATACGCCTAGTGATGAAGCAGAGATACCCATAGTATCTACCTCCGATCCGGTGATACTGGAACCAGATAAACCCGACACTAGCATTGAAGCCGAATCGACCTTGCCAAAAGAACCTACTACACCATCGAGGCGTTATCCGGGCCGAGTCAGGAAGCCTCCAGAGAGACTGAATTTGTAATTGATTAACTTCAGCAAATGTGTATATTATTGTTCTTGTAAAAATGTTATTTAATGATTACTTAAAATGTTATGTACTATTTATCTAAAAGGGGAGGAATTGTAGTGTATGTACCTTTAAGAGGAACTATGTTTTTGAAGCCCCTGTTTACTGTAGTACCAGTAGTGACCACTCGGGTATATAAGCCTGTGTAGCGTCTTGTGTTGTTAGTTCACCTCCAGACTTTGTTCAGTAAACACTTGTTAAATCAACTCCTGCATTCCGTGTCTCCATTAACACACGGATCTAACAATTACATCATATTTCTTATTGTCCTTTCTTCAGATGTCTTTCCAAAATACTGTAAAAACATTGAATAGAACTGGAGAAAAATTAGTTTTTCACATTTAAACAAATCAAATCAAACTGCTTTAGAAGATTTCACCATAGCAACCGGGACTCCAAGGTTAAATATTAGACTGAAACTTAGGCCTAGAAATTCAGTTAGCGCCGGAATTACCGCTGCGCGCGGAGCCACTTGCGCCAGCGGGATTTTCAGTTTCAGCGCCCCAAGTGGAAGCCGGCCGCTAAACAAGGGTTTCGGCGTCCCGCTTGGGGCGCTGAAACTGAATATCGGCGTGCAAAGTGCCGCAGCGCCACCCGCTGCGGCACGGCAGCCTGCGGTACTGCAGGCCTTTCTCTCACTCTTAAGGGGGAGGTGCCTGCAACAGCGGGATCCCCGCTCGCGAGTGCCGGCAAGTGAGCCCGGCACCAAGGAGAAGTGCCGGGCTCTCTGGAAACAGCCGGCAATGCCGCGGGGGGGGGGGCGGTGTAGGAGGCCGGGGACGGAGGTGCGGGCAGGCGGCCACCGAAAAAGCGGCCGGCCGCACCTCCACCTTAACTCGCCCCACTACCGGCACAGGTAGGCCCCGTGTACCGGTCGCTGTTTGCGGCCGGCGCGGGGGAGGCGGCAGCGACCAAATATGGCCAGCGGGGCGATAGCGGGGCGCTGCGCACACCGATGACGTCATCGGTGGCGGCGCAGCGCTACTGGCTAACGCCGCCATTAGCGCCCCGCTAAATATCGCGGTAGGTTTGCACAGTGGCGCAAAAGTCCTCTTTGGGCGCAAACTGGTGGCGCAGGCCACTGAATTTCTAGGCCTTAATGTAACATTGTACAGTTTGCACTGCAAGTACAAAAATCTATCACAATCTTTTGTTAAACAAACTTTTTGTTGTTCTTCTCAGTTTTTACACACCAGCTTAACTTAAATTATTTCAAAGTTTTTTTTTCCAATTCTTGGGGAACAATCTTATTCGCACATTCTTAAAACTTCCAAAATCCAAGATAAGACAAAAGATTTAAATGCTTTTAACACAGAGAAGTGGGTGGAGCTAAAACACACATAACAGAATCTTTCTTTTAAAGAACATCTAATCAGACAAAAGAAATACTGTAACTTCTTAAACGTTCATAGTCAGGAACACTTTCACACAAACTGAAATTCCAGCATTTTTTAAGGTTCCTTTCACTCAGCAAATCTTGTGTTTTATTTGTCTCAGCACAGATGTTAATAACTTCCGTGTCAGTAAAACTTTAAGTTTCCCTTTTTTTTCCCGCTTTTTCCATCGGTGTCTCAGTAGCTTTTCCTGGCTTTCCAAATCCCTGTATTTTTCCTTCCTTTGCTGAGTTTTCAGATTGGTTAGCCTGCAAATTAGATCTTTTTCCTTCTTTATCTCTCCTGTGTTCAGCCCCAACTGTTCCAACCAGTTAGTTTTAAATCGCTCGTCGTACTCTAACACTTCCTCCGTCCCTTTCTGTTGACAGGCTATGATCTTTCCCCAATCTGTTTTTGCAGGGCTAAACACTTGTAACCACTGTTGGATCACATCCCATCCGGCATCTATATCTTGCTCATCATTTCCCAGGCTAATTTTTACTTTGCTGTGTAACTTATTTCTCTCTCTCCTGGGTATCATTACAATCAGAATTTGGACTCCGTCCCACGGGTGGAGTTGGTAAATACTCCTCAGGTGTTCCAGCTGTTCCCAGGTTTTCATTCCCCCCCTTTTTGGGTGAGGCAATTCTTTAGACTATTTTTTCTGGGTCTGCCGGATCATATTGCTGGAAGTACTCATGTTTGTACTTTGCCCTTTCTTCCCCATTTTCTTTCTTCTCATACTCCTTTTCTACTCTTTTCCTTTTCAGTTTCAACGGGGCCAAATGGGGTCCTGTTTGCTCTTCTTCACTTTCACTGACATTACTAGAGGATCCCGAGTCGGTCTCTTGACCTGCTTCTTATCTTTGTCTCCCACGACCTTCCTCCTTTATTTCATTTAAACTTGGGTATCCTTTCCAGGTCCTGACACATTTTCCCTTTTCTTCGACTGCCAGTACTATCGGTTGTTTATCCAATTGTTTTTTACAGTCCTGAACTTCACCTCTAAGTTTTTTAACTTCCATTTCTAACTTTTCAAGCTCAGTTGTTTTCTTTTTCAATTGTTCATAAATCGCATCTTTCTGCTCTTTTGCATTGGTCAAATCGTGGTTATGTTGGGAGTGTGTCTTAATTTCATTTCGCTGTCGGATCTGGCCCATAAGTGCCAAGGACCATCTGATCCATCTTTTATCTTTCATACGGGTCGTTTTTCCCCCGAACCTCTTTATGTCACCCAAAGACCACTGTTCGGAGGAGGTACTGTACTTTTGTTCGATTTCGAACCAGGTTTTAGGTAAGTCAATCTGTAATTCTATATAGTCTTTCAATTGCTGGAGAATTTCGTCCTCCGAAATCTCAGGTGGAGCCCGCCCACCCTTAATAGTCATAGGCAGTGATGCCACAATCGATTTTTTTACTTGGGGGTCTCGAGTCATAGGCTTTTCAGCCGGGTCGGTAATTAATTAAATAATACCGCCGTAGTTAGAGCTCTATATGGGACCTCGAGGCCGTCTACCACCCGGATGGTTCACTACCCGGAGGTTTGCGGAATCGCGTGGAGGGGAGATGCCTAGACAACCAACCGAGGACTTTTATAACGAGGAGTCCTTACCTCCGATATAGGTCTGGTGTCTCAGATTCAGTCTCTTCCTTCAATGACCCTGCTCGCAGTGCCAAATTGTTAGATCTGTTAATTTCAGTGGACCACACTAATCTGAGGTCAACGCACTAAAATAAAAGATTTTGAGTCCAGTGGTAGGTTTTAAATAGTCGATTTATTGCAGCACTGTCTTACACTGTTTGACTTCCTTTATTCGACTGAATAGCATGTTCAAAATGGCTGGTTCTTATACAGCAGCAGATCACAGCAAATGTACCCACCCCCTTTATTACCATTGGCTCAGCAGCATGCATGCAGAGCCATGGTTGGTTCAACTACATCGGCCGATCTGACATTATCACACTGATTGGATCTCTGGTACATCACTCATTCTTTTGTTCTCTAGTTAAGCTAAATCAGCCGATGTGACGTTACCAGCTGTGATTGGATCTGATACATCACACCATCCTTTATTCTCTAGCAAGCATTCTTAAACGTGGTCTTGTTCTCAGTTTAAGCATAATCAGCACTTTCATTGTTCTCAGTTTAAGCATAATCAGCACTTTCAGTCATTAGTTTAATCATATTAAAATCTATGTTATTAAAATATATATATATATATCTATTCCCTAACAGTTGGGTTTGACAATCTGGCAGGCTTTCCAAGGGTGCAGGGCATTGTTGACTGCACACATGTGGCCCTTAAGGCACCCCATCGCAATCCAGGTATTTTTGTCAACTGCAAGGGCTTCCACTCCCTCAACGTACAGCTGGTGTGTGACCACAAGAAGGAGATTTTGCATGTTTGTACCAAGTACCCTGGCAGTTGCCATGACTCCTTCATCCTGCGCCAGTCTAGTGTGTCTCTGCTCTTCAGTCCGCCAGACCAACTTTGTGGATGGCTACTTGGAGACAAGGGCTATCCCCTGAAGACGTGGCTAATGATGCCGTTGAGTAGCCGATCCAACGAAGCTGAGGAGTGCTACAACTCAAGCCACATTTCCACCAGACCCATAATTGAGCAAACCATCGGCTTGCTGAAGATGTGCTTCAGATGCCTGGCTAGATCAGGTGGAGCCCTGCAGTACTCAGCAGCCAGGGTCTCCAGAATCGCCGTGGTTTGCTGTGCACTTCACAACATGGCACAGCATCGTGGCTTGCAGATGCCTGAGGAACAAGTGGCTCATCACATAGCCTCCTCAGATGAGGAGGAGGAAGAGGAGGAGAACGACAACGATCAACTTGCAGAGGCGCATTAACCAGCGGCAGCAGCATGTGAGCACATTGCTGGCCGGGATGCAAGGCATGCACTCATCTTGGCCAGATTTGCTTAGCCTAGCCAATCAAGCACTTTTGCCTCACAGCGTCTTACCTGAGCATTGACAATGACCAAGAACCTACGGTTCCTACCACTCTGACCACCATACTGACAATTGCAAGTCATCCTAAGCCCTCAATGTGGAAGCTCCATTAGCGATATGACACACGCCACAACTGCAACAGTTGACATCAGAATTTTTAATGACAATAACCAACTAATGGCTTTTCAACATTAAACGTAACATTTCATCCAAGTGACTACCCTTGTGACTACTTGTGCATTATCTTCCTCTTATGCGTGCTCCTACATGGTGCTTCCCTGTGGCTTCAGCAGATGTGGAGGCCCCTTGCTCACTTTCTTGCTGCTCCTGTCTCGACACCTTTGGCGGGCATCCTCTGGGGTTGCAAACCTGTGAGGGCTTTGTTAAGTCTGTGTGTTATATTGCGAATTACTACACAGACCACAAAAGTAAACTTTAACAGGACTTTACTGGTTGAAGGTCAGGGCGGATCTGCCCAATAAATCATTACACAGCACTTATATACCGGTGTGGTCACCGCCGGTATTACAGTATACAGCAGCCAAGATAAAGTAGTGCAACCCCTAAAATAGTTCTCTTAAAGGTGGACGGTTACATACAATAGTTCTCTTAAAGGTAGACGGTTACATACACTACAATCCTCCCTTTTTAGCTTACAATATACCTATTCCCCATTAAACATAACATCATAACATATATATCCAACTTCATGTAAAAACAGTTCACAGATGCAGTCTCTGCGGGAAACAGTTCACAGATTCAGTCTCTGCAGAAAACAGTTCACAGATTCAGTCTCTGCGGAGGCGCCTCCTGCGCTTCCTGACTCGGTCCGGATAACGCCTCGGTAGTGTAGTAGTTCTCGGTGGTGTAGTAGGTTCACGTTGCTGGGGTGACTCATCCAATAGTCCTTCACTGGACTTAACAGCTTGAACTTTCGTAACTTCCAAACCAGCCTTGCTGGCTTCTAAAGGCTCGAGTACATTGGGAATTTTCCCTACTTCCAGACTGATTTGGCTCAGTTCAGAGGGACCACGTGCGTGACCTGGAAGGGGTGATAATGGTTCAGATGAGTCATCATCTTCATCATCATGGGACAACTCACATGAATATACTAAATTGCTGTCCTCCTCAGTATCTGCGTCCTCTAAATGGTTTATTATTTCTATTTTTGGAGCTTCAACTGTGAGTGTGGCTGCAGTCTGTGCATTACTTGATTTGCAGCTATATTCACCAGAGTCTTTGGGTGTGAGATTTGTAATGGTAAGTTCTATCACATTCTTATTTTGTTTAAATTTGTAACGGTCAGAAGCTTCGATTAAGCTCTGGTCTTTGTACCATCTGACCATCTTGGGAGTAAGTGTAAACTCACAGCTCAAAGTAGCAGAATGCTTCTCTTCCACTGTAATGTTCTGTAGTTCTTTGACTACCTTTGACGGAGGCTCTTTAATAGTCAGCCTTGCCTCAGATTTTGATTTCCCTGCAATAAACTGCAGTAAGCCGGTCATCTTACAAGTTGTTTTTTTCAGAGTGAGACGATGAATAGTGCCACTATGCTCAATGTCCACATCTTCAGAAGCATGAAGAATTTCACCATTTAGTATCCATTTTGGAGACTTCACATCAGCAACTGAAAGCTCACACTCAAAAATGGCGTCACTTGGCGCTGACACTTCCACATCACATATGGGTTGAATGATGGCAATTGATTGCTCTTCTACATATAACTTTGCTGTGCTTTGGTCATCTATGGCGTCGCACATGTAGTTACCTTCATCTTCAAAAGTGACATTATTAATAACGAGCTTCCTATACACACCTTCGCTCACAATCTCATATTTATTACTGGGATGAATTTCTTTGTCTTTGTAATACCACTTGACAGCAGCATTTGACCTGGAAACCTTGCATTCGAAAATGACACGATGTTTCTCCATGTTAATCTTCTCTTTCAAGGGTTTCACAATTTTAACTGGCAATTCTTTAATTCGAAGTAAAGCTCTGAGTGGCTTATTACTGCTGACACTGCTCACCGAAGGGTGCTCTTTCTTCTTAGCTTTCAACTGCTCGATGAATTCGACATATTCCCTTTCTTGTTCAGCTTTGATTCGTTTGGCCTCCTCGCGCAGACGGTTTGTGTGTCCCTGCTCCATTTTCTCAATCAGCTGCCTCAGCTGTCCTTCCAGATTCTCCCACTCTGTGTCAAAGAACTTTTTCTTTGCATTCATCTCTTGCTCAAAACGGTGAATCATTTGTTCCAATTGCTGTTGTAGTTTGCAATTGAGTTGAGTTCGAGCCCGGTGTTCCTCAGAAATGTGCATGTCTGAAGACTGGACAGACTCAGAATTCTCTGTCAAACTATGTTGTTGTTGTTCGGTGGAAATCTGTTCTGATACTTTGCTCTCTTCTGAAGCATTTATGCACTCCTTCGTTTTTCCATCATTAGTCTGCAAGTCCATTTTAGACTTGTCTTTTGCACATGGGCTGGTCTCACCATCATCAGTTCCAGAGTCTGAGCTGATTGTCTTCACCGAGTTCTCACTCTCTGCTTTGTCCCTGTCACTGTTGCATATGCCCTCATCCAATATTCTGGACAATCGTGCAGGTTTGACATTTTTCTTTCCGGAATCTACCGTTATTGCTTTTAGGGAGTGCCAGTCCATATTTATTTTCCTGATCCACTCCCGTCCCAGAAGTGGTGGACCTCCCTCAGGTAGTACATATAATTCCATTCCTTGGTGTTCTTTGCCCTTGTCTCTCACCTTGACTTTTATCTTTCTGATGGGGTATACTCTTTGCCCCGTGTACGTTTGCAATACTATCTTCGTATCCCGTAGGGGAATATGTGTGAATAACTTTTTGTAATCTTGTTTATTCATGACCGTTAACGCCGATCCGGTGTCCAAGTCCATTTTCACGTGGACTCCTGCTATCTGCAGTGTGACCCAGATAGTTTGTCGGTCAGCTTCCTTACTCACATTGTGAATTCTCAGACTACCCAGTTCCTTGCTGTTGGAGTCTGAATCCGAATTCTGTTCATCCGAACTCTTCTCAGCCACCTTGTGTACCTTGCTGTACTTTTCCGGCGGTGACTTTTTTTTGTTGCTGGTCTTCTTTCCTGACCGGCATACTTTAGCTATGTGACCAAGCTTGCCACATTTTCTACATTCCTGGTTTTTAAACCAGCATTGGTTCTGGTCGTGTGTTGTCTTCCCACAACGATAACATTTCGTTGTACCCGAAGCCATTTGATCCACGCTGAGTACCGCTGCCTTCAGCTGCATTTCCGCAGTGCCTCTCGCTGCGGCTTCGTGCGATGCTGCAATAAGGACAGCCTTATCAAGTGTAAGATCGTTCTCTTCGAGCAGTCGCTTTTGTGTTCCTTCCTTCGACAACCCACACACGAACTTGTCTCTCAGTGCCTCTGTCAGATTTTCCCCAAACTGACAGTATTTCGCTAGTCTACGCAGTTCCACCAAGTACTCTGCGTTGCTTTCCTCTTTCAGTTGTGTTCTCGCATAAAATTTAAATCGTTCCGCTAACATCAGCGGTGTGGGGTTCAAATGATCCTTCAGGACAGCAACAATATTAGCGAAAGTCTGATCCGCCGGTTTAGCTGGTGATAGAAGATGCTTCAATAGCCCGTATGTCTTCGCACCCATTGAGTTTAGTAAGGTTAGAGCTTTATCATCATTTGCTATTTTATTTGCCTTACAATATATCTCTATGCGTTCTACATACGTGGCCCAATCTTCCACATCAGGATCGAAATCGTTGATGTTACCACGCTTAGGCATCTTCGCAATCTTTTTGAGAAACAACCATGACTTTTTTCTTTAACTTTTTTTTTTCAAAAATGGCGGTTTCCCGCGCTTGTCTTCTTCCCCGCCTACTTTCAAAATGGCGGTTTCCCGCGCTTGTCTTCTTCCCCGCCTACTTCCAAAATGGCGGTTTCCCGCTCTTGTCTTCTTCCCTGCCTCCGAAAATGGCGGTTTCCCGCGCTCGGTCTCATTCTCCCTCGCTCGCTCGGTCTCGCTCTCCCTCGCTCACTCGGTCACCCTCGCTCTCCCGCTCGCTCGGGCTCTGTCTCTCCCGCTCGCTCGGGCTCTGTCTCTCCCTCAGCGGTTTTCAATCGTGCCTCCCAGCCCCTCTTGCAGTCTGGTCCTTTCCTCCCCCCGGCTGCGGCTGAGTTCTCCGCGGGTTTTTTTTTTTTATTACCTCTCTCGCGCCTTACGATCCCGGTCGCAGCGCCTCGCCGCCTCGGTAGCTGCCCGGCCCTTTTCCCCTGTCGCGGTCGAGCTGTCTCTCGACGCTGTTGCGTCTCCCAGCCCGCTTGTGCCCGGTCTCTCACACCGGCTGCGTTCCCGCTTGTAGCCCGGTCTCTCACACCGGCTGCGTTCCCGCTTGTAGCCCGGTCTCTCACACCGGCTGCGTTCCCGCTTGTAGCCCGGTCTCTCACACCGGCTGCGTTTGCCTGCACCGCGACTTCCGTGCCTTACGCTGCCCCCAGTCTCAGCGCCTCTGGCCCCAACTTCTGTCCGGCTCCTTTCCCCGGCCGTGGTCGAGTTCTCCGCCCTTATATCCTCCGTTTTTTTTTTTTCTCCCCTACTCACAGTCAACGTGGCCGACTTGCTTCTCGTCGCTGATCGGCTCCTCACCACCGTGATAGAAGGGACGATCACTGCCTGTTGCTGATGGAAGGCTTCGTGTCAGAATTCTTCCTTCTTCCTTGCTCTGCAGACTCGAGTCTTCTCTTAGCAGAACGACGAGGGCGGATGCCTCTTCTCGACGCCCTTTACTGCCTTGGATGTATCTCTGCCGCAGGGTAAGATCGAACTCGTCGCCACTGTTAAGTCTGTGTGTTATATTGCGAATTACTACACAGACCACAAGAGTAAACTTTAACAGGACTTTACTGGTTGAAGGTCAGGGCGGATCTGCCCAATAAATCATTACACAACACTTATATACCGGTGTGGTCACCGCCGGTATTACAGTATACAGCAGCCAAGATAAAGTAGTGCAACCCCTAAAATAGTTCTCTTAAAGGTGGACGGTTACATACAATAGTTCTCTTAAAGGTAGACGGTTACATACACTACAGGCTTGGCAACAGTCTGCTGCTCCTGCGGCTGTGCAGGGGTTGAGACGCCAATCTCAGTTGGGTGGGGACTCTGGTGAGGCTCTGACCGAGGGCTCTGCAGTGGCATGGTCGTGTGAGCGCTTGGAGAGGAGCCCGCACTTCCTTGTTGTATGCCACCAACATCCCTCTCATGGGTCAGCCCCACTTCAGAGCTAGCAAGTGGCTTGACAGCACCTTGCTGCAATTCAGGGGGGCCATGCGGACCCGTTTCTGTACTGGAAGTCCTACTCCTGAGGACTTGCCTGAAGGCCTGGTTTGTTTGCTCAAGAGCTGGCCATCGCTCCTCAAGAGATGTCAGTCTATTCTGAACAAATACCATGTTTTCCATACCCTGGCGACTAAGCTCCTCCATGGGCGTAGCCATCCTCTCCTCTACCGTAGCCATCCTCTCCTCTACGGTAGCCAGCCTTACCATGGAGGTAGCCATCCTTTCCACAGAGGTTGCCATCCTTTCCGTGGTGATGCGTTCATGCGCCAACGCCTCCACAAAGGCTCTGCTCATGTTAACGATGGACTCCTCCATTCGCTCCACACTCGCAGCGACCCTGGAGACAAAACCTGCTAGAGACTCCTGCACCTCTTCCTGGAGTTCCAGCACCGCTCTTCTGGATGGACCTGGAGGCAGAGTGTCGACATGCAGCTGAGCCGAGCTGGCAGAGTCCTGTGCCCTCCAACAAGGACTCTCCACAGCTGTCCCTGTCCCCTCTCTCCACCATCTGCTGATCCTCACTTGTGAGCTGTAATACACCAAGTGACAACACTGCACTATCTCGCGAAGGTACCACCGAGGTGTGAGTGTCTGCGTTGGTGCTGGGTGCATTGAATTCTGCTGATGCTGCGCCCTCAGAGGTTGCAGCTTTCTCTGAGGAGTCTTGAGGCTCAGGCTGTTCCTCCTGGATAGTGGGGACGGGGGCTTTCGATGGTCCTGTGGGGAAGTAAAGGAAAGAGTCAGAGATGTGAGACCAAGGTTACATGCACATTGAATAGTGCAGATGATCAAAAGTCAATCTGTTAGAGCATCAGAATCATTATCAGTGACTCATGCAATGTCAATGAGAGAGATGATAAACGATTCTGTCACCAGCTTGCTCTGATGCACCCGTCTGTCCCCCACTTGCGCATCCTCCTCCACTCCCACGATCTCCAGGGTCGCCTCCTCCCAGGGGGTGAGCTGGGCTACTGAGGGTGGCCCTCTTCCTGTCCTCACTCTTTCCCTCTTATTGTGAGCTCTCTTTTCCTGCAATGAGGGAGACAAGTGGAGCTTGAGTGAGAATGAAGGAGTGAGTGTAGAGAATCCATATCATTGATGGTTAGGAGGAGACAAAGATGGAGTGAGGTGGCAAGACCAAGGGCACTCCCTGTGTGTTGTGAGTTGTTTTCATAGCATCACAGCGATAGGGAGTGTGAGGGCTGCATAGTCGAATAGTTAGGTGAATGTGACCATAGAGAGAGAGGGAATGGGTAAGGGTGGAGGGATGTCAGTGTCAAGTGGGATGTGGAGGAAGAGGTTGTCAAAGCTGAGTGCTGGTGAGGCGAGGCAATGGGGATCAGATTGAGGGTGATGGGAAAGCTATACTCACTTTTCCAGTACGCAGAAGGTCATGAAACCTCTTCCTGCACAGCAGCCAGGTTCTGCGGCACATAGACAAAGAGTTGACCTCCTGGGCCACTTGCATCCACACAGCTTTTGTCTGCTGGGGAGGCTTCTTCCTCCCTGAGGAAGGGAAGAGCACCTCCTTATTTCCTCTTGCTCCCTCCACCAGAGCTTGCAGGGCGGCGTCATCGAACCTTGGTGCAGACTTTGGCCTACTGCTGGACATATTTATTGGCTGGAGGAATCTATCACAGCAAAGGGCATAAGGTTTGCAGTCTGCAGAAGAAGCAAGGCTGCTTGCAGGCCTTAAATCCAGCAGCACTGATGATGTCATCGGAGGCGACTTTCAGGATGGAAAGACTAAGTGGGCCAGGGGTTCCCACACGTTGGAAATCAATTGCCCAATTAGGGGAAAATCGCATATTTTTCCCACATCAAATTGGAGTCGGGTGGCTAACACGAAAAGCGGCTGACACGCCCCCAGCCTGTACCAATGGCAAAATCGAGCCCATTGAGTTCTTTTCGCATCCTTGACTTCTTCTTATGCTCTTTGAGTGTTGGTTTGGCTCAGAAGATTCTGGATTCAAGATTCAAACCTTGACTTGTGCACACGAGTCCTGAAATTCCATAAGAACACAAGAAATAAGAGCAGGAGTAGACCACTGGGCCCTTCGAGTCTGCTCCACCATTCAATAAGGTCATGGCTGATCTTCTACCTCATCTCCACTTTCCTGCACTTTCCCCATATCCCTTCATTCCCTTAATATTCAAAAATCTATCAACCTCTGTCTTGAATATACTCAACAGCGGAGCCTCCACCGCCCTCTGGGGTACAGAATTCCAAAGATTTACCACCCTCTAAGTGAAGAAATTTCTCCTCATCTCAGTCATAAATGGCCGGCCCCTTATTCTGAGACTGTGACCCCTGGTTCTAGATTCCCCAGCCAGAGGAAACATCTTCCCTGCATCTACCCTGTCAAGCCTTGTAAGAATTTTGTATGTTTCAATGAGATCACTGACATGAATCTTGTCATTCATGTGGAAATGACTTACGAAATAATACTGGGTGGCCTGCTGGTGGTGCTGTCCAGGGAGCGTATAAATACTCGGGCATGGGCCCAGCTTGCTCAGGGCATTCTTTAACAGGAGCTAGTGAAGGACACAACTAGATCTCCATATTGAAAAATAGTTGATTAAAGCCTTGCTTAATACTCAGACCAAGTGCCTAGTAGTTTTCTTACGTCAATCACCTCTCATTATTCTAAACTCAAGAGAATATAGGCCTAGTCTACTCAATCTGTCCTCATAGGACAATCCCCCCATCCCAGGAACCAGTCTGGTGAACCTTTGTTGCACTTCCTCTATGGCAAGTATATCCTTCCTTAGGTAAGGAGACCAAAACTGTACACAATACTCCAGGTGTGGTCTCACCAGGGCCCTATATAATTGCAGTAAGACATCTTTACTCTTATGCTCAAATCCTCTTGTAATAGGTGTTCTACCAGTCTCCCTCCATAACTTCATTGGGAGACTGATAGATAACCCAGGCATATGGAATAAACAATGACAACAACTTGCATTTATTCCAACTTAGAAAAACATCCCTAAGCACTTCACAGAAATGTAATCAGAAAAAATGGATACCAGAAATGGAGCTATTAGGAGGGATGACTGTAGGGTTGGCCATTGAGAAGATTTTTCAGAAGGTCTTAAAGGTGGAGTGGCAGAGAGGACTAGGGAGGGAATTTCAGAGTGTAGGACCTAGACAGATAATGGCACGGCTACCATTGGTGGCGGCGAAGGGAGAAGGGAATGCACAAGCGGCCAGAGTTAGAGGAACGCAGGGCTCTCGGAGGGTTGTAGGGCTGGAGGAGGTTACAGAGATAGGGAGGGGCGAGGCCATGAAGGGACCTAAACATAAGAATATAAGAAATAGGAGCAGGAGTCGGCCATTTGGCCCCTCGAGCCTGCTCCACCATTTAATGAGATCATGGCTGATCTGATCTTGGGCTCAGCTCCATTTCCCTGCCTGCTCCCCATAACCCATCACTCCCTTATTGTTCAAAAGTCTGTCTATCTCCACCTTAAATATATTCAATGACCCAGCCTCCACACCTCTCTGGGGCAGAGAATTCCACAGATTTACGACCCTCTGAGAGAAGAAATTCCTCCTCATCTCAGTTTTAAATGGACGACCCCTTATTCTGAAACTATGCCCCCTAGTTCTAGATGATCATTTTAAATTTGAGGGGGAAGACCAATGTAGGTCAGCGAGGACAGGCGTGATTGGTGAGAGACTAAACAAGAAACAATCTCAAGGGAGCCCGAAAGATAAAGTGCAAATATTGTCCAAGTAAAGTACTCCAAAGTAATGATTCTCTATATAACACCACAGTGAAACACAGCAATTCATCATTAATATTCCAGCATTGGCTTTCTTCAGTTGCTGTTCCAAGTTACCCCTATTTTATAGTGGCATAAATTAAATCAAGTGGATCCTAGGACAGAAATGACGGACGTCAGATATCATCCTGGCCTAATCCCATTTGCGAGGTTGCAGTCATGCTAGGGCAGGTACATCTTACACCCTCTCTCATTTGTGGTAGAATGTAGAGTGGAACTTAAATGGGGCGTAAAACTGGTGGATCGTCTCACCTCTCCAGATTCCAGTCCACCCCCAGATAGATCCATTGGGTTTATGCCCTACCAATCCATCAGAATTTTGGGGCCTCTCTTCCTTCCCCAGTGCCTTTTCATTAATAAGGTGGACTAAACCGATCTCCCTCTATTACTTTCCTAGGCTTTTTCTCTACGTTTTAAATCTTCCACGTTACTGGTAGGCCTCGCACGCAGCCAGCTCGTATCAGGAAATCAGCAGCAGTGTGGTTTTGGTTATCTGATAATCATTAATTGCCTGTAAGGCCCTAGCAGCAGCAAAGGGCCGCAGATATTTACCCATACAGATCTACCTGTGCACACAAATGTTTTATTTACCTTGCCCCTTATAATGGGTGTGGTAAGCCACTTTTATAGTTCACTATCGTTACACTATAGTTATCACTGTTATATCGTTACTCTATGGTTATCACTGTTCACACTGTTGTATCACTATACGAGGTCGCCTCTTGTCACGCTGTTATACCTGGGCTGACCACTGCTGACTCCGCCCATGGCTCCACCTACCTGCCCAGGTATAAAGGTGGTCGACTGGCTGGTATTCCTCCTTGTTGGATCCGATCACCCACGAGGGTGGGCTCTGTTATTTAGCCAATAAAAACCTATAGTTACTTTCTTAACTCGTCGCTTTTCATTGGATGAATTGATAGGTATATCAATTTTATTGGCTAAATTTTAAAATGTCGTTACTTGAGCAGCCAAACGACCAGCCAAACGACCAGCCAGACGCCCAGCTACAACAGCCACAGCAGCCGGCCTGGCTGCGAGCCCTCCGACCACCGTACCTGGATCTAAACCCACAGGCAGCAAACTCAGCCCTCGACTTCGAACACTGGCTGAGCTGTTTCGAATCCTACCTGGGAGAATCCGGCGTGCCTCAGAAATCCAAGCTAAGAGTTCTGACCGCCCAAGTGAGCCCTAAAGTATTCGCACTCATCCGGGACCTTAAAACATACGAGACCGCCATCAACCTGCTGAAACAACAGTACCGGAGCCCGGTAAATTCTATGTATGCCAGACATCTCCTAAGGTCCCGCCCGCAACAGCCAGGAGAGTCTGTAGATGAATTTTTACGGGCGCTACAAGCACTCGGCAGGGACTGTGACTTTAAAGCGGTAACGGCGGCAGAAAATACTGAAGATAATATCCGCGATGCCTTCGTGAAAGGCCTGCGCTCCGACTACTCACGGCAAAGACTGCTTGAAGCTAAGGACCTCGACCTGAACACAGCTGCAGCCCTTGCTTGCTCCCTAGAAGTGGCCCATCGGGACCTCGAGGCGTACTCCAGGTACTGTAATTTGCGACCCTGGGACTCGGGACCGACCCCGACCGCAATACCCCTCGCAGCGCCGCCCCTGGGACCTGCCTCAGCGTCGGCGTCCCGGACCCGATCGGGACCGCCACCCCCAGTACCGGCTGCGACATCGGACCCCCGCGATCGGGCCGCCGACTGCTTCTTCTGTGGCCAGGCGAAACACCCGAGGGCGCGCTGCCCAGCGAGAAACGCGACGTGCTCAAGCTGCCTGAAGAAAGGCCACTTTGCTAAGGCCTGCAGAGGGAGTTCAACAGAGGCCAGCAGTGCCTCATGCGAGTTGTGGGGGCGGCCATCTTCCATCAAGGCCACAGATGCCAGCATCCCCACGTGTGAGTCATGGGGGTGGCCATCTTTGATCCAGGCAACCGACACCAGCAGTGCCTCATGTGAGTTGTGGGGGCAGCCATCTTCTCCGCCATTTGGTCCAACCTCGTGGACGGCGCCATTTTACCCACCACGCTCGACCGCCACCTTGCCTCCAGGCCCGACCACCGCCTCACCCGCAGACTACGGCAGCTCGCTGAGCCATACACTAGCCTCCGTCACACTGGACCAAGCCCGCCCGCGTCACCTGTCCAAGTCCATGATGGACATCAAAGTAAACGGCCGCGCCACGACCTGCCTGTTCGACAGCGGAAGCACGGAGAGTTTCATCCACCCAGACACAGTGAGCCACTACTCCCTCACTGTCCAGTCAACGCGCAACCGGATCTCGATGGCATCGAGGTCCCACGCCACAGACATCAGCGGCTACTGTGTTGTGACCCTGTCGGTTAAGGGCACGGAGTATAAAAATTTTAAACTCCTCGTCCTGCCCCAGCTCTGCGCTGCCGTCCTACTAGGGCTGGACTTCCAATCCCACCTCCAAAGCATCACTCTAGCATACGGCGGACCCCTCCCCCCACTCACAGTCGATAACCAGCAGCTTTTGAACCACCCACCGTGTAACACCTGCGGCCTATCCACCCTCAAGGTCCCGCCACCTTCCCTGTTCGCTAAACTCACCCCCGACTGCAAACCCGTTGCTACCAAGAGCAGGCGGTACAGCGCCGGGGACAGAGCTATCATTAGCTCTGAGGTGCAGCGTCTCCTGAAGGAGGGCATCATCGAGGGGAGCACCAGCCCCTGGCGTGCCCAGGTCGTAGTCGTTAAGACCGGCAATAAAAACCGCCTGGTCATCGACTACAGCCAAACCATAAACCGGTACACCCAGCTGGACGCATACCCCCTTCCCCGCATATCTGATATGGTCAATCAGATTGCACAATACCGAGTATTCTCTACCATCGACCTTAAGTCGGCCTACCACCAACTCCCTATCAGCCCTGAGGACCGCCAGTATACCGCCTTCGAGGCGAATGGCCGCCTCTACCACTTCCTTAGGGTTCCCTTCGGCGTCACCAACGGGGTTTCGGTCTTCCAAAGGGAGATGGACCGGATGGTTGACCAGAACGGGCTGGACGCCACGTTCCCCTATCTAGATAACGTCACCATCTGCGGCCGCGACCGGCAGGACCATGATGTTAATCTGGAGAAATTCCTCCGTACGGCCCAACGGCTGAACCTCACTTACAATAAGGAGAAATGTGTGTTTAACACCTCGCGCCTTGCCATCCTCGGCAGCGTAGTAGAGAACGGAGTCATCAGCCCCGATCCCGAGAGAATGCGCCCCCTCATGGAGTTACCCCTCCCCCACTGTCCAAAGGCACTGAAGAGAACCCTGGGGCTCTTCGCCTACTATGCCCAATGGGTGCCCAACTATGCGGACAAAGCCAGACCCCTCATGAAGTCCACCTCCTTCCCCCTTACGGAGGAAGCGTGCGCAGCCTTCTCCCTCATTAAGGGAGACATTGCTAAGGCCACAATGCACGCGGTGGATGAGTCCATCCCCTTCCAAGTGGAGAGCGATGCATCCGACTTCGCCCTAGCCGCTACCCTTAACCAGGAGGGGAGACCGGTGGCCTTCTTCTCAAGGACCCTACAGGGCCCTGAGATCCGACACTCTTCGGTCGAGAAGGAGGCCCAGGCAATTGTGGAGGCTGTACGACGCTGGAGGCATTACCTTGCAGGCAAACGATTTACCCTCCTCACCGACCAGCGTTCGGTCGCTTTTATGTTTAATAACAAGCTGAGGGGCAAAATCAAGAACGACAAGATCTTGAGGTGGAGAATCGAGCTCTCCACCTATGATTATGATACCTTGTACCGGCCTGGTAAGCTGAACGAACCCCCTGATGCTTTATCACGAATTATATGCGCCAACGCGCAAATTGATAGACTTCAGACCCTCCACAACGACCTCTGCCACCCTGGGGTCACCAGACTTCACCACTTCATTAAGGCCCGCAACCTGCCCTACTCCATCGAGGAGGTCAGGACCGTGACCAGGAACTGCCAGACCTGTGCCGAGTGCAAACCGCATTTCTTTAGGCCGGACAGAGCAAGCCTGATCAAGGCCACCCGCCCCTTCGAGCGCTTCAGCATCGATTTTAAGGGGCCCCTCCCGTCCTCTGACCGTAATGTGTACTTCCTCAACATTGTTGATGAGTACTCCCGTTTCCCCTTTGCCTTCCCCTGCCCAGACATGACCAGTACCACGGTCATTAAATGCCTGAACGACCTCTTCGCCTTGTTCGGGTTCCCAAGCTACATACATAGCGACCGGGGCTCCTCCTTCATGAGCGAGGAACTCCGTCAGTTCCTACTAGCGAGAGGTATCGCTACAAGCAGGACCACCAGCTACAACCCCCGAGGGAACGGCCAGGTGGAAAGAGAGAACGCGACTGTATGGAAGGCCGTCCTCTTAGCCTTAAAGTCTAAGGGCCTCCCAACCTCTCGCTGGCAGGAAATCCCCCCGGCAGCGCTGCATTCCATCCGGTCACTACTTTGCACTGCCATTAACACCACCCCCCATGAACGAATGTTTGTTTTCCCTAGGAAGTCGACTACGGGAACCACGCTACCCACCTGGCTGACCTCTCCGGGACCCGTCTTGCTGCGAAAGCACGTGAGGGCCCATAAAATGGACCCCCTGGTCGAGAGGGTGGACCTCCTGCACGCCAACCCCCAGTACGCCTATGTGGCATACCCAGACGGGCGGGAGGACACAGTCTCCTTACGAGACCTCGCACCCTCGGGCATTCCGGAGACACCACCCTTACCACCCCCCCCACCACCCCCCCAACTCCAGCCCAGGTAGACGGCATGCCGGAACCCCACGAGCCTTCGCCGACCACGCAGACACCAGCATTAACACCGGAGAATGCAACACCGCCGCTGCGACGATCAGAAAGGCTTACGAGGCCTCCGGACAGACTGACATACCAGAACTGGTAGTACACTTCACCCCGCCGGACTCAAATCTAAACAAGGGGTGAATGTGGTAAACCACTTTTATAGTTCACTATCGTTACACTATAGTTATCACTGTTATATTGTTACTCTATGGTTATCACTGTTCACACTGTTGTATCACTATACGAGGTTGCCTCTTGTCACGCTGTTATACCTGGGCTGACCACTGCTGACTCCGCCCATGGCTCCACCTACCTGCCCAGGTATAAAGGTGGTCGACTGGCTGGTATTCCTCCTTGTTGGATCCGATCACCCACGAGGGTGGGCTCTGTTATTTAGCCAATAAAAACCTATAGTTACTTTCTTAACTCGTCGCTTTTCATTGGATGAATTGATAGGTATATCAATGGGTTTTACTGTGTGGGTGTCTTGGGTTCATCAGTTATGCCTCTGACTACCCCCTTTGAGCGACTCGAATCGCTCGCCCCTTTTGAGTTCTGACCACCGGACTTATTTGCAGGTAGCGATATAGAAAACGAGCAGACCAGTGGTTTGGTGCAAAGAAAAAACAAGATTTTATTACCAGAGAACGATTCTATACAAAGGATAATATGGATGCAGTACACTTACACTTAACAGGGATGGGAAATAAACGGCACATCGAGGGAAATTGACTAAAATGACAATTTTAGCAATCCCCTTAACTCCCACCCTCTAAACCTCGCTAGGCTATCTTATGAGGGGTCAGAATTCCATGATCACCAGTCGGAGTCATTTAAACAGATGAGAACCTTGCTTCTTTGCCCTGCTGCCTTTCGATGCCACGTGGTTTCAATGCTGCACAGGGTACCGTCCAGGTGAAAATACCCCAGTAATAAAATAGTCTCTGGCAGGGTATTTCACCTCTCGGGACGGGCTCTTCTTTGTAGGTCCTCTTCCTGGGGTGGTGGCAGGCAGGGCGCGGGAGGTGAGGAGAGAGAGAGCATGGCTTCCTGAGGGGCTATTGTTATACTCCTTTCGGTAGCCCTTATCTCATGCGCTAAATCAGCTCATCCTTTGTCTGATTTGAGCGGGTTGGAATTGAACAAAAGGTGTCGATCTTGGCCCATCGACTTAGATGGCCGGTAATAGCTTCTAACGGTCCCATAACTGCTCTGCTTTGTTCAACAGATTCCTTGATGGGGCCAGCCTAACCTGGATGGCTCCGCTGATCATTTGGATCGTTTGAGTAAACAAGCTTGATGGCCTGTAAACGGGGGCCTGGATGTAACTGAGTTTGCTCCCAATACATAAATGTAAAAGTTCTGTCTGGTTTTGTGATCTTGCAGACATCAAAGATACCCAAGCTGTTAGCTTGTCACAGAGTCCACAATTGGAACTTACAGGCTTTTGGTCACGAGGTTGACGGCAGCCATTTTGTGTGCCCCTGGATTTTTAAAATCAGTCCAACCAGGGTCTCTTTTAATTAAATAATCTTTGGGGGGGGGGGAACTGCCTGAATTATGCAAAACTTACAGTCCTCCCTAGGATATTAAAACTTGCTTGCAGTATCCACGTTCCAAAAATGAGCAAAATCTTCTGACCCTCCATAAACAACCTTCCCCTATATTTACCTATCCATAATCCCTCGACACATGTATTTCCTGTACTTAGAGAAAGCGCAGTGTGCGATAGGCATCTATAGATGAAAATACGGTTCATTACAAAATCCAAGTGCAGAGGGGTCCAACACCCCTGGACCACTTGGTACATTACAATTTTTTTATTCTGTAGTATCAAACAGTCACAATCTTTATTAAAATAACACAATAAAATGAAGAAACAATCTTTATTAAAAATAACAAACAATGACCATCACATTTAAGTGATGCGACGCAAAACTCAAGTGGGTGTCTCTTCTTCCACCTGGGCATAATGTTCCTTCCACACCTTTTGAGTTTTAAACTCTAATCTGGGACCCTTTCTCCTACACTGGATGCACACCAGTTAGAGAACTATCCCTAACTGACACACCACCAGGATATGGGATGCCATACTGATCCAGGATGGGACCTCTATATTTTCAAAAACGTCCCACCAGGGTGGGGTCATAATATCTAAAATGTCGGCCCCTATCTGGGCAGTCTTCTGTTCCAGAGTATAGAAGTGTTTTTGTGACACTAAAATGGCTTTCAGCAATTTGGTGAGGTGTTCTGGGAGAGGGGGAATCTGGTAACCGAAATGCGCAACATATTTCTGCAGGTGGGTGAAATTCTCTTTCACAGTGAGGTGAACAGTGGAGGGTTCAGGAATGGGGACAATTCGTAGTTGTGCCACTTGAACTTCTGCCTCGGGTTTGAAACAGAAACTGCTGTCACTCACCGCACACCAGCTATGCTGTCTGTACTGGTAGTGAGGCGCTCCTGTGGTGACACAATATGTCCCACCTCCTATATATGCTACCTGCGGGGGAACATGGCCTTGTGCCATTGCTTCCATGGTGCAATTTATAGGTTTCGCGCCAGCAGCTCTGAACCCGCACTGTGGTTTGGAATAGGTGTTCAAGTACTGGGGACACAGGATGATATGTGGTCCCCGGCTATGGCACCCTGAGAGGTCAGTACCCATCATAGCATGCTCCCATTTTATGACGTACGGTGGGACCGCTGTAAAACGAATGTGTGCACACCCTTGAATGACTCCAATGTTCTCCACCCTGTATACCGGCGCGGGTCGGGCCATCTCGCCCATGAACGGCATCCTAACTACTATACCCATGACGGTGTGGTTGGACCGCCCACAGTCCACTGGGACTGGATAGGCCTCCGAAGCTAGCCGGAGCTGGCACGGGCTTAATGCATTCTCAAAAGGGTGGAGGGCTGCAAGGTGTTTGTTGCTGATCCAGGAGGGGACTAAACCTTGCTTTAAATCCTCCAGATTGCTGCGGCCCTCACCCAGCAACCATGCCCCATACAGTACGCACACCTCATTCTGCGCAGCTTGGTCAGAAGCGTTTCTGTCTTCCCTAATGAGAGCATTAACCAGTTTGGCATGTTTCTCCAGCTCCGCTATGATCTCCTTTAAGTGGAGTGTCATGGCCTGGTCCTCATGCAACTCGGAACCAACCACCTCATTCTCATTGGTTAATATTTTCTTTAATTGCGTTTTGAAACCATTAATCTGGGTCTGCAGCTCGATGTCATCTAAGCTGTTGATGACAGAAGACCCCGTGTTAAAACCAGTTAAAACATCGTTAAAAGCACCCCTTCTTTGTCTCCCAATCCCGTCCAGAAGCTCGTGGGTGTATAGTCCGATTCTGTCAACGTCTGAAAAATCAAACTCATGAAATTTACGGAACATATCTTTTAAGAGGGCTTGATACAACTGCGCGGTCTATGTGGGGCACCACGCGGGTAGGTGTACCTCGGTGAGGTTTAAAATCACGGAGGCTACCGCATAGTGCACCCCTTGATACAGCATCTGGTCTGTAGGTACTAGCACCAAGCCGTTCCCTGGTCCCTTGGTGGTGGCGGGGCATCCCTCTACTATCATCCGTGATGTCGCGGTCATGGGCAGGGGCTGTCGGGGGCGGGTCACTAGTTCAGTGGCATTAACTGAGATTGGGGAGTAGGGGATCGCGCATGCGTCCAGGTGAGACTCCCAGTCCACCCCCCTCCCATTATCTTGCCACTGGCTGCGGAAAATGATGGAAATGCCTGTGGGGCAGGCTTATTCTGATCCCCACATACAGACATAGATCCCCTGATCCAGTTCCCACCATTTATCCCAGCACACACTTAACCCCCCGTGGGTCCCTGTGATAGTCCGGTGAGTGTCGTTCCCCAACTGTTCCCACTCAACTCTAGGGTTCCCCATGCCTTTACTTAATTCCCTGAGCCACCACCACCTATCCAGGGGAACGTGTCCCTTGCATGTTAAACATATCCTTTTGCCCACGGTGACGCTAATCCTGGGAGTAACGATCCGTATCCTGGGGCACAGGGGGGAGGCCTCCCCGTAGGTGAACCCGGCCTGGCTGGAGTACTGGGACGAATTGGATCACAGCCACCCCGGCCACGTTCCCTCGTGGAAGTAAGCGGTGGTCTCCTCCACCTCCTGTACGCCGCTACCGTCGACCACCACCGGCGCCCTGTTCCCCGAGCACCCGAAGGTGTGGTGGTCCTCGATGTCCCCTCGCCTACCGATGCTCAGCCCGAGCAGGGCGAGCAGGATTACGCCTCCGTACATTCTGAAATTTCCTGCAATATACATAAAGGCATCTAGCCAGGTTCCCTGGAGACTCGCTGGCTCGGGTGACGTATGGTTGGGTCCCGCGACCTCGACTCACATGGACAATACTCTGAGATGGCTTCCTACTTAAATCGAAACTAACTGTTCCTTACTAAGAATTAAATTAAAATAGCCTAACTTAACACTATAAACTTAAACTACTAAAGCTATATACATCTGCCGCCTGTCTCCGAGCGGCCAGCCTAATTCCTGTCTGGGCTGTTGCAGGCTGCTCCCTGCGGCATGGCTGCACTGACCTGCACTTCCGATCCCTTGCAGTCTGTAGCTGCTAGCTGGGGACCTTTGTCTTTCGGCTTCTCCTTGGCTCGGGAGGCTGTCGTTTTAAGCTGGGGAGCCGGTGATCATACTTTTCTGGGCTGGGGTGTCCGAGGGGACCTTCTAGGGAGGGCTACTGGTGGGGCCACCTTGGTGAGTGGACCTTTTGCTCGGACCCCAGCCTTTGTGGGCACGGCCTGTGGGTTTCCCACGACCGCTAGCTGAGGGTCCTCTCCCTTGAGTCCCACCCCTCCCAAACCTAAGCTGGGGACAAGTAATCCTTCGCTGCCGGCTGCCGGTGGCTGAGGGTCTCCGCCTTCAGGTTCAAAACCTATGTTGTAGGCGGGGTCATCTGGCTCGGGCTCCTCCTCCTCCCCACCTGAATCCCAGAATATGGGGGGAGTGGTCTGAACAGGGGGCTGGGTGACTCCTCCCCTGACGCACGCGACTGCACCTGCTTGCACAGCCTGTGTACTTGAACTTGCTGCGGGCTGGGGATTTTTAACCTCGGGTTGGATCCCGGCTGCCAGTTTCTTTGCCTCCAGCCTGAACAGCTTCCATTGGTTTACATGAAACCATTTTGTGCGCCGGGGCAATTTTACTGCATACACCATGGGGCTGGCTTTATCCACTATGCTATAGGGCCCCATGTACAGTGGCTCTAAACTCCCCACTCGGGCGTAGTTCCTCACCATTACCTGGTCCCCTATCTCCCACTGGTGACTTTTGTTAGGTTCGAGCAGCAATCGGTTATTCCGATGCTGCTTCCCCATGCTCCCTGCTGCCTGCTCGTAGACCTGCTTCAGGTGCTCGAGGAGAGTTTGGGCGAATTTGTCCCGATTTACTTCCTGAAGCTGCCCTTCAGTGAGAACCGGGGCTAGGACATGGGTGGGGGTCCACATTACCCTGCCAGTCATTAGCTTGTACGGGGAATATCCTGTACTTTTGGACTGGCTGGCCCGGATCCCCATAAGGGGCGAGTCCGCTACCTCCTTCCTCAGTCTTTCTTTTAATGTGCGGTTCATCCTTTCCACAATCCCGGATGACTGTGGATTGTGGGCAACGTGTCACTTCCCCTGAATGCCTAGCAGCATAAGGGTGTTCTGCATCACCTGGCTGGTGAAGTGACTTCCCTGGTCGGACTCCACAAACTGGGGTAGTCCCCACCGCGAGAACAGTTCCTGTACCAAGATCCTTGCAGTACCCAGTGCCGTAGCTGTTTTACAGGGGAAGGCTTCTACCCATTTGGTAAACATGTCTACCAGGACAAGGCAGTATCTGTAGCCTCCCTGGGCGGTGGGCAGGGGCCTGATGTAGTCGACCTAGATCGACTGCCATGACCCTCCACCCTCCTAACATGTCCCATGGGCATCTTCCTTTTGTGGGGGGTCAGGGTTGTTTGCAGCGCATACAAGATAGCCGGCACAGAACTCGCGGACGTCTTCCCGGAGTCCCGGCCACCATCCTGCCTGTTCCACCCGTTGCCAGGTGGTTTCAGGCCCGGGGTGTCCCGCTCCTGGACCCTCATGGGCCAGTTGAAGGAATTCCCTCCGGTGCTGCTGGGGTACTACCCACTGTCCCTCCTTAAACAGCATGCCTTCCCTTATGGAGAGGGCCGCTGCGCCGTAAGGGCCTGCTATCTTCCTACCCTCTATTACTGAACTGATGACGGTTTTCAGGACAGGGTCCTGGGCTTGGACCGTTTTAAGATCCGGGGCTCATACTATTTCTAAGCTCCTTTGGGTCCCATCCCTGCCTCTAACTGCCGCCATGGGCCCGGACTCATACGGGCCCCAGAAAGTGCCTGCGTGTGCACCCTGCTTGGCCAGCATGTCGGCTTGCTGGTTGCCCTGGCCGCGGGGTTCTGTGGAGGAATGGGCCTTCACCTTGTGGATAAAGACCTCACCTTCCTCCCCCACAGCTGCCAGGATTTTCTCCAGCAGGGGCTTTATGGTTAAGGGTCTCCCGACGGTGGAGGTATACCCGCGGCGGGACCATATGGCCAGGTATTCCGTACACGAATTGCATGTGAAAATGCTGTCCGAACAAATCGTGTACGGGGTGGGGAAGATTTCGGGGTGGGTAACAACATACACCACCGCGGACAGTTCAGCCCGCTGGGCACTCATGGTGCTGGGGAGCTTGATCGTCAGGGCAATGTTTGCCGTTGGGTCATAAACTCTGTAGGGGGGCATCTTTTTCGGGGTTTACGGTAATTTACCTTCCTTTACCTGGTTTACAGTAATTCACCTGGTCAGGCAGCCTTTTGCTACTACACTCTGACCAATCCCAAACAACGGTTTCAAATCACTAAACCCACCCTTCCAGTTCTGACTGGAGGACTTATAATTAATGATATATTAAAATGGACAACTGGTCTGGATGTGAGAAAATCATCTTTTATTAAACTAAAGAAAACTACACCACACTATTTTAGTAATCACTGTACAATTGCTTAAGTGGGGGAAGACAGATGGCAAAACGAGGGATAAATGGCTACAATGTTAATTAAACAATCTTAGCAATTTCCCTTAAATTACCACCCCCCTTTAACTCCTTACTAGATTGCCTTGCTGAGGAATCAGAAACCTGCTCACCTGTGGTCCAAGGAAAATAAGAGAAAGAGATAGCTTCTCAGGAGCTATCTTTATATCCTGCGAGCTCCTGCTGTTTGGCGCTGAAAGGGTCTGTGTGCAAATTTGCGCTGAAAAGTTCGAATACACAAGAGAAAGGCCATGATTGGCTGACTCAAACGGGCTTGGAGTGGTTTGAATGTGTCTTCGTTCTGGGGCCAAAATATTTCCGCCCACATCCGGAGTTTCTGGGCTAACAAAAGGGAGTAATGGGTGATTCAAAAACCCATTCATTCTAAACTGTTACCTATCAAAGTCCTTTCCGTAGTTTTGGTGTGTCTCATTGTGTGTAAGGGGCTTTGAATGGGATGGATTACTAGGTAAACAGAAGCCCTTTGTCCTGCAGTCAGTCTCAAGTGGTTTAATCCCTTATGTCAACATCCTGCAGTTTCTTGGAAACAAACATTGCCTCTGTAGGGAAGGGAAACTCCCTGGTTTTGATTGACAGAATCTGACTGCCACTGCTTGATCCTCCCACTTTCACAGACATCTACGAGCTGCTTTCCAAGCCCCATTGTCTCTGCCATGCTTTTCTGACGGCCATTTTTTTAAACCCCTTTGCAATTACCAAGCTCCAGGGAACAATTTTAAAAATAAAATGTACTGTCTTAAAGTGTGCAAAATTTTCCACGAAGTTCCTCGATTCCGGTGTTGTCCACACGCCGCAACACAGCCTTTTGTGGTTCTGGGCACATTTTAAAACATTGTCCATCCCAGAGGCAATTTAAAGTCACGCACAGTCTCCGTCGATGATGTAGATTAATACCTCCAGTATCTTCGGGGCTGAGGGGATTTTTTGTGAACCCCTACATTCCACCCTTTGGATACTTCCAACTTGCTTGTATTATCCACTCGAAGAAGTGAGCAAAATTTTCTGACCCCCGACAAACAACCATCCCCTGTATTTACCTAATAGCTACCTACCACTGATTCCCCCGACCCGTCTATTCCCCTCAAATTTGAGAAAAAACTGTGGTACAGTAGGCATCTACAGATATATCCATTTACAATAAGGGGTCTCATACCCCTGCATCACTCGTTACATTATAACATATTACAAAATGTTGCAATCTTGGTTATACAATGTAATCACAATGATCCCAAGCACGGAGAGGGTCCTACGCCTCTGCTCAGCTTGGAGTTGTGACAAAATGATCCCAAGCACGGAGAGGGTCCTACACCTCTGCTCAGCTTGGAGTTGTCACAAAATAATCCCAAGCACGGAGAGGGTCCTACGCCTCTGCTCAGCTTGGAGCTGTAACATAATACAAAAAAAATCTGGTTTAACAACATGTTTAAATAAACCCTGACCATCACGTGCCAATGATGGGTCGCGAAATTTGAGTGGGTAATTGCTCCTCCCACCCGGGCAGTAAATGATCCTTCCACCCCCCTTGAATGGTCTTAAACCTTTTAAAAACAGAAGAATGGATTTTACGGAACAGTCTGCTACACCAGCCCCGAGCCGTTCCCTTGTCCCCTTGTGGAGGCTGGGTACCCCTCCTGTTTCATAGACTGAGACCGGAGAGTATGGGATCGTGACTCCCAGTCCCTCCCCCTCCCGTCTTCCCTCGACTGGCTGGAGAGAATGATGGGTGACTGTGTGGCGGATCTCCCTGGCCCCACACTCAAACTTGGATCCCAGATCCGGCCACCCACTCATCCTCCCCAGCCACACATACACTCTAACTTTTCCCATGGGCCCCGGGTGAGTTCCTCCCTTCCCTGAATGCACCCACGTGACTCTTGGGTCTCCCCCTCCCCTTTACAATCTTTCCCGGGCCATCACCACCCACTCCCGGGGAACGCGTCCCTATCTGACAAGGCACCCGCGCTTCCCCACCATGACTCCTCAATAGCGAGGTCTCCCGCAAGTGAAATTCGGTCAGGATAGTGCTGGGTTGGGGGCCGTGCCCCACCCAGCTGGGGCCATCTCTTCCACGTAGGAGGAGTAGGCAAGTTCCTACGGACCCTGTCCGGTTTCTCCCGAAGGTCGCTGTTGGTTCTCCTCTTGGATTTGTCCAGTGGCGAGGTGATCCCCAACCTTCTGTATCACCATATCTTCATTCGATGCCCAGCTTGGGCTGGGCGACCAGGGCTGCTTCTTCGTCCACTCTCCTGCAAAAACTTAAAAGGACATGCAGCCAGGTCTCTCACTGACCTGCTGCCTTAGGTGGAGACATGGTCGGGTCCCTCGACCTTGGAGCAAAACACAGGCATTTGGCACACTTGTAAACTTAAACTTTAAACTACAAAATGTTAATTCTAAACTTAAAATTCCCCTTAAAAGCACGCTATATTCAAAATGATAATCAAACCAAAGCTATAATACAAATGCCACCCATCTCTGGACGGCCAGGCTAATCTCTGGCAATGTCGCAGATTACTGCTGCCCGCAGCGAAGCTGGACCGACTCCTGCTTCTGGTCCCTTGCAGGTTATGGCTGCTAATTGGGGACCCCTGTGTTCTGTTTCCTCCCGGGCTCGGGAGATTGCTCTCTGTGGCAGGTACTCTGGTGACCATCTTTTCTTGGGCTTGTGGACCCGCTGAGACCTTCTGAGGGGCGTCTCTGTGGGGGAAACTTTGGCTGGCGGACCCGGAGCTTGGGTCACAGCCCTAGCTGGCTGGGAACCTTCTCCCCCTGATGCAAACAGCCCGGATTGTTTAATATACCTGGCAGCCTGCCGGTACTCCGGGTTTGTCTCCTTTTCCCTACCCACTCCTGTACTGTGGGCAGGTATTCCCTCACCACCCGCTGCTGATGGCTGAAAATCTTCCTCTCCAGGTCCAAAACCTGGTGCCAGCTCCTTCCCTATGTCCCCTGCAAGAGGGATTGCTATCCCTGCCTCCCCAGGGTCCAACATCATGGGGGGGACCACTCTAGAAGTGGGCTAGGAAGCTAATCATGAATGGGAACTAAACATACAAGGGTATTTGACAATTAGGAAGAACAGACAGGAAGGAAAGGGAGGTGGGGTTGCTATGTTAATCAAGGATGGAATCACTGCAATAGTCAGAAATGATATTGGGTCAAAGGATCAGGATAGTGAAACAGTTTGGGTGGAGATAAGGAATAATAAGCGGAAAAAGTCACTAGTGGGCGTAGTCTATAGGCCTCCTAACAGTTACAACTCTGTTGGTCGGAGTATAAATCAGGAAATAGTTGGGGCTTGTAATAAGGGAACAGCTATAATCATGGGGGATTTTAACTTTCATATTGACTGGACTAATCAAATTGGGCATGGCAGCATTGAGGAAGAGTTCATAGAGTGTGTGATAAAAATGATAACATCCGGGAAGTTATGTCATCACTTCCTGTGAACTATGAACTATGAACTGTGTACATACCTCACTTCCTGTCATATGTCACTTCCTGTTGGACTGGTATAAATACTGGTCTGTTCAGTATTGTAAGAGGCTTCTACCAGAGGCATGGTAAAGACCTCTCTTGTGTATATAGTGTGTTAAAAAGTTACTTAAAGCTTACTTTAAAGTTACTTGATGGTAAGTCTCCTTTTTCTTACATCAATTTAAGTAACTTAGTATTTACACTGACAAATACTAGACCTTCAGACAAACTCGGAAGTTAAGGATCCAGGGAACCACCCATCATGGAGAAAATCCTTAGACCTATTCGTCTGGACTTGGACCCGAATACACCAGCAGCTGGCAGGGTATGGAAGCATTGGTATCGTACTTTTGAGAATTTTCTGGATGAATGTAAAGCGGATGCTCCTGCTAAATTGAAGATACTTGTCAATTATGTGACCCCAAAAGTGTTCGAATATGTTGATGACTGGGATAGTTACGAAGAGGTGATTCGGGCACTGAAGAAACTGTATGCAAAGACCCCAAATGAGGTCTATGCTAGACATCTACTGGCCACAGCCCGACAAGGGCCAGGGGAATCAATTGACGAATTCCTGCAAGAACTTCGCAGGCTCAGCGTAGATTGTAACTTTCAGGCAGCCTCAGCTGAGCTGTACCGCCAAGAAATGATTCGTGATGCTTTCATCTGTGGGATTGCCTCTCCATTTATACGCCAGCGTCTACTAGAAAGTAAAACACTTGAGCTACAAAAAGCTTTTGACCTAGCTTGTTCACTGGATTTGGCAAAGAGAAATGCAGACCTCTATCAGCTGCCCAGATCTCGATCTGCTGCTGTAGCTGCAACCAGGCAATTCAAGCGGTCTCAGGTGAACCCTATCATGGGGGAATCTAATTCTGATAATTCTGATGAAGAAGAGGAGGACGACCCCACTTTAGCAGCCTCTTGGCAATCTAGGAAGGAATGCTTCTTTTGTGGAGATGCTTTTCACCCTAGGAAAACCTGCCCTGCTCGCAATGCAATCTGCAGTTATTGCGGGAAAAAAGGACACTTTGCTAAAGTTTGCCTATCAAGGGCCTCTACGAGGGCCAATCCAGCTAAGGCCTACCGAACTGCCCCAATTAGGGCCTATCAAGATGCTCCAGCTAGGACCTATCAAGCTTCCTCTCGAGCTCTCTCCCGAAGAAGCACACCGAGAGTTTTAGCCACTCTCTGTGCAACGACACCAATTACAGCTGCTTGCCCACAGAACCTGTCTCAGGCAGCGACAAAAATTTCAATTAAAGGGCATACCTTAGATGCCTTAATTGACTCAGGAAGTACTGATAGTTTCATTAAGGAACAGATTGTTGCGAAATTGAAACTACATGTCTTCCCATCGGACCAGGCAATTGCGATGGCCCAGTCATCACTTAATACCAGAATCTCCGGCTTTTGTGTTGTTGATATGACACTTCATGGTCGTATGTATCCCTCCACCCGACTTTCGGTGCTCAAAGACTTATGTAGTGATCTCCTCTTAGGGCTGGACTTCCAAAAACAGCATAAGAAACTCACCATTGAGTTTGGTGGATCCAAACCCGGACTTACTATTTCTAATATACCATCTAAATTACCATTTTGTGCATTATCAGCAGTTTCACTTGATGAACCCTCATTATTTGCCAGTATTCCGGCTCAATGCCAACCGATAATAACGAAATCGCGGCGCTTTAATCAGGAAGACCAATCTTTTATTGCGGCTGAAATCTCTCGACTTCTAGCAGAGGATATCATTGAACCATGTTTGTCGCCCTGGCGGGCTCAAGTCGTCATTGTCAAGAACCCTCTAAAACCTCACAAACAGCGACTATGCATCGATTATTCGCAAACCATCAATCAATATACCGACTTGGACGCCTACCCATTGCCACGCATTGATGATATGGTTAATAAACTGGCCGAATACAAAGTGTTCTCAACTTACGATTTAAAAAGTGCCTATCATCAGTTACCCTTGAAGGTCTCAGATAAGCAGTACACAGCCTTTGAGGCTAATGGACGGCTGTACCAATTTCGTCGCCTCCCATTCGGGGTTACTAATGGAGTGGCTGTCTTTCAACGGGCAATGGATGGCCTGGTTAAGCAGGAAAACCTAAGGGACACTTTTCCCTATCTTGATAACATTACCATTGCAGGTCACGATCAACAGGAACACGACTCCAACCTCCAAAAATTTCGGGATGCCCTCCATCGCCGTAATTTGACCCTGAATGAATCCAAATCTGTTGAGTCGCAACCGACCATCAACATCCTTGGCTACTGCATAGGCAATGGTATCATTAAGCCAGACCCAGAAAGACTTCGCCCGCTCCAAGAGCTCCCGTCACCTAAGAATCCGGCTTCTTTACGTCGGGCTCTCGGTCTGTTTGCATACTACGCTAAATGGATTCCTCATTTTTCGGACGAAATCCAACCCTTGCTGCATGCTAGATCATTTCCACTGGGAACAGCGGCTGTTGCAGCCTTTAACCTTCTCAAAAAACAGTTGGAGAAAGCGGCTCTTCACTCCATTGATGAGAATCTCCCTTTCGTGGTTGAATGTGATGCCTCGGAGGTGGCGATCTCGGCTACTCTGAATCAGGAAGGTCGTCCTGTAGCATTTATGTCCAGGACCTTACAAGGTGCCGAGCTACATTATCCTCCGGTTGAGAAAGAAGCCACAGCCATCATAGAGGCAGTACGGAAGTGGAACCATTTTCTAGCTCACCAGCACTTTACATTGATCACGGACCAACGATCAGTCGCCTTCATGCTCGATAATCGAAAACGAACCAAAATTAAGAATAATAAAATACAACTTTGGAGGATGGAACTGGCCTCTTTTGGTTATACCATTCTCTATCAGCCTGGCAAGGAGAATGTGGCCCCGGACACCCTCACACGGGCATTCTGCTCCACTATGTCATCCTCCACTCTCATGGATGTCCACAATGGTTTGTGTCATCCTGGCGTTACGCGCATGCTACATTTCGTACGATCACGGAATCTCCCTTTTTCCACTGGAGATGTAAAGAAAATATGCTCAGAATGCCGGCTTTGTGCGGAATTAAAACCTCAGTTCTTCCGCCCCTCAGATGGTATACTCATACATGCAACCCAACCGATGCAACGACTTAGCATCGATTTTAAGGGCCCAGTGCCCTCTTCAACTCGGAACACATATTTGCTCACCATGATCGACGAATATTCACGTTTTCCGTTTGCCTTCCCCTGCTCCAATATGCTGGCGTCCACAGTAATCTGCTGCCTTGAGCAGGTATTTTCTCTCTGTGGCATGCCGGCTTATATTCACTCAGATCGGGGTCCATCCTTTATGTCAAGGGAACTCAAGGACTACCTCTCAGAACGGGGAATTGCTACAAGCAAAACAACACCATACCATCCCATCGGAAATGGGCAGGTAGAGAGGTATAACGGTATCATCTGGAATTCCGTACGTCTCGCTTTAAGATCTCGGGGCCTACCAGACCAGCAATGGGAAACAGTGCTTCCGGATGCATTGCACTCTATACGGTCCCTGCTTTCTACAGCCACAAATACTACACCTCATGAGCGGTTCTTTGGATTCCAGCGTCGCTCATCTCATGGGACATCACTCCCGTCATGGCTAACTACTCCTGGACCTGTATTACTCCGAAGATACGTTCGGACGTCTAAAAATGACCCTCTTGTAGACGAGGTCGAACTAACCGATGCCAACCCCACCTATGCAAACATACGATATTCCGACGGCCGAGAATCTACCGTATCATTACGGGATCTGGCTCCCTGCCCACCAGGACCTAGTGGGACATCGGGTGATGGCATTTCACCAGGAAACTCTTGGGACCTATCGGGTACCCCTCTCCAGGATCCTGATCAGACACCAACTAGCTTGGTGCCGGTAGAACCCCGTGCTCAAGGTTGCGACCCTCCCAGTACCGCGCATGAAAGTACTGATCCGCCACAGACCAGCTCTGCACCTCCCTCTGAACAGAGGCAGTCCGACTTTGAACCTATTGGGGCTCGTACTCGAAGCCATGATCTCCCCGACCCTTCACAGGGCAATCCAGGCCACACAGACTCTGACCAATGGCCAACCGCATGTAAGCGGACCAGCGACCCTCTACGACGGGAATCCAAACGGGTGCGACTCTTCCTTGTTCGGCAGCTGTGGACCAAAAGGTAGACCACAGCCTCCTAATCCTGCAGGAGGGAAGAATGTGATAAAAATGATAACATCCGGGAAGTTATGTCATCACTTCCTGTGAACTATGAACTATGAACTGTGTACATACCTCACTTCCTGTCATATGTCACTTCCTGTTGGACTGGTATAAATACTGGTCTGTTCAGTATTGTAAGAGGCTTCTACCAGAGGCATGGTAAAGACCTCTCTTGTGTATATAGTGTGTTTATAAGTTACTTAAAGCTTACTTTAAAGTTACTTGATGGTAAGTCTCCTTTTTCTTACATCAGAGTGTATTAGGGACGGGTTCCTTGAGCAGTTTGTAACTGAACCAACCAGGGGGCAGGGAATCTTAGATCTGGTCCTGTGTAATGAGACAGGATTAATAAAAAATGTCCCAGTAAAGGATCCCCTTGGAATGAGTGACCATAATATGGTTGAATTCCAAATTCAGTTTGAGGGTGAGAGAGTTGGATCTCAAACCAGCGTACTAAGCTTAAATAAAGGAGACTATGAAGGTATGAGAGTAGAATTGACTAAAGTGGACTGGGAAAACAGATTAAAGTGTAAGATGGTACAAGAGCAGTGGTCTACATTCAAGGAGATATTTCGCATCTTTCAAGATAAATATATTCCTCTGAGGAAAAAGGGGAGTAAAAGAAAAGACAGCCATCTGTGGCTTAGTAAAGTAATAAAGGATAGTATTCGACTAAAAACAAGGGCATATAAATTAGCCAAATCTAGTGGGAGGATAGAAGATTGGGAAGCATTTAAAAGCCAGCAAACAATAACTAAAAGATTAATTAAGAAAGGGAAGATAGATTATGAAAGTAAACTAGCAAAAAATATAAAAACAGATAGCAAGAGTTTCTACAGCTATATAAAAAGAAAAAGGGTGGCTAAAGTGAACGTTGGTCCCTTAGAAGATGGGACTAGGAAACTAGTGGTGGGGAACATGGAGATGGCAAAGACGCTGAACAAATATTTTGTATCAGTCTTTACAGTAGAGGACACTAAAAATATCCCAACACTGGATAAACAGGGGGCAATGGGGGGGGGGGGGAGGTGGAGCTAAACACGATTAAAATCACTAAGGAGATGGTACTCAGTAAAATAATGGGACTTAAGGCGGATAAAACCCCCGGACCTGATGGCCTACATCCTAGGGTCTTGAGAGAAGTGGCGGTAGGGATTGTGGATGCATTGGTGATCATTTTCCAGAACTCCCTGGACTCAGGAAAGGTCCCAGCAGATTGGAAAACTGCTAATGTAACACCCTTATTTAAGAAGGGAAGTAGACAAAAAGCTGGAAACTATAGACCAGTTAGCCTAACATCTGTGGTTGGCAAAATGTTGGAGTCCATTATTAAGGAAACAGTAACAGAGCATTTGGATAAACATAATTTAATAGGACAGAGTCAGCATGGTTTTACGAAGGGGAAGTCATGTTTGACAAATTTGCTTGAATTCTTTGAGGGTGTAACATACAGGTGGATAAAGGGGAACCAGTGGAAGTAGTGTATTTGGACTTCCAAAAGGCATTTGACAAGGTTCCACACAAAAAATTACTGATCAAGATAAAAAATCACGGGATTGGGGGTAATATATTGGCATGGGTGGAAGATTGGCTATCTAACAGAAAACAAAGAGTTGGGATAAATGGTTCGTTCTCGAGCTGGCAATCAGTAACTAGTGGTGTTCTGCAGGGGTCAGTGCTGGGACCCCAACTCTTTACAATCTATATTGATGATTTGGAGGAAGGGACCGAGTGCAACATATCCAAGTTTGCCGATGATACAAAGATGGGAGGGAAAGCAGTGAGTGAGGAGGACATAAAAAACCTGCAAAAGGACATAGACAGGCTAAGTGAGTGGGCAGAGATTTGGCAGATGCAATATAATGTTGGAAAGTGTGAGGTTATGCACTTTGGCAGAAAAAATCAAAGAGCAAGTTATTATCTAAATGGAGAGAAACTGCAAAGTGCTACAATACAAAGGGATCTGGGGGTCCTGGTGCATGAAACACAAAAAGTTAGTATGCAGTTGCAGCAGGTGATCAGGAAGGCCAATGGAATCTTGGCTTTTATTACAAGGGGGATGGAGTATAAAAGCAGGGAAGTCTTGCTGCAGTTATACAGGGTATTGGTGAGGCCACACCTGGAATACTGCGTGCAGTTTTGGTTTCCATATTTAAGAAAAGATATAATTGCTCTCGAAGCGGTTCAGAGAAGGTTCACTCGGTTGATTCCAGAGATGAGGGGGTTGACGTATGAGGAAAGGTTGAGTAGGTTGGGACTCTACTCATTGGAGTTCAGAAGAATGAGAGGCGATCTTATCGAAACATATAAGATTGTGAGGGGCTTGATCGGGTGGATGCGGTGAGGATGTTTCCACTGATGGGTGAGATTAGAACTAGGGGGCATAATCTTAGAATAAGGGGCTGCCGCTTCAAAACTGAGATGAGGAGAAACTTCTTCACTCAGAGGGTAGTAAATCTATGGAATTTGCTACCCCAGAGAGCTGTGGAAGCTGCAACATTAAATAAATTTAAAATGGAGATAGACATTTTCCTAGCAGATAAGGGAATTAGGGGTTACGGGGAGAGGGCAGGGAAGTGGGCGTGAGCCTAGATTCAGATCAGCCATGATCCTATTGAATGGCGGAGCAGGCCCGAGGGGCCGTATGGCCTACTCCTGCTCCTATTTCTTATGTTCTTATGTTCTTATGTTCTTGTTCCTTTAAACAGGCAACTGCACCTGCGTGAATCTCCTCCCCGGAGTCCCCCGGCAGAGGCTGTGAAGCCTCTGTATCCAAACAGGCAGCTGCGCCTGCGTGAGAAAACTGAGAAAGAGCCGCAGTGGTCCCGCAGGCAACTGCGCCTGCGTGAACAATCTCTTAACAGGGCTGGGGAACCGCTACACTAGCACAGGCAACCATGCCTGTGTGTTCGGTTTCCTTGAAAAAGATAGAAAGAACCGCTGGGTCTTCCAAGCAGGCTACTGCGCCTGCGCGTATAGATTGGAAAGCGGGGACCTTTAAACGGCCAACTGAGCCTGCGCGCGCAGCCTCACAGTGAACAGGAGCTGCTGGGGGTTCCAAGTCCGTGACTGCGCCTGCGCGAACCCGGTGTTGGGAAACCTCTCCCCTCAGGCGCGCGACTGCGCCTGCGCGGGAAAACTGAAGAAGAGCCGCTTGGGTCACGGGCTGGGGAACTGCGCCTGCGTGAACCTCTTATTGGGAAACCTATCCCCTCAGGCGCGCAACTGCGCCTGCATGAACCTGATGTTCAGAAGACTGGGGGATTCCTGTCGCCAGACCAGCGACTGCGCATGTGCGGGCAGTCTCCAAGCAATTTTCTGTGAATGAACTGGCAGCAGCCTGCCGATTTCTGCTCTCAGGTTGCTGTTTCTCTGTTTCTGAGCCAGATAGCTGGTTCAAATTTAAACTTTGACCAAAACTTAGGTCCCACTGGGGCGGGGAAGTGTCCCAATTGATGGGCCGGACAACTTTTCCCTTGGAACAAGCCACAGTGCCTGTCTTTACAGCATGTGAACTTGAACTTGTAGGGTCAGATTTATACAATTTACCTGATTTTTCCTGTGTCCCATCCCTGCCTGTAATTGCTGCCACTGGCCCGGACTCATATGGGTCCCGGAAAGTGCTTGCTCGTGCACCCTCCTTGGCCAGCCTATCGGCCAGTCATTGTGGGGTGGCAGAGGTGGGCGAGGGGTCTGCAGCACCACTGATGGCTGCTACCTTTCCCTGATTGGCCCTGAGGAAAGATTTTATCGACTCCAGGATGGACTCGACTGTATCGGGAGGAGTTTCTGTCTCTGCCTTCTGAGTTGGGGCTACGGGGGTCCTGGCTTTATCGTCTCTCCCAGGCTTTATACTATCCCTGCGCCAGTGGCCATCCTCCCAGCACCTGTAACAAGTGACCTTGTTCTGGGAGGGATGGCTCCCCTCCTGGCACCACTCTTTCTTATATGGAGCCCCAGGTTTAACCTCATGGACCTTACCCTTTTGCTGGGGGGTCTCACTATTCCTACCGTTCCTATATGCTACCGTGAGCTGCCGGATTACAGTCTCTTCGGTTGCTAGCGGGTCTCGGTGGTCAAATCAATTATCAGCTTTTACTTTTATCTGGGGTAGGCAATTGGACACCAGGCAATGAAGCCATTGGGTCTGCTGCCTCTCATTCAGATGTGCCCTATTTTGTCCCCCTGTATACACGCTATTGTAGACTGGCCACAGCCTGTCTGCAAATGGCTGTGGGGTCTCCCCTTCCTTCTGCAGTGTTTTCCCTATGCGATTGAACGGATTGCCGTTGTTCGCACCCATGGCTTCCAGTATTTCCTCCTTCAGGTCCTCAAAACCCTTCTGCCCTCTCTTAGCCTCATCTGAAAGGGTCTGATAGAGCTTGCTATCCACAGAGAAAAGCAACATTTTGGCTTTCTCTTCATCATCACAGCTGTTAACACCGGCTGCCTGTTCTACTTTTTGGAAGTGCATTGAGGGGTCTCCCTTTTCAGAGAGCATGGGAATATGTTTCACCAGGCCTCTGAGCTGTTGGGTATCATAGGGTACCAGATAGGTATGCTGAACAGCCCCTGGGTTATTATTGCTCACGGGGGGACCGTACCTCCGTTGTCGGAGGGGGTACACTGGTCCTGGTCCCCGCCTGCCTAGCGGGACCTGCTGGCATTCTCCTACCACCCCATTGTCCACCCCTTCTTGCTGTCAGAGCTCCTCAAAACCCGGAGCTGTGGGCTGCTGTCTTGGGATCTCTAATTCCCTAGCCAGCCTTTCCCTGGGTGTTGCCTGTGGGGCGGTTTGATTTGGGCTGCTGGTAAAATCCAGCTGACCTGCCTTCAGGCCAATCAGGCAAATCATCCCCCTTGGTCCTTTTAAAGCCATGTTAAGGCTTTCTGTCTCTGCCCTACAGGGGCCATGATCTGCTTCACTAAACCTTTGGTCGCAGGCCAGCTTATAAGCTGCTATAACTTCTGAGATGAGGCGGACATTCTCTTCCCGCAGTCTCATCTCGCTATCTCTGGCCTCAGTGGCTTCTGCACAAGGCGCTTTATCTCTGCCTGGCATTTTTCCAACTCGGACTCCCGATTCTTGGCCTCTGTCACCTGCTCCTGCTTCCTCATCTCACCCTTCTTAACCCAGCCACCTATGCTATAATAGGTCAGCTTACACGCTGCTGCTAACATCTGCAGGGCTACCCACAGACTGAAAACAAGAGAAACAAGAGCCGATGCTTTCTCCAGATCCAGGCCACTCATCATATCAAGAACTGCCTCCAGTCCTGCCACGGTCATCAATTTGTAGGGGGGCATCTTTTTCGGGGTTTACGGTAATTTACCTTCCTTTACCTGGTTTACGGTAATTCACCTGGCCAGGCAGCCTTTTGCTACTACACTCTGACCAATCCCAAACAGCAGTTTCGAATCGCTAAACCCACCCTTCCAGTTCTTACTGGAGGACTTATAATTAATGATATGTTAAAATGGACAATTGGTCGTGAGAAAATCTACTTTTATTAAACTAAAGAAAACTACACCACACGATTTTAGTAATCACTGTGCAATTGCTTAAGTGGGGGAAGACAGATGGCAAAATGAGGGAGAAATGGCTACAATGTTAATTAAACAATCTTAGCAATTTCCCTTAAATTACCACCCCCCTTTAACTCCTTACTAGATTGCCTTGCTGAGGAATCAGAAACCTGCTCACCTGTGGTCCAAGGAAAATAAGAGAGAGAGATAGCTTCTCAGGAGCTATCTTTATATCCTGCGAGCTCCTGCTGTTTGGCGCTGAAAGGGTCTGTGTGCAAATTCGCGCCGAAAAGTTCGAATACACAAGAGAAAGGCCATGATTGGCTGACTCAAACGGGCTTGGAGTGGTTTGAATGTGTCATCGTTCTGGGGCCAAAATGTTCCCGCCCACATCCGAAGTTTCTGGGCTAACAAAAGGGAGTAATGGGTGATTCAAAAACCCATTCATTCTAAACTGTTCCCTATCAAAGTCCTTTCCGTAGTTTCGGTGTGTCTCATTGTGTGTAAGGGGCTTTGAATGGGTTGGATTACTAGGTAAACAGAAGCCCTTTGTCCTGCGGTCAGTCTCAAGTGGTTTAATCCCTTATGTCAACATCCTGCAGTTTCTTGGAAACAAACATTGCCTCTGTAGGGAAGGGAAACTCCCTGGTTTTGATTGACAGAATCTGACTGCCACTGCTTGATCCTCCCACTTTCACAGACATCTACGAGCTGCTTTCCAAGCCCCATTGTCTCTGCCATGCTTTTCTGACGGCCATTTTTTTAAACCCCTTTGCAATTACCAAACTCCAGGGAACAATTTTATAAATAAAATGTACTGTCTTAAAGTGTGCAAAATTTTCCACGAAGTTCCTCGATTCCGGTGTTGTCCATGTGCCGCAACGCAGCCTTTTGTGGCTCTGGGCACGTTTTAAAACATTGTCCATCCCAGAGGCAATTTAAAGTCACGCACAGTCTCCGTCCACGATGTAGATTAATACCTCCAGTATCTTCGGGGCTGAGGGGATTTTTTGCGAACCCCTTCAACTCCACACTCCGTGAGTCGCTCGCCAGCAGATACCATGCTGGAACCGTCTACATAGATTTCGTGGCCTGTGGGATGTATCCCGGCCTGTAAACCTATGTTCACCTCCCATACCCCTTCTATGGAACACCGATGGGTTGTTCCAGGGTATACCATATTGGCCACGAGCTTTGGCTCGCAAAGACCCTTCACCTTCAGATTCATCTGCGAGAGCAGGAGGGTCCAGCGTGCAATGCGGGCACTGCTGACCGTCCCATCTTTAATCCTCCTGTCCAGGAGCATCTGGGTGGGTGTGTGGTGGGTGAGGAGGGTGATGGGAGAGGTGCCTGTGAAGATCGAGGATCTTTTCACAGCCCAATGCGTGTCAAGAAGGTGCCATTCGCAATTGGAATAGCCTCTCTCTACATCGGTGAGCACTCGGAGGAGTAGACCATCGGTCTTAGCCTGCCGTGCCGCTCTTGGAGCAGCGCAGCACTCAGGCTATCCCCGCTAGCCGCTACCTCCAGAAAGAACTCTTTCCCCCCATCTATGGCTCCTAGGGCTGGTGCGGTGTGCAAGTCTCCCTTGAGCTTGACAAATGCTGCCTGGCAACCCTCATCCCAAAACCACTCCATCCCCTTGTGTAGGAGTCGGAGCTGAGGGGCTGCTGTGGCTGCATAGTCTTCAATGAAGTCTCTGCAGTACCCCGTTACCCCTAGGAACGACCTCATACCTCTCACTGTGTTGGGGACCGGTAACTCTTGGATCGCTTCCCTCCTAGCCTTATCTATGGCTCTCTCTCCTGCGCGGATGGTCAGGCCCAGGAATTTAACTTCCCGCTGGTCGATCTGCACCTTCTTCGGGTTTACCTTAAAACCCTTATTCTGAAGCAGCTCCAGCAGTTCGGCCAGTAGTGGGCCATGCTCCCCGACTGAGTCGGTAAACACGAGCAGGTCATCCACATACTGCACCAACTGGGTTGGCTGACTAAATTCCTTTAAACTATTTGCCATACACTGGTGGAAGATGCTGGGGCAGTTGTGAAAGCCCTGCAGCAAGCAGTTCCAGGTGTACTGTTGCCCTTTAAAAGTAAAGGCAAACTTGTACTGGTCCTCCCTCCTTAAGGGGATGGTGTGGCAGAACCACTGAATGACTCTGGCTGACTGTATATAATTCCCTTTAACAATGTTCTAACACCAGCCTAAACCTGTACCATTGTGTTAGGCATTACTGTGTTTTGTATATAGAGTTTGCATGTACGGGGCGTGGCCCCTTTAAGAGCGCGGGAAAACGCGGGCAAACGTGATGACGTCATGTCGCAAGCCACAGGGCTGCCCAGGCTGTCCTCGTGGAGTCTCTGATCAGTAAAGACCTGTTTACTTGTTCCCTGGTGTCGATCTCAGTTATTTATAGGAATTCGTCAATTCCTACATTGGTGACCCCGTTTTTTGTGAACATTTTCACAAAAGAAGAGCGCAGCATGGAAACAAACGCTGTTTCACTAAAACTGCCACAGTTCTGGGAGCAGCAAGCGACCTCGTGGTTTATTCAGGTCGAGGCCCAGTTCGCCCTGCGGAACATCGATGCGGATCAGACCAAATACCTGTATGTGGTCTCCGCACTCGACAGCTCTACCGCCTCTCAGATCGTCAGCCTCCTCGAAAGCCCCCCAACGGAGCGCAAGTATGAAACCCTCAAAGCGCGGTTACTGCAGGTTTTCGGGCTCACAAAATCGGAGCGCGCCCGTCGATTACTCGCGATGCCTGGCCTCGGGGACTCCAAGCCTTCAGAGTTGATGAGCCAAATGCTCACACTCCTGGGCTCAGAACCGGAATGCTTCCTGTTCCGAGAAATTTTCCTCAGCCAACTGCCTGAACAGGTGCAAGCTGCCCTGGCCAGGTCTGAAATCGTGGACTGTGCAACACTCGCTGCGGAGGCTGACAATATTTTCGCTGTAACTCGCCAGTACTGCGCCGCCACGAGGCACCCATCCCCCGCAGGCGCCGCCCCAGCTCGTCAGCCTGCTGGGCTGTATGTCTACCACGTGCAGTTCAGCGTGAAGGAGAAGCGTTGCCGCCCTCTCTGCAGTTTTCCCCCCAAAAAAAACAACCAACAACTGCGACCACCGAGGAACGGGTCTAACGGGCACCCCGCGGCTGCGATGGAGATCAGCAACACGGGAAAGTTGCTCTTCATCACCGACACTCTCTCCGGTCGCCATTTTCTGTGCGACACTGGAGCGCAGTGCAGCATTTTACCCACATCGGCCCTCGATGTGCAGACGGGGAATCACGGCCCCACCCTTGAAGTGGCCAATGGCGGAGCAATTCGAACCTTCGGCAGACGGTGAGTTGAGGTGTGCTTCGGAGGGCAATGCTTTCACTGGGAGTTTGTTACGGCCAAAGTTTCCCAGCCCCTCCTCAGCGCGGATTTCCTGTGCGCCAACAGCCTCCTGGTCGACGTCAGGAACCGGTGGCTGATCAACGCAGCAACTTTGAATTCTCTCCCATGTTACCACAGTAACACTACATCACGCACCGTCTTTCTGTGCGTTTCCGACTCCTGATGAGTTCGCCCGCCTGCTCGGCAAATTCCCCGACCTGACAAGACCCACTTTCTCCTCCTCGGCCACGAAACATGGTGTGGAACACCACATCACCACCAATGGCCCCCCCGGTCTATGCGCAGGCCCGGCGCCTGGAACCTGGCAAGCTGGCAGTCGCAAAGACGGAGTTCGCAACCATGGAACGGTTAGGGATTATTCGCTGGTCGAATAGTCCCTGGTCTTCACCCCTCCATATCGTCCCGAAGCCTGGCGGTGGATGGCGGCCATGCGGTGACTATCGACGCCTTAACGACGCCACCACTCCTGATCGGTACCCGATCTCCCACATTCAGGATTTCTCTGCCCATTTGACAGGGAACACCGTGTTTTCAAAAGTCGACCTCGTCCGGGGCTACCACCAGGTCCCTGTGCATCCACAAGACGTCCAGAAGACCGCAGTCATCACTCCATTCGGCCTCTTCGAGTTTCTACGAATGCCGTTTGGGTTAAAGAACGCCGCCCAAGCTTTCCAACGCCTGATGGACTCCGTGCTGCAGGACCTCAAATTCCTCTTCATCTACCTGGACGATATTCTAATTGCCAGTCCTACTAAGGAAGAACATACCTGTCACCTACGCACCCTTTTTCGACAGCTCAGCCAGCACGGCCTGATTATCAACCCGGCCAAGTGTCAGTTTGGCCTGCACCAAATTGATTTCCTGGGGCATCGCATCACCTCAGAGGGAGCAGTTCCTTTACCTTCGAAAGTGGAGGCAGTGACATCTTTTCCACGCCCGCAGAACATAAAGGCCCTGCAAGAATTCCTAGGCATGGTAAACTTTTACCACCGCTTCGTGCCCAAGGCGGCACTGCTCATGCAGCCCCTGCATGAGGCCCTCAATGGCAAGACTGGCAAGAACCCGGTAGACTGGACGGATGACATGGCCCGAGCGTTTGCCGACACCAAACGTGCCTTAGCCAACGCGGCTATGCTGGCGCACCCGCTGCCCGGAGCCACCATCTCCCTCACCACCGATGCGTCGGATTACGCAGTCGGTGCCGTGCAACAGCAATGGGTGAACGGGACGTGGCAGCCATTGGCATTCTTCAGCCGTCAACTATGGCAGAACGAGAGAGCATACAGCACGTTCGACCGGGAGTTGCTCGCCCTTTTTCTGGCCATTCGTCTTTTTTGGTTCCTGCTAGAAGGACGTCCTTTCACCGCCTTTGTGGACCATAAGCCGTTAACCTTTGCAATGGTCAAGGCCGCCGAACCGTGGTCAGCCCAACAGCAGCATCAACTGACCTACATATCCGAATTCACCACGGGCATACAGCACGTGTCCGGTAAGGACAACCTGGTGGCAGACTGCCTCTCCCGCGCGATCGTCAATACGGTTCATTTGGGCATCGACTACGCCCTCATGGCAGCAGACCAAGCCTCAGACCCGGAAGTCCAAGCTTACAGAACGGCCATCACTGGCCTCCAGTTGGCCGACGTCATGTTCCATGCGGCAAGTACCACGCTGTTGTGTGACGTCTCTGTACAGGATCCTCGCCCTGTCGTGCCAGTTGTCTGGCGCTGCAAATTGTTCAACGCCATACATGGGTTGTCACACCCAGGAATGAAGGCCTCTCAGAAACTGATGTCAGCGAAGTTTGTATGGCATGGCATGCATAAAGATGTCCGCGACTGGGCCAACACCTGCGTGGTCTGCCAAAAGGCCAAGGTACAGCGCCACATCAAAGCTCCGTTGGCCACCTTCACAGTTCCGGAGCGACGTTTTGACCATGTCAACGTCAACCTGGTAGGACCACTTCCACCCTCCCATGGTTTTTCACACATCCTGACCATGGTGGACCGCACCACCAGATGGCCAGAGGCAGTCCCCCTGTCATCCACCACTTCGGCGGACGTGGCCAGGGCGTTCATTTCCTCCTGGATCACCCGTTTCGGAGTACCTGCAGATATTTCATCAGACAGGGGACCGCAGTTTTCCTCCGAACTCTGGAATGCAGTGGCCCAAGGACTCGGTGTCAAATTACACCGCACCACAGCCTACCACCCACAGGAGAATGGCCTCTGCGAACGCTTCCACCAGTCAATGAAAGCCGCCCTGAGGGCCAGTCTCCGGGACGCTGGATGGGCAGACAAGCTACCGTGGGTCCTGTTGGGCCTTCGCACGGCCCCCAAAGAAGACCTTCACTCTTCATCAGCGGAGCTGGTGTATGGTCAACCGCTGCGAGTCCCAGGGGACTTCCTACCAACATTGACAGAGCCATGGTCCGCATCTGCTCAGCTTGCTAGTCACCAAGAGGCGGCCAGATGTTTCGCACCGGTACCCACTTCGCACCACGGGCTGCAGAGGTCACACGTTCCCACGAGGCTTCACAAGGCTGAATATGTTTTTATTCGCCATGACGCACATAGGGATCCGCTCAAGGCCCCATATACCGGTCCCTTCCGCGTGTTGGAGGCAGGGGACAAAACCTTCACGGTAGATGTCGGTGGTAAACCGGACCACATTTTGGTCGACCGATTAAAGCCAGCACATTTGGACCTCGACCGCCCCGTCGAGACCGCACAGCCACCTAGATGGGGTCGGCCACCCATCATCGTCACCGCAGACCAAGTGCACCCGCCCGCCAGACCGCCAGCCGCTCAGCAGCCTCCGCCTCGAGAGTACAGGAGTCGTTCTGACAGGCTCGTCAGACCCCGTCACCGTTTGACTTTGTCCGTTAAAGCGAATTCTGGGGGGGTGCATGTGGCAGAACCACTGAATGACTCTGGCTGACTGTATATAATTCCCTTTAACAATGTTCTAACACCAGCTTAAACCTGTACCATTGTGTTAGGCATTACTGTGTTTTGTATATAGAGTTTGCAATTACGGGGCATGGCCCCTTTAAGAGCGTAGGGAAAACGCGGGCAAACCTGATGACATCACGTCGCAAGCCACGGGGCTGCCCAGGCAGTCCTCGTGGAGTCTCTGATCATTAAAGACCTATTGACTTGTTCCCTGGTGTCGATCTCAGTTATTTATAGGAATTCGTCAATTCCTACAATGGACCAAAACCCATTCGAAATATCCAGCACCGTGAACGTGGTCGCGGATGCTGGAATGCTCCCGATAAGGTCGGCCACTGCTGCTACTGTGGGGGCACATGCGGGGATATTGCCGTTGAGCACCCGATAGTCCACCGTGGCTCTCCATGAATTGTCCGGTTTTCTGACCAGCCATAGCGGAGAGTTAACACGGGTAGCTATGGGCCTCAACACTCCCTGCTGTACTAAAGAGGACATGGCTGCTTCCATGTCAGGCTCTGCTTCTCTGGGGAAGTTATACTGCTTCTGGGGCCGGGCCATGGGGTCCCCGTCTACTCTGACCTCAAACCCGGTGACCCTCCAGCAGTCGTGTTTGTGCATGCCAAACGCAGCTAGGTGAGCCTGCACGAATGCCTGGAACTCCCTTGGGGCACCATTGACCATGAGCCCAAGGTTGTAACCCTCTTTCGGCTTCACAGTACACAGGGTCCCCTTTCCCTTCCTTTCCTGGGATGACTACCACTTCGCCCTCCTTTCCTGTGCTGGCTCCCCAGAGGCAATGATTGTGGAGGTCCACGAGGATCCCGTGGCCCACGATAAAGTCGGCCCCTAGGATCCCCTTCCCTCCCTCCACTTCCCACTTCGCCAGGATACATGTCCACGTGGTGCGGAGCGTGCCCAGATGAATTGAGAGCGGCTTGGAGAACGACCCAGTCTGTTCCCTGCCCGTGAACCCTGATAAAATGTATGGAACCCCGCTAGACAGAGGTGAGGTGGTGGGTCTAGCCGCATGGATCACGGTGCATGATGCTCCCGTATCCAGCAGGTAGGTCCCTTTAACCTTCTCTACCTCCATCTGCACGAGCGGTCTCTTCCATCCATCATACCGGAGGGCACACAGGTAGACTGGCTGCGCGGGCTCCAGTCATTGCGTGGAGTCAGATGGGGCTGATGGGACTACAACACCGGTGGTGGCTGCTACTTTTCCCTGGCTGATCAGGAAAACCCGCATCGACTCTAACAGTGATTCGACCATGGGAACTCCTGCCTCTGCCTTTTGGGCTGGAGTGGTGAATTCTTCCCTTTATTATCCTTCCAAGGATTTTTACAATCCTTGCGGCAATGGCCGTCCTTCCCGCACCCATAGCAATTTAGCTTGATTTGAGAGGGACGGTTCCCTTCCTGGTGCCACTCTTTCTTATCCCAGGTTTAACCTCATAAACTTTGTCCTTTTGCTGGGGCGCCCCGTTACTTCTGCCGTTTTTATAGGCTACCGTGAGCTGATGGATTACGATCTCTTCGGTAGTTTGGGGGCTTCGGGGATCTGGGGTAGGCAGTTCGACACCAGGCAACGAAGCCAGTGGGTCAGCTGCGGCCGGGTCAGGAATGCCCGATCCGCCACTCCCAGATACGCGCTATTGTAGACTGGCCACAGCCTGTCTGCGAACGCCTATGGGGCCTCCCCTGCGAGCTGCACCGCCCTCTCCACTCGGGAGAACGGACTGCCGTCATTCATACCCATGGCCTCCAGTATCTCATCTCTCAAATCGCCATACCCCTTCTGCCCTTTTTTGCACTCATCCAAAAGGGTCTGGAGGAGCTTACCCTCCAGAGAGAATAGCAACATCTTGGCCTGCTCTGCGTCATCGCAATCGTTGACGCAGGCTGCTTGCTCTACCTCTCGGAAGTGCAGTGAGGGGTCTCCTATTTCGGAGAGCTTAGGGATATGACTCACCATGGCCCTGAGCTGTTGGGTGCCATGAGGTAAGATGAATTGGTTTTGGATGGCCCCGGGTTCATCGTCCTCCCCGGGTGGACCGTACCTCCGCTGTCGGATGGGGCACATCGGTCCCGGTCCCGACCTATCTAATGGGGGCTGCTGTACCTCCCCTACCGCTTCATCTTCCACCCCCCTTTGCTGCCAGACCTGCTGAAAGTTTGGCGCTATGGGTGGTGGCCGTGAAGCCTCTTGTTCCCTGACTAGCTCGTCCCCAGGCGCTGCCTGCAGGACTGTTCTGCTTGGGTTGCCGGTAAAGTCCGACTGGCCTGCCTTCGGGCTGATATGGCATACCATCCCCTTTGCCGTTGCTAAGGCCATACTCAAGCTTTCTATCTCTCCCCTACAGGGGCCATGATCTGCTTCCTCGAACCCTCGGTCGCAGGCTAGCTTATACGCTGCCTTTACCTCCCTAACCTTCTCCTCTGCTCTCGTATTTCTTGGGTAAGGCGGGCGTTCTTCTCCCGCAACCTTATCTCACTATTCTTGGCCTCAGTAAATTGGCACTCCAGATACTCCAGCTTGTGCCTCGTGTTACTTTTGCCCTCACTAATCTGGCGCTCCAGACGCTCTATTTTGGCCTGGTGTTCCCTTGCCATCTGCGCTCGTTCCTGATTTAGCGTCTTAAGGGCAATCAACAATTTCACCTCCGCTAGGGCCTTATCCTGAATCTCTATTTCCTTATCCTGGACTTCCAGGGCTGCTTCCTTAAGCTTGGCAACCTGTGCCGCTACAACTGCGTCCAACAGTAGGACCTGCTTCTTGTAGTACATTAGCCACACTGCTTTCTCTATTGACCTTTTATGTTTCTTACTCTCTGTCCACTGGGCGGCAGCATCTATTGGACGCTCAGCCTTTAACAGAGTGCTTATCCACTTCTTGGTGATATTCACCTTTCTAAAAACATAATTGGACAACCTCTCTTCCATAGCTGTTCCTTCCTCCGCACCACTGTCTGCTATATCGCTTACTGCTGCCGATGGTCCTGCCGCCGTCGCCATTCTGTAAGGGGTTTTACTCTGTGGGTGTCTTGGGTTTGTCAGTTATGCCTCTGACTACCTCCTTTGAGCGGCTCGAATCGCTCGCCCCTTTTGAGTTCTGACCACCGGACTTATTTGCAGGTAGCGAAATAGAAAACGAGCAGACCAGTGGTTTGGTGCAAAGAACAAACAAGGTTTTATTACCAGAGAACGATTCGATACAAAGGATAATATGGATGCAGTACACTTACACGTATCAGGGATGGGAAATAAAAGGCACATCGAGGGAAAATGACAAAAATGACAATTTTAGCAATCCCCTTAACTCCCACCTTCTAAACCTCGCTAGGCTATCTTATGAGGGGTCAGAATTCTGTGCTCACCAGTCCGAGTCGTTTAAACAGACGAGAATCTTGCTTCTTTGCCCTGCTGCCTTTCGATGCCACGTGGTTTCAATGCTGCACAGGGTACCGTCCAGGTGAAAATACCCCAGTAATAAAATAGTCTTTGGCAGGGTATTTCACCTCTCGGGACGGGCTCTTCTTCGTAGGTCCTCTTCCTGGGGTGGTGGCAGGCGAGGAGAGAGAGAGAGCATGGCTTCCTGAGGGGCTATAGTTATACTCCTCTCGGTAGCCCTTATCTCATGTGCTAAATCAGCTCATCCTTTGTCTGATTTGAGCGGGTTGGAATTGAACAAAAGGTGTCGATCTTGGCCCATCGACTTAGATGGCCGGTAATAGCTTCTAACGGTCCCATAACTGCTCTGCTTTGTTCAACAGATTCCTTGATGGGGCCAGCCTAACCTGGATGGCTCCGCTGATCATTTGGATCGTTTGAGTAAACAAGCTTGATGGCCTGTAAACGGGGGCCTGGATGTAACTGAGTTTGCTCCCAATACATAAATGTAAAACTTCTGTCTGGTTTTGTGATCTCGCAGACATCAAAAATACCCAAGCTGTTAGCTTGTCACAGAGTCCACAATTGGAACTTACAGGTTTTTGGTCACGAGGTTGACCGCAGCCATTTTGTGTGTCCCTGGATTTTTAAAATCAGTCCAACCAGGGTCTCTTTTAATTAAATAATCTTCGGGGGGCGAACTGCCTGAATTTTGCGAAACTTACACCTTGTTGCGGTGTAATGTTACTACAGTTTCAATGTTTTTTTTTATCACATCTGAATTATCTTTCCTGCTCGACTGTTTTTAAATGATATACTATTCAATTAAAACTTTCTACGCCGATACAAATGATCTTATATTTCTCAGTATTAATTCTCATTTACTATTCCTCTCGCTCTGGATTCTATGAATGGTTTCCTCTCCTTCAAACATATTGATTTCACAGTTTGGTATCATTGACTTAATTTCCAGTACCTTTAACCAAGGTCACTATTAAATATTATGAACAGTAGGGCTGCCAGAATCAATCCCCCCAGATTCTCCAGCATGACACTGGTATTTTTCTGATTCTAGGGGGCAATTTTGTTAATGGGGGGTGTTGGAGGTGGGACTGCTGCTTGTCGGGTTTTAGTCCCGCCTCAATCGATTTGTGGCCAACCCATGCTATTTTCCCTTGATTGTGTAGTGTCCGTGTGTTGATAAAGACACTGAAGACAGGAGTTGGTTCATAGGTGTTTACTAAGCAAAGTCTGGGGGGGGTTCTAATGGATATACACAATATACAGGCTTATATAGCCTGAGTGGCCATTACCAGCATTACAGCACACCTGGGGCTCTTAAAGGCACATATACTACAATTCCTCCCCTTTTAGCTAACCAGTACACCATATTTTAAGTAATTATTAATTACATGTTATAAGAAAAATATTATACACATTGCTGTAGTTAATTAATTATAAGTCAGTCTCTCAGGAGGCTTCCTGACTCGGTCCGGATAACGCCTCGGGGGTGTAGTAGTTTCTGGTGGTGTAGTAGGTTCTTTTGGCAAGGCTGATTCGGCTTGAATGCCAGTGTCGGGTTCATCGGGTTCCAGTATCACCGGATCAGAGGTAGATATGGGTATCTCTACTTCATCGTTAGACGTATAGAGTTGTGGTGTAGGTTGTCCCTTTTCGGATGACTTTATGATTTGGTCAGCATGGCACCATATTATGCTTTCTCCGATGTCCACGGTATACATCAGTGGTCCTAGCCGTGTGCAGATAGTTCCAGGCTGCCATTTCTCGGTACGGTAATCCCGGGCCAAAACTTGTTGACCTATCTGGAAGGTTCTAGTTGGCCTTTCATTCATGCCTTGAAACTGCCGGTTCTCCACGTCCCTTCTGATGTTGGGCTTGACCAAATCCAGCCGGCATCTTAGGTTTCTATTGAAGAACATCATGGCGGGAGTTTGGTTGGTAACCATATGTGTTGCATTCCTGTATGCGAACAAGAAGTTATCCACCTTGTGCTGAAGTTTTATGTCTTCATTACCCATGGCCTTTATAGCCTTCTTGAAGGTCTGGACAAACCTTTCAGCCAATCCATTGGTGGCGGGATGGTATGGGGCGGACGTGTAGTGCTTAACCCCATTGTTTTTTAAGAACTTTCTGAATTCTTCGGACACAAATTGCGGTCCATTATCAGAACATATCTGTTCCGGCAGCCCATTCCTGGCAAATATGGTCCTTAATACTGTGATGGTTTTTTCCGTGGTGGTGGAGGACATCTTTATTACCTCCGGCCACTTGGAGTGTGCATCAACCGTGATTAAGAACATTGAGTCCATAAATGGACCAGCAAAGTCAATATGTACCCTTTGCCAGGGAGATGAGGGCCACTCCCATGGATGTAAAGGGGCTTGTGGTGGAGCATTTTGAACCTTCTGGCATCCTAGGCAGCTCTTAGTCATTTCTTCGATGTCTCCATCGATACCTGGCCACCATAGAAACGCCTTAGCTAGGTTCTTCATTTTCACTCCACCCAGATGCCCCTCATGAAGCTCCTTTAGAACTTTATCCTGGACTTTGGGTGGAATCACCACTCTGGATCCACACATCAAGGTTCCTCGGCACACTGACAGCTGTTCTCTTCTTTGCGAGAATGCTGGCAACAGTGGTTCGCCATGTGCTGGCCATCCCTTCACTGTTAAATCGTAGACCCGTGAGAGAGTCGGGTCATTTCTCGTCTCCTTTTCAATGGCAGAATTTGTTACTGGTAGACATTCCACTATGGTAGAGTGGAACATCTCTACTGGGTCTACTGTAGGTGCCTCTTCTACCGTTGGCAACGGTAGGCGCGATAAACCGTCAGCATTCCCATGCTGTTTTGATCCTTTGTATTCTATGTTGTATTGGTGTGCCCCTAGAAAAAGGGACCACCTCTGTAGCCTTTGCGCTGTCATAATGGGAACACCCTTTTTAGGGTTGAATATGGAGATGAGGGGTTGATGGTCAGTCAACAAGGTAAATTTTTGTCCGTGTAGGTAATGGTTGAATTTCTTCACTCCCCATACCAGGCTGAGTGCTTCCCTGTCGATTTGGGCATAGTTACGCTCAGCTGAGTTTAATGAGCGTGATGCAAAAGCTATCGGCCGTTCTGAGCCATCAGGGAATTTATGGGATAATACTGCTCCTATGCCGTAAGGGGATGCATCGCACGCCAGTCTGATTGGCAGTGATGGGTTGTAATGAGCCAAAACTTCTTCGGATGTGATTAAGTCTTTGCATTTATGGAAGGCACGTTTACAGTCTTCGTTCCATTTCCAAATCACTCCTGTTTGTAGAAGTTCATTAAGAGGGTGTAGAAGAGTTGATAAGTTTGGTAAAAATTTATGATAGTAATTTATTAATCCCAGGAACGACCTTAATTGTGAAACATTTTCAGGTGCTGGGGCTTTTATGACCGCTTCAATTTTTTCAGGTGACTTATGCAACCCTTCCTTATTAATTATGTGGCCACAATATGATATCTGATTTTGGAAAAATTCGCACTTGGGGCGATTTGCTCGTAGGCCCCGTTCTTTCAGCCTAGTGAGCACCTGCTCCAAATTGGCAAGGTGCTCGTTGTCGTTTTCTCCTGTTACAAGGATGTTGTCTAGGTAGCATTGAGTCCCCGGAATCCCTTGCAGGACTTGCTCCATAGCTCTTTGCCAGATAGCTGGAGCTGATGCTACTCCAAAAACCAGTCGATTGTACTGGTACAGGCCTTTGTTTGTGTTTATCGTGAGATACTTTTTAGAGGCCTCCTCAACCTCCATCTGTAGATGTGCCTGTGCCAAGTCGATTTTGGTGAAACGTTTCCCTCCGGATAGTGAGGCGAAAATATCTTCTATCCTCAGATGAGGATACTGTACTGTGTGAAGGACCGGGTTTACAGTCACCTTGAAGTCTCCACAGATGCGAATTTTTCTCTGTTCTTCAGATTTATCATTATTCAATGCTTTTTTCATGACTGGAATGATGGGTGTTGCCCACTCGCTCCAATCTATTTTGGATAATACGCCTGCCTTTTCCAAATTCTCCAGCTCTGCCTCGACTGCTGGACGAATTGCGTATGGCACCGGTCTTGCCTTAAAAAATTTGGGAATTGCTGCATCTTCCACTTTTATTGAGGCGGTGATGCCTTTCAAGGTTCCTAGTTTCTCTTGTAACACTTCTTTGGCGTTGGCCAAGATGTCTTTTAATCATTCAGGTATGATGTCATCATTGTTTATTTTCTTACTGGTCACCGTCAGTGCCTGAATTGAGTGCCAGTCTAAACATATCTTTCTGATCCATTCACGTCCCAACAACGGTGGCCCACCATCTTGTAGAATGTATAAATACAACTTTTGTATTTCTTTGCCGTTGTATACAACAGGCACCCTTATTTTTCCTTTGGGGTATACATTCTGCCCCGTATATGTTTTTAAGATAATGGATGTGTCTTTTAGAGATATATGCGAAAATAGCCTCTCGTAATCCCGTCGATTTATTACGGTTAGAGCTGATCCTGTATCTAGCTCCATTTTAACAGGGGATCCTGCTATCGTGAGGGTAACCCAAATGGTTTGGTAATCATCTTTGGCAAGTACATTATGTAATTTGAGGCAGCTTAGTCTCTTGTTTTCGGAGTCGCTATCGCTCTTCTGGTCTTCGGAGCTACTGTCCGTCATCATTTGTACCTTCCTGTACTTTCCTTTATTGATTTTTTTTTTCTGTCTGTGGATTTATTTTGTCCAGATCGGCATACCCGTGCAATGTGTCCAATCTTTCCGCATTGCCTGCATGCTTTGTCCTTGAGCCAGCAGTCCTTCTGGTTATGGGTGGATCTGCCGCAGCGATAACATCTTTCGAAACCCTGTGACATTTCATGGGTGCCGAAGTCCTGTGTCTGTTGTTGTATTTCTGCAGCTCCTCTTGCTGCTGCTTCGTATGATACAGCCATACTGAAAGCTTTGTCCAATGTTAAATCTTTTTCAGAAAGCAGCCTTTTTTGTGTTCCTTCACTTAAGAGACCGCAAACGAATTTGTCTCGAAGATAATCTGCTAGTCCTGCCCTGAATTGGCAGTACTTTGATAGCTTTCTTAATTCGGTTAGGTAATCAGCGTTACTTTCAGTCTTGTGTTGATTTCTCTTGAAGAATTTGAATCGTTCCGCTATCAGCAGCGGTGTTGGGTTTAAGTGCTCCTGCAGGGTATCAACAATTTCTTTAAAATTCTTGTCCTTTGGTTTGGTTGGAGTGATTAAATTTTGTAACAGCCCGTATGCCTTTGCGCCCATTAGGTTCAGCAGTACTGAAGCTTTTTTTTCATCTTCTATTCCATTTGCAGTGCAATATACCTCCACTCTTTCCACGTATGTGGTCCAATCCTCTATTTTGCTATCAAAAGCATCAATATTGCCAGATTTAGGCATTTCAGAAAAGATATGGCGCTTCCCGCGCTTTTCTTTCTTTTCAGCAGCAAAGATATGGCACTTCCCATGCTTTCCCGCCGCTGCTGCCGATGACAACGCTGTTTCCCGCGGTTTCCATTCTTTGTTTTTAATTTTTTTTTATTTGTTTGCAGTTGGAGACTCGTTCCCACCGGACTTTCTCTGCAGGTCTGAACGCTGACCTGCTTGCCGCGCCGGCCGTCTCCTGAGTGCTCCCTCCCAGTCCGTTATTGCTTGCCTCCGATTTCTCTGACTGTCTCAGCTGTAGAGCCAGCCGCTGGAGCCCCAGCCTGATGCCCAGGAAGGATTAGCGCAGTACCTGCCACCAGCTTGGCCAGCTGGTGAAACCACAGCTTCTCTCACTTTCTTGAGTCTTCTGGACACCCGAGGAATCGATGTCCTTGAGGTGCTGCCGAATTGCAGGTAAGTCCGTTTCCACTTCATCGCCACTGTAGTGTCCGTGTGTTGATAAAGACACTGAAGACAGGAGTTGGTTCATAGGTGTTTACTAAGCAAAGTCTGGGGGGTTCTAACGGATATACACAATATACAGGCTTATATAGCCCGAGTGGCCATTACCGGCATTACAGCACACCTGGGGCTCTTAAAGGCACATACACTACAGATTGACCTTGTTAAGCCTGCCCAGCAGGCTTAGCAGGCCAATTAAGGGAAAGCCAGTTGCAGGGAACGTCGACGTATGACGTTTTATCTGTCAAAAGTTTTTGACAGATGAATTGTCATCGTTTGACAGCTCTGTGAAGCTGTCAAACAGTGACAGTCTCTGTAGTTTGATTAGGCCTTGCATTCAAGACCTCATCAACCTTCTTTCTTTTACAGAAATTAGATGGTTGTTGCATCTGAGAATGCAACGGCCATCTGTCATCTGCAACATGGAGGTCCGACACTCTCCGTATACAAACCGACTGAAGCCTGCAAGAAGAAACAAAGGTAAGTACATTTTTAAAAACACTTTGCACTTACCTCAGATACTCACCTCTTCACTCTTGCACCCATCACTTATCTTCACACCACACTTTTGCACCCCCCCCATCCCCGACCCTGCAGACCCAGTACTCACTGAGCTGAGCTGGCAGGCTTTGCAGCCTTCGGAAAGCCCGCACTTGTGAGGGCAAAAAGGGGATAATCCTATTTTCTGCCAGTTAACTACCTGTTAACAGACATTTAATAGGCTTTAATCCCTTCCCGCCTCCAAGGAGACGGGACCCAGCACGGGACGGCTACCCGCCTCCTGGGAAGATGGCATGGAGGCGGGTTGCGGGTTGGGGGCCATTTTCCCGGCAGTCCCGCCTCCGTACCTGCCTTCCCAGGGCTGGCAAGATCGCCTCCTAGGCTCCTGAAATTCCACCAGCTCCTAGGCTCCTGACGTAACTGCAGTGGGAGTCCAGTGGAACCACCAGAGAAACGTAACAGCGTAACTGGCCGTTTCCACCTTTCCTCCGGGGATACGATGGTCTCCTGCTGAAGTTGCGGTAGAAACCAGGAGAACCCCTCAGGGCCTAGATCTTAGGATAACAGCCATATAATTCCTATGATAATGGTTCCATCCTATTGCAGCATCTAAAGTATCTGCCACAGCGCTCCGACTGCCTTTATATATATTCTGAAGTATTCCATCAGTGGTTAGGAATCTCCAAGTATCTTAGTTTCTAAATGACCACTTGATTTCAAGCCACCATTTTCTCAGATAAGTCGCTCACCACTTTAATCACAACCAAAAGTACAGTTGGCTTTTCATTGCGGGTATAATGCTGGCATATTCAGGTGTTTTACAGTAACCGGCCTCCACCTGCAACCGACTGTACAATAGTGAAGTGTTTTAAGTTGGTCTGAAACAAAGACTGAGGATGGTTTGAGTATATTGTCATGTTTTTATGATGATATAATCAAAGAACACAAAAAGAATATTACCTCCCTGACAAAGGAACTAGTATTTAGAGCCAAGATAATTGAACCAAAATTTTATTGGGAATATCTATTTAAACTGAATATAATGTAAATTACATAATCTCTTACACATTGTATAAACACCGACAAGTAAATAAATATTTACTTATTCCACTGCTGGAGAAACCTTCATAACTCACTCGGGAACTGTTATATCTGCCTCACTTCTGAAATTGGCCAGATAGTCTTCTCTTCCACATTTCACACCCCCCACCTGCCTTTTCTGTTCCTAACGTGTAGCTTTTGAACCCCAGGTGGGAGTACACTGACTGACCAAGGCACAGCTCCTTTCATAATGGCTCCTGCATCAATGCTCAAGTAGAAAACCAACTGGTTTAGGGGTTACGTTTCACAATGGACTTCCTGCTGGGCCTGTTAGTAATCATCTTCTTCCCTGTTTATGACAAGTTCTTTAATTCTGAATTCATAGAAATATGCCACGATCCAGTTCTACTGTAGATCTGAACAGTTGACTCGGAAGAAAGATTAAGCTAAATAAAGACACGTTGCATGTGAGATACTTCTCTTTAATTCTGGATACTTCTATATCATGATCAACACTGATCATCCCCCAAAGGAGAAAAACAGGCTCTCTCAGGCACAATATATCACATTATTGATTTGATGGAAGGCCACAGGATTAAAATAACCATTTCTGTCGCCTCAGCAACCTATTTGAATAATTGCTCTTTGCATTAGGCAGTTTACTCATTGAATGCCAACCAGATCCTTTTCACAGGATGGGACATTATTTGCACTTCACTATAGAAATACAGGGCTCAAAGTGGGGTGTTTAAATTAAAAATGAACGTCAGAATAGCAGTCGCTACCTAATATATTATTGATTTCATTGGGAGAAAAGCTATTGTCAGCAACTGATTTCAATAATTTCTCCTAAAGCAATTTAATCACAGTGAAATGCGTCTTTCTATTATGAATAAGGTGCATTCATTTTGCAGTAAGTACTTCTGCATCTTCCAGGTCTTATTTTAGGCCTGTGCTAACTGACTCTATTTTTATTTTGGCAGGAACATTGGAACATAGGAATAGATGTCGGTCATTCAGTCCCTCGTGCTAATTAGAAATAAAGAAGAAAGAAAGACTTGCATTTATATAGTGCCTTTCAAGACCACCGGACATCTCAAAGCGCTTTACAGCCAATGAAGTATTTTTAGCATGTAGTCACTGTTGTAATGTGGGAAATGCAGCAGCCAGTTTGCACACAGCAAACCCCCACAAACAGCAATGTGATAATGACCAGATAATCTGTTAATGGCCCAGAAATTCGGGACTCCACGGGTGAGTACGCACAGGGTACTCACCCGTAGGCCCAATGGAAGTGCCGGTTTCCTGCATGCACTGCGCATGCGCGGGAAACCAGCACTTCCATTCCCCTGAAAGAAGGGGTTCAGAGGTCGAACGCGTGCGCAGGAGAGGCTGCGCGTGCGCATCGAATTAATTTTATTTTGCAGGTTTTCCCGGGAGGGTAAGTCTCTAGAAGTTAGACATGCAAAAAGCAGCCGCAAGGCCTGCTTTTTACAAGGTAAATGGTGAATTAATTAAAATTAAAACATTTTTTCCACAGGTTTATTATTTTTAAATACTTTAAAGAAAGGTAAGTTTATTTTTAGCCCCGTTAGAAAATAAAATTATTTTTTCAAAAATTTAAATTATTGTTTAAAATAGTTATTTCATGTAATTTATAGTTTATTTGAAAAATGTGATATATTTTTTAATTTATTTGAAGATTTAGTGATGTTTTGGGGCTTATAGTATTTATAAGTTTGACAGCCCTTCCTGTCAAACTTATGAATGAAGCATTCCCTGCTACCATTGGCTCTCCATGCCCCCCACGTGATCCCAGGGGACACATCAAACTAACTGCGCCCCTGGGATATGCAAGCACTGCGCGCCGGCAGTTGGAGGAGGCCCAGGATCAGAATTCCATGGGGGCCCACAGCTCAACGGCCGGCGCGCAAGGTAAGTGCAGGTCGGGGGCTTGCAGCCGCGGGAAGCCCCCGACCCGAATTTCTGGGCCATTGTTATGTTGGTTGAGGAATTAATATTGGCCAGGACACCAGGGATAACTCTCCTGCTCTTCTTCGAAATAGTGCCACGGGATCTTTTAGATTCACCTGAGAGAGCCGATGGGGCCTCAGTTTAACGAGTCATCTGAAAGACGGCACCTTTGACAGTGCAGCACTCCCTCGGTACTGCACTGGAGTGTCAGCCTAGATTAATGTGCTCAAGTCCTTGGAATAGAACTTGAACCCACAACCTACTGACTCAGAGGCGAGAGTGCTACCCACTGAGCCACAGCTGACACTATTGAATTACATTATGGCTGATCTGTACCTCAACTCCATTTACCCATCTTTTCTCCATATCCCTTAATACCCTTACCTAACAAAAATCTGTTGATCTCAGTCTTGAAAACTTCAATTGACCCAGCATCCACGGTCTTTTGGGAGAGAGAGTCCCAGATTTCCACTACCCTTTATGTGAAAACGTGCTTCATGATTTCACTGCTAAATAACCTAGCTCTAATTATAAGATTGTGCTCATTTGTTTTGGATTCCCACCATCAGAGGAAATAGTTTCCCTGTGTCTAGTCTATCGAATCCCTTTATCATATCAAACACCTTGATTAGATCACCCCTCAATCCTCTAAATTCAAGGGAATACAAGTCAAGTTCATGCAACCTGTCCTCATAATTGAACCTTTAAGCCCTGGTATCAATCTGGTGCATCTGCGTTGTACCGCCTCCAAGGGCAATATACCCTTCCTGAGATTCGGTGCTCAAAACTCCAGATGGGGTCTGACCAAGGCTCTGTGCTTTGCATCGCTTCCTCACTTTTGAATTCCAACCCCCTTGAGATAAAGGTTAACATTCTGTTAGCCTTTCTCATGACTTTTTGTACCTGTGCACTAGCCTTTAGTGATTTGTGTACATGGAGAGGCAAATTCCTTTGCTCCTCTACAGATCCTAGTCTCTCACCATTAAGAAAATATTTCAATTTATCTTTCTCAGATACAAAGGGGATAACCTCCCACTTCCCCACACTGAACTCCACCTGGAATAGTTTTGCTCACTCACTTAATCTGCTTTTGCCCCTTTGCAACTACCTACTGCCATCTACACAACTTACTGTGCCTCCCAATTTAGTGTCATCTGGAAACTTGGATATACAACTCTCTATTCCGTCATCCAAGTCATTGATATATATAATGAAAAGCTGAGGCCCCAGTAAAAATCCCTGAGGAACATAACTTGTCACATCACACCAATCAGAGAACGAACACTTTATCCCTACTGTCTGTATCCTACCTCTCAACCAATTACCGACCCTTGTCACAAGGTTACCTCCAGTTCCGTGCACTCTCATTTTTGCTAATAATCTCTTGTGCGGAACCTTATCACATGCCTTCTGGACGTCCATATACACACCATCCATAGACATCCACCATGCTAGTGGCCTCCTCAAAAAAATCAACTAAATTAGTCAGACATGACCTACTCTTCACAAATCCATGCTGACTCTCTTTGATCAGCTCATACTTGCCCAAGAGCTCAGTCACTCTGGCCTCGATTTTAGCTCTTGGCGATAAAGAGAGCGGTGGGCCTGTTCTGTAGCAGTGGCAAGGAGACTCGGCCCAATTGTAACGGCCTTGCCTCATTAACAAATGCAAATGGCTGGGAGGTTGGCCGGAATCGGCTGCCCAGCAGTTAAAATTGGGTGGCCTCCCAGGAGAACAGTTCCCGGCACAAGGTAAGTGCTTCAGGAGGGGAATCTCAGTTGGGGTGGTGGGGGGAGGGAGAGAGGGGGGCACCTTGGGCATAGGAGACCCATGATTTTCTTGTGGGAACCAGAGGGGCACTCCTGCTCCTCCTGGCTCACAGGGGAAACTTAAAAATAATTAAACTTACCTTGCTTCCCTAGACAAGTTTGGCCTGGCAGGGAAGCCACCACTACCCCCCTGCTCAGGCCTCATGTTAAAATAGCAGATCAGGCCTCAGAGATATCATCGGCTCGGGGCTGTGTCTTTGCCGCCTGCAATTTAATATTGCAGTCAGTCAGATCGGGGTGGGTAAGTCCCCTGCTCAATTTTAACTGCCCCTCCACGATGACCCCATCTTCAATGATAGATTCCAGTAATTTCACCACAATTTATGTTAAATTGACAGGCCTGTAGTAACCTGGTTTCTCATAGTAAATATAAACATAGAAGATAGGAGCAGGAGTAGGCCATTTGGTCCCTTGAGCCTGCTCCGCCATTCAATGCGATCATGGCTGATCATCCAAATTCAGTACCCTGTTCCTGCCTTCTCTCCATATCCCTTGATCCCTTTAGCCTTAAGAAATATATCCAACTCCTTCTTGAATATATTTAATGAATTGGCCTCAACTGTCTTCTGTGGTAGAGAATTCCACAGGTTCACCACTCTCTGGGTGAAGAAATTCCTCCTAATTTCTGTCCTAAATGGCCTACCCCTTATCCTTAGACTGTGACCCCTGGTTCTAGACTCCCCGACCATTGGGAACATCCTTCCTGCATCTAGTCTGTCCAGTCCTGTCAGAATTTTATAAGTTTCAATGAGATCCCCTCTCATTCTTCTAAACTCCAGCGAGTACAAGCCCAATCGACCCAATCTCTCCTCATACTTCATTCCTGCCATCCCATGTATAAGTCTGGTGAATCTTCGCTGCACTCCCTCCATGGCAAGAACATCCTTCCTCAGCTAAGGCGACCAAAACTGCACACAATACTCAAGATATGGTCTCACCAAGGCCCTGTACAACTGCAGCAAGACATCCTTGTTCCTGTACTCAAACCCTCTCGCTACGAAGGCCAACATACCATTTGCCTTCTTAACCGCCTGCTGCACCTGCATGCTTACCTTCAGCGACTGGTGCACAAGGACACCCAGGTCTCGTTGCACTTCCCCTTCTCCCAATCTATTGCCATTCAGATAATAATCTGCCTTCCTGATTTTGCCACCAAAGTGGATAACCTCACATTTATCCACGTCATATTGCATCTGCCATGCTTCTGCCTAATCACCCAACCTGTCCAAATCATCCTGTAGTTTCTCGGCATGCTCCTCACAGCACACACGCCCACCCAGCTTTGTGTCGTCTGCAAATTTGGAGATATTACATCTGGTTCCCTTGTCTAGATCATTAATATATATTGTGAATAGCTGGGGTTCAAGGATTGATCCCTGCAGTACCCCACTAGTCACTGCCTGCCACTTGGAAAAAGACCCATTTATTCCAACTCTTTGCTTTCTGTCTGCCAACCAGTTCTCTATCCAAGTCAATACCTTGCCCCCAATCCCATGTGCCTTAACTTTACACGCTAATCTCTTGTGCGGGACCTTATCGAAAGCCTTCTGAAAGTCCAAATACACCACATCCACTGGTTCTCCCTTATCTATTTTACCAGTTGCATCCTCAAAAAGTTCCAGTATATTAGTCATGCACGATTTAGCTTTTGTAAATCCATGTTGACTTTGTCCGATCCTGTCACTGCTTTCCAGGTGCTCTGTTGTTACATCTTTTATAATGGACTCTAACATTTTCCCCACTAGTGATGTCAGGCTGTAATCCCCCGTTTTCTCTCTACCACGTTTTTTGAATAGTGGGGTAACATTAGTTACCCTCCAATCCATGGGTACTGTTCCAGATTCCATCGAGTGTTGGAAGATGATCAGCAATGCATCTACTATTTCTAGGGCCAATTCCTTAAGTACCCTAGGATGTAGATTATCATGCCTTAGGGATTTATCGGCCTTCAATCCCATCAATTTCCCTAACACCATTTCTCTACAAATACTGATTTCTTTCAGTTCCTCCCTTTCCTCAGACCCTATTTCCCCAACATCTCTGGGAGGTTATTTGTGTCCTCCTTTGTGAAGACAGAACCAAAATATGTATTTAATTGGTCTGCCATTTCTTTGTTCCCCATTATAAATTCCCCTGATTCTGACAGCAGGGGACCTAAGCTTGACTTCACCAATCTTTTTCTCTTCACATATCTATAAAAGCTTTTACAGTCAGTTTTTATGTTCCCTGAAAGCTTACTCTCATACTCTATTTTCCCCTTCTTAATTAATCTCTTTGTCCTCCTTTGTTGAATCCTAAACTGCCCCCAATCCTCAGGTTTACTGCTTTTTCTGGCCAATTTATATGTCCTCTCATTGGATCTTATGCTATCCCTAATTTCCCTTGTTAGCCACGGTTGAGTCACCTTTTTTGTTTTATTTTTATGCCAAACTGGGATGAACAAATTCTGTAGTTCATCCATGCGGTCTTTGAATGTTTGCCATTGCCTATCCACCGTCAACCCTTTGAGTGACATTCCCCAATCAATCCTACCCAACTCGCGCCTCATACTGTCGTAGTTTCCTTTATTTAAATTCAGGACCCTAGTCTCTGAGTCAACTAGTTCATTCTCCATCTTAATGAAGAATTCGATCATATTATGATCACTCTGACCCAAGGGGCCTTGTGCAACAAGATTGCTAATTAATCGTTTCTCATTACATAATACCCAGTCTAAGATGCTCTGATCTCTGGTTGGTTCCTCGACATATTGGTCTAGGAAACCATCCCGTAAACACTCCAGGAATTCCTCCTCCACAGCATTGATACTAATTTGGTTAGCCCAATCTATATGTAGATTAATGTCACCCATGATGACTGTTGTGCCCTTATTGCACACTTCTCTAATTTCCCTTTTAATGCCATCCCCAACCTCCTCATTACTGTTTGTAGGTCTATATACCACTCCCACTAACGTTTACTGCCCCTTGGTATTTCTCAGTTCTACCCATACAGATTCCACATCATCAGAGCTAATATCCTTCCTTACAATTGTGTTAATCCCTTCTTTAACCAGTAATGCTACCCCACCTCCCTTTCCTTTTTGCCTATCTTTCCTGAATATTGGATACCCCTGGATGTTGAGTTCCCAGCCTTAGCCACCCTGGAGCCATGTTTCCGTAATCCCAATCAAATCATATTCGTTTACCTCTATTTGCGCAGCTAATTCATCCACCTTATTACGAATGCTACTCCCATTAAGACACAAAGCCTTCAGGCTTGTTTTTTTAATGCTCTTAGACCTATTAGACTAATTATTTACTGTGGCCATGTTTGATTTAAACTGTTGATTTCTCTGACTGCCACTTTTGTTTTTCTCCTTCCTATCTCCCTCCCCCAGAGCACTAGCAAACACTCCCCCTAAGACTTCGGTCCTGGCCCTGCCCAGGTGCAAACCATCTGGTTTGAACTGGTCACACGTCTCCCAGAACCGGTTCCAATGTCCCAGGAATTTGAATCCCTCCCCCTCGCACCATTCCTCTAGCCATGTATTCATCTGAAGTATCCTTCTATTTCTACTCTGACTAGCACGTGGCACTGGTAGCAATCCTGAGATTACTACCTTTGAGGTCCTATTTTTTAATTTACCTCCTAACTCCCTATATTCAGCTTTTAGGACCTCATCCCATTTTTTACCTATATCGTTGGTACCTATATGCACCACGACAACTGGCTGTTCTCCCTCCCCTTCCAAGATGTTCTGCAGCCGCTCTGAGACATCCTTGACCCTTGCACCAGGGAGGCAACAAACCATCCTGGAGTGTCATTTGCAGCCGCAGAAACGCCTATCTATTCCCCTTACAATAGAATCCCCTATTACTATAGCTCTACCCCTCTTTTTCCTCCTGTCCTGTGCAGCAGAGCCACCCCTGGTGCCAGGAAGTTGGCTGCTGCTGCCTTCCTCTGATAAGCCATCCCCCCCAACAGTACTCAAAGTGGTGTATCTGTTTGAGAGGGGTATGTCCACAGGGGACACCTGCACTACCTGCCTGTGCCTAGTACTCTGTCTGTTGGTCACCCATTCCCTTTCTGCCTGTCCAACCTTTGCCTGCGGTGTGACCAACTGATCAAACGTGATATCCACGACGTCCTCAGCCTCGCGAATGGTCCAGTATGTATCCAATCGCAGCTCCAGCACCGCAATGTGGTCTGCCAGTAGCTGCAGCTGGATACACTTCCTGCACACATAGCTGTCAGGGATACAGGAAGTGTCCCTAAGTTCCCACATAGTGCAGGAGGAGCATACCACGGCACCGGGCTGTCCTGCCATGACTTACCCTTTAATTAATTGCAATTAAATTAAATCAAATCAATCCCACCAATTACACTACAGTTAAATGGTATATTTAAGGGCCCTGGTTTACAAACAGTCCCCGCTACACAACAGAGACTTTAGAAACTATAAACCACAGTTAAAGTTTAAAAAGAGAGAAATACTCACCAACCAATCACTTACCTGCTTTCTGGTGACGTCTCACTTCAATTACTTTTTACTTCTCTCCCTCTCTCTGAGACTGGAAATTAGTACGCCTACCTGAGCCTCCGCCGCTCTTTTATACCTCGCCGCCGCTGAGATTCCCGCCGCCGCTCCGAGACTCCTGCTGCACTTCTCCCTCCCTCCTTTCTTAAATAATGGAGAGGCAGGACTATTGCATTGCTTGGGTCTTCCATTTTGTAGTCAATAAACATGCAAATGTGTTTTTATTCCCCACCATTTTGCTTTTTGCTTTATTATTCTCACCAGATCTCAGCCTCTTTTCATGTACTGTTAAGTAAGGATGAACATTAAGGTTTTTCCTGGCTCATCAGCTGCTGGCAAATCAATATCTTCATTCACTGCAGGTCAGTGCGCAAACTCCCTGAGACTGTAAGAGAATATGGGCACACGCTGCACTCTCTCTACTGCTAGGAAGTGTGAACGTGGCTGGAGACTCTGCCAGGGATGGAGCAGAGACATGTCCTTTGTAGAATATGGGCTAGAGACACAGACCCACCATTGAAGTCCACAGTCTTGATATTACACTGTGCAATATTAGCATAAGAATGCTTAGCATGCTCATATGAAATTCAGCAGCCCACTATTTTAAAGGAGGCATCAACCCATTTATTTTAAATAGGTTTAACACCTCCATTAAAACAGGGTACAAAGGAATTCGCTGATGGTAATTTTAACTTTTGGCAATGGTGTATAACAGATGCCCGATCCAATATTGTCCATTTTGTGCCATCGTTGAGAGTTAAAATTACCTCCCATTATTATCACTCTCCCTCCTGGCTTTACATTCAGGTAAGTAAAAATCTTTTAACCTACTAATTGGGTGGCAGCCTCCAGGCGTCTCATTAAAGGCTGCTGAGAAAAGTGACTGCAGCTTGCACAGTGCATACAACAACAACTTGTATTTATAGAGCACCTTTAACGTAGTAAAACATCCCAAGGCGCTTCACAGGAGTGTTATAAGACAAAAAAATTGACCCCGAACCACATAAGGAGAAATTAGGGCAAGTAACCAAAACCTTGGTCAAAGAGGTAGGTTTTAAGGAGCGTCTTAAAGGAGGAAAGAGAGGTAGCGAGGCGGACAGGTTTAGGCAGGGAATTCCAGAGCTTAGCACCTAGGTAACAGAAGGCACGGCCACCAATGGTTGCGCAATTATAATCAGGGATGCTCAAGAGGGCAGAATTAGAGGAGCGCAGATATCTCAGGGGGTTGTGGGGCTGAAGAAGATTACAGAGATAGGGAGGGGCGAGGCCATGAAGGGATTTGAAAACAAGGATGAGATTTTTGAAATCGAGGCGTTGCTTAACCGGGAGCCAATGTAGGTCAGCGAGCACAGGGGTGATGGGTGAACGGGACTTGGTGCGAGTTAGGACACGGGCAGCTGGGTTTTGGATGACCTCAAGTTTACGTAGGGTAGAATGTGGGAGGCCAGCCAAAAGTGTGTTGGAATAGTCAAGTCTAGAGGCAACAAAGGCATGGATGAGGGTTTCAGCAGCAGATGAGTTGAGGCAGAGGCGGAGATGGGCGATGTTACGGAGGTGGAAATAGGCGATCTTAGTTATGCTGTGGATATGTGGTCAGAAGTTCATTTCAGTGTCAAATATGACACCAAGGTTGTGAACAGTGTGGTTCAGCCTCAGACAGATGTTAGGGAGAGGGATGGAGTCAGTGCCTAGGGAACGGAGTTTGTGGTGGGGACCGAAAACAATGGCTTCGATCTTCCCAATACATAATAGGAGAAAGTTTCTGCTCATCCAGAACTGTATGTCGGACAAGCAGCCTGAAAATTTGGAGACCGTGGAGGGATTGAGAGAAGTGGTAGTGAGGTAGAGCTGGGTGTCGTCAGCGTACATGTGGAAACTGACGCTGTGTTTTCGGATGATGTCGCCAAGTGTCAACATTTAGGTGAGAAATAGGAGGGGGCCAGGGATAGATCCTTGGTGGACACCAGAGGTAACGATGCGGGAGCGGGAAGAAAAGCCATTGCAGATGATACTCTGGCTCTGATTAGATCGATAAGAATGGAACAAGACAAGTGCAGTCCCACCCAGCTGGACGACGGTGGAGAGGCATTGGAGAAGAATGGCATGGTCAACCGTGTTTAAGGCTGCAGACATTTCAAGAAGGACGAGGAGAGATAGTTTACCTTTGTCACAGTCACAAAGGATGTCATTTGTGACTTTGATGAAAGCCGTTTCGGTACTGTGGCAAGGGCGGAAACCTGATTGGAGGGATTCAAACAATTAATTGCGGGAAAGATGGGCACGGATTTGGGAGGCGACAACACGTTTAAGGACTTTGGAGAGGAAAGGGAGGTTGGAGATGGGGTGGTAGTTTGCAATGACAGAGGGGTCAAAGGTTGTTTTTTTGAGAAGCGGGGTGATGACGGCAGATTTGAGGGAGAGGGGGACAGTACATGAGGAGAGAGAACCATTAACAATGTCAGCTAACATTGGAGCCAGAAAAGGAAGTTAGGTGGTCAGCAGTTTGGTGGGAATAGGGTCAAGGGAGCAGGAAGTGGGTCTCATGGACAAGATGAGCATGGAGAGGTCATGAGGGGAGATCGGAGATAAACTGGAGAAAGATGTGAGTATAAGGCTAGGGCAGAGGGGAACCTTAGAGGAAGTTTGGCCCGGTGGGGTAGGGGAAGGAAGGGAAGTGGCAGAGGCAACTGAATGGATGGTCTCAATCTTAGGGACAAAGAAGTTCATGAGCTGCTCACACTTGTTGGTGGTGAGGGTGGAGGAGACAGGGGAGAGGGGTTTAAGAAGACGGTTAGCAGTGGAGAATAGAATCTGGGGTTTATCTTTGCATTCCAGAATGATTCTGGAATAGTGAGCAATTTTGGCAGACGAGAGCAGGACCCGATAATTCTTTATGTGGTCCAGCCAGATCTGGTGGTGAATGGCTAAACCAGTTGTCTGACATATCCGTTCAAGTCTTAAGGGAGTGAAGATGAGGGCCGTACCAGGGGGAATGGCCAGGGTGAGAGAGAGTAATTGTTTTAATAGGGACTGGGGCATTAAAGGAGGTGGTGAGGGTGTGGTTGAGCAGATCGGTAACTGCAGAAATGTCATGGAGGGCCAAAGGCTGGACATACAGTGCTCATTAGGCCCCAATTTGCATAGAGATGCTGAAACAAAAAATGGTGGAAGACTACAGGACCAGCATGGCATGGGTCGCACCTCTGATTCAGACCAAGGGTGCACACTGCATGCCATATTGGTCCCTGCAGTGCCTGTTTTTGTTGCCCAAACATCGCAATCGATTTTCAAGGCCTTAATGTTATGGCAAAAGTGATGCTCCCACTCGCAATGTTAAAAATTAGCTGCACAGAGAGTGGAACATGCATGTGTGGTGTTCCCCTTGACACTGAGATCAGTTCGAACAATAAAGAGGAGCATTCATCTGTATAACTTGGTTTGCTGGGATCAGTGGGTGGTGCATAATGGTTGCCATAAACAGGAAAAGAAGGATAAGAAAAAGCAAAGAATATATTACTGCCTCTTGGTCATCCACTGACAACCAGGTGATGAAAACCCCTTGATGTTTTTATCTATATTAATGTTTTAACTGGAGTGACCTCTGATGCTGTAAAATTCTGATTCTAGGGACACCTCAAATATATGGCTTAGGACTGAAAATCTCACACCTGCCGTTTGTCCATGGTTTATGGCTCTGGTGCCCAGGATTGCTTTAAGTTATCATTAATGTTGCTCTGAAATTAACTGCATGAAATCGGTAGCTGACAACATCACTTCTAGCTTGTTCCCATTAACTTGAAATATCTCAAATACTGTTAAAGGCTTTGGGCGATGAGTAAAATTGCTCTGTGGCAGAATTGAGGAACTGCCGGGTAATCAACTGAAAAGATTGCCTGCAAGAGGAACAGATCCTCTTTTTTTATTTACACAGAAGCTGTGTAGAACCCAGGATACAACCATTTGTTTTACTGGTCATTAGAGGGATGGAGTGAAGTGACATAATGCTGAGTGGAGGGATCACAGTCGAGTGATGTAACGATGAGTAGAGAGGTCAGGTGGAATGATGCAATGATGAGTAGAGAGGTCAGGTGGAGTGAAGTAATGATGAGCAGAGAGGTCAGGTGGAGTGATGTAATATTGAGCAGAGAGGTCATGTGGAGTGATGTAATGATGAGTAGAGAGGTCATGTGGAGTGATGTAATGATGAGTGGAGAGGTCATGTGGAATGAAGTAATGATGGGTAGAGAGGTCAGGTGGAGTGATGTAATGATGAGTAGAGAGGTCAGGTGGAGTGAAGTAATGATGAGTAGAGAGGTCAGATGGAGTGATGTAATGATGAGTAGAGAGGTCAGGTGGAGATGTAATGATGAGTAGAGAGGTCAGGTGGAGTGATGTAATGATGAGTAGAGAGGTCAGGTGGAGTGAAGTAGTGATGAGTAGAGAGGTCAGGTGGAGTGAAGTAATGATGAGTAGAGAGGTCAGGTGGAGTGAAGTAATGATAAGTAGAGAGGTCAGGTGGAGTGATGTAATGATGAGTAGAGAGGTCATGTGGAGTGATGTAATGATGAGTAGAGAGGTCAGGTGGAGTGAAGTAATGATGAGTGGAGAGGTCATGTGGAGTGAAGTAATGATGAGTAGAGAGGTGAGGTGGAGTGAGGTAATGATGGGTAGAGAGGTCAGGTGGAGTGAAGTAATGATGAGTAGAGAGGTCAGGTGGAGTGAAGTAATGATGAGTAGAGAGGTCAGGTGGAGTGATGTAATGATGAGTAGAGAGGTCAGGTGGAGTGAAGTAATGATGAGTAGAGAGGTCAGGTGGAGTGAAGTAATGATGAGTAGAGCGGTCAGATGGAGTGATGTAATGGTGAGTAGAGAGGTCAGGTGGAGTGAAGTAATGATGAGTAGAGAGGTCATGTGGAGTGATGTAATGATGAGTAGAGAGGTGAGGTGGAGTGAAGTAATGATGAGTAGAGAGGTCAGGTGGAGTGATGTAATGATGAGTAGAGAGGTCAGGTGGAGTGAAGTAATGATGAGTAGGGAGGTCAGGTGGAGTGATGTAATGATGAGTAGAGAGGTCAGGTGGAGTGAAGTAATGATGAGTAGAGAGGTCAGGTGGAGTGATGTAATGATGAGTAGAGAGGTCAGGTGGAGTGAAGTAATGATGAGTAGAGAGGTCAGGTGGAGTGAAGTAATGATGAGTACAGAGGTCAGGTGGAGTGAAGTAATGATGAGTAGAGAGGTCAGGTGGAGTGAAGTAATGATGAGTACAGAGGTCAGGTGGAGTTAAGTAATGATGAGTAGAGAGGTCAGATGGAGTGATGTAATGATGAGTAGAGCGGTCAGGTGGAGTGAAGTAATGATGAGTAGAGAGGTCAGGTGGAGTGAAGTAATGATAAGTAGAGAGGTCAGATGGAGTGATGTAATGATGAGTAGAGAGGTCAGGTGGAGTGATGTAATGATGAGTAGAGAGGTCAGGTGGAGTGATGTAATGATGAGTAGAGAGGTCAGGTGGAGTGAAGTAAGGATGAGTAGAGAGGTCAGGTGGAGTGAAGTAATGATGAGTAGAGAGGTCAGGTGGAGTGAAGTAATGTAAAGTGAAAGAATTACACCAGACTGATGATAAAAAAAAGTCACAGTAGAGTAAAATAAAGTAGATAGGAGGGGTTGTCTTGTTTTACACACTTTGTATAAAACTAATAAATTGCAGGACAATGGAGTATTACAGTTTAACTTTTTTATTAAGCATTAGGTCTGATCTTACTCATAGCAGCACAGTGGGGAAAGCCTGGCATTAGGACCCCTAGCCTGGGTCTTCAAAACAATAGTAGTCCTTACAGATGCCTGCAGGCCAATGACAACTCAGCATGTGATCACATGTGAATATAATAGGTATTCCTTACAGATGCCTGCGGGCCAATGATAATTCAATATGCAAATGTTACATCCCCTTTCTTTTAAAAGAAAAATGTTATGCATTACTTTTAAACCTTTCTTCTACATAACATTCTCGGTAGCATAAACATAAGTAAACTGAGCATTTAACTAGCACTGAAAACATCTCAACGTTTCAATAACGATGTACAGTTTTATTTTTAGGGCAGCGATCCGCCTACACCCTTTGACAGTTCACAAGTCAAGGATAATTCTAGGCTTGACCTCTCGTCCCGACCTTGTGTGGTATGAAACTGAGCATGCTCCTGAATCGGTCAACAATTCAGGTTCAGGTTTAGGTTCAGGTAAGTATGATGTGTTTTGTGTATTGCTCTGTTCATCACACTCTGTTGAACTGATCCTCTCGTCGGAATGACAGTGTTGTCCCTTGGTGTTCAGGAGGTGCCAGCGATTGCGGCGGTACACCTGTCCTCCTGGGGTGTGGACGTGATGCGATCGCTCATTGTCAGCTGGCTGGATGACGACTGCTGGCTTCCAGTAGTCATGCTCCTGGATTCTGACGGATTCTCCAATGTGCAGCAGAGGCAGTAGTCTAGCTGACCTGTCATAGTATCTCTTTTGGTGTTGCTGTCTCTGTACACGTTTTGCATGCATTTGCTTGCAGCTGATGACCTCTGGCTGCAGCTGCTGGTTGGTGCTTGGAAGGAGTGAGCGAAGTCTGCGGCTCATCAACAGCTGTGCTGATGACTTGAAGTTGTCAACCGGAGTGTTGCGGTACTCAAGGAGACTGATGTAGGGGTCTCTTTTGCCCGCTTTGGCTTTGTCCATGAGTGTTTTTGCAATCTGGACAGTTTTTTCAGCAAGGCCATTACTTTGTGGGTAATGTGGGCTTGATGTGACATGTGTGAAATCCCATGCCTTGGCAAACGACTCGAACTCTTTTGATTTGTATTGGGGGCCATTGTCTGAGACTAAAGTCTCTACCATGCCATGCCTGGCAAAGGCTGCCTTTAGCTTGTGGATCACAGCTGCAGATGTGGTGCTGTGAAGCTTGTCCAGTTCAAAAAATCTGCTGTATTAATCAACAGTCACTATGTAGTCCTCGTTGTTCCATGTGAATAGATCCGTTGCCGCGACCTGCCAGGGCCTGTCTGGGATATGGTGAGGTATCATGGGCTCTTTGACATTTGATAGGCGGCGTTCTAGACAAATGGAACATTTTCCGACAATGTCCTCAATATGTTTGCATATTCCGGGCCAAAACATAATGTCACGTGCTCTTTGTTTGCATTTTTCCATGCCCATATGTCCAGCATGAATTTTTGTCAACACCTCTTCTCTGAGACTGGTAGGAATGATGATTTTCTCCCCTTTGAAGACGATTCTGTTGATTTGTGACAGTTCGTCTCTGTGGTTCCAGAATTCAGATATGCTCTGAGGGCATTTCCTCCTTTCCTCAGGCCATCCTTCATGTATGACTTTGCTCAGCAGTGTGAGTTGTGCATCTTTCTCTGTTCCTGCTCGGATCTCCGTCAGTTTTGAGTCACTCACAGGTAAACTGTTGTACACCATGTGCACCTGCACATCCATGCCTTCACTGAGGCTGCTGTCCTGGTAGCTAAGAGACTTTCTGGAGAGCGTGTCTGCGACAGGAATGTCTTTGCCTGGACGGTGAATGATTGTGAAGTCGTACTTCTGTAGCTGAAGGTTCATTCTCTGTAGCCTTGGTGGGGCTGCGGCTAATGGTTTCCTCATGATTGACTCAAGGGGCTTGTGGTCGGATTCCACAATGACTTGTCGGCCATAGACGTACTGGTGGAAACGCTTACATCCAAGCAGAATTGCATATAGCTCTTTCTCGATTTGAGCATAGTTGATTTCACTGTCTGTGAGAGATCTGGAAGCGTAGCCGATGGGCTTTCCTTCTTGAAGTAATACTGCGCCTAGTCTGTACTTTGACGCGTCCACTTGTAGTCTGAGCTCTTTCTTGGGGTCAAAGTAGGCAAGAACTCGTCCTGGTTCTCTGGTGATTAGGTCTTTCATTTTCTGAAATGCTGTGTCATGTTGTTTGTCCCACAGGAACTCATTGGATTGTTTGAGCAACTGACACATGGGTGCGTTGATTTTGGAGAGGCTTGGGACAAACTTGGCTAAGTAGTTAACCATGCCTAGTACTGCCTCTAGCTCTGCGCGGTTCTTTGGCGGCTCCATCTTCTTGATGGCGGAGATTTTCTCTGGATCCGGCTTAATGCCATCAGTTGAGAGATGATGCCCGAAATAACTGATCTCGGTAGATCCGATTATGCTTTTCTCGGGGTTGAGCCGGATATCTTTCTCTCGTGATCTTTGTAGCATCGCACGGAGGTTCCTGTCATGTTCCTCTCTATTCCTGCCAATGATGAGGATGTCGTCTACGATTGCGACTACTCCATCGAGGCTTTCATAGGTTTCATCGATCTTCTGCTGGAATTCATCCTGAGCTGAGATAAGACCAAATGGTAAACGCAGAAATCGGTAGCGTTCAAATGGTGTGTTGAACGTTGTTAGCTTAAATGACTCTTCTGTAATCTTGATAGTCCAGTATCCTGATTGTGCGTCCATTACACTGAAGTAATGTGCTCCCACTAGCTTGGGTGTGATGTCATCTAACGTTGATAGAGGGTAGTGAGGGCATTTGATAGCCTTGTTCAAATCTCTGGGGTCGAGACAGACTCTGAGCTTGCCTGTACGTGGTTTCTCAACCACTACTTATGCGTTGACCCACTCTGTCGGCTGTTTCCCGGATGATGATTTCTGTATTCTCCATGCTCTGCAACTCCTCCTTCAGGCGACTACGTAGAGCAAGGTGTATCCTTCTCGGTGGGCAAACCACAGGGGTTGCTGCTGGGTCAAGGTGAATAGTGCATTCACCTGGGAATAGTCCGATTCCTTTGAAAACATCAGCAAACTCCTCCATGACTGTCTGCTTCTCAACTGGTGTTGTCAATGATAGCACTAGCTTGACGAGGTCCATGTCTAAACATGCCTTTAGACCTGGCACTGGAGGTGCTCGAGTGTCAACAATGTAAAAGTCCAACATCATGTCGCTTTCTTTGTACTTGCATTTCATCATGCATGTGCCTTTTACAATGAGCTGCTCACCCCCATAGCTGGTCAGTCTGCGTGAGGTGGGCTGTAGCTCACACTCATCCTTCAAGCTGTGATACTCACTCAGAGGAGTTACATTAACCTGAGCTCCAGTGTCTAGTTTAAACCTGAGCTCTATGCCCTGTTTTCCTATCTCAATATCTGCAAAGGCTTGCTCAGTCTCTGAAATCTGTTTTTTCTGTGACACAGAATCAATAAACAGTTCCTCTGCATTTGGCTCTCTATCTGGCATTTGGCTGTCACTCACTGTGTGTACTGCTCTTCCAAAGCAGTCCTGCAAACTTTAGCAAAGTGGTTCTGTTTACCACATTTAGCACATTGCCTTCCTTTGGCAGGGCAGTGCTCCTTTTCCCCATGCACCTTGTTTCCACAATATCCATTTTTTGAAGCGTTTTATGTCTGTGTCGCTCATTTTTAGAACTCTCTCTGTTCTTTCTGTTCTGAAACACGCTCTCTGGGCGGTGTTCTTTGGTGTGTGTCTATTAACTGCGTGCACTGTCTGTTCACGCGAGCTGCTCGTGGCGCCGGTTATGGTTTTCAACTGTGCTTGGGCTATCTCGTGCGATCTAGCTATGTCCATAGCTTTGTCCAGCATTAGCCCGGACCCAACATTCAAAAGTTTCTCTCTCACTTTAGCTGAATGTATTCCAAACATGATGCGGTCTCTGACCATCTCGTCTTTATCTACATATTCACAGTCTTTTACCAGCAGTTTTAACTCAGTCATGAACTGTTCAAACGACTCACTAGCTCCTTGTACTTTCTCCTGAAACTTGTACCTAGCGAATATCGTATTTGTCTTGGGCATCACATATGATTCAAAACGGTCAAAATAACTTTTCAGTGCCTTTGCTTCATCCGTGGTGAGAGACCATGTGTTAAAAATGTCTCTCCCTTTTTCTCCGATCCACAGGAGTAGGTAGCTGCATCTTTCTTCCTCCCCTTTGCTTTTCAGCGGACCCGAGAACATCAACTCCATGTATTGCTTGAACTGGCGCCATTCTCCATGTAAGTTCAAAGATCCCCAATCCATTCTAGGCAAGGGAGCTCCAACGATGTCCATTTCAAATCCCTGTTCTGACACCATGCCTTGTTTTACACACTTTGTATAAAACTAATAAATTGCAGGACAACGGAGTATTACAGTTTAACTCTTTTATTAAGCATTAGGTCTGATCTTACTAACAGCAGCACAGTGGGGAAAGCCTGGCATTAGGACCCCTAGCCTGGGTCTTCAAAACAATAGTAGTCCTTACAGATGCCTGCAGGCCAATGACAACTCAGCATGTGATCACATGTGAATATAATAGGTATTCCTTACAGATGCCTGCGGGCCAATGATAATTCAATATGCAAATGTTACAGGGGTAATGTCAGGTGAATTTATGAAATTCTGCTTTGAAATATTAAGGCCAGTGTGTGCAGTAGGAACAGATGCAGAATGACCAATATACTTGCAGATAGATGTTGAAACCAAAACACCCTTGAGCACTAAACTTCATTTGCAGTCAAGTTCACCTTGAGCTTTTAGTTACAACTAGGTACAGAACAGAATCAGCAGATCCTTGGGTTTGGCAATGATATGCGCTGCAGGGTGAATGGAAAGTAAAGGGGTCGAATAATGAAAAATAAAACTTACCAAAATTACATTTTTATATATAAGGACAGAGTGGAAGAGGCAATTACAAGCAGAGAAATTTAGTTTTTTTTATCCAGACTGATTCTTCACGGGTCAGTGGAGGTCTGTCTAATTTACAATGTAATTTCATGGTATTAGCAGACAGCAGTCATTCTAAGGTGTTTGGCTGCCTATAAAATCCATTGAAAGTTTAATAGAAACACTGATTGCATGTAATATAATTTTAATGCTTAAGACCCCTTGTCAGTCATGAAAAAGTGGATTAATAAAATAATTTACTTGGCAATAACATTAGCTAGCCTTTGTAATTAAAGCAGCATTGTTACCTCATCCTGTCTAAACACAGGACAGCAAAGTGGTCTTCTGCTGAAGATAGGAAAAAAAAGGAAAAGTTGAACTTATATTTGATGAAGCACACATCTAGTGTTGTTGTTTATAAGTCACAGCTAAAGTTTCTTTAGTTTATCACAGAAAATAAAACAATGAACAGCGCAAATGACGCAATGAGGACTCGTATAGTGAGAATTTAAGAACATTGGTCCTGAATGTCAGTGGGCATTCTAGCAGGCCCTGCTTTAACAGCCTCACATCCAACTTCACCTATCCCATTCCACTTTTTAAAAAATTTGCTTATGGGATGTGGGCATCGCTGGCAAGGCCAGCATTTATTGCCCATCCCTAATTGCTCTTGAGAAGGTGGTGGTGAGCCGCCTTCTTGAACCGCTGCTGTCCGTGTGGTGAAGGTACTCCCACAGTGCTGTTAGGGAGGGGGTTCCAGAGTTTTGACCCAGCGACGATGAAGGATTGGCGATATACTTCTAAGTCAGGATGGTGTGTGACTTGGAGGGGAGCTTGAAGGCGGTGGTGTTCCCATGCGCCTGCTGCCCTTGTCCTTCTAGGTGGAAGAGGTCGCGGGTTTGGGAGGTGCTGCTGAAGAAGCCTTGGCGAGTTGCTGCAGTGCATCTTGTAGATGGTACACACTGCAGCCACGGTACGCCGGTGGTGGAGGGAGTGAATGTTTAAGGAGGTGGATGGGGTGCCAATCAAGCAGGCTGCTTTGTCCTGAATGGTGTTGAGCTTCTTCAGTGTTGTTGGAGCTGCACTCATCCAGGCAATGGAGAATATTTCAGCACACTCCTTACTTGCGCATTGTCGACGGTGGAAAGACTTTGGGGAGTCAGGTGAGACACTCGCCGCAGAATACCTAGCCTCTGATCTGCTCTTGTTGCCACAGTATTTATGTGGTTGGTCCAGTTAAGTTTCTGGTCAATGGTGACCCCCATGATATTGATAATGGGGGATTTGCCGATGGTAATGCCATTGAATGTCAAGGGGCGCTGGTTAGACTCTCGCTTGTTGTAGATAGTCATTGCTTGGCACTTGTGTGGCGCAAATATTACCTGCCTCTTATCAGCCCAAGCCTGAACGTCGTACAGGGCTTGTTGCATGCGAGCATGGACTGCTTCATTATCTGAGGAGTTGTGAATGGCACTGAACACTGTGCAGTCATCAGTGAACATCGCCGTTTCTGACCTTATGTTGGAGGGAAGGTCATTGATGAAGCAGCTGAAGATGGTTGGGCCTAGGACACTGCCCTGAGGAACTCCTGCAGTGATGTCCTGGGGCTGTGATGATTGACCTACAACCACCACAACCATCTTCCTTTGTGATAGGTATGACTCTAGCCAGTGGAGAGTTTCTCCCCCGATTCCCATTGACTTCAGTTTTACCAGGGCTCCTTGATGCCACACTCAGTCAAATGTTGCCTTGATATCTAGGGCAGTCACTCTCACCTCACCTCTGGAATTCAACTCCTTTGTCCATGTTTGGACCAAAGCTGTATTGAGTCGGGAGCCAAGTGGGCCTGGCGGAACCCAAACTGAGCATCAGTGAGCAGGATATTGGTGAGGAAGTGCCGCTTGATAGCACTGTTGATGACACCTTCCATCACTTTGCTGATGATTGAGAGTAGACTGATGGGGCGTTCACTCGGAGGTCGAACTCCAAACCATCGTCAACACCTTCACTGAAGCGTACGAGAGCATGGGGCTTACACTAAACATCCGTAAGACAAAGGTCCTCTACCAACCTGCCCCGCCACACAGTACTGCCCCCCGATTATCAAAATCCATGACAAGGCCTTGGACAACGTGGACCACTTTCCATACCTCGGGAGTTTACTATCAACAAGGGCAGATGTCGACGACGAAGTCCAACATCGCCTTCAGTGTGCCAGTGCAGCCTTCGGCCACCTGAGGAAGAGAATGTTTGAATACCAGGACCTCAAACATGGCACTAAGCTCATGGTCTACAGAGCAGCAGTGATACCCACCCTGCTGTATGCCTCAGAGACATGGACCATGTACAGCAGGCACCTCAAAGCACTGGAGAGGTACCACCAACGCTGCCTCCGCAAGATCCTCCAAATCCATTGGCAGGATAGGCGCACCAACGTCAGTGTTCTTGCTCAGGCCAACATCCCCAGCATCGAAGCTTTGACCACGCTCAATCAGCTCCGATGGATGGGTCACATTGTCCGCATGCCCGATACGAGACTCCCAAAGCAAGTGCTCTACTCGGAGCTCCGGCACAGCAAGAGAGCCCCAGGTGGGCAGAGGAAATGCTTCAAGGACACCCTCAAAGCCTCCTTGAAAAAGTGTAACATCCCCATTGACACCTGGGAATCCCTGGCCCAAGACCGCACAAAGTGGAGGAGAAGCATCCGGGAAGGCGCCGAACACCTCGAGTCTCTTCGCCGGGAGCAAGCGGAAGCCAAGCACAAACAGCGGAAGGAGCGCACGTCAACCTAAGCACCCCACCCACCCGCCCCTTCAACCACCGTCTGCCCCACCTGTGACAGAGACTGTAGATCCCGCATTGGACTCATCAGTCACCTGAGAACTCATTTTTAATGTGGAAGCAAGTCATCCTTGGTTCCGAGGGACTGCCTAAGAAGAGAAGAAGGGGCGGTAATTGGCCGGATTGTATTTGTCCTGCTTTTTGTGGACAGGACATACCTGGGCAGTTTTCCACATTGTCAGATAGGTGCCAATGTTGTAGCTGTACTGGAACAGCTTGGCTAGAGGTGTGGCTAGTTCTGGAGCACAAGTCTTCAGCACGATAGTTGGGATGTTGCCAGGGCCCATAGCTTTTGCTGTATCCAGTGCGCTCAGCCATTTCTTGATATCACGTGGAGTGAATCAAATTGGCTGAAGACTGGCTTCTGTGATGGTGGGACCTCAGGAGGAGGCCGATATGGATCATCCACTCAGCATTTCTGGCTGAAGATGGTTGCAAATGCTTCAGCCTTGTCTTTTGCACTCACGTGCTGGGCTCCACCATCATTGAGGATGGAGATATTCATGGAGCCTCCTCCTCCCGTTAGTTATTTGATGGTCCACCACCATTCACGTCTGGATGTGGCAGGACTGCAGAGCTTTGATCTGATCTGTTGATTGTGGGATCGCTTAGCCCTGTCTATAGCATGCTGCTTCCACTTTTTAGCATGCATGTAATCCTGTGTTGCAGCTTCCCTAGGTTGGCACCTCATTTTTAGGTACGCCTGGTGCTGCTCCTGGCATGTTCTTCTACATTCCTTATTGAACTAGGGTTGGTCCCTTGGCTTGATGGTAATGGTAGAGTGAGGGATATGCTGGGCCATGAGGTTTCAGATTGTGGTGGAATATAATTCTGCTGCTGCTGATGGCCACAGCGCCTCATGGATGCCCAGTTTTGAGCTGCTAGATCTGTTCTGAATCTATCCCACAGTGGTAGTGCCACACAACACAATGGATGGTGTCCTCAGTGTGAAGACGGGACTTTGTCTGCACAATGACTCTGCGGTGGTCACTGCTACCAATATTCTCATGGACAGCTGCACCTGCGACAGGTAGATTGGTGAGGACAAGGTCAAGTAGGTTTTTCCCTCATGTTGGTTCTCTCACCACCTGTCACAGGCCCAGACTGGCAGTTATATCCTTCAGGACACGGCCAGCTCAGTCAGTAGTGGTGCTACCGAGCCACACTTGGTGATGGACATTGAAGTCCCCAATCCAGAGTACATTCTGTGCCCTTGCTACTCTCAGTGCTTCTTCCAAGTTGTGTTCAACATGGAGGAGTACTGATTCAGCAGTTGAGGGAGGGCGGTAGATGGTAATCAGCAGGAGGTTTCCTTGCCCTGAAGCCATGAGACTTCATAGGGTCCGGAATCAATGTTGAGGACTCCCAGGGCCACTCCTTCCTGACTGTAGACCACTATGCCACTATCCCTGGTGGGTCTGTCCTCAAGGTGGGGGAGTTTGCTGAATGGTATGATTCTGTGAGTATGACTATGTCAGGCTGTTGCTTGACTCTCCCAATGTTGGCACAAGTCTCCAGATGTTGGTGAGGAGGACTTTGCAGGGTCAAATGTGCCGGTGCCGCGGTTGATGCTGGGTGGCCCGTCCGGTTTCATTTTTATTGTTTGTTACAACTGAGTGGCTTGTTAGGCCATTTCAGAGGGGTAAGAGTCAACTTGCTGTGGGTCTGGAGTCACATATAGGCCAGACCAGGTAAGGACGGCAGATTTCCTTCCCTAAAGGACATTAGTGAACCAGATGGGTTTTTACGACAATCCTATAATTTCATGGTACTAGCTTTTTTTTTACTCCAGATTTATTTAATTAACTGAATTTAAATTCCCCAGCTACTAAACGTCTCATGGATCATTAGTCCAGGCCTCGGGATTACTAGCCCAGTAACATAACCACTATGCTACCGTTCCCTTAGTACACACTCCTCCACTGCTAGCCTTACCCTCATTCACTCTGCCTTCTTACAGTACAAATAGGCACACAATGCCTGCCAAGAGCAAGCCATTGGAGGGGGCAACCCCATTTAAATCACTCATCCCCTTTGAGGACAAAGCCAAGCAGTTCATGGGGAGCCACTCACTCTGCGTTTGCCACGGAGATGGCAAGGTTGGTGGCATCTTCTCAGCGCCAAGTTAGTAACCGAGCACTTACACTGGCATCCCGTGAAGGACCACACAGACACATGCTTCTACCCCCTTCTCTATGCTCTCACCCATTCTTGGCTTCTACCCTCCTTTCTTGTAGATCCCCCACAACAACAGGCGGCAAAGGAGAAGGCAGATGATGGTGATGGCGAAGAAGATGATGAGGATCAAGCCACTCAAGAGTCACAGCTCCATGGGACCGCCGACTCTCAGGAGAGCAGTACGTGCCAGGCCTCCAGAATCCTGACCCTCAGATGACACCTAGAAGCAGTATGAGGAAAGGTGCCCATAGGGAATGCCAGACCTGCTCCCAAGGAGTCCTGACAGTGGGTAGGGGGTGGAGAGTGTGAGGGGTCCAGAAGTGGTCGGACCCCGTTAAAAGGAGTCAGAAGCGAGGGCAGGTGTCCGTAAGCAGAATGGCAAAAGTAAAGCTGCTTAAAAAAATTGTTTTGTACCTGGAGAAAGCTGAATTTGAAGAACTCTGAGCTCTTCTGTTTCAGGAACTCCTCACTTCTGCCTTGAACAGCTGGACCTGACAGCTGCTGGGCCTCACTGAACCATGCCCATCCTGTCGACTCACCCGGGCCAAGATCAATGTTGGGCAGCCTGCCTTGCTGGCATCGGTAAGCCCCGGTGAGAGGGTTGGAGTGGGCTGTGGCGGGGGGGATCACGGCCTGTGGAGCCGAGGGAACACGCCTGCTCTTCCTGGCTCCACAGGATGGACTTTGTTTAAAAAAACTACTCGTTGCCGACTAATTTCTAAATGAGGCCCTAATTTGCATATTTAAGGAGCCTATTGCCCCCATACATTTAGCAGTGGTACCAACGCCTGCACAGATTGGGTGCAGGCCCTCCCGCTGTTAAATTCACATGCTTCACACCTGTTTTACACCCGAAAAATGGGCACAATGCACACCAGATTCTACCCCATACAGTTTGTTTGTTTTTCAGTAATGGCAAGCAAAAACTGCTGTTCAAGCTGAAAGAGTGAACTTCCAATTAGGGCCATAAAACCTTTCATCTGTGTATACGCAACACATGAAAAATGGTGATGTGCAAGTATACAGTGACATTTTGCCCTTCTTCTCATGCACCCTCCTTTTTTTTTAATAAAACAAAGATGCTTATATCTGAACCTGAAGTGATTCAAATTGAGTAAAGCTGGGCAATTTACCAGAACTGGCCAAATTAGGGTGGTTCTAGGGAATTCAGATAACTGCTCGACCCCATTGCGCAGTATCTAATAAGGAAGATGTGACACTTTTGTTTATGGATACAATACAGGCTAGGATTCTTCTGTGAGCATAAAGGAAAACTCAGCATCCACTGGGGATACAGATACGTTTATGGCTTTAAAGAGCTGACATGTTTTTTTCTCTCTGTGATTGAGTAGAGCTTTGTGCTGACGTTGAGGTGCAGACTGCAGACCTATATCACAAACTTATTTTTCAATTGAATTCAGTTTGACTAGCTCCACTTGTGACTATGGAAGGTGAGAATTTTCTTAAAACACGGGTAACAGGGTGATATATTTTCATATCTTTGAGCAGATTACTCTGGAAGCAAACTAATGAAGCTATCAGAATGCATTTATGTATACACTCGATTATATTTGTCTATTTTGTTTTCAGAAAACCAGATGAAACTATTTTCCTATTTTCCAGCGGAGAATTTAATCATTCAAATTTTTTTGCAATCTATTCAAGTTCCTGTAGGGCTACAGCAACAGAGAAAAGGTTGTTGAGTGTGTAAGTGGAGTATTGTTATTCTGGGGGCCTCGTGTATTTTAATTATCATAAAAATGAACCCAAAAGTCTGGTTCTAGAAGATAGCATTTAAAGGTGTGTCATCTTGGAAGCCATAACTCCCTATTTGTAAAGACATCCTGATCAGTTTAATATTTTCATCCACTGGCCTGAATTAACTTGAGGATCCCTGGCGCCAATAGATTTTAATTATATAATCTGTAAAACGTGTGATGAACCAAGTAAAATAAAATGTGGTGCTTGCTTTAGGAAATGGTTTACTGGCCTTGAAATTCCATGGAGGCTTTAATAGTCTTCCACTATAAATCTGAAAAGGAGACCAGTGGGAAACAGTTTAACTGGGCAGTTCTCAGCCATGTTTCCCTGGGTTCCAGCCAGTTAAAGTGTACTTTGGATGAGAGTTTCAGCTGAATTTCGATAGTGTTCCTTTTGAGAATATTTTTACTTCAATATTTCATTAAATAAGGCTGACCCATCATTCACTTTTTCGCTCTGAAAGTATTTAATTTTTGTTGCTGCCATTTCAGACACAATTTCGGATCATTTATTTTTATCTGCTGCTGAATCCCTCGTCCATGTCTTTGTTACCTCCAGACTTGACTATTCCAATGTTCTCCTGGCTGACCTCCCATCTTCCACCCCCATGAATTTGAGCTCATCCAAAACTCTGCTGCCCCGTGTCCTAACTCGCACCAAGTCCAGTTCCCCCATCACCCCTGTGCTCACTGCCCCGTGTCCTAACTCGTACCAAGTCCCGTTCCCCCATCACCCCAGTGCTCACTGCCCCGTGTCCTAACTCGTACCAAGTCCCGTTCACCCATCACCCCAGTGCTCACTGCCCCGTGTCCTAACTCGTACCAAGTCCCGTTCCCCCATCACCCCCTGTGCTCACTGCCCCGTGTCCTAACTCGTACCAAGTCCCGTTCGCCCATCACCCCTGTGCTCATTGCCCCGTGTCCTAACTCGTACCAAGTCCCGTTCCCCCATCACCCCAGTGCTCACTGCCCCGTGTCCTAACTCGTACCAAGTCCCGTTCACCCATCACCCCAGTGCTCACTGCCCCGTGTCCTAACTCGTACCAAGTCCCGTTCCCCCATCACCCCAGTGCTCACTGCCCCGTGTCCTAACTCGTACCAAGTCCCGTTCCCCCATCACCCCCTGTGCTCACTGCCCCGTGTCCTAACTCGTACCAAGTCCCGTTCGCCCATCACCCCTGTGCTCATTGCCCCGTGTCCTAACTCGTACCAAGTCCCGTTCCCCCATCACCCCAGTGCTCACTGCCCCGTGTCCTAACTCGTACCAAGTCCCGTTCCCCCATCACCCCAGTGCTCTCTGCCCCGTGTCCTAACTCGTACCAAGTCCCGTTCCCCCATCACCCCAGTGCTCACTGCCCCGTGTTCTAACTCGTACCAAGTCCCGTTCCCCCATCACCCCTGTGCTCACTGCCCCATGTCCTAACTCGCACCAAGTCCCGTTCACCCATCACCCCAGTGCTCACTGCCCCATGTCCTAACTCGTACCAAGTCCCGTTCCCCCATCACCCCTGTGCTCACTGCCCCATGTCCTAACTCGTACCAAGTCCCGTTCCCCCGTCACCCCAGTGCTCACTGCCCCGTGTCCTAACTCGCACCAAGTCCCGTTCCCCCATCACCCAAGTGCTCACTGCCCCGTGTCCTAACTCGTACCAAGTCCCATTCCCCCATCACCCCAGTGCTCCCTGCCCCGTGTCCTAACTCGTACCAAGCCCCGTTCCCCCATCACCCCCTGTGCTCACTGCCCCGTGTCCTAACTCGTACCAAGTCCCGTTCCCCCATCACCCCAGTGCTCACTGCCCCGTGTCCTAACTCGCACCAAGTCCCGTTCCCCCATCACCCCTGTGCTCACTGCCCCGTGTCCTAACTCGCACCAAGTCCCGTTCCCCCATCACCCCTGTGCTCACTGCCCCGTGTCCTAACTCGTACCAAGTCCCGTTCCCCCATCACCCCTGTGCTCACTGCCCCGTGTCCTAACTCGCACCAAGTCCCGTTCCCCCATCACCCCTGTGCTCACTGCCCCGTGTCCTAACTCGCACCAAGTCCCGTTCCCCCATCACCCCAGTGCTCACTGCCCCGTGTCCTAACTCGTACCAAGTCCCGTTCACCCATCACCCCTGTGCTCACTGCCCCGTGTCCTAACTCGCACCAAGTCCCGTTCCCCCATCACCCCTGTGCTCACTGCCCCGTGTCCTAACTCGTACCAAGTCCCGTTCATCCATCACCCCAGTGCTCACTGCCCCGTGTCCTAACTCGCACCAAGTCCCGTTCCCCCATCACCCCAGGGCTCACTGCCCCGTGTCCTAACTCGTGCCAAGTTCCGTTCACCCATCACCCCAGTGCTCACTGCCCCGTGTCCTAACTCGCACCAAGTCCCGTTCCCCCATCACCCCAGTGCTCACTGCCCCGTGTCCTAACTCGCACCAAGTCCCGTTCCCCCATCACCCCAGTGCTCACTGACTCGTGTCCTAACTCGTACCAAGTCCCGTTCCCCCATCACCCCTGTGCTCACTGCCCCGTGTCCTAACTCGTACCAAGTCCCGTTCCCCCATCACCCCTGTGCTCACTGCCCCGTGTCCTAACTCATACCAAGTCCCGTTCCCCCATCACCCCAGTGCTCACTGGCCCGTGTCCTAACTCGTACCAAGTCCCGTTCCCCCATCACCCCCTGTGTTCACTGCCCCGTGTCCTAACTCGTACAAAGTCCCGTTCCCCCATCACCCCAGTGCTCACTGCCCCGTGTCCTAACTCGTACCAAGTCCCGTTCCCCCATCACCCCAGTGCTCACTGCCCCGTGTCCTAACTCGTACCAAGTCCCGTTCCCCCATCACCCCCTGTGTTCACTGCCCCGTGTCCTAACTCGTACCAAGTCCCGTTCCCCCATCACCCCAGTGCTCCCTGCCCCGTGTCCTAACTCGCACCAAGTCCCGTTCCCCCATCACCCCAGTGCTCACTGCCCGTGTCCTAACTCGTACCAAGTCCCGTTCCCCCATCACCCCAGTGCTCACTGCCCCGTGTCCCAACTCGCACCAAGTCCCGTTCCCCCATCACCCCAGTGCTCACTGCCCGTGTCCTAACTCGCACCAAGTCCCGTTCCGCCATCACCCCAGTGCTCACTGCCCCGTGTCCTAACTCGCACCAAGTCCCGTTCCCCCATCACCCCAGTGCTCACTGCCCCGTGTCCTAACTCGCACCAAGTCCCGTTCCCCCATCACCCCAGTGCTCACTGCCCCGTGTCCTAACTCGCACCAAGTCCCGTTCCCCCATCACCCAAGTGCTCACTGCCCCGTGTCCTAACTCGTACCAAGTCCCGTTCCCCCATCACCCCAGTGCTCCCTGCCCCGTGTCCTAACTCGTACCAAGCCCCGTTCCCCCATCACCCCCTGTGCTCACTGCCCCGTGTCCTAACTCGTACCAAGTCCCGTTCCCCCATCACCCCTGTGCTCACTGCCCCGTGTCCTAACTCGTACCAAGTCCCGTTCCCCCATCACCCCAGTGCTCACTGCCCCGTGTCCTAACTCGCACCAAGTCCCGTTCCCCCATCACCCCAGTGCTCACTGCCCCGTGTCCTAACTCGCACCAAGTCCCGTTCCCCCATCACCCCAGTGCTCACTGACTCGTGTCCTAACTCGTACCAAGTCCCGTTCCCCCATCACCCCTGTGCTCACTGCCCCGTGTCCTAACTCGTACCAAGTCCCGTTCCCCCATCACCCCTGTGCTCACTGCCCCGTGTCCTAACTCATACCAAGTCCCGTTCCCCCATCACCCCAGTGCTCACTGGCCCGTGTCCTAACTCGTACCAAGTCCCGTTCCCCCATCACCCCCTGTGTTCACTGCCCCGTGTCCTAACTCGTACCAAGTCCCGTTCCCCCATCACCCCAGTGCTCACTGCCCCGTGTCCTAACTCGTACCAAGTCCCGTTCCCCCATCACCCCAGTGCTCACTGCCCCGTGTTCTAACTCGTACCAAGTCCCGTTCCCCCATCACCCCTGTGCTCACTGGCCCGTGTCCTAACTCGTACCAAGTCCCGTTCCCCCATCACCCCCTGTGTTCACTGCCCCGTGTCCTAACTCGTACCAAGTCCCGTTCCCCCATCACCCCAGTGCTCACTGCCCCGTGTTCTAACTCGTACCAAGTCCCGTTCCCCCATCACCCCAGTGCTCACTGCCCCGTGTCCTAACTCGTACCAAGTCCCGTTCCCCCATCACCCCAGTGCTCACTGCCCCGTGTCCTAACTCGCACCAAGTCCCGTTCCCCCATCACCCCCTGTGCTCACTGCCCCGTGTCCTAACTCGTACCAAGCCCCGTTCCCCCATCACCCCAGTGCTCACTGCCCCGTGTCCCAACTCGCACCAAGTCCCGTTCCCCCATCACCCCAGTGCTCACTGCCCCGTGTCCTAACTCGTACCAAGTCCCGTTCCCCCATCACCCCAGTGCTCACTGCCCCGTGTCCTAACTCGTACCAAGTCCCGTTCCCTCATCACCCCCTGTGCTCACTGCCCCGTGTCCTAACTCGTACCAAGTCCCGTTCCCCCATCACCCCAGTGCTCACTGCCCCGTGTTCTAACTCGTACCAAGTCCCGTTCCCCCATCACCCCTGTGCTCACTGCCCCGTGTCCTAACTCGTACCAAGTCCCGTTCCCCCATCACCCCAGTGCTCACTGCCCCGTGTTCTAACTCGTACCAAGTCCCGTTCCCCCATCACCCCAGTGCTCACTGCCCCGTGTTCTAACTCGTACCAAGTCCCGTTCCCCCATCACCCCAGTGCTCACTGCCCCGTGTCCTAACTCGTACCAAGTCCCGTTCCCCCATCACCCCAGTGCTCACTGCCCCGTGTCCTAACTCGTACCAAATCCCGTTCCCCCATCACCCCAGTGCTCACTGCCCCGTGTTCTAACTCGTACCAAGTCCCGTTCCCCCATCACCCCTGTGCTCACTGCCCCATGTCCTAACTCGCACCAAGTCCCGTTCACCCATCACCCCAGTGCTCACTGCCCCATGTCCTAACTCGTACCAAGTCCCGTTCCCCCGTCACCCCAGTGCTCACTGCCCCGTGTCCTAACTCGCACCAAGTCCCGTTCCCCCATCACCCAAGTGCTCACTGCCCCGTGTCCTAACTCGTACCAAGTCCCGTTCCCCCATCACCCCAGGGCTCACTGCCCCGTGTCCTAACTCGTGCCAAGTTCCGTTCACCCATCACCCCAGTGCTCACTGCCCCGTGTCCTAACTCGCACCAAGTCCCGTTCCCCCATCACCCCAGTGCTCACTGCCCCGTGTCCTAACTCGCACCAAGTCCCGTTCCCCCATCACCCCAGTGCTCACTGACTCGTGTCCTAACTCGTACCAAGTCCCGTTCCCCCATCACCCCTGTGCTCACTGCCCCGTGTCCTAACTCGTACCAAGTCCCGTTCCCCCATCACCCCTGTGCTCACTGCCCCGTGTCCTAACTCATACCAAGTCCCGTTCCCCCATCACCCCAGTGCTCACTGGCCCGTGTCCTAACTCGCACCAAGTCCCGTTCCCCCATCACCCCCTGTGTTCACTGCCCCGTGTCCTAACTCGTACAAAGTCCCGTTCCCCCATCACCCCAGTGCTCACTGCCCCGTGTCCTAACTCGTACCAAGTCCCGTTCCCCCATCACCCCAGTGCTCACTGCCCCGTGTCCTAACTCGTACCAAGTCCCGTTCCCCCATCACCCCCTGTGTTCACTGCCCCGTGTCCTAACTCGTACCAAGTCCCGTTCCCCCATCACCCCAGTGCTCCCTGCCCCGTGTCCTAACTCGCACCAAGTCCCGTTCCCCCATCACCCCAGTGCTCACTGCCCGTGTCCTAACTCGTACCAAGTCCCGTTCCCCCATCACCCCAGTGCTCACTGCCCCGTGTCCCAACTCGCACCAAGTCCCGTTCCCCCATCACCCCAGTGCTCACTGCCCGTGTCCTAACTCGCACCAAGTCCCGTTCCGCCATCACCCCAGTGCTCACTGCCCCGTGTCCTAACTCGCACCAAGTCCCGTTCCCCCATCACCCCAGTGCTCACTGCCCCGTGTCCTAACTCGCACCAAGTCCCATTCCCCCATCACCCAAGTGCTCACTGCCCCGTGTCCTAACTCGTACCAAGTCCCGTTCCCCCATCACCCCAGTGCTCCCTGCCCCGTGTCCTAACTCATACCAAGCCCCGTTCCCCCATCACCCCCTTTGCTCACTGCCCCGTGTCCTAACTCGTACCAAGTCCCGTTCCCCCATCACCCCAGTGCTCACTGCCCCGTGTCCTAACTCGCACCAAGTCCCGTTCCCCCATCACCCCAGTGCTCACTGCCCCGTGTCCTAACTCGCACCAAGTCCCGTTCCCCCATCACCCCCTGTGCTCACTGCCCCGTGTCCTAACTCGTACCAAGTCCCGTTCCCCCATCACCCCTGTGCTCACTGCCCCATGTCCTAACTCGCACCAAGTCCCGTTCCCCCATCACCCCTGTGCTCACTGCCCCGTGTCCTAACTCGCACCAAGTCCCGTTCCCCCATCACCCCAGTGCTCACTGCCCCGTGTCCTAACTCGCACCAAGTCCCGTTCCCCCATCACCCCAGTGCTCACTGCCCCGTGTCCTAACTCGCACCAAGTCCCGTTCCCCCATCACCCCCTGTGCTCACTGCCCCGTGTCCTAACTCGTACCAAGTCCCGTTCCCCCATCACCCCAGTGCTCACTGACTCGTGTCCTAACTCGTACCAAGTCCCGTTCCCCCATCACCCCAGTGCTCACTGGCCCGTGTCCTAACTCGCACCAAGTCCCGTTCCCCCATCACCCCTGTGCTCACTGCCCCGTGTCCTAACTCGTACCAAGTCCCGTTCCCCCATCACCCCTGTGCTCACTGCCCCGTGTCCTAACTCATACCAAGTCCCGTTCCCCCATCACCCCAGTGCTCACTGGCCCGTGTCCTAACTCGTACCAAGTCCCGTTCCCCCATCACCCCAGTGCTCACTGGCCCGTGTCCTAACTCGTACCAAGTCCCGTTCCCCCATCACCCCTGTGCTCACTGCCCCATGTCCTAACTCGCACCAAGTCCCGTTCCCCCATCACCCCTGTGCTCACTGCCCCGTGTCCTAACTCGCACCAAGTCCCGTTCCCCCATCACCCCAGTGCTCACTGCCCCGTGTCCTAACTCGCACCAAGTCCCGTTCCCCCATCACCCCCTGTGCTCACTGCCCCGTGTCCTAACTCGTACCAAGTCCCGTTCCCCCATCACCCCAGTGCTCACTGACTCGTGTCCTAACTCGTACCAAGTCCCGTTCCCCCATCACCCCAGTGCTCACTGGCCCGTGTCCTAACTCGCACCAAGTCCCGTTCCCCATCACCCCTGTGCTCACTGCCCCGTGTCCTAACTCGTACCAAGTCCCGTTCCCCCATCACCCCTGTGCTCACTGCCCCGTGTCCTAACTCATACCAAGTCCCGTTCACCCATCACCCCCTGTGTTCACTGCCCCGTGTCCTAACTCGTACCAAGTCCCGTTCCCCCATCACCCCAGTGCTCACTGCCCCGTGTCCTAACTCGTACCAAGTCCCGTTCCCCCATCACCCCAGTGCTCACTGCCCCGTGTCCTAACTCGCACCAAGTCCCGTTCCCCCATCACCCCTGTGCTCACTGCCCCGTGTCCTAACTCGCACCAAGTCCCGTTCCCCCATCACCCCCTGTGCTCACTGCCCCGTGTCCTAACTCGTACCAAGTCCCGTTCATCCATCACCCCAGTGCTCACTGCCCCGTGTCCTAACTCGCACCAAGTCCCGTTCCCCCATCACCCCAGTGCTCACTGCCCCGTGTCCTAACTCGCACCAAGTCCCATTCCCCCATCACCCAAGTGCTCACTGCCCCGTGTCCTAACTCGTACCAAGTCCCGTTCCCCCATCACCCCAGTGCTCCCTGCCCCGTGTCCTAACTCATACCAAGCCCCGTTCCCCCATCACCCCCTTTGCTCACTGCCCCGTGTCCTAACTCGTACCAAGTCCCGTTCCCCCATCACCCCCTGTGCTCACTGCCCCGTGTCCTAACTCATACCAAGTCCCGTTCCCCCATCACCCCAGTGCTCACTGCCCGTGTCCTAACTCGCACCAAGTCCCGTTCCCCCATCACCCCAGTGCTCACTGCCCCGTGTCCTAACTCGTACCAAGTCCCGTTCCCCCATCACCCCAGTGCTCACTGCCCCGTGTCCCAACTCGCACCAAGTCCCGTTCCCCCATCACCCCCTGTGCTCACTGCCCCGTGTCCTAACTCGTACCAAGTCCCGTTCCCCCATCACCCCAGTGCTCACTGCCCCGTGTCCTAACTCGCACCAAGTCCCGTTCCCCCATCACCCCCTGTGCTCACTGCACCGTGTCCTAACTCGTACCAAGTCCCGTTCCCCCATCACCCCTGTGCTCACTGCCCCGTGTCCTAACTCGCACCAAGTCCCGTTCCCCCATCACCCCAGTGCTCACTGCCCCGTGTCCTAACTCGTGCCAAGTCCCGTTCCCCCATCACCCCAGTGCCCACTGCCCGTGTCCTAACTCGTACCAAGTCCCGTTCCCCCATCACCCCAGTGCTCACTGCCCCGTGTCCCAACTCGCACCAAGTCCCGTTCCCCCATCACCCCCTGTGCTCACTGCCCCGTTTCCTAACTCGCACCAAGTCCCGTCCCCCCATCACCCCAGTGCTCACTGCCCGTGTCCTAACTCGCACCAAGTCCCGTTCCCCCATCACCCCTGTGCTCACTGCCCCGTGTCCTAACTCGCACCAAGTCCCGTTCCGCCATCACCCCAGTGCTCACTGCCCCGTGTCCTAACTCGCACCAAGTCCCGTTCCCCCATCACCCCAGTGCTCACTGCCCCGTGTCCTAACTCGTACCAAGTCCCGTTCCCCCATCACCCCAGTGCTCACTGCCCCGTGTCCTAACTCGTACCAAGTCCCGTTCCCCCATCACCCCAGTGCTCACTGCCCCGTGTCCTAACTCGCACCAAGTCCCGTTCCCCCATCACCCCAGTGCTCACTGCCCCGTGTCCTAACTCGTACCAAGTCCCGTTCCCCCATCACCCCTGTGCTCACTGCCCCGTGTCCTAACTCGCACCAAGTCCCGTTCACCCATCACCCCTGTGCTCACTGCCCCATGTCTTAACTCGTACCAAGTCCCGTTCCCCCATCACCCCAGTGCTCACTGGCCCGTGTCCTAACTCGTACCAAGTCCCGTTCCCCCATCACCCCAGTGCTCACTGCCCCGTGTCCTAACTCGCACCAAGTCCCGTTCCCCCATCACCCCAGTGCTCACTGCCCCGTGTCCTAACTCGCACCAAGTCCCGTTCCCCCATCACCCCAGTGCTCACTGCCCGTATCCTAACTCGCACCAAGTCCCGTTCCCCCATCACCCCAGTGCTCACTGCCCGTGTCCTAACTCGCACCAAGTCCCGTTCACCCATCACCCCAGTGCTCGCTGCCCCGTGTCCTAACTCGTACCAAGTCCCGTTCCCCCATCACCCCAGTGCTCACTGCCCCGTGTCCTAACTCGCACCAAGCCCCGTTCCCCCATCACCCCAGTGCTCACTGCCCCGTGTCCTAACTCGCACCAAGTCCAGTTCCCCCATCACCCCTGTGCTCACTGCCCCGTGTCCTAACTCGCACCAAGTCCCATTCCCCCATCACCCCAGTGCTCACTGCCCCGTGTCCTAACTCGCACCAAGCCCTGTTCCCCCATCACCCCAGTGCTCACTGCCCCGTGTCCTAACTCGCACCAAGTCCCGTTCACCCATCACCCCTGTGCTCGCTGCCCCGTGTCCTAACTCGCACCAAGTCCCGTTCCCCCATCACCCCAGTGCTCACTGCCCCGTGTCCTAACTCGCACCAAGTCCCGTTCCCCCATCACCCCAGTGCTCACTGCCCCGTGTCCTAACTCGCACCAAGTCCCGTTCCCCCATCACCCCAGTGCTCACTGCCCCGTGTCCTAACTCGCACCAAGTCCAGTTCCCCCATCACCCCTGTGCTCACTGCCCCGTGTCCTAACTCGCACCAAGTCCCGTTCCCCCATCACCCCAGTGCTCACTGCCCCGTGTCCTAACTCGCACCAAGCCCCGTTCCCCCATCACCCCAGTGCTCACTGCCCCGTGTCCTAACTCGCACCAAGTCCCGTTCACCCATCACCCCTGTGCTCGCTGCCCCGTGTCCTAACTCGCACCAAGTCCCGTTCCCCCATCACCCCAGTGCTCACTGCCCCGTGTCCTAACTCGCACCAAGTCCCGTTCCCCCATCACCCCAGTGCTCACTGCCCCGTGTCCTAACTCGCACCAAGTCCCGTTCCCCCATCACCCCAGTGCTCACTGCCCCGTGTCCTAACTCGTACCAAGTCCCGTTCCCCCATCACCCCAGTGCTCACTGCCCCGTGTCCTAACTCGCACCAAGTCCCGTTCACCCATCACCCCCGTGCTCACTGACCTACATTGGCTCCCGGACCAGCAACACCTCGATTTTAAAATTCTCATCCTTGTTTTCAAATCCCTCCATGGCCTCATCCCTCCCTGTCTCTGTAACCCCTCCAGCCCTACAACCCTCCAAGATCTCTGCGCTCCTCCAATTCTGGCCTCTTGCGCATCCCCAATTTTACCGCTTCACCATTGGTGGCCGTGCCTTCAGCTGCCTCCAAGTCAGGCATTATTTAAAACGAGCTATAATTTGCTTGCATTTAGCTAGGCTTGCTGTTGTATTTTGAAGTGAAGATGTACTCAGTTCTAATGCCACTCCTGTTGTATTTGTTAGCCTTTAAATTATAGGCAAGATATACCCAACACGTTCTGCTTACAAGTATCTTTTCTTCTGCTGTACTTGAGTAGAAATGATGGCTGGAACTTTCTAAGATCCCACACCAATGAGGCCTTGCACACAACAGGTGACACATTGGAAAATCACGGGTGTGTATCTCCCTCCTGTTTCCACCAGGGGCATGGGACCTCGGGAGATTCTGCCAAAATGTTTACTCTGTATGCTTTTTGTTGTGTTCAGCAGCAGTGCATGTGTAGGAAAACATTACTTAATTTACATGAATCAGTTCCAGTTTCTGCAGTGTGGAGTTATGTTAATCCTTCCTCGGCATATCCTGGCTCTGAACTTCATTGGCTTTTGTATTTCCAGGATCAAGGAGGCCAAAAGGTTTAAATGAAGACAGAAAACAGAAAGATAGGTTAAAGTCTTGGGTGCATCCCTTCATCAGTGCTGACATTGGGTCAGCCAAGCTCAGTTGATAGCATTGTCGTGTCAAGTCAAACAGTTGTATGTTCAAATGCAGGAACTTGAGCTCTGAGGGAGTAGATGTTAAACCTCAGTCTTGTCTGGAACCCCTGGTCTGGTGCTTCAGATGGATGTTGTGGATCCCATGCCATTCAAGGAAAAGCAGACAGCTTATCTGGTGTCCCAGCCAACATCCTACCTTAGCCAATGTCACCAAAAACAGATTAATTGGTCATTCATCTCATTGCTATCTGTAGGAATTCACTTACTGTGTGTAATATAGCTACATAACAGCAGTCACTAACATCTCAAAGTAATATTTGCACGCTACGCACTTTGGCATGATTCTGAGAGGTTTGATTAGGCTCTACATAAATGCAAGTCTTTTTACCTTTCTCCTTCAGATCCTAACTGTCCCTGCTGTACATTTCCAGTCTTTTCTGTTTTTATTTCGTATTTCCAACATTCAGAGTTTTTCTTTATATCTCTACATCTAAAAAGTAACTGGTTTCCATTTAGATTCGATACAAAAAATGGACTCAGTGTATCCATTTGGAGATAAACCACCTACTTTGTCTTTCAGATGCTTTTTCCCCTTTGTTCTATGTTCACCCATACAGGACTGCATCCCAGGCAGATTAAAACATGTGTCGTTTAGAGTTGCCAACTCTGGTGGGACGTATTCCTGAAGATTTCATCACAAGATTTCTCACTTCCAAAGGCCCTGCATAGTCAAGCAGCTTTTTCTTCCTATTTCCAATATTTCTATAACTAATAAACAAAAGTATACAAAGAATATGAAAGAAACCTAATTATTTTTAATGCCCCTATGATTTTTCTCCTGGATTCCTGCTGCTCAATTCTTGGAGACTCCAGGGCAATCCTGGAGGGTTGGCAACCCTAGCTGTGGAGAATGCCACCCGCTTAGCCTTTGAGATGTTAGTGGCTGTTGTTATGTAGCTATATTACACACAGTAAGATCCCATGAGTGAATTCCTACAGATAGCCAGCCTACCTTTTCTTTGATCGTTATTGCATAGGATTACATAGGATATATGGCACAGAAATATATTCAGCCCAACCAGTCCATGCTGGTGTTTATGCTCCACATGAGCCTCCTCCCATCTTTCTTCATCTATATCTATCAGTATAACCCTCTATTCCCTTCTCCCTCATATGCTTGTCTAGCCTCCCCTTAAATGTATCTATACTATTCGCTTCAACCACTCCCTGTGGTAGCGAGTTCCACATTCTCACCACTCTTTGGGTAAATAAGTTTCTTCTGAATTCCCTGTTGGATTTCTTGGCGACTATCTTATATTGATGGCCTCTAGCTATGCTCTTCCCCACAAGTGGAAACACTCTCTCTGTATCCACGCTATCAAAATTTTTCATAATTTTAAAGACCTCTATTAGGTCACTCCTCAGCCTTCTTTTTTCAAGAGAAAAGCGACCCAGCCTGTTTATCCTTTCCTGATATGTATACCCTCGCATTTCTGGTATCATTCTTGTAAATCTTCTTTGCACCCTCTCCAGTGCATCTATATCCTTTTTATAATATGGTGACCAGAACTGTATGCACTTTATGCTTCTTTATGCCATTGCAGGATTCTGACATCTTATAACTGCATCATATCCAAGCATCAAGCTAAAATGAGTAAGTAGGAAGGCTTCAAGCCAACATTTCCTCCTGCATCCTAGAATTCACTAGCAAAATCGCAATTAAAAATATGTTTTTTTAGATCTCCAAGCCTTCATTGTTATTTCTTTACACAGTTTGATTATTATTGCTGACAGCTGAGTCAAACAGGATGTTTATTAATAGTTGAGGACTAGTCCTCAGTCAATTACATCCCCGGTTCAAGATTGCTTGTGATCTAATATGTTCACATCTGTCAAAACTGCATGAAACAGTGACTCTAATGCAGATTATCTCATCTTCAGCAATCACCAGTTTGACAGTGGCCTTTTCTTAGCGCTGTCATTCATACAGTCTACTGCTCTTTGGCAAACACATTTTGGCACTTCAGAATTTTTCTATCATAAAATTGCATTGGCATTTTGCCTGTTTAGAGCCCTTGAAGGATGTACAAGAACATATATTTATTAGTTTTGCATCTCACGGCATGCATTATTTCATGGCTGAGAGGATAGACAGCCAAATAAACCTTATCCTCCTCACCATCCTCTACTTAAATAAATATCTATAGATAGAAAAGAAATAGGAAATTCACAACGCGACAGTCAGGATCTCTATAGAGAAAGAGACTGGTTAATGTTTTGAGTGTAACCCTTCAGTAGTGACTCTGGTGCAGAGTCTGCCATCTACATCAGCCGGAAGTTTTATATTCGACCGATGTTCATGGCATTCTACAGTGCTCTCGCTCGCACAGCATAGCGCTGCAGTATTATTTGATCAGAAAATTCCAGTGACATTCTGGCTATTTAGAGCTCGAACTGTCCACCTTGGCTCAGTGGTAAGCACTCCCGCCTTCAAGTGCAAAGGTCGTGGGCTTAAGTCCCACTGCAGAGACTTGAGCACTGAATCCAAGGTGACACCTCAGTGCAGTGCTGAGGGGAGTGCTGCACTGTCGGAGGTGCCGTCTTTTGGATGAGAAGTTAAACTGAGGCCCTGTCTGCCAGCTTGGCTGAGCATAAAAGATCACATGAGACTATTCGAGGAAGAACAGCGGAGTATTACTGGCCAACATTTATCCCTCAACCAACACCATAGGAAACAGTCTAACTAAGCATTTATCTCATTGCTGTTTGTGGGACCTTGCTGTGCGCAAATTGGCTGCCACGTTTCCTACATTACAACAGTGACTTTAAATGTAATACATTGGGTGACAAGTACTTTGACAGATCCTGAGGATGTGAAAGACGTTATATAATCGCAATTTCTTTCTAATAATTTTTTCTTTCTCATGGTATGTGTTATTTCATGGTTGAGAAAGTGGGCAATCAAACTTTGACAAGAGGTCTACACTTTAACCTGTGTCCTCCCTTTACAGATGCTGGCTGATCTGTTCAGCATTTTTTCTTGTTTTTAAATTTTATTCCAGAAGTTGCAGTTTTTTTTCTTTCTTCACGCATGTTTTGAAATGCATCCGTCACACATCAGATGTCACACTTTGCAAAACAAAAATACCAACTAATCACAACTGAGCATTCTGTAAAGAGCATACAAAGAAGATCAGTCATTGCCTGCTGGTTTTTCTGATCTTGAAATGACCTGGCCCCACCCTGAGGGGAGGGACCAAGCAACCGCCAAATAAGAGAAACATGCAACCACAACAGGACAAACCTACAATTTAACCTCAGGTTGTGCCTACTCATATATAGGGAGTATCTGAGCCATGGCCCTAAAGAGATGGGCTAGGTTACACAGCTAAACACCATGGTTTGCCAGAACCCAGATTAGGCAAGAGCAGCACTAAGGAGGATCAGCTAGTAAATATGATTGGAACCGATGTCTTTCACCTACCCCAGTTATATAAGTAATCTAGGTACCACTCACAGGCGACAGCCTTGGTTCAGTGGGTAGCACTCTCGGCTCTGAGTCAAAAAGTTGTGAGTTCTAGCCCCACTCCAGAGACTATGCCACAAAGTCTGGGCTGACACTTCTAGTGCAGGACTGAGGGAGTGCTGCACTGTCAGAGGTGCTGACTTTTGGATGAGGTGTTAAACCGAGGCCCCGTCTGCCCTCTCAGGTGGGCATAAAAGATCCCATGGCACTATTTCGAAGAAGAGTAGAGGAGTTCTCCCTAGTGTCCTGGTCAATATTTACCCCTTAACCAACATCACTAAAACAGATTATCTGGTCATTTTCACATTGTTGTTTGTAGGTCCTTGCTGTGCGCAAATTGGCTGCTGCGTTTTCTACATTACAACAGTGACTACACATCAAAAATACTTCATTGGCTGTAAAGTGCTTTGGGATGTCATGAATGATGCTATATAAATGCAATTATATATTTTTCTTTCTTCTTTCTTATATAATTACAAAAAAATACAGCAAGCACAAACCAAATGATAATGAATAAATGTACATGTTGGAAAAAATACAGTACTGTAAGTGAGCGTTTGAAAATAGGCGAAACATTTCATCGAAACTTTGGGAGCAGCTGTGGGGGCACAGGGCCTGGGAACAGTTGGGGCAGGTGTAGGGTTAGGGAGCAGTCAGAACGGGTACTGGTATTGGAGCAGTCGTTTAGAGCACAGGACTGAGATGCAGTTGGGAAAAAGAATGCAGGGATTGGGCAATGCACTATTAACTTGTGCAAGTGTATGAGGCAGAAAGCCAAGGGAGGGAACCATGAGATGCCTCTGTGCACACAGGGGGTAATCTTGACTTTGGGCGATAGTGTAACACGAGCGCTATCAATTCAGCCACCCATTATACATCTCCCCATTTTCATCACCATTGATTTCAAAAGGAAATGAAAATCGGGAGAGATGTATATCGGACAGCTGATCTGATAACAGCCATTTTACACTATCGCCCAGGGCCAAAATTCCCCCCCACACTTTTTCGAATCATTGACCAAATTGAGCCTCCTCTGGTGAGCTAGGTTGGACTGGACCATGAAGCACTGGGGAAGAATACCTGAGCTCGGGGATGTGAACGAGGCCCACTGGGATGTGGCAGGTCTTGCTGGAGAAGCTGTTGGCCTGGTTGGAAGATTGGACAGGAAATTTGTGAATTTCCTTTTCTGAGTTACTAAACGTTTTGTGCTTATCATGTTATAAGCTTTATTTTTAGAAGATGGAATAGGACAGATGGGGATCTGCTGTTTGGAAAAAAATATGGCTGTAGTGTGAATGGGAGAAGTTTACCTGCTGAAATGTAATTGAAGAGCATTTTTCATGGGGGGAAATTCTGAAGGGGAGAAAATTGTGAAGCAAAGTTTGGCGTAAGGTGATTGGTGGAATGGCAAAAGTAGAAAACTGCTAATTGGAAAAGAGAAAAAAATAATAAAGGCTAGAAATTCGATGGGAATTCTCCCAGTTTCCCACCATAACTCCGCAGGAGACCTGCAGACCCCCAAAGAATAGCATAAACTGCTGAAACTGGCTGCTCGCACTGTTTATCGGCAGGTTCCAACAGTCTCACGCCAAAGTTACAGCAAAAGACTGGGTGATCCCCATAGAACTGCAGGGCCAGAGAGCACACACGCTTAACCTGTGATGAAGGAGAACATTGACACAAATTCATGACAGACAATTTGGGCACAAGGAACGATATTATATTGATCGATGTATAGACAGGTTAAGCTGTAGAAGTCAAAAATTAGTCTGGTGAAACTGATATATTTATGAAATAATTATTTAACAGATCAAATCTTCTTACCAACGTGGCATAGCATTCAAGGCATGTTCCATTTCTCAACACAATGCACCAATGTTGTGTCTTCTTCATTCGCAGTGGCCAATGATATATAGAGCCTACAGCACACAAACTGGCCATTAAGCCCAACTGGTCTTTGCTGGTGTTTACGCTCCACATGAGCCTTCTCCCATCCCTCTTGATCTAACCCTATCAGATGCTTGCAGTTCCCTTCTCTTAGAGGAAGCAAGGACCATACTAAAATGTGTACTGAAGTGGCCTCACTGCAAATTTGAATACAATTGAGGGGTCAAGTGGGTTTCTGCCTCCATGTTGTTCACTTCATTGCCTTGCAACAGTGTAAGAACACTGCAAGCCACCATTTTATTTAAAAAAATATAATTTATCCTTTATTTTTCCTCAGTACTCTCTACAGTGTGATCTGGGTCAAAACAGGTCTTTGAACCTTCCATCTGTAGGGGTCGCAAAATCCCCTCAGCCCCCGAAGATCGGGAAATATTAATCCACATCGTGAACGAAGACTTGTGTGATTTAAATTGTCTCTGGGTTGGACAATGTTTTAAAACATACCCAGGACCGCAGAAAGGCTGCGTTAAAAAGCTCGTAAGCTAGGCGGCACTTGGACACTGGAATCAAAGAACTTTGTGAAAATCGCACACTTTAAGATTGTACATTTTATTAAAAGATGCACTCTTGAGTTTTGGACTGTTAAAAATGGTTGAACAGACCTCATGGAAACAGAATTTCAAAAGGGCAGACAGGCTGTTAGCATATGAATGGAGCCCGAGCTGTCAGTCGCCCTGTGGTATTGGGCGGGTCCGGTAACCTACTAGCTGCTTGTTTGCACTGGGGAGCAGCCCATTTGAATCTGCCAATCAAAGGCAGTTCGGGAAGTTAGATAATCGATTTGTTTACAGAAACTGCTACTTTGTGTACACAAGGAAGTAACCACTTGAGACTGCAGTCTCAGTTGACCATAGAACAATGACTTACTGTTTACAATACCTTCAAGGCTAGTTACTCAAGCAATCAAGGAAATAGCTTTATTCGATGGCCCATCACAGACAGTCAAGAACACATTAAAACCACTGCAGCTTTATTCGAAAGCCCTCACAGACAATGGACACATTTAAATTGCAACTTTATCCAAACCCATCCCAGACAAGTGGACAGTTTGGATCACTTTTGTTTTAGCCCAGAAACATCAGATCTGGGCGGGCCCCAAAAAAAGGGGTATAAAAGATAGCTTCCCAGAAGCATCGCTCTCTTCTCTTTTACTCTTTGGACTGCAGGTGAGCAAGGCTTCTGACCCACTAGCAAGACAATCTAGTGAGAAGTAAAGGGGTGGTAATTGTTGTGTCTGTGTGTTGATAGAGACACCGAAGACAGGAGTTGGTTCCATAGGTGTTTACTAAACAATGTCTGGAGGGGAACTAACTGATACAACACAATATACAGGCTTATATAGCCCGAGTGGCCATTACTGGCATTACAGTACACATGGGGCTCTTAAAGGCACATACACTACAATTCCTCCCCTTTTAGCCAACCAGTACTGTGGTAAACCACTTTTATCGTTCACTATCGTTACACTATGGTTATCACTGTTTACACTGTTGTATCACTACACAAGGTCACCTCTTGTCACACTGTTATACCTGGGCTGACCACAGCTGACTCCGCCCATGACTCCGCCTGCTTGCCCAGGTATAAAGGTGGTCGACTGGCTGGTATTCCTCCTTGTTGGACCCGATCACCCACGAGGGTGGGCTCTGTTATTTAGCCAATAAAAACCTATAGTTACTATCTTAACTCGTCGCTTTTCATTGGATGAATTGATAGGTATATCAATTTTATTGGCTAAATTTTGAAATGAGTGGATCGGAGCAGCCAAACGACCAGCCAAACGGCCAGCTACAACAGCCACAGCAGCCGGCCTGGCTGCGAGCCCTCCGACCGCCGTACCTGGATCTAAACCCACAGGCAGTGAACTGAGCCCTCGACTTCAAACACTGGCTGAGCTGTTTCGAATCCTACCTGGGAGAATCCGGCGTGCCTCAGGGATCCAAACTAAGAGTTCTGACCGCCCAAGTGAGCCCTAAAGTATTTGCAATCATCCAGGACCTTACTACATACGAGGACGCCCTCAACCTGCTGAAAGAGCAGTACCGGAGCCCGGTAAACTCTATGTATGCCAGACATCTCCTAAGATCCCGCTCGCAACAGCCAGGAGAGTCTGTAGATGAATTTTTACGGGCGCTACAAACACTCGGCAGGGGCTGTGACTTTAAAGCTGTAACGGCTGCAGAAAATACTGAAGGGAATATCCGCGATGCCTTCGTGAAAGGCCTTCGGTCCGACTAATAACGGCAAAGACTGCTCGAATCAAAGGACCTCGACCTGAATACAACTGCAGCCCTCGCTCGCTCTCTGGAAGTGGCCCATCGGGACCTTGAGGCGTATTCCAGGTACTGTGCTGCGCGACCCTGGGACTCCGGCCCGACCCCAGCCGCAATACCCCTCGCACCGCCGCCTCTGGGACCTACCTCAGCGTCGGCGTCCCAGAACTGTTCGGGACCGCCACCCCCGGTACCGGCTGCAACATCGGTGCCCTGCGATCGGGCCGCCGGCTGCTTCTTCTGTGGCCAGGCGAAACACCCGAGGACGCGCTGCCCTGCAAGAAATGCGACTTGCTCCGATTGCCACAAGAAAGGCCACTTCGCTAAGGCCTGCAGGGGGAGAGCCACAGACGCCAGCAGTGCCTCATGCGAGTTGTGGGGGCGGCCATCTTTCATCAAGACCACAGATGCCAGTATCCCCTCGTGTGAGTCGTGGGGGCGGCCATCTTTGATCAAGGCCACTGACACCAGCAGTGCCTCATGTGAGTTGTGCGGGCGGCCATCTTCTCCGCCATTTTATTCAACCTCGTGGGCGCCGCCATTTTGTCCACCACACTCGACCGCCACCTTGCCTCCAGACCCGACCACCGCCTCACCCGCAGACTACAGCAGCTCGCTCAGCCATACACTAGCCTCCGTCACACTGGACCAAGCTCGCCCGCATCACCTGTCCAAGTCCATGATGGACATCAAAGTAAACGGTCACGCCACGACCTGCCTGTTCGACAGTGGAAGCACGGGGAGTTTCATCCATCCAGACACGGTGAGCCACTACTCCCTCACTGTCCGGCCAACGCTCAACCGGATCTCGATGGCGTCGAGGTCCCATTCTACAGACATCAGCGGCTACTGTGTTGTGACCCTGTCGGTTAGGGGCACGGAGTATAAAAATTTTAAACTCCTCGTCCTGCCCCAGCTCTGCGCTGCCATCCTACTAGGGCTGGACTTCCAATCCCACCTTCAAAGTGTCACTTTGGCATACGGTGGACCCCTCCCCCCACTCACAGATGACAACCAGCAGCCGTTAAACCGCCCACCGCATACCACCTGCGGCCTATCCACCCTCAAGGTCCCGCCCCCCTCCCTGTTCGCTAACCTCACCCGCGACTGTAAACCCGTCGCCACCAAGAGCAGGCGGTACAGCGCCGGGGACAGAGCTTTTATTAGCTCTGAGGTGCAGCGTCTCCTGAAGGAGGGCATCATCGAGAGGAGCAACAGCCCCTGGCGTGCCCAGGTCGTAGTCGTTAAGACCGGCAATAAAAACCGCCTGGTCATCGACTACAGCCAAACCATAAACCGGTACACCCAGCTGGACGCATACCCCCTTCCCCGCATATCTGATATGGTCAATCAGATTGCACAGTACCGGGTATTCTCCACCGTCGACCTTAAGTCGGCCTATCACCAACTCCCTATCCGCCCTGAGGACCGCCAGTATACCGCCTTCGAGGCGAATGGCCGCCTCTACCACTTCCTTAGGGTTCCCTTCGGCGTCACCAACGGGGTTTCGGTCTTCCAAAGGGAGATGGACCGGATGGTTGACCAGAGCGGGCTGCAGGCCACGTTCCCTTATCTAGATAACGTCACCATCTGCGGCCGCGACCGGCAGGACCACGATGTTAATCTGGAGAAATTCCTCCGTACGGCCGAACGGCTGAACCTCACTTACAATAAGGAGAAATGTGTGTTTAACACCTCGCGTCTCGCCATCCTCGGCTGCGTAGTAGAGAACGGGGTCATCGGCCCCGACCCCGAAAGAATGCGCCCCCTCATGGAGCTAACCCTCCCCCACTGTCCAAAGGTGCTGAAGAGAACCCTGGGGCTCTTCGCCTACTATGCCCAATGGGTGCCGAATTATGCGGACAAAGCCAGACCCCTCATGAAGTCCACCTCCTTCCCCCTGACGGCAGAAGCGTGCGCAGCCTTCTCCCTCATAAAGGGAGACATTGCTAAGGCCACAATGCACGCGGTGGATGAGTCTATCCCTTTCCAAGTGGAGAGCGATGCATCCGACTTCGCCCTAGCAGCAACCCTTAACCAGGCGGGGAGACCTGTGGCCTTCTTCTCAAGGACCCTCCAGGGCCCTGAGATCCGACACTCTTCGGTCGAGAAGGAGGCCCAGGCGATCGTGGAGGCAGTATGACGCTGGAGGCATTACCTGGCAGGCAAACGATTTACCCTCCTCACCGACCAGCGTTCAGTCGCTTTTATGTTTAATAACAAGCTGAGGGGCAAAATCAAGAACGACAAGATCTTGAGGTGGAGAATCGAGCTCTCCACCTATGATTATGATATCTTGTACCGACCTGGTAAACTGAACGAACCCCCAGATGCTCTATCACGAAGTACATGCGCCAACGCGCAAATTGATAGACTGCAGACCCTCCACAACGACCTCTGCCACCCCGGGGTCACCAGACTTTACCACTTCATTAAGGCCCGCAACCTGCCCTACTCCATCGAGGAGGTCAGGACCATGACCAGGAACTGCCAAACCTGTGCCGAATGCAAACCGCATTTCTTTAGGCCGGACAGAGCAAGCCTGATCAAGGCCACCCGCCCCTTCGAGCGCTTCAGCATCGATTTTAAGGGGCCCCTCCCATCCTCTGACCGTAATGTGTACTTCCTCAACATCATTGATGAGTACTCCCATTTCCCCTTTGCCTTCCCCTGCCCAGACATGACCAGTACCACGGTCATCAAATGCCTGAACGACCTCTTCGCCTTGTTCGGGTTCCCAAACTATATACATAGCGACCGGGGCTCATCCTTCATGAGCGAGGAACTTCGCCAGTTCCTACTAGCGAGAGGCATTGCTGCAAGCAGGACCACCAGCTACAACCCCCGAGGGAACGGCCAGGTGGAAAGAGAGAACGCGACTGTCTGGAAGGCCGTTCTCTTAGCCTTAAAGTCTAAGGGCCTGCCAACCTCTCGCTGGCAGGAAGTCCTCCCGGCAGCGCTGCATTCCATCTGGTCACTACTTTGCACGGCCATTAACGCCACCCCCCATGAACGAATGTTTGTTTTCCCCAGGAAGTCGACTACGGGAACCTCGCTACCAACATGGCTGACTTCTCCGGGGCCCGTCTTGCTGCGAAAGCACGTGAGGGCCCATAAAATGGACCCCCTGGTCGAGAGGGTGGACCTCCTGCATGCCAACCCCCAGTACGCCTATGTGGCATACCCAGACGGGCGGGAGGACACAGTCTCCTTATGAGACCTTGCACCCTCGGGCACCCCTGAGACACCACCGTTACCCCCCACCACCCCCCCAAATCCACCCCAGGTAGACGGCATGCCGGAACCCCACGAGCCTTCGCCGACCACGCAGACACCAGTATTAACATCGGATACTGCATCACCGCCGCCGCTGCTGCGCCGATCAGAGAGACTTACGAGGCCTCCGGACAGACTGGCATACCCGAACTGGTAGCACACTTCACCCCGCCGGACTCAAATCTAAACAAGGGGTGAATGTGGTAAACCACTTTTATTGTTCACTATCGTTACACTATGGTTATCACTGTTTACACTGTTGTATCACTACACAAGGTCACCTCTTGTCACGCTGTTATACCTGGGCTGACCACAGCTGACTCCGCCCATGACCCCGCCTGCTTGCCCAGGTATAAAGGTGGTCGACTGGCTGGTATTCCTCCTTGTTGGACCCGATCACCCACGAGGGTGGGCTCTGTTATTTAGCCAATAAAAACCTATAGTTACTATCTTAACTCGTCGCTTTTCATTGGATGAATTGATAGGTATATCAAGTACATAATATTTTAAGTAATTATTAATTACATGTTACAAGAAAAATAATCTACACATTGCTGCAGTTAATTAATTATAAGTCAGTCTCTCTGGAGGCTTCCTGACTCGGTCCGGATAACGCCTCGGTGGTGTAGTAGTTTCTGGTGGTGTAGTAGGTTCTTTTGGCAAGGCTGATTCGGCTTGAATGCCAGTGTCGGGTTCATCGGGTTCCAGTATCACCGGATCGGAGGTAGATATGGGTATCTCTACTTCATCGTTAGGCGTATAGAGTTGTGGTGTAGGTTGTCCCTTTTCGGATGACTCTATGATTTGGTCAGCATGGCGCCTTATTATGCTTTCTCCGATGTCCACGGTATACATCAGCGGTCCTAGTCGTGTGCAGATAGTTCCAGGCTGCCATTTCTCGGTACGGTAGTCCCGGGCCAAAACTTGTTGACCTATCTGGAAGGTTCTAGTTGGCCTTTCATTCATGCCTTGAAATTGCCGGTTCTCCACGTCCCTTCTGATGTTGGGCTTGATCAAATCCAGCCGGCATCTTAGGCTTCTATTGAAGAACATCATGGCGGGAGTTTGGTTTGTAACCATATGTGTTGCATTCCTGTGTGCGAACAAGAAGTTATCCACCTTGTGCTGAAGTTTTATGTCTTCATTACCCATGGCCTTTATGGCCTTCTTGAAGGTCTGGACAAGCCTTTCAGCCAATCCATTGGTGGCGGGATGGTATGGGGCGGACGTGTAGTACCTAACCCCATTGTTTTTTAAGAACTTCCTGAATTCTTCAGACACAAATTGCGGTCCATTATCAGAACAGATCTGTTCCGGCAGCCCATTCCTGGCAAATATGGTCCTTAATACTGTGATGGTTTTTTCCTTGGTGGTGGAGGACATCTTTATTACCTCCGGCCACTTGGAGTGTGCATCAACCGCGATTAAGAACATTGAGTCCATAAATGGACCAGCAAAGTCAATATGTACCCTTTGCCAGGGAGATGAGGGCCACTCCCATGGATGTAGAGGGGCTTGGGGTGGAGCGTTTTGGACCTTCTGGCATCCTAGGCAGCTCTTGGTCATTTCTTCGATGTCTCCATCGATACCTGGCCACCATACAAACGCCCTGGCTAGGTTCTTCATTTTCACTCCACCCAGATGCCCCTCGTGAAGCTCCTTTAGAACTTTATCCTGGAGTTTGGGTGGAATCACCACTCTGGATCCACACATCAAGGTTCCTCGGCACACTGACAGCTGTTCTCTTCTTTGCGAGAATGCTGGCAACAGTGGTTCGCCATGTGCTGGCCATCCCTTCACTGTTAAATCGTAGACTCGTGAGAGAGTCGGGTCATTTCTAGTTTCCCTTTCAATGGCAGAATTTGTTACTGGTAGACATTTGACTATGGTAGAGTGGAAAATCTCCATTGGGTCTACGGTAGGTTCTTCTTCTACCGTTGGCAATGGTAGGCATGATAACCTGTCAGCATTCCCATGCTGTTTTGATCCTTTGTATTATATGTTGTATTGGTGTGCCCCTAGAAAAAGGGACCACCTCTGTAGCCTTTGCGCTGTCATAATGGGAACACCCTTTTTAGGGTTGAATATGGAGATGAGGGGTTGATGGTCAGTCAACAAGGTAAATTTTTGTCCGTGTAGGTAATGGTTGAATTTCTTCACTCCCCATACCAGGCTGAGTGCTTCCCTGTCGATTTGGGCATAGTTACGCTCAGCTGAGTTCAATGAGCGTGACGCAAAAGCTATCGGCCGTTCCGAGCCATCAGGGAATTTATGTGATAATACTGCTCCTACGCCGTAAGGGGATGCATCGCACGCCAGTCTGATTGGCAGTGATGGGTTGTAATGAGCCAAAACTTCTTTGGACGTGATTAAGTCTTTGCATTTATGGAAGGCACATTTACAGTCTTCGCTCCATTTCCAAATTATTCCTGTTTGTAGCAGTTCATTAAGAGGGTGTAGAAGAGTTGATAAGTTCGGTAAAAATTTATGATAGTAATTTATTAATCCCAGGAATGACCTTAATTGTGAAACATTTTCAGGTGCTGGGGCTTTTATGACCGCTTCAATTTTTTCAGGTGACTTATGCAACCCTTCCTTATTAATTATCTGGCCACAATGGGCCAGAAATTCGCGGCCAAAGGCGTGAGTGCGCTCGGGGTACTCACGCATCTGGCCGTTGGAAATGCCGGCGTTCAGCATGAACAGCGCATGTGGGGAACGCCGGCATTTCCAGACCTCGAGCGCGTGCGACTGCACAGGCAGCGCTTGCGCAGTGAACTTCGTAGATTTCATTCATGAAATCCGTGAGGGTAAGTCCTCAGAAGTTACACTTGAAAAAAGCAAGTGTAAAGTGGTTCATTGGCTGCGGAGGAAGAAACATTTTATCGTGGAGCTTCTGAAATGCAATATTTTTGTTTGGGAAAGGGAGGGAAGTTATTTTAAGAAATTTTAAGTAAGTTTTAAAGTTAAAATTTTTTTTTTTTTAAAGTGTTTTCAGAACGGTAGGTAGAAGGAGCAATTGTGGCTGTGTGAATGGAATGTGAGAATGAGTTATGTATGTATGTCCACATATATTCCCTTACGTATATGTATGTATGTTTTATATTCCTTTACTAATGTGTATGAATGTATGTTTTTAATTATGATTTTCAAATAAGTTACTTTCTCTGAAAGTCATAATTAAATAATACATTCATACACATAAGTAAAGGAATATATACATAACACGCAAAGGAATATATACAGACATACATACTTTCAGAAGCTCCACGATAAGAAATATCTTCCTCCGCAGCCTCTGGAGCAACTGTACCCATGCTTTTTTCATGTGTAAGTTGTAAGGACTTGACCTCACTGAAAGCAGTAATGAAAGCGGCGAATTATACTGCGCACACGCTGCCTGTGCAGTCGCACGCGTTCTGCCTCTGAACCCCTTCGTTCAGAGGACAGGAAATGCCGGTTTTCCCCAAAAGCACTGTGCATGCTGAAAACCGGCATTTCATCCGGCCAGATGCGTAAGTACCCCGACCGTACTCGCGCAGTTGGAAGGGAATTACTGGGCCAACATTTTACATGTCAATAAAATGAAAAATTTAACAATTGCACGACTTGCCCCCTCGCATCTGTGACTGAGGGTCCAAGGAGGTGCATTGCGCAAGAGGTCATCATCGTACGTATCCTCACACTGTTCCCTTTGGGGAACTGTATGAAGTGGTGGAAGGATTTATGGCCGTGATTAACGCTCATTCCGTGACCGTAACCATCTTTGAACCAACCATTAGGGTGGTTAGTCCTATGGCGGGAGGGTTTTACGGGCTCCCACAACCCATCTGAGGGGGGGGGGCCACCAACACCCACGGACGCAAGTATCCCGCTGGATGTCCACCCAGAATTTAAAGTTGGAACTCCGACTCCACTTGCCGGGACTGTCTGGAGTGGGGTTCAAAACCCTACTCCTTCTGGCCCAGCGGCGGGGATGCTCACTGCTACGCAAAAGGCCCACTCCGCACAAAAGGTGACACCCATACGTTTCCTGCGCCTTTTCCCTCCCCGTGACTGGAGCCCTATGCTGCCATTTCACGTTGCTAATCGGATTGGGCCTTTGTCATAGCGGTAGGATCCCCGCCGCTGGGCCAGATCAGGGTAGGGTTTCGAACTCCGCTCCAGGCAGTCCCGGCAAGTGGAGTCGGAGCTCCGGCTCTAAATTCTGGGTTGACATCCAGTGGGATATTTGCGTCCGTGGGTGTGGGTGGCCCCCCCTCCTTGTATAGCTTGTGGGAGCCCGTAAAACCCTCCCGCCATAGGACTAACCGCCCTAATGGCTGGTTCAAAGATGGTTACAGTCACGGAATGAGCGTTAATCACGGCCATAAATCCTTCCACCACTTCATACAGTTCCCCAAAGAGAACAGTGTGAAGACACGTATGACGACGACATTGCTAAATAAATAAATGGAATTAAAAAAATTCTTTTAGGGCTTTTAAAAGTCTTTAAATTGCTTTCATTCTCTTTAAAACTACTTCAGATTACTCAAAATAATGTAAACATTTTAAAAAGTTTATAAAAGTTACCAAAATCTTCAAAAAACTTCCAAAAACCTATTTAAACTGCTGCTTTGCATGTAAAAATCCTTAGCAGCTTGACAGAAACATTGGGGGCGTGTCCAGTGAAACTGAGACCTCAAGGGGCGTGTCTCACTTACACTGTACGCTCCTGGCTTCGCGCTGGCTGCACTCCTGGGCGGCGTGACGTCATACGCTGCCCGGGATTCTTCTTTTTCATTCACCAAGTCCAGGCATCCCTGGAGCTGATCGTCAGTAGCGCGGGGTAAGTGTAAATACGGGGCTTGCACGCGCTGCAAGCCCCGTTCTGGAATTTCTGGGCCAATATGATATTTGATTTTGGAAAAATTCGCACTTGGGGCGATTTGCTCGTAGGCCCCGTTCTCTCAGCTTAGTGAGCACCTGCTCCAAATTGGCAAGGTGCTCGTTGTCGTTTTCTCCTGTTACAAGGATGTCGTCTAGGTAGCATTGAGTCCCCGGAATCCCTTGCAGGACTTGCTCCATAGCTCTTTGCCAGATAGCTGGAGCTGATGCTACTCCGAAAACCAGTCGATTGTACTGGTACAGGCCTTTGTTTGTGTTTATCGTGAGATTTTTTTAGAGGCCTCTTCAACCTCCATCTGTAGATATGCCTGTGCCAAGTCAATTTTGGGGAAACGTTTCCCTCCGGATAGTGAGGCGAAAATATCTTCTATCCTCGGAAGAGGATACTGTACCGTGTGAAGGACCGGGTTTACAGTCACCTTGAAGTATCCACAGATGCGAATTTTTCTCTGTTCTTCAGATTTATCATTATTTAATGCTTTCTTCATGACTGGAACGATGGGTGTTGCCCACTCGCTCCAATCTATTTTGGATAATACGCCTGCCTTTTCCAAATTCTCCAGCTCTGCCTCGACTGCTGGACGAATTGCGTATGGCACCGGTCTTGCCTTAAAAAACTTGGGAATTGCTGCATCTTCCACTTTTATTGAGGCGGTGATGCCTTTCAAGGTTCCTAGTTTCTCTTGAAACACTTCTTTGGTGTTGGCCAAGATGTCTTTTAATCGTTCAGGTATGACGTCATCATTGTTTTTTTTCTTACTGGTCGCCGTCAGTGCCTGAATGGAGTGCCAGTCTAAACGTATTTTCCTGATCCATTCACATCCCAACAGCGGTTGACCACCATCTTGTAGAATGTATAAATACAACTTTTGTATTTCCTTGCCGTTGTATACAACAGGCACCCTTATTTTTCCTTTGGGGTATACTTTCTGCCCCGTATATGTTTTCAAGATAATGGATGTGTATTTTAAAGGTATATGCGGAAATAGCCGCTCGTAATCCCGTCGATTTATGACGGTCAGAGCTGATCCTGTATCTAGCTCCATTTTAATTGGGGACCCTGCTATCATGAGGGTAACCCAAATGGTCTGGTAATCATCTTTGGCAA